>NW_006408552.1:15294339-15307416 GCF_000296735.1 Chrysochloris asiatica | reverse complement strand
ATATATATATATATATATATTTACTATGGTGGTGACAAAGCATATTGAATATACCGTATTTTATATTTTACTATCTTTTATGGTATATTCCATTTCAGTAAATGTATCATAATTATAAAATTAATGTGTTGGGAAAGAATATTAAACATGCCATGGACTGCCTGAAGAGTTAACAAATCTGCCTGGGAATAAGTGGTCAGAATGCTTCTTGGAAGCAAGAATGATAAGACTTTGTCTCTTGTACTTCGGACATCTTATCAGGAGGGGCCAGTCCCTGGAAAAGGACATCAATCTTGGTAAAGTAAAGAATGAATGAAAAATAGGAAGACCCTCAGTGAGATGGACTGACACAGTGGCAGCGGCAATGGGCTCAAGCATAGTAACAATTGTGAAGCTGGCACAGGACGAGGCAGCGTTTTGCTCTGTTGTATGTAGGGTCGCTATGAGTCAGAACTGACTCAACAGCACCTAACTACAATGTGCGTTCGATGTGTATAACAATTTAATAGACTCCCACTCAATATTTGTTAGAAAGTAATGGTAGAGAACCAGTTTGTCTAAACTCTAGAGCCCTCGGTATTAACCTTCATGTTCTTCTGCCTCTTGTGGTGAATAATGTTACCCCTCTGGGCACTGGTTTCCCCCACCAGCCAAAGAGAGGGTTAGACTTGACTGTCTTGATTGTCAGAGCTCTGCAGGTAAAAGGAGATGCCCACACTGGGTTGGGTAGAACTTACCATGGAAAGGAGGACCAGGGCAGGAAAAAAGCCCATCACAACGTAGCAGAGCAGCTCCAGGACTTTGTACCTGACAGGAAGACACGCCACCTTGGCCTCAGAGCGTGCTTCCCCAAGAGGAAGCAGCATTCAGCTCCCCATGTTTGAGGACCCTTCTCTCTGTCTTTATCTCCTTGGCTCACAGTTTACCCAGCAAGTGCTGGAAGAGTGGTGTTGAGTCTCTTCTCCTCTCTGAGACTCAGTTTCCACATCTGTGAAATGGCACACTTGAGCAAGTACAGGTATTGCAAACTGGATACAGTCAACACAGTGGCTGACACTCCCCTGGCTCAGGGCTGTGACAGACATTACTAGTCAATCACAATATCTTGGCTCACAGCGCTCAAACTGAGAGTCTTAATCAGAGTCAATGTGTCTACTGAAGCCTATTTGCCACCTCTGCTTTAAATGTGAGCACTGAGATTCCAGGAGTTGGTCACTCTTTTTTATTTCTTTCTTTCTGTTTCTTTCCCCCACTTAATTATTCCCAGGTCAGGATGGGGGTGTATGACTCCCAAAGATACTCCCTGACACCCCGCCCCCATTATTTGCACAGTGTGATGATTAATTTACAAGTCAACTGGGCTAGGCTATGGTGCCCAGTGGTTTGACCAAACACCGTCTAATATAGTTCTGTAGTGTGATGCAAGGTAACAATTCTACAACCCTGATGAGATGTAGTGTAAAATAATACAATTGCTTCCCATAATGTAATCTAATAATAATGCGATCTATCAATCAGCTTTACAGGAAGTTTCCCATGGTGGGTTCTGTCTCCAGATTACTAGTAGGGATGTTGGCAGAATTCTCTCTTCATTCTATGCTTTTTCATCTCCTGACTTACAGATCTTGGGACTTGAAAGCCTGTACGAGTTTCCAGCCTGTCACCTGACACACAAATTTTGGACTTTCCAGCCCCCAACAATTGTATAGGCCAAATCCTTGAAGTAAATCTTTATCTATCTATCTATCTATCTATCTATCTATCTATCTATCTATCTATCTATTATCTATCTTATTATCAATCTAGCCATCCATCCATTAGCCATCCACCCATTTATCTATCCATTCCCATGTATATATATATACACATATTTATCTACCTATCTAGCCATCTATCTTTTATCTGTTAATCCACCTATCCATCAATCTATTCATCTATCCATCCTTCTATCCATATATACATCTATCTGTGTATCTGGGAGCACAGTAGCTTTGACTCTAGACCCTAGAGTCTAGAGGCTAGAGTCTAGAAGAGAAGTACTGAACTTTGAACCACAAGGTCAGTGGTTTGAATCCACCAGTTGCTCCTTAAGAGAAAGATGAGGCTTTCTATGCCCTTAATAGTTACAGCCTCGGAAACTCTATACAGGGTTGCTATGAGTCGGAACCGACTTGACGCAGTTAAGGACAACAACATTTATCTATATATTCATCTACCTATATATTCATCAATCTATGTATATATAAGGAGCTCTGGTAGAGCAGTGGTTATGAATCAGGCTGTTACTCTCACGGTTAGCAGTTCGAAACTACCAGCTGTTTCACAGGAGAAAGATGAGGCTTTCTGCTCCTGTAAAGAGTTACAGCCTTGGAAACCCTGTACAGGGACACTATGAGTCAGAACCGACTTCACAGCACATAACAACAACATCTATATCTATTTCACTTGTCTGCCTCTCTAGAGAATGCTGAAACATACAGCTTAGAGACAGTTGGTAGCCCACCTGGCACCATTCTTGGTCTAGGAACCTACACAGGTGGTAGTCCACAAGCTTGAACACTGACAGGCCAGGCAAAGTCATCACCCTGGGATCTCCCCCCAGGGACTCTCTCCAGGGGCACCCCGCCCCTCTGGGGCTCTCAGCCCTGGCTTACCTCTCATGGAAGAAGAAGACATACATGGTGCCCCCAGAGGCCATAATCCAGACCAGCCAGCGCATGTGAGAGGCCCAGGGGCCCAGCTCTCGAAGGTTCAGCCTGGGTGAAAGAGGAGGACTCAGCCTGAGAGGAGTCCACCGGAACCGAGCCCTCAAGGACTAGACGTCCCAGGAAGCCCTACACCTATAGATCCTCAGTCTTTCATGACACTGGAGAGGCTACAAGAGTCCTCGGCAAAGTGAAACTATAAGGACTTATTAGTGGGAAATTAGCACAACTGATTAGGCACAAGTATGAAGAGAGAGGGGTTGTTAAGTGCCTTCGAGTAGGTTCCGAGTCATCTTGTACAGAGTTTCCAAGGAGTGGCTGGTGGGTTTGAACCACTGACCTTGTGGTTAACAGTCCAATGCTTATCCTACACATTATATATATATATTCTGGTAGCTTAGTGAGTTAATGAGTCGGATTGCTAATCACAAGGTCAGCAGTTTGAAACTACCAGCTGCTCTGTGGGAGAAAGATGAGGCTTTCTGCTCCTGTAAAGATTTACAGCCTTGGAAACCCTATACAGGGCTTCTATGAGTTGGACCCAACTCGACGACACTTAACAGCAAGTATGTATGTGTATATGTAACACAAAGCAAACCAATCCATTGCTGTGGAGTCGATTCTGACTCATGGGTACCTCATGTGTTACACAGCTGAATTGCTCCATTGGATTTTTTGGGCTGTAATTTTCATGGAAACAGATTGCCAGACCTTTCTCTCATGGCACTGCTGGATGGCCTTGAACTACCAACCTTTAGAAGTTGAGTGCAAACTGCTTGAGTCACCCAATAAAATAAATAAATACATATGTACAAGGGGGCTTCAGAAAGTTTGTGGGAAAATCCCATTAACTTTTAACTCCATTTTTCTATGAACTGACATGAATATGCATAAACTCTTTTATGCACACAGTAACTTTGGGAGGATATGTAAGGAACCACATGTACTCCTGCCTTATCAATGATCTCACTATTCGACAACAGTATAAAATCTATTAGCTGACTTCCACATGCATTAACGATGTACACGTGGCAGTAACCAATGCCAACGTATGAGGTGAGAACGCTGGCTGTGATGGTTAAAGTCAGGTATCAACTTGGCTGGACCATGATTCTCAGTGGTCTGGCAATTGTATACTGATGTGATTTGGCAGCTAAGCAATGATGGAGTCAACCCTGACATTGTGATTTGAAATGATCCTCCTCCATTTTCACATTAAGACCAGTCTTTGGAACCTAACTACATTGCTAAGTGAGTAACGGGTGTGCTAAGTAGTTGCCTCTGGGGGGCTGGGTTGGGGGAATGGGAAAGAGGGTGTCCTTACACCTGTTTACCCTTTTGTGCACACAGATAGGTCACCCGCCCAAGTCTAAAATGTCTTGGAACAAAGAAAAGAATGGAGGCACTTACCAGGGTGTATAAGAAGCTGCTATGAAGTAATAGATGACCATCCGATCGAACATGTGCAGACAGTGCTCCACCACCCTAGGACAGAAAGACCAGCTGTTAGGGCCCAACACAGCAAGGATGGGCAGCAGAGGCCATAGCCAATCCTGGACAAACACAGGCCAGGCAGGGTGGCTGGACTCAGAGTCTGTACCTCGATCCAGTGTGCCTCTCTGGCCACAGTGTCCCCATTGATAAGTGACGAAGACCCCCAACCCACACCCATTGTTGTCGAGTCCATTCTGACTCATGGCAGAGCAGTTTTTAATGGCCGTTTTTCAGAAGCAGATCACCAGGGCTTTCTTCTGAGGATCCTCTGGGTGGACTTGAACCTTCTACCTTTTGGTCAGTAGACAAGAGGGTTAACTGTTTGCATGACCCAGGACCTCTGTAAATGATTGTTGTTAATTCTTGTAAAGGTGATCCCGACTTACAGAGACACCATGGGTTACAGTCAGATTCATTGGCTGTCATAGGACTGGGCGGAGCCCTGGTGGTACAGTGGATTAAGTACTGGGCTGCGAACCCAAAGGTTGGCTGTTTCAGCCCACCAGCCACCTTGTGGGAGAAAGATGAGGCAGTCTGCTTTCATAAAGATACACAGCCTTAGAAACCCTAACGGGCAGTTCTACCCTACCTTACAGGGTCACTAGGAGTTGGAACTGACTAACAGAAGGGAATATGGTGTGGTTTTTTGGTTTAATCTTACTGGAAGTGGATCACCAGGTCTTTCTTCCAATGCTTCTCGGGATGAACTTGAACCTCCAGCTTGTGGGATCGCTATGAAGACATCTTTGGAAATTATAAGAGTCATGACTTTCAGACCAAGCTCTTGACAGCCTCTGGGGTTGTGTGTAAATGCCTTGGGGTACCACTGAAGGTCTCTCCTTAGTCAGTGGTTCGAAACTACCAGTCATTCCACAGGACAAAGATGAGGCTTTCTACTCCCACAAAGCTTTGCACACTTGGAAACCCTACATAGGGGCCGCTACAAGTCAGAACCAACTCCACATCGGCACCACACCACCACCTTAATCAGAGCATTTTTGTTTTATATACTGGGCTTTTCACATAGTTTCAAATGAACTGAAAACTCTGAACTACGTATTTCCCCAAGACCCTGCTGGTTCTAATATTTGCTGTCATTGTAGCTTAGCACAAGGAGTCCTGAAGTGGTGCTGTAAGATAAGCACTGGCCTACAAGGTTAGTTTGAACCGCAAAGTTAGCTGTTCAAACTCACCAGCTGCTTCTTGGAAACCCTACACAGGATTGCTATGAGTTGGAACCGACTGGACGGCACCTACCAACAACAACAACATAGCTTAGCACAAGTGTGAGCTCACCAGCTGCTCCACTGGACAAAGATGAGGCTTTCTGCTCCTGCAAAGATTTCCAGCCTCAGAAACCCTATACAGGGTGGCTATGAGTTGGAACCAACTCGACAGCACACAACAGCAACACAGTTTAGTAAGAACATCAGGTCAAGCCCACCAGACACTCTCAGAAACCCAATAGAGGGTAGCTATGTATAGGAACCAAATGATGGCACACAGAACAGCATCTTAGCTAGAAGCAGGCTACAATACCAAGGAATGAAGAATGAGAGTGGTGCTTGTGTATTACCTAGTCAATTCCTGGAGACCCTGTAGAGGGTCTCTAAGGCTGTAAATCTTTATGGGAACAGAAAGCCTCATCTTTCTCCCCTGGAGCGGCTGGTGGATTCAAACAGCTGTCCTTGCAGTTAACAGCCCAGCTCGAATCCACCACGCTCCCAGGGCTCCTTAAGAAATTAAGAACAGTTAGTGTGGTGCTGTAAGGAGCTCTGGTAGCGTAGTGGTTACGAATTGGGCTGCTAATCTCACGGTCAGTAGTTCGAAACTACCAGCTGTTCCGCAGGTGAAAGATAAGGCTTTCTGCTCCCGTAAAGATTTACAGCCTCGGAAATCCTGGGCAGGGTCACTATGAGTCCGAACCGATTCCACAACACATCACAACAACAACAAATGTGGCGCTGTGGGATAGTGCACTGGACTGCAAGATTGGTTTGAAACACAATGTTGGCAGTTCAAATTCACCAGCTACTCCTTGGAAACCTTATACAGGGTCACTGAGTCGGAAAGCACTTAACAACAACAGGCTTAATGACAATTGGCAGAAGAACCAGCTTGTAGCCGCATGACAAAAGATCTGCTGACAGACTAGGAGGCAGAACTACCTTGTGTCTCACCAACACCCTGGAACCTTATGATTTTGTCTCTTATTCCCACGTTGTTGCTGTTAAGTGCTATCCAGTCAGTTCTGACTCATAGTGACCCTGTATAGGATTTCCAAGGAGCAACTGGTGAATTTGAACCACCAACCTTGTGGTTCAAACCAACCTTGAGGTCCAGTGCTTTATCCCACAGCTCCACACAAGGACTCCCATGTAAACTTCCTTAAAATTGTCTTTCAGACACTCATGAGGCAAGAACCACCTTAAATCTAATCCACAGCATGCACAGAATCTCCAACTCTGACTAAGATTTAACCTTCCAGTAATGGGTGCTATCAAATACATCCCATAATGAGCGATGATCAGCATCCCAGAAGCCTTTACAACAGAAACCATCTTGCAAAAAGGCTGCACTTGCATTCACCACCATAACTCCTCCCAACTGGGTAAATTCAAGGAAGAACCCCACAGTTTCTTTGTTCCCCATTTTCTCTGATATCATTATAAGGAGTTTAACTGTCTTGTTTAAAACTTGCTCAACAAACAGTGGGCAAAATGATGCAAACGTCTTAGATATTATCAAATATCTTACAGCAATGCATTGCTAGGTCTGGAGGCTTCGGGCCATAGTTTCAGAGGACACCACGGTCAACTGGCATAACATAGTCCACAAAGGAAATGTTATACATTCTATTTTGCTGAGTTATGTCTGGGATTTTAAAAGCTCATGAGCAGTCATCCAAAATGCAGCTATTGGTTTCTCCACGTGTAGAAGAAAGATGAGTGTTGAGTACAAAAGGTGATTGGAATCAATTAGTGCATCGGACTAACGAACCATGTGAACATCAGTCACGACTCAGAAGAACTAGATGGTGCCAGGTGACCACTACTCTGAAAGGGATCACATTAGAAGGTCCCAGATAGAGTGGGGAAAATGTGGAACAAAATTCAAAATAATTTGTTTTGAAAGACCATGCTTACTGGTCAGAAAGAGGCTGGAGGAACCTGAGACAACGGTCCTTGGTCATACTTTGTCTGGAAAGGAACTCACTCTCAGGGCCCAATTTTCAACATATATAAAGGGGGACAACAATAACTAGTACAGTATGCTCACCATGAAATGATCAATCATTCACAATCCAAAGGACAATATTTACCTAAGGACAAAGTTGAGAAGGAACGGAAACAATGGAAATAGGAAGCAAGAGGTTCCTTTTGTTGCATGGAGGGAATTCCCATCATTAATATGAAACAAAGGGTATGATTTGTCAAATGTAAAATTTCACTCAATTTACAATAAAATGGTAAAACAAACAAACAAAACAAAACCTTGCTCAAGCAAGACTTGTGCAGCATTGCATCAAAGCCCGCCATGTCTCCCCTTGTCAAGGTCCCTTCACTCCTACTAGTAAATTCCTTGCTTTCGTGATAAGCCTGTTCTCTTGCTTCATTATTCTTACTTAGCAGAGAAAGAACCTTCAATCTAGGGAAATGTCCTGTGACCAGTTTAGTGTTTCAGGATCCAGGTGACGGAGCCACAAGGCCTGCATTTAAAACCCAGCTCTACCACTGAGGGGGTATTATGTGATGAGCTATGTCCCCCCCAAAAGCTATGTTGAGTCTAGACCCCAGTATCTGTGAATATGAACTTATTGGGAAATAGGTTCTTTGCAGATATAAATCTGAGGTCCTACTGGCATGGAGCATGAGGCTCCAATCCAATGTGACCAGGCACCTAGGAAAAGAGGAAACGAAGACACACAGATTCAGAGGGAAGACAGCCATATGGACACAGAGGCAGAGATTGAGGTGATGCAGCCACAAGCCAAGGAATGCCTGGGGCCACCAGAAGCTGGAAGAAGGGAGGAAGAGTCCTCCACAGGAGTCTTCGAAGGGAGCGGGGTCCTGCCAACACCTTAATTTAGGACCCCAGCCTCTAGAACCGAGAGTACATTCCTGTGGTTTGAAGCCAAACAGTTTGCAGAAAAGGCCTATCTCACTTTATTGTGATTGGCAGATACTGCATCCTTCACCTTCTAAAGGTTTGTAGCTACCTTGAGCTGAGCAAGTCAGTTGGTGCCATTTTCTCAACAATGTGTGCTCACTTCGTGTCTCTGTGTCCCATGTTGGAATCATCACGCAATTGCATACTTCATAGGTGACAGTCTAGCATCAACAGCACTTTTATCTGCTTGGGGAAACCAAAACATGCATGGGATGCTCTTGCTTGTGATCTTCATTTTATTGCAGTGGTCTGGAACTGAACCCACAGTATCTCTGATTATAGCAGCCACAGGAAATGAATACTGTGAGGTTTGAGAAGGACCTGGTGAATTGGGATGGGATTCAGGAGAGTCAAAAGGCTTCGGAGGCTGGACCCAGCCAGTCAACAAGTGGACGGTCCTGCATCGGCCAGGGGTGTCCCCTTGGGCACTACCAGCTTGTAGGTCCTTCAGCAAAGCCTCTTACCACTCTGAACCTCCTTTACGAAAGATGGGTCCTAAAGCCCACACTGCTGAATTATGGAGAAGAGTAGGGAAGATACTGAAAACGTACCTGGAACAAGAGAAGTTAGGTGTTTGCTGCTGTGGCTTGCCCATAAACCAAACCAAACCAAACCTGTTACTATCAATTCCAACTCGGTGTTACTGAGTAGAAACGCGCTTCTTGCGATTTTCTTGGCTGTGATACTTACAGAAGCAGATCTCCAGGACTTTCTTCTGTGATACTGCTGGGTGGGTTTGAACCACCAATCTTTCAATTAGCATAAACCATCTGTGCCACCCAGGTGCACTCCAACAGGTGCAGGACTCTGCCCATATGGAACTCAATCCCAGCATACTCCAGGCACGAGCTTGCTCCTCTCCCAAAGACAGTACAAGGGTCATCCCACCCTCAGCCACCTCTGAGTTCAACTGAACCCACTGTGGCTTCTTCAGTTACTGTGGTCCCCTCCATCCTCCTGTGGGCTGTTGTAGGAAGTACCTGAGGTGGCTCTTCTTCCAAGAGATGGTGTGGAACATGGTGGAAACCACAAAAAGACCACAAAGGCCAAAGCCGTAGATCCAGGCCGAAATGGTTTCCAAGTTGTCGTCTGACAGGAAGTAGAGATTGGAGCTGCCGAGGATGCTGGGAATGATCCAGAACTGGAATAGGAACATGGACAGGTTCAGTAGGCTACCAGCAGAGTGTGTGTGTGAGTGAGTGTGTGTGAGTGTGGTCACAGAGGCGCTGATCACTCCCCAACCCACCTTCCTCCCCTTCCTCTTCATCAACGCCCTCCAACAGAACTGTCTGCCACTATGGAAGGGTCTTTATCTTTGCTCTTTAAGAAGGTTGTTGTTGTTGTTAAGTGCCGTCGAGTCACTTCTGATTCATAGTGACCCTGTAAAGGGTTTTAAGGGAGCGACTAGTAGGTTTGAAGCACTGGCCTTGTGGTTAGCAGTCCAGTGCTTATCCTTCAGTGCCACACCAGGACTCCAATTCCATCCAATATGGTAACCACAAGGATACCCAGAACTTGAAAAGTGGCTCCTGATACAGAGAAGCTGAATTTTTAAACATTTTTACTTCACAAATTGAATTCAAACGTCGATAAGAGATCCTCCACCCACCCCCAACCATCTTCGTGATGATAGATGTTAAAGACATTTGAAGAAATGTATAAAGATCAAAGAAATTATTTCACTTTGTTGTTCTTAATGGCTTTGAGTCAGCCCATAAATCAGAGCAACCTGAGGCATCACAGAACACAGCGTTTCCCCGTCATGCATCCCATGATTGGCTGCAAATAGGATCTTTGTGAGCCATGGGGTTTTCAATGGTTGATTCTCAGAAGTCAATCTCCGGGCCTTTCTTCCTAGTCTGTCTTTCAGACTGGAAGTTCTGCTGAAACCTGCTCAGCATCCTAGCACCACACAAGCCTCCACTGATAAAACAGGCGTTGGCTGCACATGAGATGCGTTGGTTGGGAATAGAATCCACGTCTCTCTATTGTTGTTGTTGTAAGTGCCATCGAGTTGGTTCCGATCCACAGTGACCCTGTCTAGGATTTCCGAGGAGCAGCTGGTGAGTTTGAACCACCGAATGGAAGGCAAAAATTCTACCATGACTGCCCCCCTGACACTAAAAGCAGACATTGCCATTGAGTCGATTTTGACTCCTGGTGACCCCATATGTTACAAAGTAGAACTGCTCCATAGGATTTTCTGGACTGTGATTTTTTACACAGGCAGATTGCCAGGTGCAGGGTGCTAATGGGTAGATGTGAATCGCCAGTAATAGTTTTTGCACCATGCAAGGTACCCCTAAATGCTAATTAGCACCAGCTAGCCCTTGTCCTGGTGTGATGATGTAGGATAAGCACTGGGAAACTAACCACTAATTCAAACCCACTAGTCACTCCTTGGAAACCCCTATAGGGTCGCTATGAGTCGGAACCAACTCAAAGGCACTTAACAACAACAAAAACATAGCTTGTTTTCTTATCTGCCACCTCCCATTGATTGTTAAGTGCCATAGAGTCAGTTCTGAATCACAGCGACCCTGTGTAGGGTTTCCAAGTAGCTACTGCTGAGTTTGAACCACTGACCTTGCAGCTCAAACCGACCTTGCAGTCCAGTGCTTATCCTACAGTACCACATCAGGAAGGTAAGCACATATTAATGCCCTGCGGGTTAGGTGATAGGCTGCTAAATCACAAGATTAATGGTTCAAATCCACCAGTGGCTTCACAGGAGAAAAATGAGGTCATCTACTCCTCTAAAGATTTACAACCTTGGTAACTCCTGATAGATATAGACATGGTTGTTATGGGTCAGAAGTGACTCAATGGCAATGGATTTTAGCTAAGAGAAGGAGGCAAGTTCCATTCACTTCATCAACGTGGTTTGAAAAGAGACCCTGGTAGTGCTGTGGGTTAAAAGTTAGTCTGAAAGTTTGGCAGTTGAAAGTCACAGGGTAGTCTTTGGGAGAAAGATGAAGTTGTCCGCTCCTGTAATGATTTACAGTCTAGGAAATCCTATATATACAAGGTCACTATGAGTCGGAATCAACCCCGTGGCAGTGGGTTTGTCCTCACACACCAGGTGCTTCCTGACATGCCTAAGAAGTCACGGCCCACAGGGAGTTATGTGTCAGTGGTCTCCTGCAGATACCAGGAAATGCCTTCCAAGTAAACGAGCAGCTGAACAGTACCTGAGCCAGACAAAATGTGGATAGATGAAAGCTGTGTGCCCGGGGACACTGAGTTCAGAACCGCCCCCATTCTGAACACATGGAAAGGCTTGTGGGAAGACATTCATGCAAAGGTGGTACAAACCACGCATGCACTACGTTGCTCACCGAAAATCTGGAGCCTATCCAAAGATGCCTCGGAAGAAAGGCCTGGAGGCTGACTTCCAAAACATTAGCCATGGTAAACTCTAGCCAACGCAGTTCTACTCTGACACACATGGTGTCACTATGAGTTGGAACTTATGCTATGGCAACTGGTTTGTTTATGTAAGATAAGGATTTCAGAAGTAGACATGCCACATATTCAGAAAGAGGGAACAGTAGGTGAGAAGGCATGAAGAATTCTTGGCAAAATGGAATGAAAAGATAATGGAATTTTCCCACAATCTTTTTGAAGCCCCCTTGGTGACACTGTAGGATACGCACCCAACTGCTAATTGCAAGGTCAGCAGTTCAGACCCACCAATCACTCTGTGGGAGAAAGATGAGGCTTTCTGGTCCCTCAAAGATTTACAGTCTCACAAACCCTAGACAGGAATCAGATTACACACTCAGACCTAGTGGAAAACTTGCCCAAATGTCTGGCTGTAGTGCCAAGGATTAGGAAGCTATCGAAGGTTCTTAAAAGCAAAAGAGAGACATACACATAACGCAATACTTCAATTTGCCTAAATGGCTTTCCCTAGACATCCGAGGGCAACTTTGAAGAAGCTGCTGTCCCTGCTCCCCACCAGGAAGAGGCCCTAGCCCCACCCTCAACACCTGCTCGCACCCTGACAGCCCACTCACAGCATGGGTGGCACAGTTGGCAGCATGTTCGTACTCCGTGGGCTGGTACCTCTTGTGGGCAGGGACTCGACGGTTCATGAACCTGGAACGCAAACAGAATTTCAGTATGCTCAGCAGGTAAAACCCAACAAGTTCCTGCCAAAGAATTCCCATGTGGCTGACAACGCACAGGTTCGCCCCCTACTGGTGGGAAGAGAAACCTCTGTCTCTCTCTAATAATTGTTTTGGGGTTTTTTTGTTGTTTGTTTTTTTATTGTAGTGAAACTAGATACCTACTCTCAAAGGAAACCACCATCTGACACTGTCATTCGATAGTTTTGCCTGTTTATCAACTTCTAATCTTACAGCACGTATTCTTTGGTGGCTGGCTTCTTTGATTCAACAAGATTTCTATGAGGTTCACCCATGTTGTTGGATGCAGCGCGGGTTGTTTTTGTTGTTAACATACGATGTATATGGACAGATCTCATTTTATTGTGTATTGCTTTGTTGCACATTGCAGATATTGTGGGGGGATTTTCATAAATGTTAGGTTTATAGGTAACCCTGTGTTGAGCAAGACTACTGGCATCATTTTGTGTCTCTATGTCCCATTTAATAGTTCCCATAATCCTTCAACTCTGGTAGCGTAGTGGTTACGAATCAGGCTGCGAACCTTAAGGTCAGCGGTTCGAAACTACCAGCTGCTC
>NW_006408552.1:15263850-15293969 GCF_000296735.1 Chrysochloris asiatica | reverse complement strand
TCAGTTCTACTCTGTCCTACAGGGTCATGAATCCAAATCGATTGGACAATGGGTATGCCTGTACCACAACTGATTTATCCGACTATTGTAGGTGGCATTTGGGCTGTTTCAAGTTTGGGTACTCTTGTGGAGGAAGAACTGTGCATTCATGTGTAGCTCTTTCAGTGGACACAGATGAGAAGACTTCAGGAGGTTTGTGTAAAACTTCCATTCTCTTACAATTGCATTTTTCCACAAACATTTTGGAAGCCCCTCATATACTCATTTCCTCTGGGCACAGATTCAGAGAAAGGAATGAGTGGCCTTCTTTTTTAAGAATGAAAAATCCTATATAAGGAGGAGCGCCAACAGATACCCGTGAACCCATGTTCACTGCAGCACTACTAGAAATCGCCAGGAGGTGGAAATGACCTACGTGTCCATCAGCAGATGATGGCAAAACACAAGATGGTCCATCCACACAATGGAATCTGATGCCACCAGAGAGAGAGGGGACATTCTGACACATGCCAAGATGTGGCTAGACCTTGAAAGCATGATGCTGAGCAAAATCAGTCAGGCACAAAAGGGCGAATGTTGTAGTGACCTCATTTGTATGCAATCTCTACAAACACGAAGAGGCATCAAGACAGAAAGTCGACTCGTGGTTACCGTGGGCAAGGGGTGGGTGGAAGAGAGAGTTAGTGCTTACTGGGTTTAGGGGATGACAAGGTTTGGAATCAAATAGCGATGGTAGCATCACAACACTGTGAGTGTGATTAACACGTGGGATGTGGGGAAAACCGCAAACCTTAAGTTCTCCTTATTTTACCCTCACTACTTGCCACAGAAGGAGCTCTGGTGACATAGTGGTTACGAATCGGGCTGTGAACCGCATGGTCAGCAGTTTGAAACTACCAACTGCTCTGCTGGAGAAAGATGAGGCTTTCTGCTCCTGTTAGGATTTACAGCCTCAGAAACCTTATTCAGGGTCACTATGGGTTGGAACCAACTCAACGGCACTTAACAACAACAACTTGCCACAGAGTCAGTTCCAACTCACAGCGACCCCACATGTGCCAGAGTAGAACTGTGCTCCCTGGAGTTTTCAATGGCTGATTTTGCACAAGTAGATAACCAGGCCTTTTTTCTGAAGCCCATCTGGGAGGACTCTAACTGCCGACTATGCAACACAGTGTGGATGGAAGACATTGTGTTTATCCATTATCTGCTGATGGAGGAGTGGACTGCTTCCACATCTTGGTGGTGGTGAATGGGGCCACAACAAATATGGGTGCACGCCCATCTCTTTGTATTCCTTCCATTAAAGCCCACATTAATGATAATAATAAATTCCTAAAAGCTCAACTTCTAGCCCCAAAAGTACAAACAGCATTAATGCTGCCTAACAACCCTCCCAAGGAGCTCTGGTAGCGTAGTGGTTATGAATCAGGCTGTGAACCGCAAGGTCAGCAGTTCAAAACTACCAGCTATTCCACAGGAGAAAGATGAGGCTTTCTGCTCCTGTAAAGATTTACAGCCTCGGGAACCCTGTACAGGGTAGCTATGAGTCGGAACTAACTCCACGGAACATAACAACAACAACCCTCTCAGGTGGTTGTGACAATTCATACTCCCATCAACAAGGCTACCAGTGAGAACTCAGCTAACACCTTTCTCCCAGGTTGCGGAATGAAATCACCCACCAAGGGAGGTACTGGCCTCCACCAGTGTCCAGGTGACTCTGGACACCTTGTCTTCTGCCCTTTTAACAAACATGGAGATCCCTCTTTCTATGTATTGGCTGTGGTTGTCATAGTGACCCCAGACCAGCAGTGATGTCTTTCTATGCACTACAAAACTTTTCTTGTCTCTCACCAGCGCTACAGCTATTGAACATGCAAGAGAAAAAGAAAGGCTGGGAGCCAAGGGCCACCAGCCCAAGAAACAGAATTCCCACAACTCCAAAGAACCGAGAACTTTCCCTGTAACCCTTTGAGGCCTAGACTCTGAGTCAGGCATTTTTAGAGGAATTCATTTTTGTTCTAAATTGCCTTTTTAAATCTGCAGACAGTAGCAGCCTGTCACTTGGGAGACACCGAGTTTCTGTCAAGAGTGATGGAAAAATCTGTGATGGTTGAACAGTGGAATAAACATAATTGTTGTTAAGTGCCGTGGAGTCAGTTGCAACTCACAGTGACCCTGTATAAGGTTTCCGAGGCTTTGAATCTTCATGGGAGCAGAAAGTCTCATGTTTCTGTAGCTTAAATCTTCACGGACCAGCTGTCACCAAATCGCACATGTAAAGATAAGCAAAACAGCAAATGTTTTTTTGTTTTGTTTTAAGTTTTTAACGTAAATCGGGTGAAGGTTTACAGAGCAAATCAGTTTTCCATTCAACAATTCATACGCATTTTGTTTCATGTCACTGACTGCAATGTCCACAATATAACATCACTCATCCCAATTCCTCCCTGTGTTTCCTGTTTCCATTCCTCCTTTTTTCTAACCCTTACTACCATCTGAGCTTGCTCCCTTTTGATCTCATATTGTTTGCTCTAAAGAGTGCATACCTGCTTGGTGTTACAGATTTGCTTATTATTTGGCTCAAAGTTAAGCCACAAGGCTTGAAGAGTGTCCTAACTAAGTTTGAATCACTAGTTTTTAAAGTAAACCATAACTTTTATCTCTATTTATTTGCCTGTTCTTGATATTCTATAAAAATGTAGTTATACAATATATGGCCTTTTGTGCCTAGTTTATTTCATTCAACATTCCATCTTTATAGTTCATCCGTGTTGTGGGACAAGGAACTCCTATTTAATGGAGAAAACTTAGAGTGTGTCAGAACACAGTTACAGTTAGATGGGCAGTCTTCTGACAATTTAACTTCAAAGAGTTTGAAATTCCTAGCAGGCTCTCACTGCTTTCAGTGAGAAAATGAGCTTTTCTCACTACTCTTTGGCGAACGAAATTCCATTCTGAGCCAGCTCTGGGTTTTCTGTGTTTGAAGAGGGCGGGGGCTATGGAATGGTGTCAGGATTCTAGAGCCAGGCATTGGCGAGGAGACAGGAATCAGAACTTTAATACCCTTCCTGAACTGAGAGAAGTGTGGGCTTTGCTCAGAGCATGGTGCCTAATACCAAACCCAACCCACAGCCATCAAGTTGATTCCGACTCATAGTGACCCTATATAGGGTTTCTAAGACTCTAAATCTTGATGGGAGCAGACAGCCTGCTTGTTCTCCCTCAGAGTGGCTGGTGGATCACTTAGCAGATGTAAGATCTAAGGGAAATGATTTAACCTCTCTGGGCTTAAGTGTCTTCATATACATGTTCTTTTGTTATTGTTATTGGGTGCCATCAAGTAGATTCTGACTCACAGTGACAATAAGTGGCAGAGTAGAGTGGCCCCATCAGGCTCTAGAAAAACAGCTCCATGGGGTTCTAGAAGAACGGCATCATCAGGTTCTAGTAGAACAGCCCCATGGGGTTCTAGGTTGCCATCTTTATAGGTTTACAGGAGCAGATGGTCAAATTGTTCTCCCTTGGAACCAATGGTTAAGTTTGAACCACTGACCTCTCATATAGCAGCCAAGTGCTTAACCACCATGCCACCAGAGCTCCTTCCCTGTTGGCATAGCAAGTGATCGTGTGACCTAGCCTTAAAGGTATGATGAGATCATACGGTTCAAGTGCTCACACATTCCGATACAGCAGGTGCTCACAAAGTGTCCCTTCCCCTAGGGAGTTGTGGCCCTGCTTGTCCTATCCTTTCTCTCTTTTTAACCATCCTTTTTATTATTATTGTGGTTGTTGGTGGTGTTGTGAAAATATACACAAGGAGGCTCCAGGAAGTTTGTGGGAAAATGGAATTAAAAGATCATGGAATTTGTCCATGAACTTTTTGAAGCCCCTCATATAATATACAAATGATTAAATAGGAAATTTAGGGGGCAGTGAAATTACGTGAATGGGGGAGGAACACTCGGAAAAGAAGGATGAGCATGATTTGGTACAATTCAAAGAATGTTATCATGGTCACTGAAAGGTACATGTAGAACTGTTGGCTTGGTGTATGTTTGTTGTGTATATTCTCACAATAAAAAAAATTGTTAAAATAAAGAACATTGAATATGTAAAGCAAGTCTGCCTTAGGAGAAGAGACGGAATGCTTCTTGTAAGTGAGGATGGATGGACTTCGACTCTCATACTTTAGACATGGTATCCAGAGGTACCAGTCCCTGGACAAAGGTATCATGCTTTTAAAGTGGAGGGTAAAAAGAGGAAGACCCCCAACAAGTGGACTGATGCAGTGGCTGCAACAATGGATTCAGGCATGGCGGCAGTTGTGAGGCTGGCACAGGACTAGACAGTGTTTCATTCTGTTGTTCATGGTGTTGCTATGAGTCAGAACTGAATCAATGGCACCTAATACTAACAACAACAAACGTTTTCCAATTCATCATTTCCAGATGACGTTCATCACATTGCTGAGTCTGGTCCCGATTTCTTAGTCCCTGACTCTTCCAGGAACTTGGTATCATTCATGGCCTTTGAAGCTCACAGCATCTCTGGAAAGCAGTAGATTGGTGTCTCATATGCAGGTGGGGCTAGGAGAGGTGAAGCCAGTGGGACTCAACTGCATGTTGAGAATGGCCTGGGAAGCTCTGGAGCATGCCTGTGGCTCAGGATCCAGCCCAGACCACACAAATAGAAATTACTGGGGCTGGGAACATCCTCAGATGAGGGCAGCAAGTGGGCCTGGTATGATCAATGTTAAGAAACAATGACTTGGGTTCATTTAAAAGCCCAAGGTGCTAAACTATTTGTTGTTAAGTGCCATCAAGTAGGTTCTGGCTCATGGCTACCCTGTATAGGGTTCCCAAGGAGCAGCTGGTGAGCTTGAACCACCAGCCTTGTGATTCAAACTGACCTTGCAGTCCACAGCTTAACTCACAGCGACACACCAGGATTCCCTAGTGGTTAAAAATACAGGCAGTCCACTAGTTGTGAATGTTCAACTTATTTATGTACAACCCTTAGTTATGAACTAAGCCTGTGAAGTCATTTACATTAAATATTTGAAGTACAAATAGTGGTTCACAGTAACAAATGATGGCTACTTTGCAACAAATATCAAAACATTATTATTGCGGCCATCCAGAGAGTGTGATGGCTCTATACGATAAGCACTGGGCTGCAGACAACAAGGTCAGTGGTTTGAGCCCACCAACTGCTCCACAGAAGAAAGATGAGGTTTTCTGCTCCCACCGTACAGTCTCGGAAACCCTGTACAGGGTCACTATGAGTCGCAACTGACTTGATGGCACTTCACAACAACAACTAGTTGCAACTACTAGTCTTCTCTCCTTGTGTGGAGGAAAGAAGAGTGACGAAAAATGATGACACTTAGAAACAATTGGTCCAATGGTCCACATGAACATCAGTCTCCACGACTAGATGGTGCCTGGTTATCACTACCAACTGCTCTGAAAGGGATAGTATTAGAAGGTCCTGGAAAAAATGTGGAACACAACTTAAAATTACTAAAAAAAAAAAGATCAGGCTTACTGATCAGAAACAGACCAGAGGAACCCAAGACCAATGGTTCTTGATCACCCTTCAAGTCTGGAGCTGAACTCACCCTCATGGTTCAGCCAAGCAGCAACACTAGTAAGGCATGCTCACCATGGAATGGTCAACCACTCAGACCAAAGAGGCAGCATTTATCTACGAAGGGCTGGGAAAGAAGGAGCAATGGAAATAAGAATCACAGGGAGGAAGCTGGATGTGTGATGTTACACCGAGGGGACTGCAATCATTGAGATGAAACGATGTGCATGATATCTGCTCTGTATAACTGCATTCAATTCCCAATAACAAGTTTTTCAAAAGCATTATTATTATGTTAAAGATGTTTAAGGGCATCTGGGTGTGTTTCTTACATGCTTTTCATACATAGAAAGTTGCATTCTATTCTACATACTAAGACAAACATTTGACCAACTGACATTAGATCTGAACCATCCTTAACTGTTGCCACTTACATAAAAATTTGACTTAAAGGTCCAGATTTGGGAACTGAACTCACCACCATGGCTCAGTTTCCAGTCAAACAATAAGGGGAGCACTCGGGAAGTATGCACATCTGAGCATAATCAACCCTTTGAAGTCAGAAGGGCAGCATTTATTCAAGAACACAGTTCAGAAGAGTTAGGAAAGAAGCAGAAAGGGAAACACAGGAAGGAAGTGGGATAAATGATGTTACATGAGGATGAAATCAATGGCATGGAACAAAATGTACATGAATCATGGAGTAGAAAGCTGATTTGCTCTGTTGGTGTGCACCTGATTCACAATAGAAAGTTAAAAAATAAATAAATAAAAAGATTTAGAAACAGAATCTTTTGGGGACTGCCTGTCATATAAACCAAAATCAAACTCACAGTCATAGAGTCAGTTCTGATTCACAGGGACGCTATAGAACACAGTAGGGCTGCTCTCTGGAGTTTCTGAGACTAAATCTTTATGGAAGCAGACAATCTCAGCTTTCTCCCATGGAGCAGCTGGTGGGTTTGAACCACTCACCTTGAAGCTCACAGGAATTGACCTAAATGTTTAACACTAGATCCCTAGTGGCACAACAGTTAAGCATTTTGCTGCTAACTGAAAGGTTGTTAGTTTGAGCCCACCAGGCAGCTCCGCTGGAGGAAAGAACTGGCGAGCTGCTCCCATAAAGACAGCTGCCTAGGAAACCCTACGGGGCAGTTCTACTCTGTCACTTGCAGTTGCTATAAGTAGCAATCAACTAGACAGCACACAATCATTGTTGCTGTTGTTGTTAAGTGCCATCCAGTTGGTTCCAACTCATAGCAACTGTGTATAGGGTTTCCGAAGAGCAGGTGGCAGGTTTGAACCGCTAATCTTGTGGTTAGCAGTCCAGGGTTTATTATACAGCGCCACACCAAGTCTCCAAAATCTTTACAAGAGCAGAAAGCTCCCTTTCTTCTGAGGAGTGGCTGATAAATTCAAGCCGCTTACATTGTGGTTTGTAGCCCAACACATAACCCAGTACGCCACCAGAGCATCAGTCAGTTAAATAAATCATGATCATCCATCAGTCTAATAGAAACTCGGGGAGCATGGTGGCTCTGTAGATAAGCACTGGACTGTAAACCACAAGGTTGGTAGTTCCACCAGCCAAGAAAAATGAGGCTGTCTGCTCCGGTAAAGACATACAGCTTCAGAAACCCTATGCATCAGGACCGACTCAACTGTACATAACCCTAATTTAACGTAATAGAAACTCAAGTTCCCATTAAGCAGTTACTCCCCATTCCTCCCTTCCCCAGGTCCTGGTAATCTCTCATCTATTTTGTTTCAACGCACTTACCTATTCCAGAGATTTCATATTCCTGGACTCATGCAATATTTGTCCTTTAGTGTCTGGCTTATTTCACTTGTCATGTTTTCAAGGTTCATCCATGTGGAAGCATTTGTCAGAACTTCACTTCTCTTTATGGCTGAGCAGCATTCCATTGCATGGATGAACCACATTGTGTTTATCCATCATGCAGTGAAGGGCACTTGGGTTCTTTTCACCTTCGGGCTGTTGTGAAAAGTGTTGCTAGAAACACTGGTACATTCAAGTACGTGTGTGTTTGAGTCCTAGCTCTCAAGTCTTATGGGTGTACATACCTGTTATGGATTGCAATGTGCCAACCTGGCTGGGCCATAGTTCTCAGTATCATGTAATTGTGATCTGATGTAATTACCCTGTGTGTTGTAAGTCCTCAACATCATGATGTTAATGAGGAGGATTCATGAAGCGGGATACAAGCTACAGGCTTAGGTTCTATTTGAGTCATCTCTTGAGATACAAAAATAGCTAGAGAGAGGTAGATTGCAGGGAACTAGGACATCACTGGTCAATCTCAGTGGAAACGTCTGGCATGAACTCCAGGGGACAACGTGGACAGAACTTTGGCGCTAGAGAAGAATACATTCCAACTATTCACGTTGATGGTAGCTGCAGAATGCGAGAAATGGTGCACATCTGCATATGGAGTTTACTGGGGACCCTACAACCCACTAAATGTAAGTGGAGAGCGTTTCTGGAAGACAGACAAACCAAACAGCAGAACTTAAGCAGCCCACAAAGCAATTGAGCAAGCAAAGAGCCAAAATATGGATCAGCTCACCATTGAAACGGACAGCAAATTTGTCATTAAAGGCATGACAGAATGGATTGGTAACTGAACACACAATGAATGGAAAACAGCTTCTGGAAGAGATGTTGTTAACGGAAATGATTTTGAGAAGATTGATTGATCTTCCCAAGGCAAGAATATTCAATGGAATGATGTTCCTGGCCATTGAGGCATCAAAGGCAAAGAAGAAGCTGATAGACTAGAGCCACACAAGGAACTAGAAAATAAGACTTTATTTTCATTATAGGTTGCTACCTGCTCTCTTGGAGTTAGACTTGCCAATGGCAACTTCCAAAGTTTTCTTCCCTTTTTCTCATGGGCATCTCCTTATAAAACTGGTTCCTCCCTTTTATTCTTTACCTTTTTCTACCATTAATAACAACCTCTTTGTCAATTAATAAAAACTTGGACTTCCTGCTTTCAAAAATAAAAGTAGATCGAGCTAGAGGGACCTCACCCCCCCACCTCACCCCCATGAAAGAACCCGGATCAGAGTGCTTCCTTTAGATCCAGGGTCCTGCGCTGAGAACCTTCTAGACCCAGGAGAAGACTGATGACCAGGACCCTCCCCAGAGCCAACACAGAGAGAAAGCCTCATCCAAAGCTGCAGCCCTGAATTAGGACTTTTAGTCTACTGTTGTTGTTGTTGTTGTTGTTGTTACTATTGTTATGTGCCATGGAGTAGGTTCTGACTCATAGCGACCCTGTACAGGGTTTCTGAAGCTGTAAATCTTTACGGGAGCAGAAAGCCTCATCTTTCTCCTGCGGAACGGCTGGTAGTTTCGAACTGCTGACCTTGGGGTTCGCAGCCCAATGTGTAACCACTACGCTACCAGAGCTCCTTTTCAGCCTACTAAGCTGTGAGAAAACAAATTTCTGTTTGTTAAAGTTATCCACCTGTGGTATTTCTGTTGTAGCAGCACTAAGGAGTCCTGGTGTGGGGCTGTAGAATAAGCATTGAATTGCTAACTTCAAGGTCGGTGGTTCAAAACCATCAGCTGCTACTCGAAAACTATATACAGGGTCACTGAACGGAACTGACTCAAAGGCACTTAACAATAGAGTACTAAGACAATGCCTAATAGTGAAATTGCTGGGTCACAAGGTAATTCTACATTAAACGTTTTGAGAAGTTCCCAGCTCAGGGTAGGTCCTTGCCCTGCCCAGGGGGGTCTCCCCCCAGCCCAAGGCTGAGCACCCCAATTCATTTTCCCTCCTCTCCCACAGCGAGCAGGAGTCAGGCCCAGCCTGGGGCCTTGGCCTCCTTCCTCTCCTTTGACCTATGCTCCCCTAGAGAAACACGGAGCCTCTTGGAATTCATGAGCCCACCCCACCCAACACAGCCCTCCCTCCACTTGTCTGGGCTGGTGCCTGTCACCAAGGCCCTGGGTTCCTGAAACAGAGGACCAAAGAGATCTGCCCAGGCTCCCAGACAAAGGGGGCCTGTCTGTCTGTCCTCCAGTGGCAAAGAACAGTACCGGGTCCAGCTGGCCCCCGGCCATGCTAGGCCCCTACCATCCAGCTTGGCCTGGCTGCTTCTTTGTGCCCATTCATGAATCCAGGGCTCCTCCTAAGCAATAGACATCCTCTTGGCTTGGACTTTGGGAACCTAAGTTGGGGGGAAGAGAACTATCCCTGGAACAGGGCCACCTCTGAAAGGTTGTAGGACCAAAATCCCAAGAGAGAAGGCTGGAATAGAAAGGGGAAACTGAGCAAAGGGAGGAGGAAACAGCCAAGGCTAGACTATGTGATGTAAGGTGAACAGTCCCCCAAGAGATAAGCTAACATCCTAGTCCCCTGTACCTGTGAAGGTAGCCTTGTTTAGAAATAGGGTCTTTGCAGATGTTACCAGTTAACATGAGGACACACTAGAATTGTTGTGGTGGTTGTTAAGTGCTGTCGAGTCAGCTCCGACCCATAGTGACCCTTTACAGGGTTTCTGAGGAGCAGCTGGTGAGCTTGAACTGACAACCCTGCAGTTCAAACGGCTTTGCAGTCTGGCACATTAACCCACAGCATCACACCAGGACTCCCACACTAGAGCAGGGCGAGTCCTAATTCCAATGGAGTGGATCTCATAAAAGACACAGAGGGAAGAGGGTGCTGTGATGAGAGAGGCAGGGATTGGAGAGATGCCACCACAAGCCATCAGAAACTGGAAAGGTCATAGACCAGACCTCCACCCTATAGGGGAAGACACATGGTTATAAAATGAATTGTTTCCCCTCCAACAAGCATGTTGAAACCCTAACTCTCATTCCTATGAAACATAGCCTGGTTTGCAAAGAGAAAAGATGTTATCCATTTGAAGATGTTAGCAGTTAACATGAGGTCACGCTGGAGTAGGATATGAGTGGTGTCCTTATCAAAGAAGAGAAGATAACAAGGTCAGCAGTTCAAATCCACAGTCGCTGCATGGGAGGAAACTGGGACTTTCTGCTCCTGTAGATTTACAGTCTCGGAACCCTAAACCGGAAGTGGCGTCCAGATCAAAGATGGCAGCCAACACACATTCAAAGCAACAAGGATGGCTACCATCTTTGATCTGGACGCCACTTCCTGTTTCCTCCACAAATCAAAAACCCTCTGCCTTAACAGTCAATTCCTACTCATAGCAACCCTATCAGACAGAGTAGAGCTGCTCCATAGTGTTTCCAAGGCTATAAATGTTTATGGAAGCAGCCTGACTCATCTTTCTCTTGGAAAGTAGCTGATGGGTTTGAGCCACCGACCTTTTGGTTGGCATCCAAGTGCTTTAACCACTGTATTACCAGGTATCCTAGCTATTTATTACTCAAATAAAAATCTACCACACAAGAGATTTAGTTACTATGTAATGCATATGCTGCCATTGTTTCTACTGGCCATGACTGAACCGCTTTGATTCGTCTCAAAGCTCTGGAAGAGACACAAGGACAGGGTCACAGACACAGGTTATGACACATCTACAAGCAACAAAGGAAGGCCAAGGAGTACTAGCAGTCATCAGAAGCTGGGAGAGAGGCAGGGACAGATTCTGTCCCCAGAGCCTCAGAAGGAATCAACATGGCTGACACCCTGATCTTGGATTCCACTCCTAGCCTCCAGAGCTCTGAGACAATGGATTCCTGCTCGTGATTCACCCGGCTTGTGGTGCTTTGTTTCAGCATCTCAAGACATGGAGATACAGGGTGATGATGGCACGGTGTACAGGTGAGAGCACAGGCCTGGGAGCCAGCACAGGGTCCAGGCACTCACATGGGACCTCACGTGAACAATGACCTCCACAGGTGTGCAAGTGGTGATCTGACCAACAGACCTGGGATCAGACTCCAAACTGCTCCTTACCTGGGAAGCTTTCTCCCACCTTCAAAACGAGGACCACGCTTATCATCTCTGGAAGCTCCATGAAATATCAGGTGAGACCCAGAAACTGCTGAGTACTGAGAGTGAATGTTAGCAGGAGGGCATAACCCCACAAGTCAGGGACCTCTCTGCCAATCAATTCTCCTCCCCAGCCCCAGTGGGCAAACCCCCAGATCTGTCCAGGCAGAAACAACACATGTCTCACCACACACCTCCTTCCCCCTAACCTAGACCACTCACCTGCCAGTCATCTCCCATGATGCCATCAGCAACCCCAGTCAGAGCCCCAGATAGGCAGACCAGCGCCTGTGTTACTTCTAGAGTGAATCCATCTTCAATCAAAAGCAAACAAAAAACACTTTAAAAGATGGGCCTGCAGGGAATGACTGATTCGTGGGGGTGGAGAGTGGGCATTGATAATCTCCATTGTTTTCTGTTCTCTCTGATTCCAGGATAGCTATGAAACCCTAAGGATCCAGGTCCCCCACTTCAGGACCTCCTGCTCTAACCAACTTACACCATCCCGTTTCACAAGGTTAAACACTAAGGTCCAGGGGCTTTGCCCAACTACTCCTGACTCCACTAGTGCTCAGCATAACAGAGAACATGACAAAGGCAGGAAGAGAGTGGAAACTAACACATGAGTATCCAGGCCTGGGCAATGCTCTAGATTTGGAATCAGGAGGCCAGATACCATCCTTGAGGTTCCAGCCTTGGCTGTGTAACCCAGGGAATGTCACCTAACCTCTCTGAGCTGAAACTTCTCCTGGAAAATTCCTGCTCTATAAACTTCGCTATGAGTCGGGACCGACTCCATGGCACATAACCACCATAAAATTCACAAGCTACTTATGAGAATAAAGAAGAAACAAGAACAGGCATTATCCTATTCTAAAATTTTTACTTTTTCTGGTTCTATGTGTCTCTTCTGCTCTCTCTTTTTTTCTCCCACTTCACCCAAATTAACATGTGCAGATAATACAACCTTGCTTGCTGAAAGTGAAGAGGACTTAAAACATTTACTGATGAAGATCAAAGAGCACAGCCTTCGGTATGGATTCCATCTCAATGTAAAGAAAACAAAAATTCTCACCACTGGACCAATAAACAACATCCTTATCAATGGAGAAAATATTAAAGTTGTCAAAGACTTCATTCTTCTTGGATTAACCATCAACATTCAAGGAAGCAGCTAGTCAAGAAATCAAACAGCGTATTGCATTAGGCAAATCTGTTGCACAAGACCTTTTCAAAGTGTTGAAGAGCAAAGATGTCAGCTTGAGGACTAAGGTGCGCCTGACTCAAGCCATGGTATTTTCAATAACCTCATACGCATGCAAATGCTGGACAGTGAATAAGGAAGACCATAGAAGACTTGACGCATTTGAGTTATGGTGTTTGAGGAGAATATTGAAAGTGCCATGGGCTACCAAAAGAACCAAATGATCCATTTTGGAAGAAGTGCTCCTTGGAGGCCAGAATGGCCAAACTTCATCTCTCATACTTAGGACATATTGTCAGGAGGGACCAGTCTCTGGAGAAGGATATCATGTTTGGTAAGGTGCAGGGTCAGAGAAAAAGAGGAAGACCCCCAACGAGATGGATTGGCCAAGTATCAGCATCGATGGACTCAAGCGTGGCAACAGTAGTGAAGTTGGCCCAGGATCAGGCAGTGTTTCGTTCTGCTGTGCATAAGGTCACTATGGGTTGGTACCGACTTGATGGCACCTAAAAACAACAACCCTCCAGCCAGTGGCCCACATTTTCCTCCCACCCACCCTTGGTTAACCATCAAAGAATGTCTCTTTCAATGTGAAAACCTGTTTTTATTTTTTACAATAGTTGTTATTGTTAAGTGCCATCGAGTCAATTCCAACTCAAAGCGAACCTGCATAGTGTTTCTGAGTAGTAGCTGGTGGCTTTGAACCGCTGATCTTGCAGTTTGCAGTTCGGTGCACCAAACCAGCACCACACCAGGACTCCTTTTTTAAATTTAATTTTATCTTATTATTATTTTGTTTTCATTCCTTATAACTCCAGCAGTTAAGTATTATTATTCTCATTTGACAGATAATGATATTTCATTATCATATTAAAATCAGATAATGATTTTAGGGATGTTATGTAGTTTATATGTAGTTTATACAGTTTATATGTAGTTTGTTAAATCACAGAAGCATAAAATGGTGGATCCAGGATTCAAACCCAGAGTTACCTGATTTTCATTCACGGTCTTTTTTTTTTTTTTTTTTTAAGCTTTTATTATGAATTAAGTGATGGTTTATATTGTAGAAAATTTGTTTTGCACTAAACCAAGGGGATCTTGTTTCATTGCAATGATTACAATCCCCTCCGTGCATTTTCAGTTAACAGTATTTGTCTCTATTCCCTCTTTACTTATTTTTTTTATATATACACAAAAACATACAGGAATATACAATCATTTAAACAACCAAAGGGCACATTCTGCAAGCCAGCCTCCTGCCTGCCAGCATACAGCCTTTCTCTTTCCATATGTCTGGAGTCCTCGGGTGCTATATCTCTCCATGTCATCACCTCTGCCACTGTCTATGGTGTTGCTGCTTCTCTGGTTAGGATCCCATGTTCCATTCATGCTAGTATCTCTTGATGATCTTAGGGTCTTCTGTCCCTGGAATTCAAGATTAACTACTCCCCGTTTTTGTTATAAAACTTCTACCTTTACAGTTGTGACCATCGCCATTAGTCATGGTAACAATTATGCACTACTTAATTTAAAAAATCCTATCCCAATTTCACTATACTCATCTAGACAAGATGAAAACTATTCAGTGGGGCTTCTACCTTCCCCCACACACTCTAAAACAACTCCCTCTTGAAAACTTGTAAGCCAGTCACTTCGTGCCTTTATATCCCCGCACCCAACCGCCCTATTTTCGGTAGCCAATGTTTAAGTTGCTTGTCCCTATCAACCCTGTGTACCAAGGGGATAGGTTTGATTCTTGATGTGACTTCTTTCCTCTCACTTGGTATTTTGAGCTGCTACATCCACTAGTAAAGGTCAAGTTCATCAAGTTGCAGCAATTTACACTCGCTTCCCTTGTCAAATGTCTTTATCTTCCTCTTGTTTAGTTCTGATCATCAGAGCTAGGTCAAATGGGTACTATCTGCAAGTTTGGGCATTCTTGCATGCCTCCAACCACTTCATATCAGCTGGCCGCTTTACTCTCAGCTCTAGCCCCCAGTGACCAGGTCAGTGTCCATGGGCTCAGGAGTTCCCAAGTCTCCCCAAACATTGGACCAGCCAGCCCTTCCTCTTCTCTCTCTCATCTCAAGGTCAAAAGGAGTCTATGGAACATGGTCGAACACAGCCCATGTCTTTATTACTGCCATTCCCCCACTTCCACTCACAAGCAAACAAACACGGTCACCAGCAAGCTTACAAGCCTGTTTGTGTGTTCCCTTTGAGTTACAGTCTTGGAAGAAGGTTTGCAGGACTCCTTTTCCAATAGCAGTCTTATATAAAATTTGTCTTTTTGTGATGGACTTATTTCATGCAACATAATGACTTCCAGGTTGTTCTGTTATAAGGTGTTTGGCAGAATCATCATTGTTCTTTATTGTTGCATAACATTCAATTGAGTGTATGTACCCAGCTTTATTTATCCACTCTTCTACTAAGGGGCTCTGGTAGCGTAGTGGTTACGAATCGGGCTGCGAACCTTAAGGTCAGCGGTTCGAAACTACCAGCTGCTCCGCGGGAGAAAGATGAGGCTTTCTACTCCCGTAAAGATTTACACCCTCGGAAACCCTGTACAGGGTAGCTATGGGTCAGAACCGACTCGATGGCACTTAACAACAACAACAACAACTACTAAGGGGCATTTAGGTTGTTTCTATCATTTTGCTATTATGAATAATGTTGCAATGAACAACGGTGTGCATCTACCTATTTGTGTTATAGCTCTTGTTTTTGCAGGATATATACGAAGTAGAGGAATTGCTGGGTCAAATGGTATTTCTAGTTTCAACTTTCTGAGGAAGCAACATACCATTTTCCACAGTGGTTACACCATGTTATAGTCCCAACAGCAGCATATGAGGGCTCCAGTCTCTCCAGACCCTCGCCAGTATTTGCTGTTTTCGGTTTTATTAAACTTTGCTATTACTACTGAGGAGAGATGAAATCTCGTTGTTTTGATTTGAATCTTTCGTGTGGCACTGTAGGATAAGCACTGGACTGCTAACCACAAGGTTAGTGGTTCAAACCTACCAGATGCTCCTTGGAAACCCTATACAGGGTCACTATGAATCAGAACCAGCTTGATGGCACTTAACAGTAATAACAAAAATGGCTCATAAGTATTGCTTCATGTTTTGTTGGCTGCCTAAATGTTTTTCTTTGTTGAAGTGTCTATTCATGTTCTCTGTCCATCTTTTCATTGAATTGTTTGTCTTTTTCTTATTGAGATGTTGAAGCTTTCTATACATTTAAAAGACTAGTCCTTTGTCTTTTATACCATTGCCAATAATTTTGTGTGTTCTCTTTTCACTCTTTTTTGTGAAATCTTTTGATGCAAATTAAGTGTCTAAATTTTAGGGGGTCCCAGTCATCTAATTTATCTTCCACTTTTTGTGTGTTTTCAGCTATGTTTGATAGTATATTTATGCCCTGTATTAGGGCCTCTGAGTCTATCCCAATTTTTTTCATTGTTCTGTGTTTACATTTAGGTCTTTGGTCCATCTTGAGCTCTTTTTTGCATGTGTTATGAGATATAGGTCCTGTTTCATTCTTCTGCAAATGGATATCAGTTTTGCCAACATCATTTGTTGAAGAGGCTATCTCGTCTCTATTTAATGCATTTTGACCTTTTGTCAAAGATTTACTTCTGGGTTCTCAATTCTATTCTACTGCTCTATGTGTCTGTTGTTGTACCAGTACCAGACTGTTTTGACTACTGTGGCTGTATAGTAGATTTTGAAATGGGGATGTGAGAGTCCTACCACTTTATTATACTTCTTTAGTAGTTCTTTGCTTATCCAGGTCTCTTTCCTTCCATATAAAATTGGTGCTTCATTATTCCATCTCTTTAAAGAATAATGGTGGAATCTGGATTGGGATTGCATTATATCTGTAGATCATTTTGGATTGTGTTGTCTTATTTCCTTCTTCCCATCCTTCTTTTGTGATTGTTGTTAGTGGCCACGGAGTCACCCCCAAGTCATGGAGACCCCATGCTCAACAGAACCAAACTCTGCCCTGTACTGCTCCCTAGACATAATCAGATGCAGATTGGACTGTGTGGTCAGCAGCGCTTTCATTGACTGGCCTTTCTTTCTACTCCATTTTCCTCTGGAACGTCTGCTGAAACCCTTTCCGCATCCTCACCACACACAGGCCTCCGCTGACACAGGGGTGGTAGCTGTGTGTGATTTACCTTAGCCAGGCTTGAAGCTGGGCCTCCTGCATGTTGTTATTGTTGTTGTTGTTAAGTGCCATTGAGTCACTTCTGACTCATAGTGACCCTGTATAGGGTTTCCAAGGAGCGACTGGTGGTTTTGAACCACCAACCTTGTGACTCAAACTGACCTTGCAGTCTAGCACATTATCCTGCAGTGCCACCCAGGACTCCACAGGCCCCCTAGCATAGAATGTGAACATTCTATCTCTGAAATTTTTAAAAAATAATAAACAGTGTTTAATGTTCCCTACTTTGCAGACTTGATAGGAAAACGCCCATTTACAACCCATAAGCCATACATTCTGGTACATTCTGGTGACAGCACAGCCAGCCCCTCTCCAGCTACCTGTAAGAGAGGCGGGACGAAGGGAGGGAACAGTCACCATGAAACTATGGTCCTTAATGTGCTCACCAGGAACACATGCAAGTTAGTGCCCAGGTGTCAAAGGGGTGGGGGAGCATGCTATTTACATGGAAGAACCACATAGAAGAAGACAAGAAGGACATGTGTGGCAGAATCATATATGGGAGGCCACAATGTCCACATGAAGAGGTATCCACAAAAATACGTGTGCATGGGGGTATGTCAAACAGGAGTGAGCATTGTGCATATGAGTAGAAGAGACTGAAGACCACTCCAGCCTGCAGGGAGGGACTGAGCATGAGGCTGTCGTGTAACCCATCACCCTTCTTGAAGGAGCAGTGAGCACACCCAAACATGGGCTCAAAGTCTATCACACTGCAGTTCAATGAATTACTTAATAATCCATGCCACCAAGTCGATTTCAACTCACAAAAATCCTATGTAGGGTTTCTAAGACTATAAATCTTTACAAAAGTAGACAGCCTCATCTTTCTCCCTCAGAGAAGCTGGTGAGTTTAAACTGCTGACCTTGCAGTTAGCAGTCCAATCCATATCCAACCCACAGAGCCACCAGGAGCTCCTTGAATTACTTAGCATGGCTCTTCTATTGCTGAAAGAAGTGCAGCCAGATGCACCTTAAAAGCCAGGTTGGCCAGACTTCATCTCTCATACTTCAGACATATTATCAGGCGGGACCAGTCCCTGGAGAAGGACATCATGTTTGGTAAAGTGGAGGGTCAGTGAAAAAGAGGAAGACCCCCAATGATATGGATTGCGCAGTGGCAGCAGCAATAGGTTCAAGCTTACCAATGACTGTGAGGTTGGTGCAGAACCTGGCAGTGTTTCTTTCTATTGTGCATAAAGTCGCCATGAGTTGGTACTGATCAATGGCACCTAACAACAACAGCTATAGTCTTTGTGACTGTCACACAGCGAGTGGGACTATGCAAATAAGTTCTTGTGACCCACCAAGGGACCTGGACAGTTTGCTGATAATGCAAATTAGGTGCCTGGCACCCTAGTGGGAATCGTTGTTAAGTGCCATAGAGTCAGTTCCAACTCATAGTGGCCCTGTATAGAGTTTCCAAGGAGCAGCTGGTAGGTTTAAACCACCAACCTTGCAGTTAGCCATCCAGTGCTTACCCTACAGTGCCACACGTGCATGGAATCCTAGCAAGGGAATTCATTGGTCAGTGATCTTGCATGACAGCGCACGTCTACACACCTCTGCCTACACTGCTGACACTCTGCAAAAACTTCATCTTGAGGTGTTAAAGCATCTTCCTTATAGTACTGACCTTGCTCCATTGGACTTTCACCTGTTTCATCCCCTGAAAACAGTCCTTCAAGGATGAAGTTTCACCTCTGATGAAGAAGTGAAGACAGCTGTGCAATTTTGGCTCACAGCTCAGCCTAAAACATTTTCAATATGGGAATATGAGAGCTTACTGAAAAGCAAAAAGATTATGTCAAAAAATGATTTCTTTTTATTTTCTAAAAGTTGATTAAAATGAATTCTACAGCCAGAGTGCAGATCATTTTTTATTCACCTCATATGTCAAAATGCCATTGTACTATACACTTAAATTTGGTGAATTTTAGTGTATGTAGATTTACTTCAATAAAACTAAAAACAAAACAAAACAAAAAATCAGTTGGATTCCTTTACACTAACAAAGAGAGGTCTGAGAAGGAAATCAGGAATTTACAATTTGTTGTTGTTGTTGTTAAGTGCTGTCGAGTCAGTTTCAACTCATAGTAACCTGTATAAGGTTTCCAAGGAGCGGCTGGTGAGTTTGAACCTTGTGGTTCAAATGACCTTGCAGTCCAGTGCTTATCCTAGGATTCCTGTCTTACCATTTACAAAAGCCACCCAAAAGATGAAACACTTGGGAATAAATCAAACCAGAGAATCAAAAGATCTATACAAAGAAAATTCAGAAACACTACTATAAGAAATGGAGAGAGAAACAAAAAAGGCCTTCAGAAATGGAGAACTATAGCCTGCTCGTGGATAAGAAGACTTAACATTGTGAAAATGTCAACATTATTCAAGGCAATCTACAGATATAATGTTATTGGGAAATCCTGATCACAACATCATTCTTTAAAGAGATGGAAAATCTAATCATTAACTTTATATGAAAAAGAAGGAGACCCTGATAAGCAAAGTTGTTTTTTTTTAAGAGCAAAGTAGGATGCCTCTCACTTTCTGATTTCAAAACAGCCTGGTACTGGTACAACAAAAGACACATAGATCGCTGGAACAGAATTGAGAACCCAGAGAAGTAAATCCATCCACCTATAGTTTAAAGGGCCAAAATGCATTAAATGGGGAAGAGATAGTCTCAGCAACAAATAGTCACGGCAAAATTAGAAATCCACTTGCAGGAAAATGAAACAAGACCCATATCTCATGCCATATAAAAAAATGAACTCAACATGGGTTAGAGACTGAAATGTAAAACCTAGAGCTCTGCAGATCATCAATGACAAAATAGGAACAAACGTAGAAGTCTGATACATAGCATAAATACATTATCAAACATAACTGAAAACACACAAACAGAAGACAAAATAGACGACTAGGACCTCCTAAGAATTAGACAAGTTATATACATTAAAGGATTTCACTGCTGGTGAAACTATAGAATGGTGTAACCACTGTGGAAAATGTTATGGTGTGTTCTCAAAAGGTTGGAAATAGAAATACCATATTACCCAGCAATTCTTCTACTTGGTGTATAACCTCAAAAAATTAGACCCATGACACAAATAGATACATGCACACCCATGTTCACTTAAGTGCTATTCACAATACCAAAAAGATGGAGACAGCCTAAATGCTCAACAAAAGAATGGTTAACACCCAATGGACTATTATGCAATGTTGAATAATAATGAAGAATCTGTAATCACAATATGGATGAACTGGGAGGGCATTATGCTGAGTGAAATTAGTCAATCAAGAAAGGGCAAATATTGCATGAGACCTCTGTTGCCAGAAGTGATTCTGGTTGATGCAGTCCACTTCCTCAGTGGAGCTATCATACCTAGATCTGCTGCAGTTCAAGCATGAAAGAAGGAGCTCACGGTCCAGACCCCAACTCAGTTGGGAAACTCTATTCCAACTGTTGGGGTTTGGGGCAGTATCAGTGTCCAAATCTAGTGATCATTTAATGCCACTTCTCCCATCTTCACAGATCAACCAGCTGTATGTATGGTGTGAGGGAGGGCTCTACCTACCCAAGATGACACAGCAGACCCAGTACCCATTGCAGTGATTCATAACTCAGTTAGACTACAACTTGCAGAGACTTCCTTGAAACCAGGAATTCTCAACAACCTGTAGGTAAAGAGCACGTTCATGTGAATTTTTAAATGCTAACCTGTCTGCAGGAGTCCTGATGTGGCGCTGTGGGTTACTGCGCCAGACTGCAAAGTCAGTTTGAACTGCAAGGTCAGCGGTTCAAGCTCACCAGCTGCTCCTTGGAAACCCTACACAGGGTCGCTATGGGTCAGAAACGACTCGATGGCACTTAACAACAACAAAAACAACCTGTCTCCAATTCACCACCAACTGGAATGCTGCCCAAGCTGCCCATGTGCCCAGATAATCAAAATAGAGCAGGAGGCTGCCAAGTGGCTGCTCTCAGTTCTCCACCAACGCTATTGTGGTCATTGGGGCAGTGTTTCAGGCCTGTTTGAATTCCCACCCTCACAGCAACGACGCGCCCCCATGTGTTACAGAGTAGAATTGCTCCATAGGGTTTTCTTGACTGTAACCTTCACTGACGCATATCACCAGATCTTTTGTTGCGCACCCCTGGAATGGGTTCAAACCTAAAAACTCTAGGTCAGCAGTCTAGCATAAACTTTTTTTGATAAAAGAAAAAAAAATTCTGAGACCTTTCATGGCCCCTGAATTAAGCATCAAATAGACAGGAACTTGATTTCTACTTGGCCAGCTGGTGGGAGTATCTGACGTTGCCATGTTGCAAGAGAAAAAAACAAAGCTCAGAAGGGACCACAGACCTCACGATGTCAGAGACAAGAACGCACAGGCAGCTCTTTCGGGGCCCGTGCCTCAGTCTCCCCAGTTCAAATGACCATCTGCCCATTCTTCCAGCTGACTGTGAGTGGGTAACAGCTACTAACAGAGATTGAACTATCACCCAGCCTCGGCTTGGTGCCAAATGCTTTCCAAGGATCGGATTATTCTATCCGCTGGGGGCCCCTGGAGAGGGGAACACTCTTTATGCCCTTTGAACAGACCTGTAAACTGAGGTTCACAAAGGTGAAGGGGCTCGCCCAAGGGCACACCGCTGAGAAGCGGCTTCTGGAATCCTGAATGCCCCAGTCCAGTGTGCACAACAAGCCCCTATGATTAAAAGCGAGTATGATTAAAATGACAAAGCTGATACTATTTAGGGGTTGATCGGCTTTGGCATTCTGCCCAGGGGTCAGAGGTCTAATTGAGCAGCTGGAATTCTCTGGGCACCCGGGACCCTCCCGCCGCCCTACCCCCGCCCTACCTGGCGTATTTCGTCTTCTGGAAATCCAGGAGGCTGAGGGCGAACATCGCGGCAGTTCCATCAGAGTGCAGGTCCCGACTCCGGAACCGCGAACTTGAAGAGCGCCGGGAGCACCGGGCGCGCAGCAGGTGGAGCGCGGGGTGCGAGCACCCAAGGACGCCCCAGCCTTGCCGGAGGCGAGAGGAGGTGCCACTCAGCCGCCGCCGGCCCCCTAGCAGATGGTGCGGGCGGAGCGCGGGGCGGGGGTCCGGGCGGCGCCTCCAATCACCGGCGCCGCGGGCAGAGGAGACAGCCCACCCGGCCTCCCTACCTTGGAGTCGTTTTGCCCACCGCGGGGAGGGGGCTCCAAGCATCCTTTGGGGAGCCCTTCCTATCGCTGCGGTTTTCAGAGCGAACAGAACAGGAGCGGGGGGACGCCGCCATTCAGATTCCAGCGTGGGTCGGACCCCCGAGGCGCCTGTGTTCCCCACGACTCCCACCTTAGCGCCACCGCCTTTACAGCCCTCGAAACATTCCCGGGGAATCCGCAAGGGACCCGCCAATCTCCAGGAAGCCGCTCTCCCACCACCACCAGACTGAGGGTACTCAGGACCCCAAGCAGGCACCTTCGCGCCTGCCTGAGTGCCAGGATCTGTCCCCTATTGCTCCGCCAACCCCACCCTCACCCCTCACCCACTCCGATACAAAATCCAGCTTTCTCGTCTTTGGATACCTTGACCTGGGTTGTGGGTTAAGGAAGCGAGGCACTGGGCGAGTTAGTCCCCGGGCTCTTTAAACTTGAAACACGTGTCAATGTCAGGACAGGTTCAGGGGAGAGAGGAAAGACCCAAGGACAGGTTCCTAACGGAAAGGCCCCACCACACGGACACCTAGCCCTCCTTACCCTCTCTTCCGGTTCTAGGCCCAGCTCCTGCATTACTTTTTGTGACGGTTATTTAATTTTATAGTTGGAGACCCTAAACGACTCGAGTCCTGGTGTGTTGTTGGTTATTGCGCTGGACTGCAAGGTCGGTTTGAACCGCAAGGTCAGCGGTTCAAGCTCAACAGCCACTCCTCGGAAACCCTATACTGGGTCGCTATGAGTCTACAGACATCAACTCGATAGAACTTAACAACAAAGGACTCGACTTGAGGGCACTTAACAACAATTAAACACATTCAAAGGATGACCCCTCCCACTCTCCTTCTGGGTCCCAAAGTGGGCTAGAATAGGATGAAGGGAACAGACAGCCAGTGAGTAAGCAAGGACGGAAACTAATTCCTTTAGCATTCTGAATGCCTGCAGTCGCTGGTGGGTTTGAACCGCCAACCTTCCAGTTACCAGCCCAATGTGTAACCCACGTGCGCAGTTGTTATTATTGGTGCAGGCAAGAAGAGTTAGAGGTAACTGTATTCCTAGGTCCCTGCAGGGCTCATGATGAGAGGATGGTAAGTAGCTAAGGTCAGGGAGGGAACAGAGGTGGGAAGAAAAGGAGGGGCTCTAGGGATACTTGTTCTTAGGTGCCATTGTTGTTGTTGTTAGGTGCTGTGGAGTCGGTTCCGACATAGCGACCCTGTACAGAGTTTCCGAGGCTATAAATCTTTACGGGAGCAGAAAGCTTCATCTTTCTCCCTCAGAACAACTGGTAGTTTCGAACTGCTGACCTTGGGGTTCGCAGCCCGATTCTTAACTATTGAGTGGGTTCCAGTTCATAGCCACCGCAGGTACAGAATAAAACATTGCCTGGTTCTGCACCATGCTCACAATCATTGTGCCAGAGCCCATTGTTGCAGGCACTGTGTGAATCCATTTCATTGAGGGTCTTCTTTTTCACTGACCCTCCTACTTGAGCAAATATGATGTCCTTCTCCAGGGACTGCTCCCTCCTGGTAACAGGCCCAAAGTCTGTGAGATGAAGTCTTACCATCCTCGCTTCTAAGGAAGATTCTGGCAGTACTTCTTCCAAGACAGATTCATTCCTTCTTCTAGAGGTCCATGGTATATTCAGTTTTCGTTGCCTACACTGTAATTCACTAACCAGGGAAATGTGGGAGGTAAAATCCATCAGCCCCTGTTGATGGGTTAGAAGTGGGGGATGAGAAGAACAGAGGAGTCAAAGGTGACCCAGTGGTTCCTGATAGACCCAGCTGGGTGGGTACTGGTGCCATTTGTGGGGGTGGGGACATCAGAGGAGGAACAGCAAGGAAAGGACAGAAGATTATGAATTGGGTTTTGACCAGACTGAGGTCAAGAGTGTTGTTATTTTTCTGTCCAGTCGGCTCTGACTTCATGGCAACCATGCACAACAGAAGAAAGCATTGCCAAATCCAGCATGATCCTCACTATTGTCTACATGCTTAAGTCCATTTTTGCCTTCCAATCTGTGGGATTCATCTTGCAGTGCTCTATAGAACAAGAGTCTGTTGTGATCCCGAGGGTTTTCATTGGTTCATTTCCAGAAGAATATAGCCAGGCCATTTTTCCTAGTCTGTCTTAGTCTAGAAGCTCTGCTAAAACCTGTCCACCATGACTGACGCTGTTGGTATTTGAACCAGTGGCATAGTTTCCGGCATCACAGCAACATACAAGTCGCCACAGTATGACAGACTGACAAATAGATGGTAGAAGTCAAGGTTAGCATGAGACAAAGTCCAAGTGGTAAACTAGTCTAGGCCAGAGGAGAGGACAGGGCTAGAAAAAAACAGAACAGTGGAGTTTCAGCTGAGAGACTTCCAAAAGAACAAACAACAGTGTCTTGGAAAAAGTACCGCCAGAATGCTTCTTAGACGTGAGGATGGAGAAGCTTTGTCTCATGTAGTTTGGACACGTGGTCAGGAGGGACCAGTCCAGTTGAAGAGCATCATACTTGGTAGAGAATCAGTGAAAAGGAGGAAGACCCGCAAAGAGATGGAAGGACACAGTGGCTGCCACAGTGGGCTCAAACACAGCAACGAATATGAGGACAGCACAGGACTGGGCAGTGTTTTTCATTTTGTTGTGCATGGGGTTGCAATGAATTGGAACCAACTCCATTGCATTTAACAACAACTTAGGGACACAGGAACCATAAACTGGAAACAGCCTTTAAATCAGTGTTTTCAAATTGGTCATCTCAACCAGCTGGACTAACTGGATTCTATAGCCACATGCGACTACATACATTTAAGTTGATAGCAAGTAAAAAGTAAAATGGTTTGTTTGTTGTTGTGTGTCATTGGTTCTTTTGGACTGCCAAAAGAACCAATAGATCTGTTTTGGAAGAAGTGCAGCCAGAGTGCTCCTTGGAGGCCAGGATGGCTAAGCTTCATCTCTCATACTTTGGACATATTGTCCAGAGGAAACAGTTGCTGGAGAAGGATGTCATGCTGGGTAAGGTGGAGGGTCAGAGAAAAAGAGGAAGACCCCTAACGAGATGGATTGGCCAGGTGGCATGATTGATGGACTCAAGTGTGGCAGTGGTAGTGAGGTTGGCCCAGGATCGGACATTGTTTCGTTCTGCTGTGCATGGGGTCGCTATGAGTCGGTTCCGACTCGATGGCACCTGACAACAACAACATGTGTCATTGAGTCAGTTCCAATCCACAACACACACACACACACACACACACGGTATAGGAAGCTTCTGAAGAATCCCTGAAAGCATAGTGGGTTACGTGTTGTGTTTGTTAACTGTAAGGTCAGAAGTTCGAATCTATCAGCTGATCCACAGGAAAAAGATGAGGCTTTCTGCTCCTGTAAAGATTTACAGCCTAGGAAACCCTATACAAGGTTGCTATAAGTCTAAACCAATTTGACAACACATCATCATTACTACCATAGGGTTTCTGAGGTTGTAAATCTCTAAGGAAGCTAAAAGCCTCATCTTTTTCCAGTGGAGTGGCTGGTGGACTCGAACTGCCAACCCTGTGGTTAACAGCCCAACCCAATCTAAACTTCATCTCAATTGCTCAATAGCCGTATGTAGCCAGTGGTTACCCTACTGAACCATTTCTACCATTATAGAAAGTCTTATGGGAGAGCTCTAAGGACCCCTGGTGGCACAGTGGTTAAGCAATTGGCTTCCTAACAAAAGACTAGGGGTTCAAAGCCACCAATGACTCCGTGGGAAAGATGGGACAGTTGGCTCCTGTCAGCCTTGGAAACCCTATGAGGCTGTTCTACTCTGTCCTATAGGGTCACTATGAACAGAATTCAACTGGACAGCAGTGGGTTTAGAGGATTTTTTCAGGCACACAGTTAACATGCTTGGCTATGGGCCACAGTGTTGCATGTTCAAGTCCATCCTGAGGTGCCTTGTAAGAAAGACCTGGCAATCTACGCCCCCAAAATAACTAGTAACAACTCTGTGGAACATACTTCAACTGATATGGATGGGTTTGCCATGAATTGGCACTGATTCATCAGCAAACTGGGTTGTTGTTGGTTTCTAACCAGCATTTAAAAAAAAAAAAAAAAAAAAGAACCAATTATGTGAAATATCCAGAGTACCCCAAGCTTAGAAACTAAAGCTGATTGATGTTTACTACAGGCTAGGGGAGGAGGGAATGGAGAGTTACCATTGTGGGGTGCTGAGATTTCTTTTTAGTGACTAAAAGCATTGGAAGTGGCCAGTGTGATCGTTACACAACATGGTGAATCTTAACACCACTGAATTAAGATTGGTTGAAATGGCAAATGTTTTGTTATATATCTTTTGCCACAATTTTAAAATGGTTCAAATGGCACAAATATGTTATATATATTTTACCGCAATAATTTTTTTTAATGAAACATAAGAGGCAAGACTATGGCTTTGGGAATGTTGGCCAGTTCTCACTGCCAGCCCCACTAGCACACAACTGGGTCCAGGTACCAGCAATAGACCCTCTCCATCCTCAAGCTCAACTCGCAGAAGAATCCTGACTGGCTTTGCTAAGGAACAGAACCCCACTGCAGCGCCCTCTCTTCCTGGGGCGTGAACTAGCTGTCTGCTGTCCACCACAGCTCCCAGATGGCTGAGATGGCTGAGGAGGGGGCACAGGTTTGCAACAGGCCCTCCCTGAAGCTCAAGGGTCCCTGAACTTCTCCTGGCCACCTCTCTGCTGTGACCTTCAAGCAAGTCTTGGCATCGGATCCCACAGGGGACCCCCAAAATGAAATACAAGCCTGGAAATGGATTTTCTTTTCCTCCAAGAGCCAAAGAAGTTGAATAAAAAATAAGTTACTATTTTTGCTGCCTGGATCTGGTTGTTATGGCAACCAAGGACCTGACTCCAGAGCTGGGTTGGCCTGTGTCTGAGGCAGGAAGTGCAGGGGGCCAGCAGTAGCTTGGACAAAGCCTGGTGCCCCCACACACGTGAGGCCTGAGTGGGATCTGTCTTAGGTACCTAGGCTGCTATAACACAATGACCACAAAAGTTACTTTGAAGAACAAGAATTTATTGTCTTGGAATGTTGACAAAGAAAAGATGAAGGGAGTGGAAGACACAGGGAGCAATACAAGATTTAAAGTGAATGGAGGTAAATCCTTATCATTGATGGTACGGAGGTGATTGTAATCATTGTAATGAAGCAAAATATATGATTTGCTGAATGTAAAACTCATGACCTGCCCTGTAAACCTTCACTCAATTCACAACAAAGTTGAAAAAAGGAACAAAAGAAAAATTTTCTTCCCCCCCACACCTCCCAAAAAAGTATATTGTCTCTGTTTTGGAGGCTAGGGGCTAGGAGAGAGTCCTTCCTTGTCAGTAACCTTGGGTGTTGTCCCTTGACGCTGCTTAGTGTTCCTTAGCTTGTAAAGACATCGTCACTGACATCTGTCAGCGTCCATTCTGCTCCTTTTATGACATCCCTCAGAAGGGACAACATTTAGGATCCGCCCTACTCTGGCATGCACTTATTAACATAACAGAAAACCAAGTCAGTTAGTACCAACCCTGGACACCCCCTTGTGTGTCAAAGTAGAATTGCACTCCATACAGTTTAATTTGTTTCTGGTGGTGGTGGTGGTGGTGGTGGTAGTGTGCCCTGGAGTCAGTTTCGATTCATAGTGACCCCAGTATAGGGTTTCCTGGAGTCCTGGTGTGGCACTGTGGGTTAATGCAGCAGACTGCAAAGTCGTTTGAACTGCAAGGTCAGTGGTTCAAGCTCACCAGCTGCTCTTTGGAAACCTTAACAACAACAATAAAAGGTTTCCAAGGCTATAAATCTTTATGGGAGCACAAAGCCTTATCTTTCTCCGGCAGAACTGCTGGTAGTTTTGAACTGCTGATCCTAAGATTAGCAGCCTGACTCATAACCATTACGCTCCTAAATTTTTGTTTGTAAATCTGATTTTTTACATGTCTTTGGGGGTTGGAAACATTACATATAAACTTACAGATGTATTTTAATACATGCATACATACATTAAAACACACACACAAACCATACAAATGTATGCTAACAATGACAAAGACTTGAATGATACACACATTTTGTCAGTTGTGGTTCCACAGGATTTCCAGTGACTGGTTTTTCGGAAGTAGATTCCCAGGCCTTTCTTCCAAGATACCTCTGGGTGGACTCAAACCTCCAACCTTTGGAGCTGATTAGCAGCTGATACTGTTAAGCCTCTGTATTAGCATTGTTGTTCTTGTTGTTAGGTGCCATCGAGTTGGTACCAACTCATAGCGACCTTATGCACAGCAGAACGAAACACTGCCCGATCCTGGGCCAACCTCACTACTGCTGCCACGTTTGAGTCCATCGATGCTGCCACTTGGCCAATCCATCTTGTTGGGGGTCTTCCTCTTTTTCTCTGACCCTCTACCTTACCAAACATGATATCCTTCTCCAGCGACTGGTCCCTCTTGACAATATGTCTGAAATATGAGAGACGAACTTTGGCCATCCTGGCCTCCAAGGAGCACTCTGGCTGCACTTCTTCCAAAACGGATCTATTGGTTCTTTTGGCAGTCCATGGCACTTTCATTATTTTCCTCCAACACCACAACTCAAAAGTGTCAATTCTTCTTTATTCACTGTCCAGCTTTCACATGCATATGAGGTTATTGAAAATACCGTGGCTTGGGTCAGGCATACCTTAGTCCTCAAGCTGACATTTTTGCTCTTCAACACTTTAAAGCGGTCCTGTGCAGCAGATTTGCCTGCATCAGTTCTGATTCATAACGACCCTGTATAGTGTTTCTGAGAGCAGTTGGTGGGTTTGAACTGCTAACCTTGTGATTAGCAGTCCAGTGCTTATTCTACAGAGCGACACAAACATACATTTCATAATAGGGGTTTTCTTTTGTCATATTGGACTCCCCTAATGTGGCGCTGTAGGATAAGCACTGGACCACAAGATCGGTTTGAACCACAAAGTTGTCAGTTTCAACTCACCAGTGGAAAGTCAGAAACCCTATACAGGATCGCTGTGAGTTGGAACTAATTTGGCAGCACTTAACATTAACACCCGTGGAAGCAGCAGTCAAGAAATGTCCAAAGTATGAGAGTTGAATTTTGGCCATCCTGGCTTCCAGGGAGCATTCTGGCCGTACTTATTCCAACACAGATTTTTTTTTTTTTTTTTTTGCAGTCCATGGTACTGTTAAAGGTTACAGCCTTAAAACCTCTATGGAACAGTTCTACTCTGAAACTCACAGGGTTGCCATGAGTCAGAGCCAACTCAACGGCAATGGGCTTGGTTTGGTTTAATCTTGTTCAGATATCTATCTGGTAAGTATCCAAATGACTGCCATCTAGTCTGTTCCAACTCATAATGACCCCTATAGGGTTTCTGAGGCTGTAAATCTTTATGGGAGCAGAAAGCCGGTTTGAACTGTGGACTTTCTGGTTAGAATTTCAGTGCTCATCCTGCAGTGCCACCAGGACTACCTACATGCTAGGTATGCCTATTGCCATTTTACGGAAGACAAAACTGAAGTTTCAGACCACTTAAGTCAGATTTTGTTGTTGTTGTTAAGTGCCATCGTGTTGATTCCAACCCATAGAGACCCTGTATAAGGTTTCCAAGGAGCAGCTGGTGAGCTGAACCACCAACCTTGCAGTTCAAATGACTTTGAAGTCTGACGCATTAGCCCACAGCACCACACAAGGATTCATTTAGGTCAGAACAAAGGAAAAATAATGAGTGAATTAGAGTTCAAATATGGCAGTGGTGATGTACCGTGGAGTCGGTTCCAACTCATAGTGACCTATATAGGGTTTCTGAGGGTGTAAATCTTTTTTTAAGAGATTTTTAAAATAAACAAAGCCTCATCTTTCTCCCGAGAAACA
>NW_006408552.1:15258577-15259840 GCF_000296735.1 Chrysochloris asiatica | reverse complement strand
AGTAACTGGTGAGCTTGCAGGACTGTAAATGAGCAAAACCTGTTTCAGCAGTTCATGTGGAAATTTAAAACGCATCCACTGTCAAGGGTTAGAGCGCGGTGGCGCCATACGATAAACAATGAACTGCGGATCCTATAGTCGGCGGTTCGAGCCCACCAGCCGCTAAGCAGGAGAAAGACGCAGCTTTCTGCTCCGCGAAGATTTCAAACCTCAGAAGGAAACCCTATACACAGGGTCTCTACGAGACAGAACGACTCCACAGCACTTAACAACATCCGATCAGGGTAACATAAACGTTTTTACAGTGGTGATAGCTGCGCGCATGCGCAGAAATACCTTTTTTTTTTTTTTTTTTTTTACCGGGCTAAGCTTCTGCGTGAAGCCGCGACCGAAATACCGCAAGTGGCGGCTTTTAGAACCGGGATTTATTTTCTCACAGGTCTGGAGGGTGAAAATCCAAACCAGGGTCTCAATCCGGTTCTTTAAAGCCACCCACCTGTAGTATTTCTGTGATAGCAACTGTAGGAAACCAGACACCACCCCCAGCTCCGTTCTAGAAGCCGTACCAAGGGCAGATGAAGCAAGAAGACGGGCTCCCTCCAGCTCCCAGTATGGGGGCTCCTTCCCCGCCTCCAGCTAGAGTTTCATCACAAGAGGGGAAAGCTGCTAGCGGTTCCTATCCGCCCTCCAGCATCATGTTGCGGCAGATGTCGAAGCTTAGAAGGTGTACCTCAGGCGGGGGCCCGGTCACCCCCATCCCAGCTCAGTCATAGGGCTGAGGGAGAGACAAGTCAAGAAATCCAGGGCCTTCTCCCCATCACCCAATGCTCATTCTAAGAACTGGTATATCATTCCAGGAAAAAACCGTTTCAGAGCCCCACCTCAGGAGCCAAGGATTCTGCCCTGGGGGGTGGGGGTGGGGAGGTGGACAGCTGTGCCCTGAGTGGGCTTTGGCTAATGGGTGTTGTCTGAGCTCAGCTGCTAAGGAAGGTTAGCAGTTTGAACCCACCACCCAGGGATGCCTGGAATCAGCTTCTATAAAGATGACAGCCAAGAAAATCCTATGGAGTAGTTCTACACTATAACACACAAGATCATCCTGAGTCATAAGCGACTCAGTGGCGACTGAGTGAAGGGTGTTTGTCTATACTTGCAGTGCAGATCTTGGTAAACAATTAAGAGGAGGTTGCTAGCTTGTGAAGACGACTAACCTAAAAGTTGGCAGTTCAAACACCTTCCTCCCTCAACTCCTGGATGAAAGGC
>NW_006408552.1:15255097-15257717 GCF_000296735.1 Chrysochloris asiatica | reverse complement strand
GAGACAAAGCCTTGTCATCCTTACTGCTAAGGAGCCTTCTGGCTGTACTTTTTCCAACACAGACTGGCTTGTTCTTTTAGCAGTCTATGGTACTTTGAACATTCTCTTTCAACACCATAGCTCAAATGCATAGATTCTTCTGAGGTCTTCTTTATTCACGATCCAACTGTCACATGCATATGAGGTTATTGAAAACACCATGGCTTGAGTCAGGCACACCATACCCCTCAAACTGACATCTTTGCTCTTGAACACTTTAAAGAGGTCTTGTGCAGCAGATTTGCCTAATGCAATATGTCATTTGATTTCTTGACTGCTGCTTCCATAATATTGATGGTTGACCTGAGCAAAATAATGCTTTTGACAACTTCAATCATTTCTCTATTTATATAAGTGTTGTTTATTGGTCCAGAGTGAGGATTATTGTTTTTTCTATATGGCCTCATATTGACAACAGCAGCTTCTAAGTTTCGATGAGAAACTTAGTGGGCAAGAAACTATTTGGGGAATGGGGAAAAAGAGTGAGAATGTTTGCACAAGTTGAAGAATGATCAATGTTACTGAATTATGCATACAGAAATTGTTGAGTCAGTATATATTCTGTTGTGTATGCAGGATTACGAATGAGTTCTATTCTAAATCTGTCTTTAAGTCAAATTTGTACATTAAGTCAAAATAGTTCGGTATGGTTCATAACAGTCAAATGTTTGTTTTAGTATATTATATAACGTACCTTTCTGTACTCCTAGTGGGGTGCTAGAAGATAACCACTGGACTACTAACCATAAGGTCTATGGTTCAAGGCCACCAGCCACTCTTCAGAAACTTTATACAGGTTTGCTATGAGTCAGAACTGACTCAATGGCACTAAATAACACCTTTTTAGGCATTAAAAAAACTAAAGAAACACTTCCAAATATGTTCAAACATCTTTAACAAAATACTACAGTAATAATAATGCTCTGATGTACATTGCAAAGTAGCCCCTGTTTGTTATTCTGCATTCAGTATGTACCTTGAACTTTTACTAGAATAGGCTTTATGGGGGGATGGATAGAGCGCGCTGTAGCTCCATAGGATAAGCACGGGACTATGAATACAGTCGGCGGTTTGAGCCCACCAGCCACTCTTCAGGAGAAAGATGAGGCTTTTGGCTCCCACAAAGATTGAAAGTCTCAGAAACTCTATATAGGGTCACTATGAGTCAGAACCGGCTTGACAGTGCTTAACAACAATAACAACAACAATGTGGGGGTTGGATTGTAACTACAGGCTGTATATAAATTCATAACCAGGAGACTGACTGTAATTTCTAAACAAAAATAAAATCATTTAAAAAAAAAAAACTATGAAATCTCTCCTGGGATCATTAACTACTCCAAGGGTCTAGAAGGATGCACATAGACATTAGACTGTAGCAGTCAGTAGTAATTGGAACAGGATGTGTAGGAGATAAAACAAGTCGCATAGACCCAATAGCTACCCACCCTCACCTGCACTAGACTTACAACAGAACCCCCGGCCCAACCCCAACTGAGTGATGACCAACTGAATAACCGGTTGAGTGATGATGGTCAAGGAGTTTGTTAGCATGTGGGTTATGTGTTGGGCTGTTAACCACAAGGGAGAAAGATGAGGCTGCCTGTCCCCATAAAGATTTACCATCTTGGAAACCCTCTGAGGGCAGTTCTACTCTGTCCTATAGGATTAATGTGAGTTGGAATCAACCCCATGGCAGTGGGTGTGGTTTTGGGTTTGGAACGCTGACCAACTAAATGATGACTGGCTGATCCAACAGCCACTGGGTAGTTTGGAAGACTGGGCGTCCTTTCTGGAATAATCAGAGGAGCTCCCCCAAGCTTCTAGTCCCTGAATGGAAAGGAGAGAAGTGAACAAGCTTTCTGTCCATTCTGACCCGAGATCACAGCCTCCCAAGCCACATACACATTCCAGGGTAAAGAGTAAAACATTGAACAGGCCAAGGATGCTTAAGTACAACCTTTGACCAAAAAATGACCAATAAGTGGTTTGTGCAGACCTAATGATGAGCCCTAGGTTCTGTTCTTGTTAGTGTCCATGGAATCAATTCTTATAGCAAACCCATGTCTTTCCAAGGCCTTTCAGAAGCAGACTTCCAGGCCTTTCTTCCGTGGCACCTCTGGGTAGTTTCAAACCACCAATCCTTCAGCCAATAGTCCTGACCTAGAAGTGAACTAAGGTAGGGCAGGTAGGGCTCTTGCTCCGGATGCCCCTTGAGATGGGGAACCAATGAGCAGTTTCTTTTCGCCGTCACAGCTTCCACTGCTAAATGAGAGAGATTCTGCAGCAATTTAAAACTAAATGTCATAGTGGTTACTTTCCCTTAACCCACCTCTGTCCTGACTAAAGACAGGCTAAAGAGATAAATGCGAGGGGAAAACAAAGAATCTGAGTAGGAACATCAGAGGCTGCACAATGCAGGAATGGTGAGGTGAAGGACAGAACAGTCTACTCAGAATTAGTTTAGCCAAGTTATCCAACAAATAAACTAACAACCAAGCAAACAATAACCAACCCTCCAGCTGATAAGAAGAGAGGGCATATGCATAAGAACACTCACACTTGCAGATAATACCCACTT
>NW_006408552.1:15248934-15254046 GCF_000296735.1 Chrysochloris asiatica | reverse complement strand
GGGGGTGGGGGGGTGGGGAAGAGCAAAACCCAAAGCAAGCAGAAGGAAGCAAATCATACATACACCAGAGTGGAAATAAATATGTTGTTGTTGTTGTGATGTTGTGAAGTGCCATCGAGTCGGTTCCAATTTATAGCGACCCTGTATAGGGTTTCCAAGGAGGAATTGGTGAGCTTGAACCATCAACCTTAACAGTTCAAAGCGACTTTGCAGTCTGACGCATTAACCCACAGCGCCATACCAGAATTCCAGTAGACACTGGCATAATGACATCTTCATCCTTCATATGAGGAAATTAAAACAGCTTCTTTTATATGCGTGTCTTCTACTAAAAAGGAGGAAAGTGTACATTCACCAGGGAAGTTACTATTAAAATAGCTAGAAGTAAAGCCTATTCTAAATATAGAATAGAAAAATAGTAGAGAAAAACATATTATCAAAATCAGAAATCAGTTCTTTAAAAAAGCTCAACAAAATGGACAGATATTTAGCTAGAGTGGCCAAGAGAAAAGGAGAGAAGAAACACATTATGAAAGTAGGAATGAAAGAGGAGACATTACTGCTGGCTTTATAGACGTCATCAAGATGGTAAGTTAATACTGTGAACAATTATGTTTATTATTGTTAGCTGTTCTGACAATAGAACAATACATTGGCTGCTGCGGAATCATCCTCACAATTGTTGCTATGTTGGTTGCAGCCACTGTGTCAATTCATCTCACTGAGGGTCTTCCTCTTCTTTGCAGACCTTCTACTAAGCAGGATGTCTTTTTCCAAGGATTGGTGCCTCCTGATTTCATGTCCAAAGTACATGAGACAAAGTCTCACCATCCTCACTTCTAAGAAGCATTCTGACTGTACTTGTTCCAAGACAGATTTGTACATTTTTCTGGAAGCCCATGGTATATTCAATATTCTTTGCCAACACCATAATCCAAAAGCATCAATTCTTCTTCAATCTTCCTTAATCATCATTCAGCTTTTGCAGGCATTTGAGGCAACTAAAAATATCATGTATGACTTTGGTTAAGTGTACCTCAGTCTTCAGTTGGCATCTTTGTTTGTTTGTTTGTTTGTTTTTTAACACTTTAAAGTTCTTTTGCAGCAGATTTGCCCAATGCAATCCATCTTTGATTTAATAAGCATTGATTGTGGATCCAAGTGAAATAAAGCAATTGATAGCTTCAATCTTTTCTCCATTTATCATGATGTTGCTTGTTGATCCAGTTGTGAGGGTTTTTGTTTTTTCTATGTTGAGGTGTAATCCATACTGAAGGCTTATCAGTAAATGCTTATCAGTAAATGCTTCAAGTCTTATCATAAATGCTTCAAGTCCTCTTTGCCAGCAGGCTTGTGACATCTGGTATGGAAGGTTGTTAATGAGTCTTCCTCCAATCGCGATGCCATATATATATATAAGGCACAGCACTACAAGCAATCACTTTTGCATGGCACAACATTTGGAAGACAGCTATTTGGCAAACTGACTGGAAGAGATCCATATTGGTGCTCATTCCACAGAAAGATGACCCAACAGAATGTGGAAATCATCTAACAATATCATTCATATAATATGAAAGTAAAATTTTGCTGATGATAATTCTTAACTGGTTGCAGTAGTACATTGACAGGAAACTGCCAGAAATTCAAGCTGGATTCAGAAGAGGATGTGGAATGAAGTTTATCATTGCTGATATCAGATGGATTTTGGCTGAAAGCAGAGATTACCAGAAAGATGCCCGCCTGTGTTTTATTGACTGTACAAAGGCATTCAGCTATGCAGATCATAACAAATTATGAAAAAACATTGCAAACAATGGGAATTCTAGAACACTTAATTTTGCTCATCTAGACTTGCAAGAGAAAGTCATTTGAACAGAACAAGGGGACCCTGCATGCTTTAAAATCAGGAAAGGTGTGCGTCAGGATTGTATCCTTACAGCATACTTATTCAGTCTATATGCTACAACAATCTGAGAAGCTGGCTTATAATAACAGTTAGATAACTAGATGGAATAGACATCTAAACACAAATTGCCAACACTGACCCAAGAAGAAACAGAAAATCTAAGTAGGCCTACAAGTTGCTATTGTTGGTTGCTGTCCTGTTGGTTTTGACTCATAGCAACCCTATGCACAAGAGAACAAAACTCTGTCCAATTCTGCACCATTCTCACAATTGTTGTTATGTTTGAGATCATTGTTGGGCTACTGGGTCAATCTACCTTGGGGGTCTTCTTTTTTGCCAACCCTCTACTTTGCCAACCACGATTTACTTCTCCACAAACTGGTCCCTCCTGAAAATTCTTCCAAAGTATGGTAGACCAAGTCTTGCCATCCTTGTGTCTAAGAAGCATTTTGACTACACTTAATACAAGACAAATTTGTTCTTCTGGCAGTCTATGGTGCATTCAATATTCTTTGCCAATACCATAATTCAAATGTATTAATTCTTTTGTGATCTTCCTTCTCCATTGTCCAGTTTTCATATGCATATGAGGTAACTGAAAATACCATGGGTTGTGTCAGGGACAATTTTGTCCTCAAAGTGTCATCTTTGCTCTTGAACACTTTAAAGAGGTCTTTTTTAGCAGATTTGCCTAATGCAATATGTCATTTGATTTCTTGACTGCTGCTTCCATGAGCATTGATTGACCTACACATTAAGAGATTAAGTTAGTAATCAAAAAACTACACACAAAGAAAAATCCAACTCATGAAGGCTTCCCCAGTAAATTCTACCCAATGATTGAAGATCCAACATTAATTGTTCACAAATTCTTCCCCAAAAAAAGAAGAGGGAATACTTCCCAGCTCATTCCAGAAGCCACTATTACCCTAATTCCAAAACCAGAAAAAAAGACATCCCCAAGGAAAGAAGACAATAGACCAACATCCCTCATGAATATAGAATCATCATCAAAAAAATGAATCTATATATACATGGTGGTGGTGGTTATGTGCTGTGGAATTGGTTCTGATTGACAGTGACCCTGTACAGGGTTTCTGAGACTGTAAATCTTTATGGGAGCAGAAAGCCTCATCTTTCTCCCGCGGAATATATATATAGATATATACATATTGGAGTCCTGGTGTGGCTCTGTGGGTTAATGCGCCAGACTGCAAAGCCATTTGAACTACAAGGTCGGCGGTTCAAGCTCACCAGCTTCTTCTTGGAAACCCTATACAGGGTCGCTATAGATCGGAATCGACTCAACGGGACTTGACAACAACAATATATATATATGCAATACAATTCCAGCAACATATAAAAAGGATTACACATTATTCATGTTACTTTGATCCAAAACCAACATTCATGGACGTAGCAGTCAAGATATAAAATGACATATTGTATTAGGCAAATCTGCTACAAAATACCTCCTTAAAGAGCAAAGATGTCATTCTGAGGACTAAGGTGTGTCTGACCCAAGCCATGGTATTTTCAATTGCCTCATGTGCATGTGAAAATTGGACAATGTATAAGGAAGACCTCAGAAGGATTGATTCATTTGAATTATGGTGTTGACGAAGAATCTCGAAACTATCATGGACTGCCAGAAGAACAAAGAAATTGGTTTTGGAAGAAGTGCAGCCAGAATGCTTAGAATCTCGGATGGTGAGATTTCATTTCATATACTATGGACATGTTATCAGTAGGGACCAGACCCTGGAAAAGGACATCATAGTTGGCAAAGTAGAGGGTCAGAGAAAAAAAGGAAACCTTCCCAAGGAGAGGGATGACACAGTGGCTGCAGCAATGGGTTCAAACATGACAACAATTGTGAGGATGGTGCAGGACCTGGTAGTATTTCAATCTGTGATACACAGGGTCCCTATGAGTTGGAACCAACTTGATGGCACCTAACAATAATAACACACATTATTACCAGTTGAGATTTATTCCAGGAATGCAAGCTTGGTTCAAGATATGAAAATCAGTTAATACGATACACCATATTAATAGGCCAAATTATATGACAACCAACAGCTGCAGAGCAAGCTGTTGATAAATCCAACATCCTTTCATGATAGAAACTCTCAACAAACTAGTAATAGAAAGGAACTTCTTGCATTAACCTAATAAACAGTATGTGTGAAAAACTAACAAATCTATCTGGGAGAAGTACAACCAGAATGCTCCTCAGAATCAAGGATGGCAAGACTTCAACTCACATACTTTGGACATGTTATCAAGAGGTACCTGGAGAAGGACATCATGCTTGGTAATGTAGAGGATCAGCAAAAAAGAGGAAGATGCTCAATAAGATGGATTGACACAATGGCTGCAACAATGGATTCAAACATAGCAATGACTGTGAGGATGGTACAGGACCAGGCAGTGTTTTGTTCTATTGTACACAGGGTCCTTATGAGTCAGAATGGACTCAATGGGGCCTAACAACAATAACAATGAAAAATCCACAGTTAACCTCACCATGCTTAATGGTGAAAGACTGGATGCTTTCCTCCCTAAGATCAGGAGTAAGACAAAGATGTCCACATCCTTCTGCCCGAAGCTTCCTCCTCCATGCCATCTGTTTATCCCACAAGTTTATTTAGGAACTTGACCGTGGGAGGTTGCTCAGCTCTCAGTGTTGCACATAAGAATAATACTTGAGGAATGTTCTGAGCAGATCTTTCTAAAGCTCTCAGGTTGAAGGGAGGATGAAAAGCTCTTGTCTATGAAGTTGCCATCAGGCCAGTTGCCTGGAGGGTTCCAGCAGTGATGATGGAAGCTTCTGTGCATCCCTTCCTGCTTGCCAGGCCATCCAGAATGTCAGGCCATGATCTCCCCAGGTAAGCTGGGACTTGACGGTGCATTACTGAGTCGTACCCTTGTATAGCTCTCTGGCAGAAATTCAGGCAGAAAATAAATATATTTTCTCTCAGATGCTTATACTTTCCTTTATCATAGAACCAACACTTCTCAGTGGTTCTTAATGTCACCCAGATGATAACTCAAGAAAACAAAAACCAAAGGTGAGTGGGCAACAGTTCTGAGTTCCAACTCATTCTGGACACTAGAATCCAGGGTTTGGGTATTCAGGTTCTAGGTACTAGGGACACAAAGTGAATTGTTGTTGTTGTTAGGTGCCATCGAGTCATTTC
>NW_006408552.1:15234032-15247883 GCF_000296735.1 Chrysochloris asiatica | reverse complement strand
TAATCACCACAGCACGACAGACAGACGAGTGGTGGCCGTAAGTGGTATACTGAAATAATAATCAAGGAGAGAAAGGGGGAATGGATGATATTTATGTAATATAGCTCTGACCCAAGAATTTACATTAAGGACAAGAAAGAAGGAAGTTCAACAATGGGTTCATGGAATTCATCATTCTTGTCTCATGGTCTTTTACCCAGATAGATGGGAGTTAGATAAGTAGATAGAGTTATCGTAGGTTGAATTGTGTCCCCCTAAGCAATGTGTCAACTTGGGTGGGTCATAATTCTCAGTGGTTTGGCAGTTATGTAATGATGTAATGTGGCAGTTATGTGGTAATTTCCCATGAAGTGATCTGATGTTATTAACCAGTGAGTATTGGCTGCAATACTCTTAATTCTATATACAACCCTAATCAATGTAAGAGTTTCCAAGGGGTGTGGACTGTAGCATCTATTGTCTTACAAAGATAAAAGGAGAGAGAGGGACCTACTACCACCAAGAAAGTAATCATCTCTTCTTGAACTACTGGAGAGATAGATTAACAGTTCACCTGGAGGTGATTAGCATTCCTAACAACCCACCTGCTAGGCCAGTTTCCAACAGCTGCTTTGTTCCTCTGACTACAACCACAGATCTTTGGGTGGATATCATGATCTCATGGATACAGCCATTTCTGATTTCTGGTAACATTGCTCCCTCCTTCTGTTCCTTGAAGACCAAGAGTGGTAGTAACTTTCTAGTATTGTTAGTCCTGAGGTGCCTCAACAGAACTTGCTGGTCCTTATAACTCAAAGCATGGTCCCCAGACCATCAGCATCAGCATCAGCATCAGCAACAGCATCAGCATCACCTAGGAACTTGATAGACATACAACGTGTTGACCTCATCCCAGATCTACTCATTCAACCCTCCAGATAATTCTGACACATACTAACCTTTCAACACCACAAATATAACCATCTTCCCCCCTTTCCATCCCTTTGTAAATAGTCCCTTCATAAACTCTATTTCATTGTTTTTAATCTTATATTAAGATTTGGGTGAAAGTTTATAGAGCCAGTGTTTCCTATTCCACAATTCATACCCATTTTGTTTTCTCACGTTGATTGCAATCCCCACTATCGATCAGCACTCTTCTCACTGCCTCCCTGGGTTTCCATTTCCATTTGCCTTTCTTTCCTATCCATTCCCACCTTCTGAGCTTTCTTCTGGGTTGTCCTAAGGAGTGTGTACCTCCCTGGTGTTTATTGTTCACCTTACAGGCCTACCTATTGTTTGGCTGCAAGTTGTGCCAGGTGTTGTTAAGTGCAATTCCAGGTGTCAGTGGTGACTGAGGGTCATAGTCTTTGGGGTTCCACCAGTCTCTATTGATCAGATCAGGAAGACTGGCTATTTTTATGATTTTGAGTTTCGTACTAAACTCTTTTTTGTTGCTCTTGTTTTCTGCTGAGACTCTGAATGACACGAGTTATGGGTGAATTTTAACATTATAGATTTGCATTTTAGATCACTCATTCCGGCCGCAGTCACTTGAGGGCTGGAGTGCTTTTGCAGAAACAGGGCAACCCTTGCCAAGTGGGGCACTCCTTATGGAAGTTGTTTATAAGTTCAATGATAATTGGGCATGGAAGGGAGTGAACTCAGAGTCCAGAGTCAGAGGAGAAAAGTGGCCATCATTTTCTTTTGTTCTTTTTTAGCTTTTGTTGTCATTTGGGTGAACATTTTACAGAGCAGATCATCAGTTTTCCAGTCAACGATTCATACAGTTTGTTTCTTCCCATTGATTGCAGTTCCCACAATGTAATATCACTTACCCCTCTTCTTTCCTGTTTCCATTCCTCCTTCTTTCCTAACTCTTCTGAACTTTGTCCTGGGTAAATGCTGCTCTTTTGATCTTGAATGGTTGATTGCTCTAAGATGTGCTTGCCTCCCTAATGCTATTTATTGTTCCCCTCATAGACCTGTCTATTGGATGGCTGGAAATTGAATCACAGAGATGAGCTCAGTTTCAGGCCTGAAAGGTGGAAGAAGGGCCATAATCTCAGGGCTTCCACCAGCCTCTAGTTAGTGAACCAGTAAGTCAAACTTGGTCTTTAAGAAAAAAAAAAACACGAAATTTTTTTTTTGTGAATTGAGTAAAATTTCACTCACAGAACAAATTATCAGTTTTACACTCGACAGAGGGAAAGTATTCCTTACTTGAGTTTTGTTTCATGCAGTTTCTTTACTGAAAATGCTAACAATAAAACAGGAAGAAAAAAAATGCATCTGTTTTATTTCCTATGAATGGATTTGCACAGTATGTGCTATTTTATATCTGGTTTCTTACATTCAGCATGGTACCTGTGAGCTCCATCTATGTTGTATGTGTCCTTTCTATGACTGTGTAGTACTTTTCTGTATGAGTAGGTCATCATTTATTCATTTATTCCACTGCAGATGGATGTTTGGGTTCTTTCCAATTTGGGGATATTAGGAACAAATTAGCTATATGGTGAAAATATACACTAATTTCTATTGAATATATGCCTACAAGTGAAATGGCCAAGTCATAGAGAATATGTGTGTTTTAACTTTAGTAAATACTGCCAAACAGTTTTAACAATTTACGTTTCTTTTTTTTTTCCTTTCCCTTGAATGTCTCTTTATTTTAACTTGTTTTACATCTTTTAAAAAGCAATGATATAAGTTTATCACAAATAAATGGATCCAGAGGGATTCTACAGACTATTGCAACAGATGTCCCTATCTACCATCCTGCCACATAAGAGTAGGGATACGGGTGGTAGTGATGGTGATTACGTGCTGTGGAGTTGGTTTTGATGCATACCAACCCTGCATAGGGTTTCCGAAGCTGTAAATCTTTATGGGAGCTGAAAGCCTCATTCTTCTCCCTCAGAACGGCTGGTAGTTCCAAACTGCTGACCTTGAGGTTAGCAGCCCAATTCATCACCACTAGGGTTGCTATGGGTCGGAACCGACTTGATGGCACTTAACAACAACAACAACAACTTTCACCATACTTATTCAACCTGTATGCTGAGCAAATAATCTGAGAAGCTGGGTTATATGAAGAAAAACGTGGCATCAGGATTGGAGGAAGACTCATTAACAACCTGTGATATGCAGATAATACAACCTTGCTTGCTGAAAGTGAAGAGGACTTAAAACATTTACTGATGAAGATCAAAGAGCACAACCTTCAGAATGGATTACAACTCAATGTACAGAAAATAAAATTCCTCACCACTGGACCAATAAACAACATTATTATCAGTGGAGAGAAGATTGAAGTTGTCAAGGACTTCATTCTTCTTGGATCAACTATCAACACTCATGGAAGCAGCAGTCAAGAAATCAAACAACGTATTGCATTAGGCAAATCTGCTGCACAAGACCTTTTTAAAGTGCTGAAGAACAAAGATGTCAGCTTGAAGACTAAGATGCACCTGACCCAAGCCATGTATTTTCAATAATCTCATATGCATGCGAAAGCTGGACAGTGAATAAGGAAGATGGTAAACGAATTGATGCTTTTAATTTATGGTGTTGGAGAATACTGAAAGTGCCATGGGCTGCCAAAAGAACCAACAGATCTGTGTTGGATAAAGTGCAGCTAGAGTGCTCCTTGGAGGACAAGATGGCCAAACTTCGTCTCTCATACTTCGGACATATTGTGAGGAGGGACCAGTCGCTGGAGAATATCATGTTTGGTAGGGTGAAGGGTCAGAGAAAAAGAGGAAGACCCCCAGCGAGACCGATTGGCAAAGTGGCAGCATCAATGGGCTTACGTGTGGCAACAATAGTGAGGTTGGCCCAGGATTGGGCAGTGTTTCTTTCTGCTGTGCAAAAGGTCGCTGTGAGTCAGTACTGACTCAATGGCACCTAACAACAACAACATGCTACCAAAGCTTCTTAGAAATAGGGGTTGTTGTTGTTGTTAAGTTCCATCAAGTCGGTTCCAACCCATAGCGACCCTATGTAGGGTTCCTGAGGAGCGGCTAGTGAACTTGAACCATAGACCTTACAGTCCAGCACATTAACCCACAGCACACACCAGGAATAGGAATAGGGTGACATAATTGTGGTTTTAATTCTATCTGTGCTTTGGTGCATGCTCAGGGAAACAGGAGACACTCCCCTGGCATCCCTGATGGCTACTCAGTTGGCTCATCTAGTCTTCACATACATCCAGCCACTAGCCAGATGCAGTGGTCAGCCCCTCTGGTCAGTGTGGAAACTAACTCGGCTCCAGGTTTGCATTACTAACAAGTTTCTCCCTAATTTGTCTCCAAGATTTAACCAGTGTCCAGTATTGTATCGGGTAATACTCTGGTGTAATCCATAGGGTTTTCTTTGGCTTATTTTCAGAAATAGATTGCCAGGTCTTTCTTCCGACAATTTACATTTCTAGGCACAATGTAAAGGAACCTGGTGGTGAGGCAGGTTACCTGTGAGACTGCTAACCACAAGGTCAGTTGTTTTAATCACCTGGAGAGGGAGAGGAGGCTGTCTTCTCCCATAAAGACTTACAGTGTTGGGAACCCTAAGGAGCAGTTGTACTGTCTTATAAAGTGGCTATGAGTTGAAATCAACGTACTAGCTGTGCGTTTTATTCGCAGTGCACTAGAGTTGCTCCACATTACAGTTCATACATGGTGTATTGTCAGTTGTTTTCATGTTATCCAATTTGGTGAGTGTATAGGAATAGCTCTATATGCTCTGACTCTGCATTTCCTTGATGAATATTAATGATGAATACTTTTCCAGGTGCTCATTGGTCATTTTGATACCCTCTTGTGAAGTACCTGTGTTCCAGTAGGTAAGTGTTGGACTGTGAGCCACAATGTCGGTGGTTCAAACCCACCAGCCGCTCTGTGGGAGAACAATGAGGCCGTTTGCTTTGGTCAAGGCTTGCAGCCTAGCGAACTGTTCCGCGGGAGAAAGATGGGGCTTTCTGCTCCCGTAAAGATTTACAACTTTGGAAACCCTACACAGGGTTGCTATGAGTCAGAACCGACTCCACAGTACATAACCAAACAACCAAACACTATGGCCCGTTCTACCCTGTCCTATAGACTCACTGTGAGTTGGAATGGACTTCATGGCACTGGGTTTGTTTTGATGTTCAAGTATTTTTCCCTTAAAAAAAAAATGACTTTTAGAAGTTCTTTAAATATTCCACTAGCTACAAGTCCTTTGTCCAATGTTGCTGTTGTTAGTTGCTGCCAAGTCAGCATGACTTGAGCAACAGAAAGGAATCTTGAGTGCTCCCAGGAGCATCCTCTTCACAATGATTGGAATGCTGGTTCACCATGTATTCTGAGTGCCTTCTGTCTTAGTTCTCTAGTAACAGATACGCCACAAGTGGATGGTTTTAGCCCCAGCTCTGGGGAAAGGCCCTCATCTTCTTTGAGCAGCTGTAGACCCAGCATTAATTGGAGATCTCCACATGTCTTGGTATCAATCTTTCGTTGGATCTAGGAGCCCTGGAAGTGTAGTGGATTGTGTGTTGGGCTGCTAACTGCAAGGTCAGTAGTTTGAATCTACCAGCTTTTCTGGGGGAGAAAGATGCGGTTTTCTTCTCCGTTTATGATTTGGAACCGACTCTAGGGCACACAACCACCACCAGAAGCTTCGTAGTTGCTTCAGTGAATGCACTTCATTCCTGAATCTTTTTTTTCTTGGTGGTAAAGGAGCTCTGGGTAGCATAGTGGTTACGAATCGGGCTGCTAACCTCAGGGACAGCAGTTTGAAACTACCAGCTGTTCCGCGGGAGAAAGACAAGGCTTTCTGCTCCCGTACAGCTTTACAGCCTCGGAAACCCTATGCAGGGTCATTATGAATTGGAACCGAGTCTGCAGCATATAACTGTTTTTGTTGTTAAGTGCTGTTGAGTTGGTTACAACTCATAGCGGACCTTATACAGAGTTTCCCAGGTGCAGCTGGTGAACTTGAACCTCATGGTTCAAACTGACCTTGAAGTCCAGCATATTCACCCAAAGCATCACACCAGGACTCCAGTAGGTCCCTCTTTCTTGGCTCTCTTAGGCCACATCCTTGGAGTCCTAATGTGGCCCTGTAGGATAAACAGGACCACAAGTTGGGAGACTCAAACCCACCAGCCCCTCCTCAGAAATAACATCAACAGACTGCACCCCTGGGAGACTCCCTTACATCTTGCAGGGTTGTGATGGGATTAAGCATATTGCAGCCCACCCTTGAGGCCTTTACTGGTTATCATCACATAACTGCCACATTACAGCAAACCACTGAGAATCATGACCCAGCCAAGTAGACACATATTTTGGGAGGACACAATTCAATCTATGACACCTTCCAATCCAGAGATTCATTATGTAGCACTGTGTCAGATAGTGTCCCATTGTGATCCACAAGGCTTGCATTGGCGAATTTTCTGGAAGTAGATAGCCAAGCTTTTCTTTCTAGTCTAAGTCTGGAAACGCCTATGAAACCTGTCCACTCTGCTGGCATTTAAAATATTGGTGGTGTAGGGACCAGCATCACAGCAACATGCAAGCCACCACAATATGACAAACTGACAGACACGGTGTGGAAATCTAAAGTTTGGTGACCTTATTGTGTCTCTCATAGCATTTGTTTTTTTGCAAATGTGTGTTTATTTAGCTATTTTCCCCACTGAGTGTAGCGCTGTAGGATAAGCACTTGGCTGCTATGTCTATTTGAATCACAAGGTCCATGGTTCAAATCTACCAGCTGCTCCTCAGAAACCCTATACAGGGTCACTATGAGTCAGAACCAACTCAACAATACCTAACAAAAACGTCCTTGAAAAAGTCTATGTAGTTCATACGGAAGGTGCTTAACTAAATACTGTTTAATAAGTACCTGACATTTAAGGAGCATCTGGTATAGTGCTGTAAGACAAGGACTGGACCACAAGGTCGGTTTGAACCCCAAGGTCAGTGGTTCAAACTTACCAGCTGCTACTTGGAAACCCTATACATAGTCACTGAGTAAGAACCAACTCGATGACACTTAACAACAACTTCTCCCAGGGATCTTCTTCCAGAGTGGTCCTTGGTGCAATACCTTAAGAATAATCAAAATTCAGTGAGATTTCACTAGCTTCTTCTAAGCAGTAACTCTATAGGTGTATGTTGCTGTCAGGTGCCGGCGAGTTGGCTCCCACTCAGAGTGACCCTATACACAACGGAACGAAACATTGCCTTGTCCTGCACCTCCTCACAATTGTTAGATTTGCGCCTACTGCAGATGCCACAGTGTCAGCCCATTTCATTGAGGGTCTTCCCTCCTGATAACATGTCGGAAGCATGTGAGACCATTTTGATTCGAGAAAAAGCAAACGACTGTAAGAAGCTAGGTACAATGAGACATCTGAAGAGAGGGGGATGAAATATAGATGATCACCCAATAGCCGATCTTAACATGACTGAACTCTCCATCTTTTACGGAGATCAAACTGATAGTTCACAAGAAAGGAGGTGAAACTTTGGGTGGGAAAAAAAAAGCCGTTCAAGTATGATTTTGATCAGGAATTTCTTTAAAGCGAACATTTGGTTTCATGAGTAAGAAGAACCCAAAAGTCAAAGCAAGTTATCTGTTATCAATATCTGACAAAACTTACTTGCTAGCCCCAGACCAAACACTTACTAGTTTACCTTGGGATTACAATATTCTCCACATGCTACTGCTGTGGGGGTTAAACCAGAAAATACATCTAAGGTTTTAGCACAATGATTCACTGGCTAACTCCATCGCTAAATTTTAATATTGATAAAAATTGTGGGGGGTGTCCACAACGCAGACACCCGCCAGCTCCTTGACAAGCGCACGCGCAACACCTCGCCCCGCCCACTGGCTGTAGCTTGAGCGCTTCTACGCCTGCGTGGTCCCTCGTATTCCAGCCGGGCCTGAGGTGAAGGGGCAGGGTCTCTGCAGTACGCCTGCGCCGAGAGACACCGTGAGCCGCGGGGGTGGAGCCGCGCAGGTGCGCTAGGAGCCCCGGCTCCGGAGCATAAACAAGAGCGGGGCCGGGATGAGGCGGCGGTTGACTATCGAGCAGCGAGTGGCGGCCACCTCGGCGGCGAACGGGGCCCGGCGCCGATCCTGAGCGCAGCCCGAGCCGCTAACCCTGCGCGTGAATCCGGCCGGCCGCCTCAGCCATGAATCTCGCCAGTCAGAGCGGCGAGGCCGGCTCCGGCCAGCTGCTCTTCGCCAACTTCAACCAGGACAACACGTAAGGCCGGGCTGGGGTCGGAGGTCGGAGGTCGAGGCCCGGGCGGGCATCCTCGCGCCGGGCTGAGCGATTGGAGCCAGGTCTCCCCGTGCCGAGGCGGATGGGGGCGTCCCCGGGGCGTGGAGGGAGGGCCCCCCTCGGGAACTCCGGGGGCCTGCCCCCAGACACAGGGGTCTCCCACCTCCTCAAGGTGGGCCTTGTCTTCGGCCTTTCCTTCTTGCCAAGTTCGGTGGGTTCTTCCCCTATGCCCCCACGGTCTTCCCTCTTTCCAGGCCCTTTCTCTGTTCTCCTGAGGGCCTCTTCCCACGTCTGTGTCCCTTCCTTTCTGGCCGTTCTCAGTGACAGGTGATTCTGGCGTGTTCTCCAGGCGAGAAGCGACCCCCAGGGGGACGTTGAAGAGAAGGGCCGGGGTCGTATAGTGCTTCAGGGCTGGGCCGTCCCTCCCCAGGGAAAGAGCCGTGGCATTCACCACCTCGCCCTCAGGGATTCTTCCAAAGCCCCCCTGTCTGATGATGACCCGCGAGGATGATGGATGGATGAGTTGAGGGGCTGGAAGGGAGCAGAGCCATCTTGGGAAGTGAGTAACAGGAAGTGATGTCAGAGGGGAGGAATGGGGCATATGACCTCACACAAAGTCCATGGTGGTGGTTGGGTTGGATGGCATCAGTCGAGTAGAAAAGGAGGGTTTGCTTTGTTTTTGTTTTTGATTAAAAGTTAATTGTGAAACAGCCAACCCGGAGTCGAGTTGGGTACGCACCAGGTGTACGTCACACCTCCTCAATGTGGTGGTTGGCTAAGGTGGGAGGCAATTGAGAGTTGGAAGGGAGCTGACCTTAATTACAGGAAGGAATGGAAGTTGAGAAAGGTTCAGAGCCTTGCCTGGAGCTTCCAAGTGGTTAGTATTGGGGGGCAAAACCAGAACCTAGTTTCCTCAGGGTTCTCCCAGTCCTCCTTCCACACTGGGTTGTTTATTTTTTTCCCTCGAGAGTAGGATTCTGAGAACAATGAATTTAGAAATTAGAATGATGACATTAGCTTATTAATGACTGCCCAGTTCTGTACAACCAGAACAAATCTGACAACCTGTTGGGAGAGTATTGCCAGCGTAATAGATTATGTAGAGCCCTGGTGTGGTGCTGTGGGTTAATGCGTTGGACTGCACAGTCTGTTTGAATAGCAAGGTCGACCCGATCAAGCTCACCAACTGCTTCTCGGAAACCCTATTCAGGATCACACTCTGGGTGGTAACCCACTCGACGGGACTTAACAACAGCAATAGGTTATGTTAGCCTGGGTAGAGAATCACAGCACCGTGGTGGTGAATTGATTAAGTGAATTGGCTGCTAACCAAAACGTTCGATCATTTGAACCCACCAGCTTTCTCCACGGAGATAGATAAGGCAGTCTGCTTTTGTGAAGATGTACAGCTTTGGAAATTATATGGGGACAGTTCCCTGTCCTCTAGGGTCGCTGAGTCAGAATTGACTTGATTAGGTTTAGTTTTGATTACTAGAGAAGAGGAAATCTCAAACCAGTTGTACTTTGGTTGTTAAGCCCTGGTGGTGCAGCTAGTAAGTGCTCAGCTCCTAACTGAAAGGTCAGTGGGTTGAACCCACCCAGATGCTTGCCAGGAAAAAGAGCTGGTGATCTGCTATCATCAAATTACAGCCCAGGAACCATATGGGGCAGTTCTCCTCTTGTCCTATGGGATCACCAGGAGTTGAAATTGACTTGATGGTGCATATGCCAACAATAAGTCTAGGGTTTTGAGACCAGTAAGAAAATAGCCCTGGTAACAGTAGTGAAGCACCTGCCTGCTAACCAAAAGGGCAGCAGGTCAGACTCATTACCAGCTGCTCCCTGGGAGACAGATTTAGCAGTCTGCTTCTGTTAAAGATTGTTGTTATTGCTTTAGAAATGCTATGAGGGCACTTCTTCTCTGTCCGATAGGATTGTTATGAGTCAGAATAAACCCAGGGGCAACAAGTTTCCATTTAGTTTTTTTTTAAGGTTTTTATTGTGGATTGAGTGAAAGTTTACAGGGCAGATCATCAGTTTTACATTCAACAAATCATACATCTTGTTTCATTACAAGGATGATAATCCCTTCCATGTACCATCAGTTAACTGTTTCTCTCTATTCACTTTAGCTCTTTTTTTAAAAAACACTCAGACATATATAGTAATTGACACCTCCAAAGGGCACATTCTGCAAGTCTGCCTCCTGGCTGCCATCTCTTAGTCCCTCATTCCCCATGAATCTAGAGTCCTCAGTTGCTCCCTCTCTCCATGTCCCCATCTCTGGTCTGTTTAGTTTTAAGAATAGCAGTAGTATGGTTTCCTATGCCTTTTCCAAACTAGAGGACTTCCTGTATGTTTTCTACTTCTCTGATGTTTTCACTACTTCCTAGATGTTACTGTGTTGTATATAGGCAAGCATTCTTTTTGGCTGGTGTCTCACATAGGCTACCAAGGCCCCTCTAGTGAGGAGAATGCCCCCTTGGTTTGGCCTGACGTAGGACCTTTTCACCCTTGAAATCATGCTTCTCCTGCCCATGACTAGTTCAAGGAAAGGTCATTGACTCCTTAGAGACCTTGCTGCAGTAGCACAGTGATCATAAGGATAGTAAGTTAGGGTTGTATCCCAGGTTGTCCCTGTGGACAGGCCTTGGGGTGGATATCACTCCCTCCCCATACACACAATGGTTTTGACTACAGGACAGGATGAAGAATGTTGACCTAAAATCCACCTTCCTGAGACCTGGGGTGAAAATGTAGAAGCCACTTCATGTAAAGTATGTATTATACAGTGGTTTACCTTTTATAAGGAGCTGTGTGGTGCACTGGGTTAAGTGCTTGGCTGCTAACAGCTGTTCTGACAGAAAGATAAGAGGCAATCAGCTTCCATCAGGCTGATAGTCTTGGAAACTTGGAGCAGTTCCACACTGTTGAACAGAGCTGCTAAGAGTCGGAATCGACTTGACAACCCTAGATTTTTGGTTTGTTCATTTTTCTTTGCCTTATAAATGTTTTAACATCAGGCCATTTATTGCATGCCTTACATCATCTGCCTAATGGTACTGGTAATATGATTAAACATTACACTATATGTTTTTTCATAAGGCTTCTTACACAAAAAGGTGACGATGTTTTATTTGCTTCTTGCCACGTTTCATTTATGTTTTCAACTAGAGCGTTAAAAGAGGCCTCAAGAACAGCTGGTCTGCTCCTTGCACCGGTACTTGAACTTACGACGTCAATTTCATAGCGACCTTACAAACCCTAGCAGGACAGTGTAGGGGTTCTCACACTCTTAGGCTTTACTGGAGCAGCCTGTCTCATTTTCCTCCTGCAGAGTAGCGCGTGGGTTGAAACGGCTGATTTGGAATCAGCAGCCCAATGCTTAACCGACTGCCACCAGGGCTCTTTCACTGGAAGTTGTTGTTGTTATGTGCCGTCGAGTCGATTCTGACCCATAGCAACCCTGTACAGGGTTTCCAAGGAGTGACTGGTGAGCTTGAACCGCCAACCTTGCGATTCCAACAACTTTGCAGTCTGGTGTATTAACCCACAGTGCCACACCAGGACTCCGAACAGGTAGTAAATTTCTTCAGGTGCTCACCACTCAGTTTGAGGAAGTCTTGATTCAGCACACTCTGTAGTCTATGTGGGACTTCAAAAAGTTCATAGAAAATGTGAATTGAAAGATAATGGAGTGTGTTTCCCTGAACTTTTTTAAGCCACCTCATACGTTTCTAAAAGGGATTTGGCTTTCATGGTTCTTGCCTATAGAGTTGACTTCTGGAAGAGTTCTGGGGATAGAAACATTAAAAAACTAGTTTGCTCTGATTGCTTCCTTCAGTGATAGTCCTGGGAAGGTCTCCTCTGCACATGGAGGGTTTGGGAAGTAGATGGCTCTTATGGAACCTTCAACCTTAAAGTCCTCCTTCACTGCCAGTTTAGGCTAGAAGTCCAAATTCAGGGTGCTCTAGGGCATAGTGTTCTCACTATCAACTCTGTCTGCTTTCCACATTCCTTGGTGATCTTGTGTTTTGGTATCAATCTTCCTCTGGATTTAGGACCTTCACAGTGCAGGGACCCTAGGTTCAAAGGATAAACTCCACTCCTAGTTTTTCTTTCTTGGTGGCATCTGAACTCCCTTTCTCTACTCACTTCTCTCTCCTATAGTGTCTTGTAAGATAAAAGGTGTTTCAGGCTACACCCCTAGGGAACTCCCTTACATTGATTAGGGTTGTGATGGAATGGGTATAATAGCCCATCCTTTTACTGGTTTATCACATCACATTACATCATGGGAGATTATCATGTAATTGCTATGTTAATGACCTCACTACGCAACTGCCAAACTCCTTAGAATCATGGCCCAGCCAAGCTGACACATATTTTGGAGGACCCGGATAAAATCCATGACACTCCCAGAATCCTGTGGTGCTCTGTGAAGAAGATGAGGAAAGCTTTCAGGGATTGGTAGAGGCAAAAAGGAAGCTTAGAAAAAGGTGTGGCTTGCATTTTTGGTGTTCAGTAGAAATCAGGAGTCCTAGTGTGACACTGTGGATTAATGTCCTGGACTGCAAGGTTGCTTTGAACCGCAAGGTCGGAGGTTCAAGCTCACCAGCTGCTGCTTGGAAACCCTATACAGGGTTGCTGTGAGTCAGTACTGACTCTACTTAACAGCAACAAGAAGTGGAAATCTGTAGATTGAATTCAGGAGAAAACCAGTTGCCTTCAAATTGATTCTTAACTCAGTGACCCCTCAAAAACCTTACAGAATGCAGGAAAAACTGCATTCTGTAAGGTTTTCAAGGCTGTGACCTTAGTTAAAGATGTAAATGAAACACAGCATTTATGTTTTCAAAACCAGTAAAACGTCAGTCAAGATATCTTAAAAGATTTTAACTTTTAAGATGGGAGCAAATGAGAAAGAAAACACTAGCAACCCAATTTTGGAAGGAACAAGTAGTAAGAGGTAAAGAAATTCTCATTATTTGGGAGGTGGAGAGAGCAGAGCACCACCCTTGTTTAAACTATTGACTCCCCAAAGGCTGCGAAATTGGTAGTCAGCTCAGCAAGTGGGTAAAGGTGAGTGTGGTTCACACCAACAAGACTGGTTCAAAGTGTGCTTCAGAAGTCTTCGCTCTCCCTCCCCTCTGACCACAGATGGAGGCCTAGCCTTTGGAGAGAGTAAACAGGCTCTCTGGATTTGGGGGGCTCAGGTGAAGGTGGGGGTGCATTTGTGAAATTGTGGAGGAAGTAATATATCGGTTATGGTTTGTTTTCTTCATCAATAACAGATGTCACTGAGTTGACTTAAAAAAGCTTACCCCATAAACATTAAGATATATGTGGCCCCACCTTTCCCATATTTGTGCCCATTCCAAAGAGAAGTGACCCAATGGAATGCGGAAATCATCGGACAACCTCTTTGATATCCTATCGAGTAAAGTTTTGCTAAAGGTAATACAGAAACGGCTACCATCATACATTCACAGAGAACTTCCAGAGGTTGAAGCCAGATTCAGAAAAGGCTGTGGGATGAGGGATATCATTGCTGATGTCTGATGGATCTTGGCTGAAAGCAGAGAATA
>NW_006408552.1:15216005-15233042 GCF_000296735.1 Chrysochloris asiatica | reverse complement strand
GGCAGCATCAATGGACTCAAGTGTGGAAACAGTAGTGAGGTTGGCCCAGGATCGGACATTGTTTCGTTCTGCTGTGCATAAGGTCACTATGAGTCGGTACCAACTCAATGGCACCTAACAACAACAACCACCTCTCCCATGGAGTCCTGGTGTGGTGCTGTGGGCTAATGCACCAGACTGCAAGTCGTTTGGACTGCAACATTGGTGGTTCAAGCTCACCAGCTGCTCCTTGGAAACCCTATACAGGGTCGCTATGGGTCAGAATCAACTTGATGACACTTAACAACAGCACCCTCTCCCACAATACTGCTGTTTGATGATTAAGCCAGGGATCATCCCCAAAGAGGGGCCGGGGGCCTGATCATTGTCACCTGAGATGAAAACAACAGACCTGTCTGTATATTATAAACTTTGTCGGTTAAGTGTATATCACACTGTCCTACATAGAGTGTGTACTCCTCTTAGTGGGCATTGGTGGCTCTGTGATAGAATGCCGAAACTCTGGGCTCGATTCCCATCCAGTGCTCCTCATGCACAGCCACCACCTGGCTGTCAGGGGAAGCTTATATGCTGTTATAATGCTGAACAAATTTTGGCAAAGCTTCCAAGCTGACAGACTAGGGAGAAAGGCCTGGTGATCTGCTTTGAAAATCAGCCAGTGAAAACCCTATGGATTACAGCAATCCGCTCCATAACCAATCATGAGGATGGCATGTGACACGGCAGCAGTTTTTCTGTTGTATGTGGAGTTGCCATGAGTTGGAGATCAACTCAACAGTAGCTCTAATGACCATCACCTCTGCACATAGCACATACCCCTAGTAAAGTGTGTATTTGTGTGTGTATATGTTTTTGGGGTATATGCTAACAACTAACTGTCATCAAGTTGACTCCGGCTCATGGTGACCCTGGGTTCTTCATGACCTTTTGGAAGCAGATCACCAGGCCTTTCTGTGGAGACACCGCTGGGTGGGTTTCAACCTTTCACTTGTGTTACCTAGAGATTCCTCTTTAATGATGCAGGGAAGAAGTGTACAATTTGGGAGATTATGGGATGAAAATTCTAATTGAGACAGTGAATATCCTAAATCAGTTTCTGATTGTCTGAAAAAACCTCAAACTTGAGCAGCACAACCCCATTTTAAGCAGACCCAAGCTGTTGGAAGTCCAGTATGTAAGACTCAAGGACTATGTTGCTGTTGTCAAGTCTCACTCTAGTGACCCTGTAGGATACAGTAGGGTTTTTGAGCCTGTAGATCTTTATAGAAGCCGACTTCCTCATCTTTCTCCCTTAAAGTGGCTGGTGGGTTTGAACTACTGACCTTCAGCAGCCCAGTGCTGAGCCCACGGTGTCATAACCAGGTACTGAAACTCATTAATTTTGCTCATGGGAAAGGTCCTCGCAGCATATTATACATAATGCTGGTAAGTTTGGTAGTGGTTTCCAGGTCACCAAGAAATAGGAGGAGCTGTTAAGTACATAACAGCTGAAGAAAACAAGGTAAAAGATATTTTTATAAACTCTGCACTACAGACTGGCCATTTGATGTTGGCAGTCCTGGTATGGTGCTGTAGGATAAGCACTGGACTGGTAACCACAGGGTTGGCAGTTCAAAATCCAACAGCTGCTTCATGGGAGAGAGATGAGGCTGTCTGCTCTTGTAGCAATTTAAGGTCTTAGAAAAGCTATATAGGATTGTTGTTGTTAAGTACTGTGGAATCGGTTCCGACGCATAGTGACCCTGCACAGGGTTTCTGAGGCTGTAAATCTTTATAGGAGCAGAACGCCTCATCTTTCTCCTAAAGAACCGCTGGTAGTTTCAAACTGCTGACCTTGAGGTTGGCAGCCTGACTCATAACCACTACGCTGTATAGGATTTGTTGTTGTTGTTATGTGCCATCGAGTCGTTTCCGACCCATAGCGACCTTGTATAGGGTTTCCCAGGGTGTAAATCTTTACGGGAGTAGAAAGCCTCATCTTTCTCCTGCGGAGCAGCTGGTAGTTTCGAACCGCTGACCTTAAGGTTCGCAGACCGATTCGTAACCACTACGCTACCAGAGCTCCTGAGTCAAAATTGACTCCTTGACAATGGGTTTGGTTTTATGTTGTTTAAGAAAGCCCTGGTGGTACAGTGATTAAAGTGCTTGACTGCTAACTGAAAGGTTGGTGGTTCTAATTTACCAAGTGCTTTATGGGAGAACAATAAGGCTGTTTGGTTCCTTAAAGATTATCATCTCAAAGATTATCATTATCATCCCTGTGGGTTGCTGTGTGGTTGGGATCAACTTGGCAGCAGTAGGTTGGGTTATTTTATTGGTTTTAAAACTACAAGAAGGTATATTAAGAGCAATTTTCGCATCCAAAATGGTGGGGACAAAAAGGTTTCAGTGCTTAAAGGGGCGATCAATAATTAGTTCCCTAAAAAGCAGGTTTTCTTGAGCACCAAGTTAGGAAAAATTTCTAGATTGCTGGTTTTAATTTTAGCCTTACTGGATAGTCTTGTATTTTTGTTGGCTCTTTTATTACTTTTCAAGATACTTAAAGGCAATGATGCCTAATGTATTCCATTGATTCTAATTCAATATCATAATGAAGTATATTTGCAAAGAAAAATTATGTAATCTGCTAGTTTACGTTTTCTTTTTACACTTTTAAGATGAGCTCTTATCATTCAGGAGTTCTGGTATGGGGTGGAACTGTGGGTTAATGCGCTGGACTGCAAAGCTGGTTTGAACCACAAGGTCAGCAGTTCAAGCTCACCAGCCACTCCTAGGAAACCCTGTACAGGTTCAATGTGGGCCACAACTGACTCTATAGCACTAACAAAAACAACTTGTCATTCAGAAAGATAGCAGTGCTTATAGCAGCTCTCGTCTTGGAATCTGTTTCTTGTTAACATGTGTGTGAAGAGGCTGGGATAAATATCTGACACTGAAAATAGCCCCTGTTTTTATCTTGGGATATGGATGCCTGGTATGAAGTGTTAGCTTTCATTGTTCCCAGTCTTGGGATCCTCTTATTCCATGTGTCTTCATGTTGTCCCAGACTTGAAGTCCTTGTGTCTCATTCTTTTCATCTCCACTACATCCTTTCTGGTTTTCTTTTTGAAATTTTATTTTGTTGTTGCTAAGGGAGTCCTATTGTGGTGTTGTAGGCTAATGTATCAGACTGCAAAGTCGTTTGAACTGCAAGGTCTGTGGTTCAGGCTCCCAGCTGCTCCTTGGAAACCCTATACAGAGTTGCTGTGGGGTCAGAATCAACTCAACAGCTCTTAACAACAACAGGGGTATACACAGCAAAACACACACCAATTTAATTTGTGATTCATTAGCATGGATTGCATTCTTTGAGTTGTGCAACCATTTCCACCCCTTTTTCTGAGCTGTACCTTCCCATTCACATAAACTCACTGTCCCCTGAGGTTCCTGTCTGTTCTTTCTAGTTGCTATTGTCACTTGATCCAATATAGGTAGTTTTAAAAAGAGCATATTGCTCAAGGCAAGACTTTTTATTTTAAAAACTTTTTATTGTGAATATTTAGTGAAGGTTTATAGAGCAGATTATCAGTTTTACATTCTACAAATCATAGACTTTGATTCATTACAATGATTGCAGTCCCCTCCATGTACCATCCATTTCATAATATTTACCTCTATTAGTTTTAACTCTTGCATTCAGAGCACATATTCATTACTAGTGAAGCTAAACTATTGATTGTTTGATTTTTGAGAAGACTTCAGGGAATATTTTGATTTAAGGTTTAAAGAAGGTCTCAGGGCAATAGTTTCAGAGGCTCATCTGTTCTCCGTGGCTCCAGAAAGTCCAGAGCCCATGAGAATTTGAAATTATGTTTTGCATTTTTGATCCAGATTCTTTTAGAGAGCATTTTTTATCAGAATGTTCAAGAGTAGTAGCTGGGCACCATCCAGTTCTGGTCTCTTGGCAAAAGAGGCAGGTGTTCCTGGAGGCCATGAGCCACACACTGCATTTCCTCCTCCTAGCCCTGACTCTCCTTCTTCTCTTGCTCCAGGCAAATAGAGAATGGTTTTCTTTTTCTGTTTCTGTGCTTTCTTTGGGTGTAATGTCTTTACCATAAAGAGACACTTCTGTCAGTGTTACAGCACTCCTGGGACGGGGGTTGTTGGCAGAGAGTGCTCTTGCCGGACCCCAAACCTATTCGCAAAAGCAGGGGTGTTGAATGATGAATGTGGGCTCTGAACTACAAGGCTCTCAGAGGGGTCCTGTGCATTTCCCCCTTTGCCAACTCTGTGGTCTTCAGATTCCAGGTCTCAGCACAGTGCAGTAACCTAGCTGTTGTTCAAGGCTTAACTGAATGAAGTACAGAGAGACAGCGCACACCCCTCCCCACTGGTTGTCAGGGTCTCTTGTCTGGAATTGTAGCCCATCTGCTCACCGCACCCTCCCTCCAGGCCTTCAGGTAGAGGAGAAACTTGTAAGAGCTGGACCTGCAGAGATAGTATCACCACTTGTCCATGGCTCACTTCTAGTGGACATGATTGGCATTTGCCTTCATTGACAATTTCCCAGGTTTCACTGTTTATCAATCCCTATTTGTCTTAAGAGAATTGATCATTTAAAGCTGAGGACTTTCATTTACATCTTGGACTTGTCATTTGTTTTTAGAGGGTTAAGTAAGAGTAGTTGTACCTTGGTGGCATAGCAGGGTAAACACTAGACTGTGAACCACAAAATTTGGAATTCAAACCCAGCAGCCACTCGCTTCTTGGGAGAAAGATGATGCTTTCTGCTCCCGTAAAGCTTTGTAGTCTCAGAAACACTATGGGGTCCTTCCATTTTAGAAGCATCGTGAGTTGCACCCGGCTGGACGGCCATGAGAGTTTTGTGTTTGTCTGTCTCTCTTCTCTACCCTTACTTTGTGACTGAGCTGTGGCATCTTCCTGGACTGCTTTCCTCTGGTCCACCCAGCTCCCGAGCACCTGGCTCAGTCCCAAAATTGTCTGTTAATGTTTGGATAGCAGAGGTCACGGTTTGGTAATGCGGGAGCAAGTTGTACAAGATCACTGTCTGCATGTCTCAGCTCTTATTTCTGAATTTGACTCTTTTGCAGGTCCCTAGCTGTTGGTAGTAAGTCCGGTTATAAATTTTTCTCCCTTTCTTCCGTGGATAAGCTGGAACAGATCTATGAATGCAGTAAGTGTTTGCTTTTTTTCCACTTTCTTTAATACACATACACCCACCCACCCCAAATAAGTTATACTTGAATGAGGATGCATTCTTGATTCAGACACAATGGTTCAAGTCCAGAGACCCCATGACTCTTTCCATCTGGTCTCACCAAGAGGGTACTACTGTTAACAGTTGGATTACATCCTATCAATCAAAAGTACATCTAGGAATGGCTCTGTTATATGGGGTGTCTTTTCCAGTATATATCGTATCATATTTATTCTGTAAGTTCCCCTTTTTTCTGTCATTTAAACCATTTTAGGTTTCTGTCAGAAAAAACTTATAGAAAATTGAAATGTTTATTGCCCTGAAGGGATGGCTTCTTGTCTCGGGTTGTCTTTCTGTGTCATTGTGTAGCCTCCGTGTGGAGGGTGGAGATAGTAGAGTTGTGGACTCTGGCTTCTTGCCTGGCCACTTACAGTATACTTTTAGATAGATCATATTACCTTTGAGCCTCAGGAATAATACCTTGTGGTACATTGGGTTAAGCTTTGGACTGATAACCAAAAGCCTGGTGGTTCAAACCCACCAGCTGCTCCATAGGAGAAAGGTGTGGCAGTATGTTTCTGTAAAGATTAGTCTCCTGAGCCCTATGGGGCAGTTTTGTGTCTTACAGGGTCACTGTTAGTCCAGGTCAGCTCGGTAGCAGTGGATTTGGTGTAATTTATAAAAAGACTGGTCAGGATTCAAGAGAAATGAATGTATATGCCTAACACTGAGTATACATAGTTCAATCAGCATAGAACTGGCTGAATAAAAGAGTATGAGGAACAGTCCACTTGCTTTCCCTTGGTGAGAATATGGTGGGAAGCTTTGGACTCTATACATACATAGCTGTTTTGAAAAATTGAGAACTGTGGAGTCATGTACTTTTGTAAGAAATAATATAGATCCCTGGCATCCCTTCATCCCGTTTCCAAATTACATTCTCTGAACTGTAATGTAACGTTACAGCTAGGGTATTGGTTGATGATGTTACAGCCTACCACTCAGTCCAACTCCCCCAGCTTGACTTGTATGAAGGGACTTCAAAACATTCATGAAAAAATGCCATTATCTTTTAATGCCATATTTCCTCCAACTTTTTGAAACCTTCTCCTATTGCATGGTTTATTCACCGGCATCTTCCTCTACCATCCAGAACTCAGCAGCCCCAATCCTGTGAGAATCCCTCCTAATGCCCTTTATAACCCATTCCTGCCACCATTCAGCCGTAACCCCTAACAACCACCAGTCTGGCCTCTATTTTTAAAACTTTCATTTCAAAACCTCGTAGAAATAGAGCAGCCACACCTTTCCAAATAGGGGCTTCCCTAGAGATTCCAGCAAGCGGTTGTGTGTCACTAGCTTGTTCTCTCTCATTGCTGAGGTGTGTGTCCCAGTGTGCAAATGCACTACAGCCTGACAGATTTGTCACCTGCTGTTAGATACCTGGATGAGTCCAGGAACATCCATGAACATGTTTGCATTGCTCTGGGTTGATACCCAAAAGGGTGCGTCCTAGGGTGGGTGGTAGTTTCATGGTTAGTTCTGTAAGAACCTGCTGCACTGTTGTCTAGAGTGGCTGTACCATTTTATATTCCCATTAACAGTACATGGAAAAGATGCCCACATCCCTGTCAGCATTTGCTTTTTTTTTTTTATGTTTTATTGTGAATTATATGAGAGTTTACATGGGAGAACATTAGTTTTACATTCATTATTTCTGTATCGTTTCATTGCCATGGTTTCAATTCCCTCCGTGCATCATCAACCAACCAAAGGGTATACCCTGCAAGCCTGCCCCCTACACTACCCCCACCCCCCCAAGTCTTCAGCACACAGTCGCTCTCCCTCCCTGGATCTAAAGTCCCCAGCTGCTTCATCACTCCACGTCATCGTCTCTGCCTTCATCTCAGGCATCACTGCTTCTCTGGATGGGGTCCCGCTCTTGGCTCTTCTCCGTTGATGTTCCTAGGGACCTCCGCTCCTAGACTGGAAAGTTAATCACTCCCTTCCTTGCTATAAAACATCTACCTTTACAACCCTCACAATCAGTCCTGATAAGAATTATTCACTATTGTATCACAAGAGACCCATCTGCATTTCATTTCATCAGCTCTGCCTAGACAGATTGGCTACTACTCACTGGAGATTCTGCCTTCCTCCAGGCCCCTTGTCTCTAGGTTCCCTCTTGAAAGCTTGTAAGCCAGTCACTTCTTGCCTTTGTAGCCCCTTTCCTCCCCTACCATTTTGGGTAGCCAATGTCAAAGTTGCCCATCCCTGTCTACTCTGTGTGTGGAGGGGGTGGGAATGATTCTTGCTGTGAAGATTTGTTCCCTCTTTTGAGCTACTGCATCCATAGGTGTAGGTCCAGCATTTGCTTTTGTCTCTCGTTTTTATTTTAGCCATTTGGAGAATTAATATGACTTTTCTAGCCATAGTCTTTGTAACTCCCACCAAATAACTGGGTGAGACTATCCAAATGAGGTGCTTCTGGCCTATCGAGGGTGATGGACAGCTTGATGATGTAATGTGCATAAGTGGCATGGCACCCTTGTGGGGGTTGGCAGTGTAAATAAGGTATAGGAAACCCTTACAAGGGGTTGCTCAGTTTAACATCCTGATAAGCTTAAAGTGAACCATCCCACAAACAGAAAGGGTTCCCTCAGGATCCCCAAGGAAGAAGAGCCAGGAGTGGAACATGCCCTTTAGACCTAGGTTCCCTGGATGTCATAGATTGAATTGTGTCCCCGCAAAATGTGTGTCAACTTGGCTGGGTCATGATGCTCAGTAGTTATGTAGTAGTGTAATGTGGCAGTTGTGTGGTGGTCCTCCTCCATGATGTGACCTGATTTGGTAAACCAATAAGAATATCGGGGATTAGCTGCCATACCTGTGGTCCCGTCACAACCCTGGCCTGATGTGGGAAGTTTTGCCTTACAAAGATAAAAGGAGAGAGTGATGAATGAAGAAAGAAGGACCTGCTGCCACCAACTTGGAGCTGGAAGTGAAGTGTATCCTTTGGACCTAGGGTCCCTGCACTGTGAAGCTCTTAGTTCCAGGGAACGGTTGATGGAAGACACATGGAGATCAACAAGGAATGCTGGGCATACAGATGTTGAAAGGAGACAAGGACCCTTCCCCAGAGCCAACAAAGAAAGCCTTTCCCTAGAGCTGATGCTCTGAATTCAGACTTCTACATTTCTGTGGTGGTAAGAGGAGCACTAGAGAACCTAAGACATTGCATGGAGAACCTTCTAGAGTGGGAGACTAGTCATGAGAGAGGTTGGTTCAAGATAGCAAGAACCAGGTAACGGTCAGGAGACAGCGCAGAGGGCATCTGGTCCACTGAACAAGAAAGCTTGCTGGTGGAGTGGTGCTTCTGGGCAATTATTGGTGGAGCTAAAGAACTTGTAGCACTTGCCCAAGCAAAGGTCAAGGGTCATTAGGGGTCTGAGAGGACAGCCAGTGAGAGGCCTGCCTGCAGGCACAGCTAAAAGCTTTTACTGACCATGAAGTGTCAGCGTGGGGAGTGTGGTCTGAGTGCCCACTGCAGTCAGCTCTTGAACCTAGCAGAGAAGTAGAGCATGCTGTAGGAGGACAACTGGTGCCAGAATTGGTAAAAAGGTTGAAGAGAGGAGGAATGTCTGATCTTGGCCTCACAGGACTCTGCCTTGGGCTATGGGTGCAGATAATGGGCAAGGGCCCCCCCCCCCCCCACGTGAAGTTACAGGAGGTCAGCCGCCTCCACTACCCAAGCTGTACCACACCATGCCAGTTTTACCATTGTGATATCTCATTGTGATTTTAACATACATTTTCTTCATAGCAATCTGGTTGAACATCTTTTCATGTTCTTGTTTGTTATCTGTATGTCTTCTCCAGTGAAAGGTCTTTTGCCCACTTTCTAATTGCACTGGCTGGTTTGTTTTGTTTTTATTATGTTCTGGTGTGGTGCACTGGACACCTAACCACAACAAGGGTCAGTGGGTTCAAACCCACCAGCTGCTCCTTGGAAACCTCATACAGGGTCATTATGAGTCAGAATCGATTCATCAACACTTAACACAAAACAACAATGTGTATGTCCCAGGAATTATATTAATCTTCTGCTGTAGTTTATAAATGTTGCCCACCTTCCATATATACATTTGGAGCAGACTTCCTGAGTCCTGCCCATGTACCCACAGCCCTAGCCAGAGTTTTAGGACCTTATATTAGAGAACAGGAGCTTGAGATTCCCAAGACTTGTACTTGTAAGCAACTATATGGGAATTTCGGTTAAGGGACTATTTGCTCTTTTAATTTTACATGAGCAGGGGTTTCCTTCTTATGAAAATGCCAGGAATTCCTCCTGAGCAGTTCTGTATCACCTCTGTGCTCCCACTACAGATTACTGTTCCATTCCAGACTTTTACTTTACCATGGCACTGTGGGATCAGCACTGGACTGTGAACCACAAGGTTGGCAGTTCAAATCTACCAGCTGCTCCTCAGAAATCCTACACAGGGTTGCTATGAGTTGGAACCGACTTGACGATACTTAATAACAACAGCAACAATAGCATCTCAGTCCTGGGTGTGATGCTGTAGGATAAGCACTGGACTGCTAACCATAAGGTCGGCAGTTCAAATCCACCAGCTGCTCCTTGAATACTCTATACAGGGTGGCTGTGAGTCAAAATCAACTCAACAACACTTAACAAGTAGCTTCTCAAGAAGAGGCAATTTGGCTGGTTAATGTGTACAAACAGCTTATCTTCGTTCTTGTTTCCATTCATCCAGCAAATGTTTTTGTCAAGGACTTGCCACATGCCAGGAGAGATAGCAGTGACAGGGTCTGCTTTGGTGACATTGTGTAAATTGAAGAGACATGAGAGATGAGTGACTAGTTTGTGTGGGATGTTGGGCTGGGGACACAGGGGCGAGAAGCTTAAACGTACACATTGTTGTTAGTGGCCGTCTTGTTGGCCCTAACTCATGACCACCCACCTGTTTGAAAGTAGATGTGCTCCATAGGTTTGTTGGCTGGAATCTCCAGGGCTTTCTTCTGCAGAAAGGCTAAATGAGTTAGCACCTATTCCCATACAGTGAAAGGGCCCTGGGTGGCACAGATCATTTGCATTCAACTACAAACCTAGAGATTGAAGGTTCAAACCTGCTCAGCTACTCTAAAGGAAGTAAGGCTGATGGGTCAGAATGGACTCAACAGCAGTGGAGTAAGTCATAAGATGAAAATGGTGAAACAGCTCATTTTTGGTACCGGCAACGTGACGTTTAGCATTTTCTGGCCGACAGGCTTCCTTCCAGCCACTGGCTGCTGCTGCCTCCAGGTGACCTTCTAGGAGCTTCTCCCCTGGACCACCTCCACCAGTAGGGGGGATACTGACTCACCAACAAGTCCTCTTGTTAGTGCTGCTCCAAAGACAAGCTTCTCCTGAGCCCAGTGGGGAGCAGAATTCAGTCATTGCCCCGACTCCTGGTTCCCCCAGCTTTGTATATGCTACTCCATCCACCCTGCCTTCAGACCCACCTACCAGTGCCCACTCTTGTGATGGACTAGGTGTGACCCAGTGGGCCACCTCTCATGTAGTCTCATGGCACTACTGCAGAGCACAGTGGGCTGCCCTCCCTCCATTGGGCTTTTATCAGTGAGTGAAATGTATCCAGTCCCGATGAAGTGCTTGAATTGTTGTTCACACACGCCCTGGCGTTTCATCATACTATAGTGGGATGCTGGAAGCTATATTACCATTATTTAAGATACAAGCAGGGTTTCATTGGAGCTTCCAGAGTAAAACTAGCAAGGAAGGCCTGGTAATCTGCTTCCAAAAATTCAGTGAAAACTCCATGGATCACAAGAGAATATTTTCTGACTGGCTTTGGGCAGGGGGTGTCTAGTCTCTTGTCAGTTCAATAAGTCTGGTCTTTATGAATTGGAGTTTAGTTCTGCCTTTTCTCCCGTTCTACGTAGGACCTTCTGTTATGTTCTTGGTCAGAGCAGCTGGTAGTAGTAGCTGGGTTTGCATGGGCCATTAGTCCTGTGGACCTATTGCTTCCTTGAATCCCTGGTTTCCTTCACTCTCCTTAGCTCCAGATGGGAAGAGATTAGAGCCCAGTCACTACTCATCAAACTGGGAGTAGAACATGCTCTTTCTGAACTCTGCCATAAATGTCTCTGAGACTATAGTCCCATGAGGTGTTTGTCTGTGTCTAGGAAGTATCTATAACTGAGTCGCCATGTGTTCTCCTGATACAGAGACATACCAGGGAGCTTCAGCAAGTTCGTGGAAAAATTCCATTACCTGTAATTCCGTCTTTCACAAATTTTCTGAACCCCTTTCATATGTAGACATACATATACACACCTGTCCACACAAATATGCCTGTATATGCACACACATGTACTCCCACAACCCTTCCACACCCATATTGTGTGACTCTACCTATGTAATGGAGTCCTGGTATGGCGCTGTGGGTTAATGAGCTGGACTGCAGAGTCGGTTTGGCGGTTGAAGCTCACCAGCTGCTCCTTAGAAACGTTATACATGGTCACTATGAGTCGGGACAGACTCAACAGCATTTAATAACAACAATAAGAACAACGTATGTAATCACTCAATTAAAAAAAATTATTACTGTTGTTGCAAAATTATAAAAGGGGAGGGAGTTTCAGAAAATACATGGATGAATGCAGTGAAAAGATACTGGTATTTTTCCATGAACTTTTGAAGCCCCTTCATGTATGTTGCAGCATTTTCCTTAGGTGTCTTTTATCCTTGTGTACCTCTCAGTGTCTACATTTACCTTGGTCACATTGTGCTGAGTTTCCCCATATTGTGTATTCCTTTGCCTTCACCAGGATTAACTGTGTACATTATCTTGGACTCCTGGTGTGGTGCTATGCAGGTTTATTGTTTTTTAAATTCCACAGTTTAGGTCAAATTGGCATTTCTGAATGTTCTGTGTATTTCTGTTGCAGTTGGGGTTTCTGAGATAGGAGTACACAGCGCAGAAAGCATTTGGTTTTGACAGTCACTGTACAGACTGTTGTTGGCCTCTTCAATCTGAGAAGGAGGCTTTCTGGTGTTATGTAGTATGCTGGTTGGAATATTGATTTAAATGAGGTTGTCTTAGTCAAGGAATGATCACTCAAACTAAATTTTCCAAAGACGATCTCTAGGAAGATGGGCATGAGCAGACAGGGACCACCAGGAATGAGCCCCAAAAGCAAGGTCCAAACAGCAACTCCTTTGAGGTTTGGTCCAAACACCAAACCCTATACCTTCAGTACTGACTCAGCTACCCTAGAGGACAGAGCAGACTGAACTGCTGTTTTTCCTGCTGAGTGGCTGAACTGCTGACCTTTCAATTAACAGCAGAGTGAAATGTCCAAGAGTTTCTGCAAAGAAAGGAGGGAAAACAAATGTCTAACAAGTTGTAAAAATATGCTGCTTCCTGCAAGGCTTGAGAAAATCCAGGCAGCAGGGGGTGCAAGCTGGACAGGGATTGGAAAGGGAGTCAGCTTAAATGTTGCAGTCATTCCTCTCTGCAGGGAACCCCACCCATCTAAGGAAATCTGAACGTTAAATCCATCATTTCCCCAGAACACTGGATAGTTAGCATAGACTTCAAGCCATTTCAGAAGCCCCTTGAGGCCCATCCATATTCTGCCAGGAGGCTGTGGACTCATGGTCTTTGAGAGGAAGGCCCCAGTGGTCTGCTGCCCAGAATCCTGGCTGCTGTCTTCTGTCTGTTTTCTCATAGCTGATAGAACCAGACTTTTGACCGTATCTCTACTACTGTATGCTTTCTATAAGTCAGCCGCACTTCATACATCTGTGTCGTTTGACTTTTGTTTTCATTTTGACTAGACACCTAGGAGCAGAATTACTATGTGAACATCTTTGTTTTGCCAATTTGCATCTGTATAGCTGTAAGACAAAGCCCTAGAATTAGAAATAATAGGATTAAGAGATGAATGTATTTAAAAAATTACCCTTAAGAAAGTGTCACCCTTTTATGTTTGTATAAACAGGGAGTTGTTGTGTGCTGTGGAATCCATCAACTCATAGCAATTCTGTGTGACCCAGTAGAACTGCCTATAAGGTGTCCTAGGTTGTTAGCTTTATACACATTGCCTGGTGTTTCTCTCTTGAGCAGCTCATGGTCCTGACCATCAGCCCTCTGGTTAGCAGTCAGGTACTTAACTGTTAAGCCACCAGGGCTCCTTGAAACAGGGCTTGAAAAAAAAAAAAGCACCTTTTTCTCTCCCACCAGCACTCAGTGTGCTTTCTAACATTTCAGTATTTACAAGTCTGAGAAATTATTTCAAAAGTCCTTTTGCTGTAGTGTAATACTGAATTTCTTGAATCAACTGTGAAATGAAACTTTTACTTTTAACATGTCATTTGCCTTATATTTTAAATTGCCTGATTATTTCTGTTGTCTGTTTTCTAGTGGGCAATTTGTCTCTCACACTGATTTTAAAAAAATTGTTGTGAAGTGCTGTTGAGTCAGTACCAACTTATAGTGACCCTGTATAGGATTTCCGAGGAGTGGCTGGTGGGTTTGACCCACCATCCTTGTGATTCAAATTGACCTTGCAGTTCATTGCTACACCCTTGGTTATATGCTGGTAACCAAAAGGTTGGTGGTTCGAAAACACCAGCCACTCCTTGGAGGAAAGATGTGGCAGACTAAGAATCCTGTGGGACAATTGTATTCTGTCCTACAGAGTCACCATAAGCCAGAACCAACCGCAGTGAGTTTTGGTTTTAAATGTGTTACCAGTATTTTTTCTTGGTGGACATTTTCTCTTAAACCTTGTTTATGGTGCTGTTTTAAGGACTTGAATTCTTGGACAATATCAAATGGCGTCCATCCTTTCTTCTAAAGCTTCTGGGTTCTAGAAAGGCTTTTCCGTATCCAAGGGGGTATGTAGAACATTCTCTGATTTCTTCTAGTACTTTGGTGTGCCTTGTATTTTTACATTAAATGAATACTTGATCCACCTGGGGTTTATTTTGATGTAAAGGAGCTCCCACTTTCATCCTTATGCTGAAAAGGGTGTTTTTTCTGTGTCCTTACATATTTACAGGGGTATGCTGAAATATTTGGGAGCCCAGTGACTCCATAGGAGAAGCACTGGGCTGTGAACTGCAAGGTCAGCAGTTCAAGCCCACCAGCTGCTTTATGAGAGAAAGACGAGGCTTTCTGTTCCCCCAAGATTTAAAACCTCAGAAATCCTATGCATGGTCACTGTGAATCAGAACTGACTCCACAACATGTAACAACAACTGAAACGTTTGGGGGTGAAATGTTAGTGGGTGATCTTGGTTGTCGTCAGGTCTTGTTGAGTTGGTACCAATGCATAGCAACGTCCTGTGCAACAGGAAGAAACTAATACTTTTTCTTTCATTGGCGTCTTTGTCATACCTGTCTCCTTTGCCAGTTCCTCTTCCTTCACCGACTGTTAGCTGTAGCAGGGCCTTGGGCAGCTGCCTCAGTCCCCCCACCACATGCAACCCCGGTGCCTGCCAGAGCAGTGGCTTGTGTCTGGCACTCTTTTGTTTTCATGTGTTAAGTAAGTGTCTGTGGTACATGCTTATTAGGGCAAAGCAGTAAGAATCTGCTCTTTGAAGAAAGCACTCGGAAATACAAACAGATTTCTACCTCAGATACTATGGGTTTAGTTCCAGATCACCGCAATAAAGCGAGTCTCTCACACCTTGAGGTGCACACATTTTCTGGTTTCCAAGTGTTTATAAAAGTGATTTGACACTGGACTGTTATCTATGAAGTGTGCACTAGTAGCATGGTTAGAAAGTGTGAAATATGGTGAGAATGACCAAAATGTAACACACACAGGAAGTTGGCACATGCTGCAGGGAAAGTGACGCTGGCAGCTTGGCTTGACACCCGGGTGCCACAAACCAAAAACTAAATGCAATAAAAAAAAGCAAGGTATGTTTCTAAGTATGGCTCACTGTTGGATTTAAATAAAAGTTTGTTTCTGTAATGAAAAACCCATTCCTCACATACCACGTTTTCCTAGAATGAAAAGTCCAACTCTTGTTTGGCCTTTGAGGACATTGGTACCTGCTCTGACACCACATAAACAGCACAGCCCCACTTGGAATCAGAGTTTTGCACTTGAGTCTCTGCTCAATCTGGTTGGTTGTGCTGGGCCAGGCACTGTAAAGGGCACTGAGGGTGAAAAGCAGAAGGTCCCCTGACCTTGAGAGATTGAGAGGCCAATCCTGAGGATTGGGCAAGACCATTCTGCGAAGCCACCAGACAAGTAGCTTCAAACCTTAACCTGGGATCCCTTTGCTCTTGACAGCCCCTCAGTGTGGATCCAGTCACAGAGTTCGGTCTTTGTGAACAAGGGTCAGTGAGCTGCTACTGGAGAGAGAGTGCTTATGATTGGTGTCAGCTGACTGGGTAAAAATGGCTACAGATGAAGTGTCACCTGGAGTTGAGAGCCTGCCCTGGATCTCACCACCGTGTCCTCCCTCACATCCTCCTTACCCCTGACACACCTGTGACCTTACTGTAGAGAGGACTCTATCTGAACACCCAGATGTTCCACAGCGGGCACCTTCTTAGTTCTATAATGTCGATTGTGATGAAATGGTTCACACCAGTCACCCTCCTAGAAGTAGTTTGTCTTGATCAAGGAACCCCTTAGACATACCCTTGTTTCACTTTATCTAATAGTGATGGTTGTTGGGTGTCAATCAAGCCCACTTTGATTCATGGAAACTGCATGTGACAAGAATACCACTGTCCCCTAGAGCATCCTAGACAGTAATCTATGAGAGCAGATTGCCAGGTCTTTTCTCCCAGGGAGCAATGATTAAGTGCTTGACTGCTAACTGAAAGATTGGTGGTTGGAACCCAGCCAGTGGCTCCATGGTAGGAAACCGGAGGCGGGGAGCAGTCTTACTCTGTCATGTGGGACTACTACTATGAGTCAGAATGGGCTTGACAACACTTAGCAACAACAGCTTAAAAACACACTTAAGTTTAGAAACCAGACTACTAGACAGTGTGAAACATGATATGCCTAATGGTCCATTGATCAAGGACAATGCTCGACACGGACCATTTCAGCATAGGATGATGGCCTGTGTGGGCACTGAATAGGCGTGGCAGAGCAGACCGAGGCCAGCACCTGTGGCACTGTGGAGCAACTGTAGCTCCATGTTCTGTAGGGAAAGGTGGATTCAGTGAAGGAGTCATTGGGACCTCTCATCTATTGGATACTGTTTGAGGTGCCAGGGACACTGCTGTGAGGTGTAGTAAAAGTTAGGGAGAACAGGGACACGGTGACGTGAGAGCACCAGAGGGGCCCTTTCACAGTATGACCATGCTCCCCAGCAGAGACCACCCTCCCTGGTAGCAGAAGAGACCCCAAGGGGCACTGGTATGTTGTGGTGAGCAGGTGTTCGCCGTGTGTCTTATATATACCTTGACGTCTCCTCCTTTCAGATGACACGGAGGATGTGTGCATTGTGGAGCGGCTCTTCTCAAGCAGCTTGGTGGCCATTGTCAGCCTTAAAGCCCCCAGGAAGCTCAAAGTCTGCCATTTCAAGAAGGGCACAGAGATCTGCAATTACAGCTACTCCAACACCATCCTGGCGGTGAGGCTCAATAGGCAGGTGAGTGATGGCACGGTGCTGAAGCACTCACATGCAAGATTACTCCGGAACCCCTCTGTGCTATAAGGTCACACACTAGTTCTTCCTCGTTCTTCTTTTGCTTTTATAGATGTTACTTTAAAAATATATCTTTTTTTTTTGGTTTATAATTTGTCTTTTTATTTATTTATTTATTTGCCAG
>NW_006408552.1:15188173-15212654 GCF_000296735.1 Chrysochloris asiatica | reverse complement strand
CATTTAACTTTTTAAATTTAGAATGAGACTTCCTACTTTTTTTTGTATTGTCCCCAAAACAACCAGCAGTGTCTGGCACCAGGTGTGTGTGGCCAGGTGAACAGACTGACTCAGAAAGTAATGACCCTGCCCTCCTGAATCCCTGTGGTGTCAGGTTGCTGATGAAGCAGAGACGGGCTGGGCATGTCTGTTGGACAGCCACTGACCCCTGGCCTCCCTCTCTCTCTTTTAGAGACTGATCGTGTGCCTGGAAGAGTCTCTGTACATCCACAACATCCGTGACATGAAGGTGCTGCACACCATCCGCGAGACGCCCCCAAACCCCACAGGTAACGTATTTTCAAGAAGAGAAGCCTGCTCTCTTGATTCTGCCTGTTAGTACTAATTGTTGGTGATATGTTTTGTGGATTTTAAGTTTTTATTTATTCCAATCTGGTTCCAGCCTCCAGAGATCTAGACAGATTGAAAAAATGCTGATCTTAAGCCCAGTTACCTTCACCTGATGCTTATCTTGTGACCATGGACAGTCACTATTTAGTCAGCTTCCCATATTGAGGTTCCTGATCAGTGCAGCACAAAGACATTTACTGTTTTAATGCTGCTGTCAGCTTAAGGGGCATCTGGGCGCTACAGATGGCTCTGGTCCACCCAGAGGTGCCTTGGAAGAAAGATCCAGCAGTCTCCTTTCAGAGAATCAGCTAGTGAAAACCCTGTGGAGCACAGTTGTACTCTGACACACTGGGGGTCTCATGAGTTGGAATTGACTTGACGGTAACATAGTACTCAGTAGTTCTGTGGTTTGTTTTCGTTTTAAAATCTTAACATGGTGCTTTGGAGATGTGGAGCTCTATAACAATGAAATGAGAAGACTGTGTTAGCTATAGTGTTGATTTCTCAATCAATGCTAAACGATGTCCACCAGTTCTTGGACTGAGCCCAGCATTTGCTCCCTGTGTTCTCTGCAGGCCTGTGTGCGCTGTCCATAAACAATGACAATTGTTACTTGGCGTACCCTGGGAGTGCCACCATCGGAGAGGTGCAGGTCTTTGACACCATCAATCTGGTGAGTTTCCTTTTGTATTTGAACAAGAATGAACTTTTTGTTGAAGCCATTGTCTTCTGGGCTCTGCTGCACAGTCTTGCTCCTTCCCATTTGAGTGGCAAAACAGCTCCAGTCCAGTCCACTACTCTCCAGGAACCTCACTGTGTTCCTGCCAGTGTGGAGGAACAGAGAGAGCTGTGAGGAGAAAGTGCTGAACTTTGCTTCAGGTCTTGAGCAGCATTTCCTTAAACTCAGCGAACTTGGTGCCTGTATCAACGCTGATGCTGTGTTAGTAGTTGATGGGACGTTTCTGTCATGTGCACTCAACGGGGGCACTGCTCTCTCTTTTGCAGAGAGCTGCGAACATGATCCCAGCTCATGACAGTCCTCTTGCAGCGCTGGCTTTCGATGCAAGCGGTACCAAACTGGCCACAGCTTCTGAGAAGGTGAGTCCTGCTTGGTGGCCACCCAGCCAAAGACTGGATTGCGACCTTTTGTGAGCTTGCATTTACAGGGCCGAGTAGTCGTCAGACCAGCTCCTCTAGCGACCAAATCTTGGCTGAAAAGCCACTTGCTAATCTGTGGAGCTGGCCACCTGGGAGTGAGTGGAAAACACTAGAAAGTACAGAAACCCACAGAGGAGGAATCACACTACGTTCCTCCAGGGTTATTTAAAAATTACCAACCAATATCAGCTTAAGATAAAGAACTTAGACAATCGTGAAGAGTACCAAATTTTCCACATACAAAGCCCACATAAATAGCATGAGCAGAAAAGTAACACGGGAGTTGAGTGGTTTGCAAATAGCCTTCAACATGAGATTTATTTGCATAAAATACATCACATGAAAGCAAGCATGGCATTCCACTCTCCAGAGCTGATATGACAACATTTCAGTGGACTTATTTGCATTCTCTTTTTATTATTTATTTAACAAAGTTGATATTGTACTTTATCTTTCTTGCACTGCATCAAAATGTATTCCTTTAATTCAGTTGTGATTTACTTAAATATGACCTTTATAGAGCATTTGTGTTGTTTCGGTTTTTCTATAATTTTATTTTGTTGTTGAGCATAAACGCCACAGAAGATAACACCAATCCAACAATTTATACATAATTCAGTGACGATGATTACATTCTTGGAATTGTGCAACTTATATTTCTAATGTTTTGCTGTTATAAATGATAATTGCTTTTATTGTTACGTACTGTGGAGGACTGACTAGTGGGTTTGAACTACCAACCTTGCAGGTAGCAGTACAGTGTTTATCCTACAGTGCCACATGTATCTGTAAATCTTGTCTCAATTTTTCTGTGCATCTCTGATTCTTATCTTAGAGCCAGCATTCCAATAAGATGAGTGTTGAGTTAAAAGCATCTAGCCTGTTAAAACCCTCTCTCTGCACAGAATAAGGGACAGTTGTGGTTTAGTGGTCAGATTCTCACCTCCCATGTGGGAGACATAGCCCTGGAGTGGTGCTGCAGGTTCAGCACTGGACTGCGAACCACAAGGTTGGCAGTTCAAACAAACAAGGAAACCCTTTACAGGGTCGCTGTGAGTCGGAATACCACGTGAGAAATACAGGTTCGATTCTTGTTCAGTGGGCGTCTGTGTGTTGCTAGGATGCATAAGCAGGTTTCAGCAGAGCTTTTAGACTGAGTTAGGCTAGAAAGAAAGGCCCTAGTGAGTCACTTCTGAAGACCAGTCAGCCCTATGGGTCCTAATGGTTTGATCAGCAGTCAGACGTGGGGTAGGTGCAGGACCAGACAACATTGTATTCCATTGTGCCTGAGTTCTCCGTGACTGGGCTACCTCGAGGGCAATGAATGACAACATACCTAGGATAGCTTTGCCTCCTGAATCTCCCGCCACCTAGTGGCTTCTGCTCCTTGGCTCCAGGATGCTGGAGTGCCTCATTCTGGTTCTGACTGCAACTGCCCCGTCTTTCTTCTCTTGGATTCCATTCTCTGGTCACGTCTCATTTCTTTTGGAGAGCTGATTGTCCCTGTGACTTTGCTCATCTCTCCTGGGCTCAGCACCTTTATGAAGACACTGTACTTGAGTAATTTCCAACACACGTCTTTCTTGCAAGGTGTTTACAGGGCACATCTCACATCAGATATGGATGCTGAATTCTGCATTTGACACCCTCAGTGGTTCTGTAAGGTAATCAGGCTCCTCCCCAGTTGGCAGCTGAGCCTGACTGGCACCCATGCTTTGAATGCTGTTCTAGACTGCCTCGTTACCACCTTAACCTCCTCTCCTTTGGGCTGGTCAACATGACCAGACCTTTGTTTGCCCCTGTTAAGCCGAGACGAGACTTCCCATGATGGTTTTGATTAGCTTTTGGAAAGACCCTGAAGCACTCATGGAATTTGAGACCGGGTGGGTCCTCTTGTTGGTCAGTGGCACCGAGGGCCTCCAGAGTGTCCCGGCTATCATTTGGGAAGATGATGTACAGGCACACTTAGCTTTGTGATCTTTATACCTTGGAGGCTATGGCAGCCTATGGTGAGTAAATCTGCCGGTGCCTTTTCCATCTCCAGCAGCATGTGCTCACTTCGTGTCTCTGTCCCACTGCGGTCATTCTCAGGCATTTCACATGTGTTCATCGTGTCACCGCACACTTAGGGACAGAAGTCTAGATCACTTTTATATGCACTGGGGAAATAAAAGTTTGTATTACTCATTTTTTGTAACATTTGCTTTATGGTGGTGGTCTGAAACCACACCAACAGCAGTGGTGCCCTGGTTAAAACCCTTGATTATTATTTTATTTTTTAACTTTGTGTGAATTAAGCGAAGGTTTACAGAGCAGATGATTAGTTTTGCATTCAACCAATCGTACTTATCTCACTTCTTCCCTGTGTTTGTGTTCATTCCTCCTCTGCCCACCATTTTGTACTTTGTCCTTGGGTAAATGCTGCCCTTTGGGTCTGGGATGGCTGACCGTTCTGTGATGTGCGTTCCTCACTAACGCTGTTGTTCTCTTAGAGGCCCATCTGTTATTGGATGAAAAAAATCAAGCCCTGGGGTGATCCCAGCTTCTGAAGGCTTAAGAGACACTTCCTTGGTGTTCCTTCCCCATAGATGCCACTGTCCTTAGCCACCATCCCCTCAGATGGACCCTGTTCCTTCCTTACCAGTACTCAAGCCACGCCTGGGTGGTCTCCAGTTAGGTAGGGTAGAGCTCCTACTGCGTTATTGAAAGATTCTTTGGGCAAATTATTGAATAATGCAGAAATCATCAAGAGAAGATGGAAGGAATACATAGAGTCACTGTACCAAAAGGAAATGGTTAATGTTCAACCATTTCAAGAGGTAGCATATGATCAAGAGCCAATGATACTGAAGGAGGAAGTTCAAGGTGCATTGAAGGAATTATCTACTTATAGACATGGCAGGATATGTGTTTCTAGAAATGGAATTTCATTTCCTGTTCTTTACTTGTCAGGAGTTGGCAGTCTTTATGTTGTTAGTGTGTTCAGTCTATTCTTTTTCATAGTTTATCTTTAGTCGTTAAGGTAAAAACCACTCTTGTTCCTAAAGGTAAAAATCCCCATACTTTATTTGGGAATTTCTTTGTATTTTTCATCTGTTTTTGTATTGTTTGAACCTTCTAACATTTGTAGGGTATAAGATCGGAGGCTGAGTAAATCCTCCTACCCTACAAATGTGACATGCAACCGTTTGAAGGGTTGCCACTCTGTTATTTTATGACTGTGGCTTGATATAACTTTTTTTTAAAAATTCCTTGTCTAGGCTCGACTCCACGGTACACAACAACAACAACAACAACAGGCTTTAACAAACGTATTCGCTCACAGTTTAGGAGGCTAGAAGTCTGAATTCAAGGGGGCAGCTCTAGGAGAAGGCTCTCTCTCTGTGCTGGCTCTGGGTGAAGACCCGTGGGTCCAGCGGACGTGCTCCACTCCCGACTCTTCTCTCCTGTGGTACAAGGTCCCTTGGCCCCCTTGACACAGTGTTCTTTTAATATTCACATTGGAAGTCCTATTCACTTCTGTTTCCTCTCCTATCACTATGTCCTGTTTCCCCAACCACAGACCCCTATTGGTTTGTGGGTGGGAGGCAGGGCAGTGCTGGGGAAGTTGGCGGGAGTATCGCTGTCTCCTCATTTATTCTTGTCTTCTTTTGTCTTAGTCAACACTGATATTTTTTTGAATTGTGATTTGGGTGAACGTTTACCGAGAAAATTGATTTTTCACTCAACAGTTCCTTCACATTTGGTTCCGTGATAGTGATTGCCATTCCCACAATGGAACAGCCCTCTTCCCCCCTCTTCCCATGTCCTCCCTGTGTATCCCATTTCCTTCCCTTTAGCCTCTTTCCTGACACTTCCAGTTGAAGCTTTCTTCCTAGAGGTCTTAACATTTTGTAAGTGTGGTTGGTTCTGTACCAGGCATTTTTCAGGTACTGGTTCTCTTGATGAGTAATTCAATGTCAAGTGGACGGAACAAGCCCCAGCAGGCCCTTGAACGACAGCAGCCGCAAAGTTCAGAGAGGGCGTGGGCGTGTAGTGTGTGCTCAGCTGATAACCCAGAACTTGGCATTTCAAGCCCACCCAGTAGTACTGTGGTAGAGGAGAGCCAGCTGTGTGATCAGATTGACAACAGCAAGTTGGATGTGTTGAAGCACAGGGTGGCAGGGGATTTGTGTTGATGGTGGTGAAATTGTTAGGGAAAGGTTGTTGGCAAAAGGTGCTAAAGCTTGAAGAATGTCCCCAGTGCTGCTGAGTTGTGCAGGTAGAGATTAATGAAGGTGATGTATGTTTGGCTCTCTATATTTATTCATTTTAATAATTAAAAAAACAAAGTTAAACTAAATTCCAATAATAGAGTCCTGTAGTTTAATGGTTCCTTAAAAAAAAAAATTACAGTTGAGAAAAGCACATGAAATCACTCTAGTGTGTAATGCATGGGGTCCCTATGAGCCACAATTGGCTCGATGGCAGCGAACAACCGCAGCCACAGTGCTTGCTAGCGGGTGGCACATGTGTAAGTGTTCTTTTGAAATGACTGAGAAACAGAGTGGTTCAAATCTACAATTGAACTCTTGGCTGTGTTTAGAATTAAAAGAAAGATAATGTTAAGGAAATGATCAAATGGAAGGGCTGTCCTGGGTTGCCAGGTTCAGGAAGTGTGGAGGGGTGTGCTGGACTCCCACCACCCCTTATGGAGGCAGTTGTGCTATTAAGTGTTGCCAAGTCAGTTCCGACTCCTGGTGACCCTGTATGAGGAGTGGCTGGTGGGTTTGAACCACCACCCCTTGCAGTTAGCAGTCTAATGCTTATCTTACAAGCACCACCCTAGGACTTTCATACAGGGCCTGACATTGAAAACTGTAGCGGCACACCTTGATTTACTGCACTTTGTGTTACTGTGCTTCGCAGACACAAATTGTGGCCACCCTGTATCCAGTTAGTCTGTCGGGGCCATTTTTCCAACAGTGTGTGCTCACTCTGTGACTGTGTCCCATTTTGGTCACCTGCACCATATTCCAAACTTATGCTATTGCATGCATCACAGACTACAATCTGCTCATTATTTGCACTTGGTGGTGGTGGTGGTTATGTGCTGTGGAGTTGGTTCCGACTCATAGCGACCCTGTACAGGATTTCTGAGGCTATAAATCTTTATGGGAGCAGAAAGCCTCATCTTTGTCCTGCAGAACAGCTGGTAGGTTCGAACTGCTGACCCTGAGATTAGCAGCCTGATTGGTAACCACTATACTAACAGAGCTCCTTAGAAACAAACAAACAAAATATGTGTAACTTGCTTTCTGGAGCATTCTGGAAGTGAACCTGCAATATTGCTGAGGTCTGCCTGGACTACATTAACTTTTCTAGTCACATATGAAAGAAATATAAAAGTCAATATTTGCTTAGCTAAAATTCCTTTTTTTCATCTTTCCTGTCACAGGGGACCGTGATTAGGGTCTTTTCCATTCCAGAGGGACAGAAACTCTTTGAATTCCGGAGAGGAGTTAAGAGGTAAAGTATGTGAATCTTCATGCTAAACTATAAAGTCATAAATTCATAAAGTATAGAAACTTTATATACAGAAAATCACTTCACCTACCTCGACAGGCACATTTTTATAAACATAAAGCAGATCCTACCTGGATGTTGAGAGATGGCTAATAGTCTGCAGTTTGAATAGGCCCTGAGTACTGCTCCTTAGGCCTTCTCAAACAGCATTGGTGCTGCAGAGTCCTGTCCCCTGCGCTCCATCCCCGCTGCTCAAATTAGCCTGGTTAGTGCACAGTTCCTCCTCCCCCCACCCACCGGCCTTGTTGGCTCACTGGTCTTCCCCCACCTTGCTGGGTCTGTTAATACCTCCTCATCCCCCCACAAAGAGAGGCACAGTGTGGAGCACTCGGTACTTTGTGCTCCCTTCCTCGGCTCCTCTGCTGAGCTCACCTCAGGGCTCTTCTCAGATTCTCGGGGCTGCTGCTTCAACATTGCCTGCTTCACCGAACTCAGCTTCCATAGAAGGTAGGAACATGATGGTGCCCTCAGGGGCCTCATACTGTCTGTCCCCTCCTCCCTTTCCCTCTCTAGGACACACGTCTCCTGTGGGCAGAACTAAGCCAAACTCTCCATGATCCCTTGCACTGTCTGGTCGCCTGTGTGGTTTCAGCCTTTCCTTGAGTTTCCTCAGACGGCACCTTTCTAGGTGTTTTCCTCTTTCTTCCCTAGGGGTGTATGGGCCTGTGCACTGGACAGCTATGCTTTGGCCCCACCCCCTTAGCCTGTCAGTGTCGCCTCTGACCACCTGCCTTGTGGCCCCTCCCCGCTCTCCCTCTGTCTAGATGCTGGCGTTGTCTAGCCCGCCATTGTCTGGGGGCTACAACCATAGAGAGGCATGAACGTCTAATGTTACATGGCTGAACCTTGAGAACATTCTATGAAGTGAAAATAGACACAGAAGACGCAGCTATGTGGAGACCAGGAGATTAAGTGCTGCTTGCTTTTCCTTTGAGCAGATGACTGCCCAGTGAGCAGAGCTGTGTAGAGGTGGTTGACATGGCAGGTGCTTTACGGCATATGGTCCAGGCACAATGCGCAGGAGGAGACTTGCTGTGCTGTGAATCAGTGAATTGTCTCTTCCTTTCCAAACTCAGCTAGCAATGGCTCTGTGGAGTCCTGGGCCGGCTTGTTGTTCGTTGCCCAGAACACTTTGCTGTTGCAGAACCTGTTAACTTACACATTTCCCCTCTGAGAAGGAAACTGGCTGAACAAATGAGAGAAGGACAGCAAGTGGACCTAAATGGACCTACCATGGGGGCTTGCCCTGTTGAATTGTTCTGGCACATTCCTTGCATAACACGACCTGTCCCTTGCCCTCACTCCCAGGTGTGTCAGCATCTGCTCCCTGGCCTTCAGCATGGACGGCATGTTCCTCTCAGCGTCCAGCAACACGGAGACTGTGCACATTTTCAAACTTGAGACTGTGAAGGAAAAGTGAGTACAAACCCAGTGCCTCACTACTTTCCCCACATAAACCTCCTGGGGATACTCATGCACACCATGGTGCTGCCTTTGACACTGCCAACAGTGAATGTCGTTAGGTGCCAGCCCTGCCCCATGTATGTCTCAGCACTTTCTAGGCTGTGATCCTAATGGGAGCAGATCACCATCTCTTTCTCCCTCTGAGTCACTGGGTGGGTTCAAACCAACATCCTTTGCACTAGCAGCCAACTATCACACCACCAGGGCTGCTATCAATAAAGAATAACAAACATGAACCAAACACACTGTCATCGGGTTGATTCTAATTCATAGTGGTATTATGGAAAGTTTCCAAGGCTGTGAATCTATGAGAGCAGACAGTTTCAGCTTGCTTCTATAGGGAAGCTGGTAGATTTGAACTTCCAACCCTGTAATTAACAGTCCAATGCTTATCCTCCAGTGCCACCAGGGTTCCTTAAATAAAGAATAAATGCCACCAAATCTAGGCTCAGCAGTGTACTTACTACTCACAAGAAAGAGGAATGGTGCCTTGGCCCACTTCTGGGTAAAGAGAGGTACCTCCTCGTCAGCACAGATGCCCTCCTCTTGACACTTACAGACAGCCCCTTGTGGCGAGCTTACATATACTTGAATACCGTGTCTCCTCGAATCTGCCTGCATGTGAGCCAAGGGATGAGGTGTGGGAAGCAGCTGCATCACAAAAGTAATCGGTTTACATTATGCATGACAGTATTGGATAGGTGTGGTGAAGGAGTTCTTGATTTTTCTCCTCTTAAATATTGAAATGACTAAGGGAGCATGGTGGCTTCATAGGATAAACACAGGACAGTGAACCACAAGCCACCAACCACTCTGTAGGAGAAAGATGAAGCTTTCTGCTCCCAAAGAGTCAACGACAATATGTATTCTATACTGCACCAACAGCTGAGGTTGGGGTTGTCTATCCTCTCTCTTGTTTCAGGAAGTATTTAGGGTAACTGAGGAAACACATGGTAGGCAACAGCAAAATGGGTTTGAGCACAGCGACATCTTGACAAATTGTTACTCCTCCCAGGTTGTGGAGACTGTAAATGTGTGCGTGCTGAGGAGGGAGCCCTGGTGGCACAGCAGTTACGCTGAGCTACTCGTTGGAAAGTAGCGGTTCAAACTTGGCAAAGGCTGTACCCTCAGGACAGGTCTGCTCTGTGACACTGGGTGGTCATGGCTCACACACTAGACTGGATACCACCAATCACGACAGTCCCTAGAGGAGCGTAGTTGTGCCTGATGCTGAGACCTGAGGGGCCTCTCCCCTCCCCTCCCTTCCCAGGAGCCTCTGCTCAGGAACTTTGTGGTCTGAGTGGTGTCCGTCTTGCAGACCCCAGGAGGAGCCCACTACCTGGACTGGCTACTTCGGGAAAGTGCTCCTGGCCTCTACCAACTACCTGCCCTCGCAAGTCACAGAGATGTTCAACCAGGGCAGGGCCTTTGCCACCGTCCGTCTGCCCTTCTGCGGCCACAAGAACATTTGCTCCCTCGCCACGTGAGTAGCATGGTGCCGTGGTGACTGTCTTGTAGGCCCAGGAGAACTTGGAGGGAGGGACATGGGGAGACAGAAAATACTCCTATGTAGTGAGCAGACATGTAGGCTCTCTCGGTGGTGTTCTGCTTACTCGCACACTTCCACTTTTGTGCAAAGTCTTTGGTGTTGATCAAAATCTGTCATCATGTCAAGCTGTGAGCTCACCAAAGTAGAGCCACTTGGGGCTGTGAAAGCTTCCAAGTCCCTATTCTAGCGCCAGGGTGCAGGCTAAATGGTGTGGGCAACACACAAGGACACCACCTTTCCAATTCAGCACACCTATGTGATCCCACATGGCCTTATTTAGCATCCTATCTGTCAAAATGTTGCTACGTGCCATCCAGGTGGTTGCAACTCATAGCAACCCTGTATAGGAGGAATAGCCAGTGGGTTTGAACTACTGACTTTGGTGTTAGCAGTCCAGTGCTGATCCTACCGCACTACACGAGGACTCGTCTGTCAGACCAGCATGACTGAAAAGTTAGAAGTCAGTGTCTGCCAATCTTAGTCCTCAGAGAAACCATGGGCTGGCCTGTTCTGGCCTCCTCACATGAGGTTACCTTGACCTCACTGGACGGAGTGCTATGCACGTGGCCGTGAGTATGTGGCGCTCAGGAGGCGGCACCCGAGCAGCGCTGCTGGTCTCCTCGTGTACTTTTTGTGGGCACTAGAGTCCTGGACTTCACTTTTTCTATCACCAGAATTCAGAAGATTCCCCGACTGTTGGTGGGTGCATCAGATGGGTACCTGTACATGTACAACCTGGACCCCCAGGAAGGGGGCGAGTGCACCCTGATGAAGCAGCACAAGTGAGTGCAGTCAACCTGGCTCAGCCCCGGTTACTCAGCCTGGCTGACTCCCAATTTTCTCCTTCCCAAAGAGAGTTAATATGTGAGCGTTGCTCTCCCCCAGGGGCGGGGTGCCACACCTGCTACTTGTAGAGATTGGGGTGGGCCTCAACACAGCCTAGCATGCATGTCCCCACTGCAGGGAGGTTGTTAGTGTTAGTCAGTGTAGTCAGTGGGGGTGGGGGAGCCCTGTTGGAGCTTCTATTAGGTTATGCTTGCCTTTTATTTATTTTTATTTTTTTCCCTGTAAAGTCCCAACAAGAATGCAGGATTTTTTTTTTTTTTTTTTTTAAACTTTTTTGTTGTGAAGTGAGAATGACTACAGTAATAACAGAGGTGGGATAGAGAACTGTCGTTAACGGTGAGCAGACACCCCAGGTGATGTGGAAACTGTCTCGGGGGTGGGCACCCTAAGTGCCCTGTCTGGGGGTGCACCCCGTGTCCTATGGCAGCACCATTGTGGAGCTGAGTCGTGTGTGTCTCCTTCTGCCTGCTCCAGGTTGGATGGCAGCCTGGAGACAGCCAGTGAGATCCTGGACTCTACGTCCCATGAGTGCCCCTTAGTCACCCCGCCGTACAGCACAGCCGCAACCAAAGGCACTTGCCTGCCTCCGTCCCCGACGAGACCTGGTAAGGGCTGTGACACCCACCTGGAAGGTAAATTGTGCTGCCGGCGACCTGCCTCTTTAGTTTTCAAACTTTGTGTTTTTCACCCAACCTTCCCCTTAGTGGAGTGGCTCCTCCTGGTGGTTCAGAACACAGGCACTTTGTTAAAGGACTTTCCCAGGTGGGATTCATCATCACGGCCCAGGTTCATGGGAGACCTGCTGCTTCTCTGGAAGTGTTTATTTTTGGGGTCTTTCCCCTCTCATCTGCAGTGAGCAGAGCCAGCACCCAAGTGGACAGACACTGGGTGATTTAGGCAGTGACATTTCTGTGCCATTTCCCAAGCAGTGAGGTGGAACCCCAGTTGAAAACTGTAGTTTTGCTCACCATTATTCTTGACAGTCTGTGTAAACAAAGGGCAACATGTCTCATAGCACCAATTCTGAGTGGCCTGTTGCCAGGGTGAGAGTCATGTTCATCCTCCATGTCTGTGTTCACTAAAGAAAGCTGGGAGTCTGTGTACCACGGAGATCCCTGGATCTTTCTTGTGAGGCTGAGTTAGCAGCTGAGTGTGCACTGCAGCCCACAGTGACCAGGCAGGCCTCTTCGGAACATAACCTCATCTTCAGCAGCAGAAAGCTGCCCAGAACAATGATTTCGACTCACAGCAACCCTGGAGGACAGTAGAGTTGTGTTGTAGGGTTTCCCAGGCTGTCATCTTCCAAAGCAGACTGACCCTCTTGCTCCCACGGAGCAGCTGGTGGCCATCTAGCCACTAGACTTCAATTAGTAGCCAAGCACTTTAACCACAGCATCACCAGACTCCTTAGCAAACACAATCTGTCTAGTCAGTTTTGTCTCATAGCAACCATCTAGAACTGCATAAAGCTTTCCTAGGGTGCTATCTTTACATGTGACCCTGGAGGTGTTTTGCAACCTCAGCTGCTGGTGAGTTAGAACTTCCTTGTGCCACCAGGGTTCCTTGGTAGATTGAACAGAATGTCTTAACATAGACACCCATGATGTTTCCAGACACAGCCCCAGGGTGTGTCTGGGTTGAGTGTCCTGTGACCCCCACATACAAACACACATTGTGTGTCTGGGTCATATGCCCTGTGACCTTGGGTGTCTTTGCAGCCTACTCAGACGATATGGGCGCAGCTGGCGGCACATGTCTAGAAGAAGAAGCCGGTGCGCTACGACTAGACGAGGACAGTGAGCATCCTCCCATGATCCTTCGGACGGATTGAGCCTGACCTCTGAACTCTGACCCCAGAAGCTGAGCACATGGGCTTGGGAGAGAACTTGGTGCTTTGCTTCTGTGAACTTTGACCTGAGTTGGGGGCGAGGATGGCAGAGACTTAAAAAGAGATTGTAGCTGTAGTCTAATTCCATACTGCTGAGAAAAGACATTTTCAATTCAATGGCTTTTAATTCCGCTTGCAGATGTTAGCTTTTTGGGGGTATTTGATTTTTGTTCTTGTTTTGTTTTTCTCTTTTTGCCAAAATTAACAGTTTGGTGAGGCCCTTGAACCCTCCTTGCTTTGCATGCGTTCATGTGCCAAGCCAGCCTAGGCGTGCTAGAAGTCATGTCTTAATAAACTGAAGTTGTCTGGGTTTCATGTACGTGCACAAGGGTGAGCGGACAGTCTGCTCGGGACTGGCCGGTGTGCAGGGCGGCTGGAGAAGAGCCCACCTCTCCGTGGACCCCGCCTGGACCACTGTTCCCCATTCTGTTGGTTCATTAAATTCTTTCTAAGTTGGATGACCCTGGGATCTCTTCCAAGGTGGACTTTGCTTTTTGTCTCTGGTCTTGTTCTCCATGTGGGTTCTAGAAGAGAGGTCTGTGATATGTTTCCCCACGTCTGACCGCAAGACTACCCAGAGGGAAGGCCGCGAGCTCGTTCATATCATTAAATGATCTGTTCTTTTTCTTTCATCCTCCTGTTCAATAATTGTGTGAATTTCTTTAGGAGCATTTGTAGCTCCTCAGCTGTCAAAGCACAGTAGAATTTGATGCGGAGCTGAGCGTCCTGCCTGCCAGGACTTCTCCAGTAACTCGGTTTGGTGGTGAGAACTAGAACCCCGAGAGGGAGGTGGGCTGTGAGCTCCTGCCCACCCTGGTGTCCATGTGTGCCTTTTCTTCTTCAATCTGACAAAATCCGCTCAGCACAGCTGTGAGAGAGGTTGCAATTCTGTGTGTCAGTATTTGCCTAGCTCCCCTTTTTGTTTCCTGTGGGATGAAAACAACCTCAGATACCTCAAGCCCTACATCCCCAAATAAAGAGGCTAAATCAGAGAGGGAGGTTTCTGTGTTGACTCCACAGAATGGTGGAGGCTAAGGATAGTGGTGAAAAAGCAAAGCACTGCTGGTCCCCCCTGCCTTTTCATGCCTTCAGGCTTTCGAACAGAGCATCTGTGTGTCTGGTGGGCTCACTAAGTCGCTTTTGTGAATGAGACGAAGGGCATTGTAAAGCAGACCACCTGTCAAGGAGTGTGCTTGGAAATTCAGTGCATTTTCCCAGGACCACCTTATAAAGTGGCTGACTTCCCACTGAAATCTAAACATTCCGGAAGTCTCCAGGAGAGTTGCTTAGGGCAGCAGCGGCAAGAAGTTTCTTGTGCTAAGAAGTGAAGGGGGAGCCACAACCTGAACTTTGGTGATGGCTGTTGTGGACCTGACAGTGTGACCCATAGAATCAAAAGGGCCTGGCAGGACACAGCCTTGACCAGGCCAGAGTCTTGGGATGCAGGAACTGAAGCATTCTCTCTGGCGCTCTGTAGAGCAAGACATTGTGCTATTACGGTGGCACATTTAGCCAGAGTGTTCGGAGTGCAGGTGTGAAGATTAAAAAGTCAAAAAGAATCCACAATTGAAAGGTGGAACCTGACAACCAAAGAAAAGTGCATTGCATGTTCTGTGTTGAAATATGGAATTTTGGTGCCTGTGCTTGTAAGTTAACTTTGGGGAGTCAGGTCCACTCCACCAGAGTTGTTACGGTAGAGAGGCACATGCTTTGCTAGGAGATCTAGAAGTTGTTTGGAATTCCCTCACTGTGATCATGAGGCGGCTAGACAAGATGGTATTTGGTGCCTGGGGTCCCTCTCCGATGGGTGGCCCGCCAATGGAGCAGGCAGGTGGGTGAGTCCCTTGTGGGGCAGGGTAAACCAGCTAATTGTCTTGGAGGCTTTCCTGTCGCCGTCTGACTACAGTGTCCGCACAGTGAGGGAATGTGGAGTGTGTTTGCTGACCGCTGTGGTCAGGAAGGCCGGGTTTACCTCGCTTTCTGTGGGCCTGAGACCTCGGGGAGGCAGCTAAGGAGAAGGACATGGAGCTGCTTAAGTGGTCAATGGTAGAACCACACAGAACACACGTACAATTTGCTGGACTCCAAATGATACAACAATAGGGATTTTTTTTTTTTTTTCAATTTCCTATTTTTCCAAACTCTATGGGCAAATGTGATTTGGGACCAAACCTTTTGTATTTTCTAAAACACGTAAATCTGGAGTCAGAGGACCGAACCCCGCACCAGTAAGGTGAGCTGGGTGGCTGAGGACAGACACCCCCGGGGCCTGGGTTCTGGGTGACGTGCAGGAATGGTCCTACCTCACAGGGCTGTTGTGAGGTTGACTCTGAGCATGTGTACGTGTACTGCTGGCTCCCTGCTGGGGTGGCCTGCAGGGGGCACCCAATAAACGTTCAAACAAACTCCTGGAAGTACACAGATGGTTTTTATTCAGCCTGGTGTCTGAGTGCAAAGCTGGGTGGGAAGGAACTCCTGTTTCCAGGGAGGCCTGGACCCCTCAGTCTCCCCATCACCTTACCCTGCCCCTCTCCCACCAGGTTCCCAGAACCCCTGCCAGGGAGCCAGTATTGTGACTGTTTCCTAGCCACAGCTGTTTGTGGAGAGGAGAAAGCCTTCTAGTCTTTTCCGCAGCAACAGTGACCACGTGCAGGAAAGACCAGGGATCCAAAGGGGAAATGCATACGGATGTCATCAGTTCCCAGGCCTCTCTATGTAGCAGTGTGGTGCCCCATCCCTCAGGTGTCTAGACCACTGCAATCAAGCAAATACCACTTTGAAGTCAAGCGAGTCACTTGATTTTAGTTGTTTCCCAGTGCTATTTAAGATCCATTTACACTCCACCAGAATGTATGCGGAAGAAGCCCTGGGAGTGTAGTGGGCTACGAGCTGGGCTACAGTTTCAGTCTACCCGTCGCTCCACAGAACAAAGAGGCAGCTTTCTGTTCCTGTAAAGATATATAGCCTCAGACTCTCTACAGGGTCGTTATGAGTCAGAACTGACTCCACAGACCACTACCACCACCATCACCATTGTAGTCTCTGCAAAATTCTGGTGTGGCGATGTAGGATACATACTGGACTGGTGGTTCAAACTCACCAGGTGTTCCTTGGAAACCCTTTTGCTGAGTCAGAAATCACTGTGAAAACTGGAAATACTGTGAAAGTGACCCAAATTGAGACGCAGACCCAATCTGGGCACGCATGATTGGTAAAATGGCACCAATAGACTTGGTCAACAACTCAGTTGCTACAAATCCTCAATTAAAAAAAAATACAATAAAATAGCCTGTGTATACGTTTACAAGTGGGCTTTGCAACAAAGGACACTTGTTGCTGTTGTCCCGAGTCATGCCAACCCTATGTGGTGTGTGTCTGTCAGAGGACGTATGTGTGAGTGACACCTTTCACTGAATGTGGTGAGCAGACAACTTTTGTGGGTCTTTCTTAGTTCTTTTCCACACCATGGCACCCTTGGGCCCATGGTGGACCTTCCCATCCCATTCCTAGCCTTTCTGAGCGTCTGACTAGAGAAGGATTTACTTTGGAGAAATTAAATATTTCCAAGCTCGGCACTTAGAGATGCTCTTTTTCTATTTCGTTTTTAGTGGGATGTGTTGCTAGTGTGAATGTGTGTTTGTGTGCAGTGTGTGTGGGTGGCAGGTGTGTGAGGGGGTGTAAAATTGTGGGTATTGAGTGTAGGTGAGGGTGTGGGGGATATGTCTGAGAAGGGGGTATCTGAATGGTGAGGGGGTGTCTGAGTGCTGGGGTGTGGGAGGCTGTAGGTAGTGTGAGGGTGTGTATGTGTGTCAGTGTGTATGTCAGCTCTGAGGGGGTCTGTGTGCGTGTATGAGAAGCCATGTGTTTACCAATTACCTTCCTTCCTAAATCTACTTGAGAGCCCACTGCTGCCAGCGTGTCATAACTGCATTAAGAAATAAAAGCGTGTGCTGTCTCGTAGGCTGTATGTTTAATTTGTACTCTATTTAAACATGTTGTAATTCTGCTCAAAGCCATAGCCAGGCATAAGGACCCTGAAGATCAAATGAAATCATGTGCCAGTTTCCATTCAGAACTGAAACGTTTTCTGTGTGTAGCACCACTGTCTAGAATCCCCTGCCTTCATCTGAAACGTCTAAGACCCTGAATCTCCCAGCATAAATTGGAGGAAGTCCGCCTGACCTCTTGCGTCTTGGTTGGTCAGAATGCTTGACGTCGTAATGGGGTGAAGACGGGAACAGCTGTGTGTGTGTTCATGAAGACCATCTTTTGGTTAAGCTGTCCTTAAAATGAGAGGCTAGGTTGCTTCTAAAATTTCCCCCTTCTCTGTGGAAATCTCCCTCTGCGTTGGAAAATTTGTTCCTTTTACATCCCAAAGCCAAACATTCCCTGTGCTTCCTGACCCGGAGCTCCCTGAGAGCTATAACCCTAGGACCGACTCCTTCTCTTCAGCCACCACCCTTTCCCCTAGCTGCTGAATTCTAAAGCAAGAACATATGCATTTCACCCACTGTATTCATGGATGAACCTGCAGATGTAACTGAGGAGCAGAGTTGCTGTGAAGTGCCGTGGAGTCAGTTCTGACTCATAATGACCCTGTATAGGGTTTCTGAGGAGCAGCTGATGAGCTTCAACTGCCTACCTTTCGGTTCAAACTGACCTTGCAGTCCAGCACATTAACCCACAGCGCCAATGCTTCTTGCCTGTCTTGAGGGAGTCCCCTTCACTGCTGACCACCCCTGACACATATAGTGCCTGGTCCTTGTTTAGGATAAGGCCATGGAGATTAGACCAAGGTCCACCGAGGATAACTTAAGGGAGCTGTTCAGGGATTAAGAAACCCACTCTAACAAGGCCAAATGCATATGAAGTAGCTGTTAGACACCTCAGCATTCTGGGATGCTCTGCTGAGATCAACTTTGCAAAGAGTGAGCCTCCAAGAATTCGACTAGAAGAAGAAAAAAGAGTAACCCGCTACAATTCCATGAATTATGCTTATGGATGTAGTAGCTCAAAAAAAGGGAACAAATCTTTGCAGCGAGGATCATTCCCACCCCCTTAGTACACAGGGTTGATGGATCAGCAACTTAGACTTTAGCTACCTAAAGTGGAGGGACCAACAAAGTCAAGAAGTGACTGGCTTACTAGCTTTCAAGAGGGAGCCTAGTTCCAGAGGGGGCGGGGGAAGGTAGAATCTCCACTGGGTGGTTTCCAATCTGTAGGGACTGGGCTGATGAAAGGAGATGGGATAAGACTCGTGGTACAATAGTGAATAATTGCTATCAGGACTGACTGTGAGGGTCAGAAATGTAATGGTAGATGTAATAAAAGGAGGGGAGTGATTGATTTTACAGTCCAGGAGCGGATGACCCTGGGACCATGAAGTGAGAATAGCAGAGTGTGGGACCCTACCCAGAGATGGAGGCAGAGACAATGATGTGGAGAGGCTGGGGACTCTGGACTCAGGGAGAGGGGCTGTGTGCTGACGGCCGGGGGGCAGGCTTGCAGGGTGTACCCTTTTGTTTTTTGATGATGCATGGAGTCATTGCAATGAAATAAAATATGATAGGATGAATGTAAAGCAGGTGTTCTTCCATGTAAACTCACAAAATTCACAATAAAAACTTTAAAAAAAAATAAAGTGAATAGAGAGAAATACTGTTAATTGATGGTACATGGAGGATATTATAATCATTGTAATGAAACAAGGTGTATGATTTGTTGAATGTAATACTGATGATCTGCCCTGAAAATTTTCACTCAATCCTCAATAAAAACCTTAAAAAATAAGAGTGGGCCTCAAACAAGCTCTTGGAGAAAACAAGGGGAGTCTGTATACTGCTCCCTGAAAGCTTCCATCTTGGGGCCTCAAAACCCCCCCACAGCAACCTGTATCTCCACGACAATGGTGGGGCTATCATACTTGGTAAGTGCCGTGTCCAGTGGGTTCCAATCCATAGTGACCCTGCCTAGGGTTTCCAAGGAGTAATTGATGATCTTGAACCACCTCAACTTTGCGGTTCAAACCAGACTACAGTGTGTCAATATCCTGATACTGGGTTCCCAGCTTTATTCAAAACCAAGTATAAACATGCAGTTCAAGGCAGAGAGGTCAGCTCAGAAGGTTAGGCGACCGGGGGTGGGGGTGGGGGGTTGGATTTTGAAAGGGTCATCTTAATAGATTTTCTTGAAGGACACAGGACCATCATGAGATCTAGATGTTGAGGAAGACGTTTTTAAGAAAATTGAAAGATGCATTGGTGAGAAAAAGGCGAGGGAAGTTGTGCCAAGGAATTTTCATCACAATAATTAATGCCCTAGGGACTCATTCTTCAAAGGTAGCAAGGGCTGCCATACTAGAAATTCATTGGGAAACCTTACTCCATCCACCGTCCAACCTTGCAGGATGGCCAAACTACCATTTTGAGGGGTGTTAATTAAAGGGTGGTTGTGAAGTACCTTTGAGTTGATTCCAACTCACAGCGACCCTGTGCAGGTTTTCCAAGGAGTAGCTGATGAGTTTGAACTGCCAACCTTGCAAGATGGAAACACCACCTTGAGAAGTATATAAACCTAGAGGGAGACTATGTCAAGAAACAATAGCTTCCCACTTGGATAAATTTTTTTTCTTTTAAGTTTTTATTGTGAATTGAGTGAAAGTTTACAGGGCAGATCATCAGTTTTACATTCAACAAATCACACATTTTGTTTCATTAAAATGATTATAATCCCATCCCTTCCATGTACCATCAATTAACAGTTCTATTCATTTTAGCTTTTTTTTTTTAACACTCAGACAAACCACCAAAGGGCACATTCTGCAAGCCTGCCTCCTGTTCACCAGCACTCAGTTCCTTTCTTTCCATGAGGCCAGAGTCCTCAACTGCTCCCTCTCTCCATGTCCCCATTTCTGCCTCCATCTCTGGTGTCGCTGCGTCTCTGGATAAGGTCCCACGTTCCACCTGTGCTCTTCTCCCTTGACGGGCCTAGGGTCCTCTATTTCTGGACTGTAGGATTAACCACTCCCCAGTTTTTGTTACAAAACTTCTACCTTTACAAATGTGACAGTCACAATTAGTCATGATAACAATTACTACTGAATCATAGGAATCTTATCCCCATCTCTTTTTACCAGACCCATCTAGACAAGATGAAAACTATTCAGTGGGGACTCCTTTACCCACAAACTGTTATACTAAGCTCCCCCTTGAAACCTTGTAAGCCAGTCACTTCGTGCCTTTATCACCCCCTCATTTTAGGTAGTCATTGTCTAAGTTGCCCATCCCTATCTACCCTGTGTACAGAGGTGATAGCATTGATACTTGATGTGAAGATTCCTTCCCTCACTGTTGGTATTTTGAGCTACTACATCCATGAATAAGGAGCTCTGGTAGCGTAGTGGTTACGAATCAGGCTATGAACTGCAAGATTAGCAGTTCAAAACTACCAGCTGTTCCGCGGGAGAAAGATGAGGCTTTCTGCTCCCGTAAAGATTTACAGCCTCGGAAACCCTGTACAGGCTCACTATGAATCAGAACCGACTCCACGGCACATAACCAACCAATCAACAATGTCCATGAATGTAGGTCAAGTTCATCAAATTGTAGCAGTTTACCCTCGTTTCCTTTATCAAAAAAAATGTTTTAATCTTCTAGTGGAGTTCTTATTATCAAGCTATTGAGGCTATGTCAAATGGGTACTATCTGCAAGTTTGGGCCTTCTTGTGCATCTCCCCTCACTTTGTATTAGCTCAATGCTTCACTCGCAGCTCTAGCCCTCCGTGGCTATGTCCTTGTCCATGGTCTCAGGAGTCTCCAGGTCTCACCACACTTCAGACCACCCAGTGCTTCCTCTTCTCTCTCTCATCTCCAGGTCAACAGGAGTCTATGGAATGTGGTTGAACTCAGCCCATTCCTTCTTTGCTGCCTTGCCCCCTCTTCCACTCACCAGTAGACCATTTGGATAATTTTAAAAATAAAAATTTCTATGATTTTAAAGCAATGCTTTTCAACTCACCTTTGCTGCATGGTTGAGCAAGGAGCCCTGGTAACATAATGGGTAAACTCTCAGCTAGTAACTGAAAGTGCCTCAAACCCACCCAGCCATCGGAGGAAGAAAGGCCAGGCAATCTCTTCCCAAAAAGGCAGCCTAGGAAACCCTATGGGGCCGTTCTGCTCTGTCACACGGGGTTGCTATGAGTCAAATGAACCACAGTGCACAGCTGTTCTCCTTGGATTTGGAGACAGAAGAGTTGTTTCCATGGGAATGCCGGGAGTTCTTAGTCCTGTTGCTAAAGATATCCTCTTACTGGGGAATGGCACTTTGGGGAGCCTTGGCTCTGGGAGGAAGACTAAGCGCTGGAGAGAAGCAGAGAAGTGGGCACGGCCCCTGGGGCCAGAGATTCTTGTGACTAGTGGAGGTCAGTGAGGATCAGGCATCCCTTGCATCCTGCCGGGTGACAAGGCGGGGTTATGGAACTTAGAAGCATATCATGATCAATTTGCTGCTCTTGAGCTCAAAGATGCCCTGTTAGAGGCCAGGATTTTAGGGGCCCTCGTGGCAGGCATAATGGGTAAGAGATTGGCTGCTAGCCAAAAGGTCGGCAGGTTGAAGTCATCAGCAGCTCAGTAGAAAAAATACAGCAATCTGCTTCCACAGGATGGATGACAGTCTAGAAAACCTTATGGGACCGTCCTCTGTCAAATGTGAGTTAATCCAACAGCAACAAGTTTGAGTCCACTTGACCTTCCCACTCATTTGCTACTCACTCTACTCATCTGTACCAGTGGTGGCTGTTTAGTGCTGTCCAGCCAGTTGACACTAATAGCAACCCTGCATAGAGTTTCTCAGGAGCGGCTGGTGGGTTTGAACTGCTAATCCTGCAGTTAGCAGTCTTGTTAGCTTATCCTACAGCACCACACCAGGAATCCTCTCTAATGACAGGATGATAAAAATCTTTGTGCTACAATTGTTGTACTCTTTTTCTCAATTAAAAACACTCATATATTTGAAAACATGAACATCTTACAATTTGCAATGATGAGACAGATTCTTCTCAATTCGCCTGCTGGGTGGGTGGCTGTCAGGCACCTGTAGGTTGCTTCTATGATTCTAAAGGCCGACCTAGCTCCCTGAGCTGAGCTTTCCGGCTCTTTACACTATAAGGAAGCAGTTCTAGAGGACAACTGCTCCAAAGATTAGACAGGAAACTTGGGGCAGTGAGATGATGTGAATGGGGGACAACTAAAAAAAAATGGGCTGTGAATGGTTGCACAGCTTGAAGAATGTTGGATTGGTGTAAGTCTTGTTGTGTATATTATAAACAATTTTTTAATTGAAATAGAAACAAAGAAGAAAATAAGCAGTCATGCCCCAGAAGGCAGCCAGCTGGCGGCATGTGGGTTGAGGGCAGATTAGGTTGGCCCAGGTCTCCTTTGTTCTTCCCTCAGCCACTAGGGGGAGCACTCCGGAGCGTGGAGATCAGAGAGCTAGACCTGATTGGGGGCCAGACAGGCATCCCACTGGGCCAGGTCCTTTTGACTCTCATGTGGGAGGGCAGTGGGGGTTCAGTGATAGAATTCTTGCTTTCTATTTAGGAGACGCCAGTTCAATTCCCAGACAATGCAGCTCATATACAGCCATGAGCTTTCAGTCTAAGACAGACTAGGGAAAAAATACTGGTGAACTACTTCAGAAAATTAATTACAAAAAAAAAAAGTTTCCATTGAGTTAGTTTAGTCTTGCGGCCACTCTACATGTGTAAGAGTACAACGGTGCCCCATGGGGTTCTCAATGGCTGTGATGTTTTCAAAGTAGATCACCAGGCCTTTCTTCCTAGGTGCCTCTGAATGGACTCAAACCATCAGTCTTTCAGTGAACAGCTGAGTACTTAGCCATTGTCACCACCCAGGAATAGCAATTACATATCTTAAAAACAAAAAATAAAAACAATTGCTGTTGAGTCGATTCAGACTCACCACTGTGAGTCTGTGGACAGAGTAGAACTGCCAGAGCTTTCTTCCCTAGAGCGGTTAACAGGTTTGAACCAACAACCTTTTCACTCACTGAGCCACTAGGGCTTCATTTTAGCAGGTAATGTTATTGTTGTTAAGTGCTATCAAGTTGGTTCCAATTCATAGTGACCCTGTATGAGGTTTCTAAGGAGTGACTGCTGGATTTGAACCACTGACCTTGCAGTTAGCAGTCCAATGCTTATCCTACAGCCCCTCACCAGGACTCCTTTTACTGGTATGTTGTTTTTAAGTGCCATCAAGTCTATTCCAACTCATAGCGACCCTGTGTATAGTTCCAAACAGTGGCTGGTAGATTTGAATAGCTAACCTTTCGGTTAGCAGAACAATGCTTATCCTGGTGGTGTCATGGTGTTGGTCCCGACTCATAGTGATACTACATAGAGTTTCTGAGGCTGCAAATCTTCACGGGATTTGTCTAAAAGAAAGCCACATCTTTCTCCCTTGGAGTGCCTGCTAGATTTGAACTGCTGACCTTGTGGTTAGCAGCCCAATGTATAACCCACTATGCTACCAGAGCTCCTAATGCTTATCCTTATTGTTAAATAAGTGTCGTTGAGTCGCTTCTGACTCATAGCAACTCTGTACAGGATTTCCAAGGAGCATCTGGTGGGTTTGAACTGTTGGCCTTTTGGTTCACAGTCCAGTGCTGATCCTACAGCACCACACCAGGAGTCCTATGCTTATCCTAGGGGTCGAAAATCCAATATGTATTTTGTGGGAACACACTTTATAACAGACAATACTTCTGAGGGCCAGGCGAGAAGAAGCATGATCCCCACAGTGGGTCAGCATCTCCGGTCATGAGGGTCTGACCCACAGATCTGCCATTGTGTGCCAGCCTGCCCACCACAGTACCCTCCATCAACCCTACCATGAGCTGTGTGAGGCCCCATATCCCTGAATCCAGGACCAAAGCATCATGGGAACTCTAATCCATTGTCCAGAGTTTGCACTAATGTGTTTCCCCAAAATACTCTCTCCAGGCCTCCCTGCCCACACAGGGTCCAGGTGCCAGCAGCATCCTCCCAGCCTTCCCAAAGTAATGTCAACAATACAGGAGAGTCCTATAATCCTGATGCCACGTTTTTTTCTTCATATAACCGAGCTTCTCGGATTATTTGCTCAGCATACAGGTTGAATAAGTATAGTGAAAAAATACAGCCCTTAAGTATTGTCAGTTGTAAATTGCTTAGATGTAATATTTCTTAGATTACACAAATATAACAATTATTTTCTAAAATCTAACTTGAATTACAATGTAACTGAGCAGAAGCCTTTTTTTCTCTCTCTCTTTTGAAAAATTTTTCTTCTTTTCTTTAATGAATACTTCATTCTCAAGAAGTTATGGACTTAGGTTCATAAATGCTAATTGGCCCAGTATTGTAACCAGGAGATAGGACAAAATCAGTGACTGTAAAAACACCTTTAGGGCTTCTAAGTCAGAATCAACTCCACAGCAACTGTTTTTGTTTTGTTTTGTTTTAATTTAAGGTTTTTATTGTGGAATGAGTGAAAGTTTACAGGGCACATCATCAGTTTCACATTCAACAATTCATATAACTTGTTTCATTACATTGATTATAATCC
>NW_006408552.1:15179600-15184078 GCF_000296735.1 Chrysochloris asiatica | reverse complement strand
TCTAGCAGACAGCCAGCTTACTCCACCAGAGGGGAGCCTTACTGGGCTGGGCAGTGGGGGAGCTGTCTTCTTTGTGTGGGATCTTGTGCTGGAATCCCACTGCCCACCACCAGCTAAGTTATCCGTGTGGCCTGCCTTGATCATCCCAGCCTACTGGCTGATATCCCTGCTTGAGACTTACAGCATGTGATACATCTGCCTCCCTCTCAGAACAGCATCTGCTTAATGAAGGTCTATTCCCTCCAGCCGCCCCCCCCCCCACTCCCCAGCAGGAGAGGATCCCTCAGAGACAAACACTTGTGATTCACACACTGCCTTCCTGTTGCCCCAACTCGGGCCAATCACAGCACAGCTGCTGACTGGCTGCCTAAATCCTTCCAAAGGTGCCTGGGAAGAAATGCCTGGCCACTGAAATCCCAAAGGAAGGGGCACAATTGCACTCTGACACACATGGAGTTGCAGTGAGTTAGAAGTGACCCAAAGGCAACAAGTTTTCAAAAGGAGGTAGGTGAGCAGAAATGGAGGTGGTGTGTGGGCCAGATAGGGCTCCCTGAAAGGCGCTGCTACCGCACCCACTGGGAAGAGGGTGCTGGTTGTGGGCCTGGGAGGGGTTGGGCACTCTGCACAGTGGTCAGTGGGAGCCAGCAGGAAGTGGGGGCTTGATCCCCACACTGTGTCTTTACAGTCTCCCCATCCCCCACCCCCAAGGTCCCTGAGATGCAGAAGGCAGGGCCACCCTCCTCCCCCGCCTCTCCCCTATTTCAGGCCACCTTGCTCTCCTGGATACCCTCACAGGACAGAATCCTCAAACGGAGCGAGCAGCCCAGTAAAATCACTCTGTATGACCATATCCGGTTCCTCTTGAGTCACTGGCTGAATATTAAAGTGTACTGTGGCTGCAGAGAGCAATGAAGAGCAAGAGACAGCTACTGGTGGCCGCCTACCATGACGCCTTCCCTGGGCCAGGCTTCATTGAGCAGCCAGCCCACTGGCCACCTCCTAGCCACTAATAAATAGCTCCCAGGGGCGAGCTTGGCTGGCACACGGGAGACCCATGCTGTCCTGGTTCCCAGACTCTGCCAGCTCTGGGGATATTTATGCCTCTGCTTACATTAGCAGATGCTCTCGGGAACACTCAATACCACCTAAAAGCCATCGAAATGCAAACTCTCACTGTGGCACATGGCATTGCTTTGTTTAGAGCAGGACACAAGGGGAGATGGCTGTTACTGTTTTATCTGGAAAAGAAACAAATGCCAGTAAGATACACCCCTTAGCTTTGGGGCGGGAGAGCGGGAGAGACATTAATTCCGGTTATTTTTGGTTGTCTGCTCTTTTTTTCTTTTTTAGATTTCTGGTCAAAGTTTTAGAGGTTTTAGAGGTCAGCTTCCCTCTCCATTCCTTCCGTCTTTATTTCCCCAGGGCCTGGGACAGGGCTTTCATCCTAGCAGAGGGTGCTGGGGGTGGGGGTTGTCCAGCAACTGGAAGGAGGCACATGGTCTGGGAATTAAGACTGAAATCCATAAAAGTTGTTAAGCTCCCAGAAGAGACAAAGACATACAGGTTTTCATATAGTAACTCATGCTGCGGTGACTTTCGTGTTTCTGTGATTCTGGAAGCTATGCCAGCAGTAGTTTAAATCCCAGCAGGGCCATCCATGGTGGACAGGTGTCAGCAGATCCTTCATACTAAGACAGACTAGAGTAAAAGGCCCAGAGTCACACTTCCAAAAATCAGCCAATGAAATCCCTATGAATCACAACAGAGCCTTGACCAACTCACCTGCTCTGGGCACTTCATCAGTAGAGGTGGGGATGGGGATCAGTCCCTGAAGGGAACATCATGTTTGGTGGAGTAGAGGGCCAGCAAGGGCGTGGGAGACACTTAGTGAGGTGGATTGGCTCGGTAGCAACAGCAATGAATGGAATTGCTGAAGGTCAGGAGGTCAAGAAACTTTCTGAGGCAACATCTTTATTGATGGGCAAGTGAGAAAACCTGAGACAATGGACAAGATTGCATTGACAAGGTGACTCTAAAAGAGCCCAGAGAAGGTGAGGTCACCAAACACAACAAGAGGATCTCTAGGAATGGGTCATGGATGTCAAATGTTGTGGAGCAGTACCCTGGATTAATAAACCAGACCGGTGTCTGGTTGTGGCTCTGTTACCAACTTGCAATGGCTGATTGATATTGCTGTTGGATACCACTGCCTGTTAATTCCAACTCATACTGACTCATAGTTGATGAGATATGAGGTGATTCCAGTTTACAGTGACCTGGTAGGACAAGTAGGCTGAAATCTTTACAGGAGCAGATTGCCAGGTCTTGTCATCTGAAGTACCTCTGGGTGGGTTTGAACTACAAGCCTTTCAGTTGGCAGTCAAAGGTTTAATCATTGAGCCATCTTATAGGTAAGAGGGGATGCAAGCAAAACAAAGTCTTTGACTTCAATCTTTTCCCCATTTATCATGGCATCATTTATTGGTCCAGTGGTGAAGATTTTTTATTTCATTACATTAAGGTGCAATCCATATTGAAGACTGTGGTCTTTGATCTTCATCAGTAAATATTTTAAGTCCTCTTCACTTTTGGCAAACAGGATTGTGTCATATGCATTTTGCAGGTTGTTAATGAGTCTTCCTTCAGTCCAGATGCCATGTCTTTCTTCATATGCTCCAGTTTCTTGAATTATTTGCTCAGCATACCTATTGAATAAGTATGGTGAAAGAATACAATCCTGGTGCACACTTTTTTTTATTTAAAAATGTTCGGTGTCCCCTTGTTCTGTTTGAATGACTGCCTCTTGGTCTATGTACAGTTTCCTCATGAGCACCATTAAATGTTCTGGAATACCCATTTTTCACAATGTTATCCATAGCCTGTTATGATCCACACAATCAAAAGCCTTTGCATAGTCAATAAAGAACAGGTAAGCATCTTTCTTCACTTTGCTTGGATCCGTTATCAACACTCGTGGAACCAGCTGTCATGTATTGCATTGGATAAATCTGTGGCACAAGACCTCTTTTAAGGTGTTCAAGAGCAAGATGTCAGTTTGAGATCTCAGGTGTACCTGACCCTATTCATGGTATTTTCAATAGCCTCATATACATGGGAAAGTTGGACAGTGAATAAGGAAGAACATAGAAGAATTGATGCACTTGAGTTATGGCGTTGTAGAAGAATATTGAAAGTACCATAGACTGCCAGAAGAACAAACAAGTCTGTGTTGGAAGAAGTACAACCAGAATGTTCTATAGAAGCCAGGCTGGCCAGACTTCATCTCTCATACTTCTGACATATTATCAGCAGGGAGCAGTCCCTGGAGAAGGACATGCTGCTTGGTAAAGTAGAGGATCAATGAAAAAGGTGGATTGACATAGTGGGAGCAGCAATGGGCCTAAGTGTAAGAATTGTAAGGTTGGTGCAGGACCAGGCAGTGTTTCATTCCATTGTAAATACGGTTGATATGTGTCAGAACCCACTGTTCAACTGTCGGTTTGACTGTTCTCAGCGGCTCCACGCTCTGATACTTCCCAGCTTGGACAACTGCAACACTGGAAGAGCCGAGATTAAAAACCAAACAAACAAATCAAAAATAGTTGCCAGCAAGTTGATTCTAACTCCTTATGAGTGTGACAGAGGAGAACTGCCCCAGAGGGTTCCCTAGGCTGTCACCTTTATGGGAGCAGAACTCCAGGTCCTTCTCCTGAGGAGGTGTGGATTTTCACCACCAACACTTCGGTTAGCAACGAAGCATTTCGCTGTGTGCTACTAGGCCTCCGTTGCAGTGGCCTAACTGAGCCTAAGTTGTCTCTGCATTTTAGTGTTGTTGGATGCAGTTCTAACTCTATGTATTAGGTAGAGCCATGTGACGTTGTAGCATAACACAAGTAATGACATATCTAAGCTCTTTTGAAGATCTCACCTCTGTGTTCTGTGAAAGCTGAACAGAATTCACATTTAGGAGATGCAGTGGGTTTGGAAATCAGATGGGACTTTCAAAAATGCACAGGGCCCTGATAGCACAGTGGGTTAAGTGTCAGACCACTAACTGAAAGGTCAGCAGTTTGAACCCAGGAACCACTCTAAGGGAGAAAGATGAGGCAGTCTGCTTCCATAAGGGTTCACAGCCTTGGAAACCCTGTAGGCGCAGGCAGCAGGTTTGATTCAGGTATTTGAAAATGCAGGCTCAATGAAAAAATAAGTTTAAACAATCCCTATTAAAACAGGAAAGAGGAACAACACAAAAAGAGGACAGAGAGCCATGTGAGGACAAGGAGCACTTTATAACTGTTTCTTAAATTTTAAGTGAGAAGTTGAAGGAATAGATGGATAAACAAAATGTGGTCCATATATACAATGGGATATTGCTTAGCCCGATATTGCTTAGCCCGGAGGAGAAATGAAGTCTTGAAAACATGCTTGATACGTGATGGAGCTGGCTGATATTCTATTGAGTGAAAAAAGAGAAATAC
>NW_006408552.1:15165206-15172557 GCF_000296735.1 Chrysochloris asiatica | reverse complement strand
TGAGTGTCCCGGACTAGAAAACAATAGATTTCTTGCTTCTGCCACAAATTCCCCCAGCTGTGAGCCTTCCAACTTTCTAAGTATTCCTTTATATGTGGTTCAGAGTTCTGGGACCATGCCCTAAGCCTGCTTGGTCGGGTATTCTGTGTTGTTGTTGTTGGAGGTCTGTACTACATGTCCACCCCATCCGCCATCTTGTTTCGACACTCTGAACTCTACCTCTTGATGTTTGGCAGCTTGCACATACAGGAAGAGAGGGATTTGGTGGTGGCCATCTTTGGAGACCACCCCAGTGTAGTACCAGTTTACACCGCCCCCTGTAGATTATGAGAACATTGGTGATTCCACAACCTTGCCAATAAACTAAACTGAACATCTTTGCTGAATTCCTCTTGTTAAAAGGCAAGAAAAGAAGCATTGCACTGTAGTCTTAAGTCCAAAGGAATTGCCTAGCTCCACTGCAGGAGATGGAGCCCTGGTAGCACAGTGGGTTAAGCATTGGGCGGCTAACCCCAAGTTTGGTGGTTCAAGCCCACCAGCTGCACTGTGGGAGAAAGATGAGGCTGTCTGCTCCCATGACAATATACAGTTTCGGAAACCCTAGGGAGCAATTCTACTCTTGACCTGTAGTGTCGCTATGTGTGAGAATTTGCTTGACAACAGTGGTTTTTGTGGGTGGGGAGCAGTGATCCAGTAGGACAGGCCCTGTCCCCCCAATCCAGCACCACCTTCAAGCCGAATCTCTCCTCAGGGCAGCCTGTGGAATGGCTGGCTGTGTCACTTGCAGGCAGTGTGGGGGCTGCCTTCTGGGAGATATATATTTGCATAAACTGGGGAAGACTTTGTCTGGGAATGAGCCATGGGAATAAGCTCACAATAGCAAAGCTCTGGAGGGCTTAAAATAAAACCTGGAAAAGAGACAGACCAGCTCAGAAAAGACTTGATCACCCAGCGGTCCTTTAAAATTCATGTAGGCCCTCCCATCCTCTTCAGCAGTGGCCTGTCTGGATGTTTAAACTGAGCGCTGAATATCTACAGTATTCACTTATCAAAAGATGCCTGCTCTCAACTTGGAGTCTCAGCTTGAGCACGGGGCTGGGGGGCGCGGGGGTAGGCATTGTTACTTCTGCTTTGTAAATGCAAAATCTGACATGCGTGGCTACGAGGATTAGTGGGGGTGAGGGAACACAGAGGGTTTTAGCAACAGGAACAAAGGTTGTGAACACGGGTCCCCCTGCTATCAACACCCAAAAGGTTGTGTTGACATGCTGTTGTTAGCTATTGAGTTGGTTCCAACTCACAGTAACCTCATGGACAACAAAACATTGCCTGGTTCTACCCCATTCTCACAATCGTTGTTATGTCTGAGCCCCTTGTCCCAACCATTGTGTCAATCCATCTCACTGGGACTCTTCCTTTTTTTTCTGTGACCCTCTACTTTGCCAAGAATGATGTTCTTCTCCCGGGACAGGACCCTCCTGACGACATGTCCAAAGTAGGTTAAGAAGAAGTTGCATCCTCCTCATTTCTAATGAGCGTGCTGGCTGTATGTCTTCTAAGACAGATTTGTTCATTCTTCTGGGTGTAAGACCATGGTTTGTTTAGACATTCTAGAGCGTGAGGAACTCAAATGTAGAATCGTCAGATTGGGCTTATTCACAGTGGTCTGAGGTATGGACCCCAGATATTGGCCCTCAGCTTAAGGCTGAAGTGCTGATGTTTCATTCCAGGCAAGACTTGACCTTGGATCTGCTGACATGGAGGGCCAGAACAGAGACTGCCCAAAAAGGGAATCATGAAAGAGCTGCCCAGTGAAAAGTAACCGAAAGATCCTGGTCACCAGCCCTGAAGATCACTCAGGACATTTGCAATCTCCAGGGGCTCTGGATGGAATTAGTTTTTTAAGAGTCCTCTGTGATCCAAATTCTCATGGAATCCAGACTTTCTGGAGTCATTGAGACTGTATAAAACCCCAAAACTGTTGCCCTGAGACCAGAAGAACTAGATGGCACCCATCTACTACTCATGACTCTGAAAAGGATTGCATTAGCAAGTGTGAGACAGAGTGGGAGGAAAATGTGGAACAAAGTTCAAAATCATCAAAAAGTACCAAGCTTAACTGGTTAAATAAAGATTGGTAGAAATTCCAAGGCAATAGCTCTCGGTCTCCCTTCAGGTCTAGAAATGGACTCACCCCCATGACTCAATTTTCAGCCAAACAATAGACAAGTCTAGGAGGGGAACAATAACACTAGGGAGGTATGCACACCTTAGGAAAAAATCAATCATTTGAGATCAAAATGGCAGCATTTACCCAAGGACAAAGTTCAGAAGGGTAGGAAAGATGGAGGAATGGAAGTGGGAAACAAAGGGAGGAAGTCAGCTAAGGAATGTTACATTACAATCAATGGCATGAAAGAAAATGCATGCAGACTGTTCAGTGGAAAACTGATCTGCTCTGGAAATCTTCATTCAATTCGCAATAAAGGTTAAATAAATTAAAAAACAGCTTTGGACCTGAGATCATCTTTAAAGCTGTAAGCCAAAACTATTTCTTGAAGTCTTCTTTAAACCAGGCAATGCTGTTGTTTTCAAGTACTGTTGAGTTACTTTCTATTAGAATACTGCCGTATAGGGTTTCCAAGGCTATACATCTTTGTGGGATAGTTTAGCTTAATTTAGTAAACAGCTTTGTCTTGAGCATTGTGTTTTTGTTTGTTTTTTAAACTCTCTCTATGGGATCAAATTGACAACAGTGACTTGCAAGTTCATATAGGAAGCTTAGGAAGCGGTGAGTTTATGTTGAGAGGGGAGGAACAAGTCAGAAAAAGAGGATGAGAATGGGTGCACAACTTAATGTCATCAATGTTACCGATTTGTACATGTGAAAATTATTGAATTGGAGTATGTTATATTGTGTATATTTCCCACAACAGCAATGATAAACAATGATTTTATAAAAAATACTGAAAATAAAATGAAAGGTTTGGGATTTATTTTTAAAGACAAAGATCTGTAAAGATGTGGAGAAAAGGCCTCTAAAATTTTGGAAGCTGGGAAGCAGATTGTCTAAGTTATCTAATATAATAGAAATATTACAAGTGGGTAGTTTTAAAGAATAGAAATTTATTGTCTGCGAGTTTAGGAGGCTGGAAGTCTGAATTCAGGGCACTGGCTCAAGGGGAAGTCTCTCTCTTTCTCTCGTCTCTCCGGGAAGATCCTTGTCTCCTTTCATCTTCTGTTTCCTGGTTCCTTGGAGATTTCTATGTGGCATGGTATCTATCTTCCACCATCTGTGCTTGCTTGCTTCGTTGCTTGCTCAATCTGCTTTTTATATCTCAAAAGATTGATTTAAGACATGTCCTACACCAAGACTGCATCATTAATATAACAAAGAAAATCCATCTCCAAATAGGATCATAACCACATGTATAGTGGTTAGGATTGGCCACATATATTTGGGAGTGGGGGTGGGGTTGGGACACAATTCCATTGGTAACACAGATGGATGAGTGGAATTGTACTAAGCAGACCTGCCAAACCTGAAGTCGGCAGTGGGGAAAACTGAGGTCCAAACCAGTTTATACTGGAACTGCTGAGTGCTGGGAGACTGTCTGGAAGTGGAGGTAGTGGGTGGAGATGGATAAAGCTATTGCTCTCTCCCAACTCCAGAAGATGCCCCTTTTCCACCCCAGCAGAATTCTAGATATAGCAAGGCCACATCATCTTCTTGGGGTTAGAGACCAGGAGGGTCCCTGCATCTCTGACTTGCCCCTGCGCCAACCCTGCAGTATGTTCTAGAACGCATGTCTCCCCATAGACCACTCATGGATTCTGATTTAAACCATTTTGTCTGACTGATTGTGCAACTCAGTCTGTTCCGGAGACCATGGTCACACTTTCCTTCTCCGACAGATATCAAAACAATAAAGGCAGGAATTAAGGAAGGGAGAAAAGGAATAAGCAATAGAGAAGATCAAGAAAGAAACAAAAGTTATTTTAAAAAATGATTGATCAGTTGAAACATAGCTGATAGACTCATCAAGAAAGCAAGAAGTCACAAACTCATATGGTTAGGAATAAAAGAAGTCGAGTTACAATATGTTTGAAACTCAAAAGAAAATGTTATGAGTGACTTTATAGTGGTATTATGGATTAAATTGTGTCCCCCATACCCCCTCACCAGGCAAAAAAATAAAAATGTTTTGAAACTCTAACTGTATCTACTGAACCTGGAAATGTGACCCTTTTCAGAAATGAGTTGAGACCAGACTAGGTTGAGTTACGAAGACAGCAGAATAGTCACAGAGATACAAAGAAGGGAGCAGCTGCCATGTAAGTACTTGCCTTCAAGCAGAGGAACCCCAGGGGTCACCAACAGACACCAAGAACTAGGAGAGAGGCCCTTAGAAAGAGTCAGCATGGCCGACACCCTGATTTGAGCTCCCAGCCACTGGAACTGAAACAATGAGTTTCTGCTCTGTTCTTTAACACAGCCCACGAGTCCTGGTGTGGTGCTGTGGGTTAATGCTCCAGACTGCAAAGCTGTTTGAACTGCAAGGTCAGTGGTTCAAGCTTACCAGCTACTCCTCAGAAACCCTATACAGGGTCACTATGGGTTGGAATCGACTCGACGGCACTTCACAACAACAACTCACGTATGGTATTTGTATTACAGCTGCACTAGGGAACTAAGTTGAGTGGCACCAGTGGGCATATGTGTGTGTCAGGTGGCACATAGTGGGTGCGCATATGTGTTGAATAGTATACAGTGGGTACACGTGTGTGTTGAGTGGCACCTAGTGGGCACATGTGTGTGCCAGGTGGCACATAGTGGGTGTGCATATGTGTTGACTAGCACACAGTGGGTACATGTGTGTGTTGAGTGGCACCAGTGGGCACACATGTGTGCCAGGTGGCACATAGTGGGTGTGCATATGTGTTGAATAGTACACAGTGGGTGCATGTGTGTGTTGAGTGGCACCCAGTGGGCATATGTGTGCATTGGGGGGCACCAGTGGGCACTTGTTTGTCTTGGGCAGTGCATAGTGGATATACATATTGAAGAGAGCTTCCTGGCCATGAAGGGGACTCTTCCTTTGACCCCAGTGCAGATTGTCTTCAACACTGCTACTGCTGTGTGCCGTGGAGTCAGTTCCAACTCATAGTGACCCTGTACAGGGTTTCCGAGGCTGTAAATCTTTACAGGAGCAGAACGCCTCATCTTTCTTCCGCGGAACAGCTGGTAATTTCGAACTGCTGACCTTGCGGTCCGCAGCCCAATTCATAACCACTACACTACCAGAGCTTCTTTGTCTTCAACACAAACCTAATTGCCACAGCACCTGGAGGGCAATCAGTAAGTCATCAGTGACAGTGCCAACGGGAACCAATGTCCCTGGGAACTGCTTCCTCCCTGGGAACTGCTTCCTGCCTGTGTCCTGTCCCTGAGCATTCATGAGTTTATGTGTTGCTGAGAGAGTCCCGGACAAGTTCTGTTAGCCCTGTCCATGGCCAGAATGGCTGAGCACAGTGAGTTGAGCATGCCAACTTTGGGGTGATGTGATGTGGGTGATTTTTTAATTTTAAAAAATTATTGTGGTAAAAAATGAGGGTAAGTAGAGCATTGCTGTAGAATCATAGACACCTTCATTAAACAAAAATATGAAAATGTGAAGCTATTACATCTCAACCTATCTTCCATGTATGTCTGAAGGCAGTATTTCCATCTCTCTAGGTCTTTCCTGGTGTGGCACTGTAGGATAAGTGCTGGAATGCTAACCACAAGGTCGGCGGTTCAAACCCACCAGCTGCTCCTCGGAAACCCTATAGAGGATCGCTATGAGTTGGAACCGATTCAACAGCACTGACCAACAACAACAACAGCCCTTTACTTAGTCCTGGAGTGGTGTTGTAGAATAAGCACTGGACTACAAGGTCGGTTTGAACTGAAAGGTCAGCGGTTCAAATCCACCAGATTTCTGCTCCTCAGAAACCCTAAACAGGGTCGCTATGAGTCAGAATCGATTCAGTGGCACTTAACAACAACAACAACCCTTCCCTGAAGAATTCTGTGCTCTTTGGTCAGCACCACATCAAAAAAGGAGTTTGGTCATCCTCAAGGAACACAAATTGTGTTCCTTTCACATGTTCTTTGAGTTTGGGGGAATGAAAAGGAGTCCGAATGGTCAACGTCAAGGCTGAAGGGTGAATGGAGTAAGATTTCCCAATGAAATTCTTGTAGGATGCTTCTTGCTATCCTGGAAGAAGGAGCAGGTTCATCGTCATGATGGGATATCATTCTTCAGTGTAACTTTCCTGGCCTTTTTCTTAACAACGTAGTTTTCCTTTTTCTTAAAATGTCTTCATAAGTAAGTCCCCATGATCATCCTGTGTCCTTTGAAAAACAATCTATCCAGATGTCCTCTTTGGATTCCCCTAAAACAGTCACCATACCTTCTGAGCTGACTTCTCTGCCTTGAATTTAACTGGCCTAGCAGCTCCCATTGGAAGCTACTTTTTGGCTTGGACCTTTTTTGTTTTTTTTTTTGAAGGGGCCCTAAAGAGATTTGTTGTTGTTGTTAATTGCCGTCAAGTCAGTTCCAAGTTATAGCAACCCTGTATAGGGTTTCCGAGGAGCAGCTGGTGAGCTTGAACTGCCGACCTTGCAGTTCAAACCAACCTTTCAGTCCAGCACATTCACTGACAGGTCGGCGGTTCAAACTCACCAGCTGCTCCTCGGAAACCCTATACAGGGTTGCTATGAGTCAGAATTAACTTGACAGCACTAAACAGCAGTAACAAATCAGCAGACACTGCAAATCAAGGAGCTGGTTGCTAAATATTAAGCAAATCCACCTCTGAGCAGTATGTGTGTGTGTGTAAGACTAAGTATATGGGTGTGTCTATGTGTTGTGAGTTTATGTGTGGGAAGGCATGTCTCTGTGTTTGCATGGGTAGTCTGTGTGTGGGGGTATGTTTGTCTGCTCTCTGGCATGTCTAGGTGTGCCCATGCTTGAGTCTCCATGTTGGTGTGTATCTGAATGTACATATGTGTTTTTGACTTCTACATGTGTTGGTGCTTATATGTGTCTGTGTGTGGCTGGGTCCGTGTGTGTTAGTATGCGTAATAGCATGTGTGTATGATGTGTGTATATCTGAATGTACATTTTTATATTTGTGCCTATGTGTGATTTGTGTGTGTGTGTATGTGGCTGAGGGTGTGTATATCTGAGTGTAGGTTTTTACAGGTGTGTCTGTGTGTGATGTGTGTGTGGCTGAAGGTGTGTGTGTGTATCTGAGTGTAGGGTTTTATAGGTGTGTCTGTGTGTGATGTGTGTGTGACTGAGGG
>NW_006408552.1:15152674-15165106 GCF_000296735.1 Chrysochloris asiatica | reverse complement strand
GTGTGTGTATCTGAGTGTAGGGTTTTATAGGTGTGTCTGTGTGTGATGTGTGTGTGACTGAGGGGGTGTGTGTGTATCTGAGTGTAGGGTTTGATAGGTGTGTCTGTGTGTGATGTGTGTGTGCCTGAGGGTGTATGTGTGTGTGTCACTACATGTAGTTTCCAGCTACAATTTCCAGTGAAACCTAGGCTGAGAAAGGGCACTCAAAGCTCCAATTTGCTTGCAAATGTCCTTGAAGAGGCCGACTCTGAGTGGGAGGGGGTGGGGTGGGAATCAGACTGAGGCAGCGCCCAGGGCCCCCACGAAGACACGCTGCCGCAGAATCCCAGCAGCCCCTGAGCCAGTGGTGGGTAGAGAGTCTCAAGACCTGCAGGGCTGCCCCCACCCCTGCAGGCTCCCTGGGCCCTAGAGGAGACCACTGGCCTTGCAGAAGCAAACATTTGGGAGCAAAGGAGGATTCTTAGTGATAAAAGTATTAGCTTAGCTGTTTATAAAAACCACTCAGGGTTTAAAAGAGCTCATCCCCTTGTCATTGTCAAAGAACAACATTGTTGTCACAGGACAACAATGAAGATAGGGATCAAAGGGACCAGAATAGACTCCAGAGCTCTGCTTCCCACTTTACCCTTGGATCCTCTTTTTCTTCAATGTTAGGCTCACTCCTCTCTCAGAAGAATATTCTAGATCCGGAAAGCCAGCACCCTCACATTCTTGGAGAACAGCCCCTTTTGGGGTGTATCACTCACTCCTCTCCCAACCCATCTGACTGCTCCACACTGGAACCACAGGGCAGCCATGTGATTCAAGCTGGGCCAGTCAGAATTCTTCCCTGGGGTTTTGCATATTGGAACCAAGAAAGGCAGATCTGGCCCCCCTGGGAGCTATGGATGGCCCAGACCACAGGCAGACAGGGGAGCTCTAGTAATTTTATCTCCTCTCCTTGTTATGAATTGAATTGTGTCACCTCCAAAATATAGGTTGAATTCCTTGTCCTAGTACTTATGAATATGAACGTTTTTAGAAATACAGACTTTGAATGGGTTTTGAACCACATCTATATTCCTAACTGTGTCTTTAAGAAACAGTTGCAGACAGTTCTTATTTAGCCTGAGTTGGTGCAATAAAAGATTTGAAGCTTCTCTATGACTCAGGAGCTTCAAGTACAGTAAGTGATGAATGAGATGAAGAGTGTGTTCCAAGTAGGGGTGAGTTCAGTCATTTCAAAGTGAGGGAAGTTCACATAACTTTGAAGGACAAGTAGGAATGATCCAAGGAGCCTTGAGATCAGCAGTTTCAATCCACCAACCATTCCATGGGAGATAGATGAAGCTTTCTGTTCCCGTAAAAATTTACAGCCCGATAAACCCTCTACAGGGTTACCATGAATCGGAACCGACTGGACAGCACACAGCCACCACTATCAGGGAGTCTTGGTGGCAGAGTGGTTAAGCCTTGGGCTTCTAACTTCAAGGTTGGAGGTTCAAACCCAGCAGTTGCTCTGTAGGAGAAAGATGGAATCGGAAGTGGCAATGGGTTGAAGAGTTATCCAGTAAATTGGCTGTTCATAATCTGGGGACTACCTATAGAGTTTTCTTTTGTTATGTTAATGGACATATACTTGTGCAGGCTGGGTCCTAAACCCAATCACTTCAGAGTGAATACAGACCAGAATCAACACAGACACCACAGAGGAGGGAAGAAGGCCATGTGCGGATCCCTCAGGTACATTGGAACTACCAACAAAGAAGGACTTGACAAGGTCAAGGCGTTCAGTGTCCAGAACAGTAAGAAAATAAATTTCTGGTCTTTAAAGCCATCCACTTGTGGTATTTGTGTTTCAGCAGTACAGGGGAACCAAGACATCCCCACATTGAGCAGCACCCTAGAAATGAACTCATGCAGGGAGAGCCCATGGGATGGACTTGCTCTGATGGCCCAGCTTGAGTCTGTGTCCATCCCTAATGGACTGGACGCTGCCCCTTGAGGGCGGAAGGTAATGAAAGCCCACCCCACCCCTTCTCCCAGGAGCAGTGGGGGGAAAATGCTTTGCAAACAGACACACATGGCAGCAACCACAGCACACCCCTTCTGCCTCACACCTTCGCAGTGGAACCACGCCTCACCCAACCCTTTCTCTTTACAGCCTGGGCTTGGGGAGAAGGGAAACTCTAGCTCAAGGTCACACAGTGAGTCGGGAGCAAAGCCTGCAAGTGTTCTCTGGCACTCTCCTTGAAAAGCCTGTTAATCTTCCAGAGGTACTAGGAAGGGAATGTGCTTTGAGTCTCCTTAATCCTCCGAGAGGATTAACAGAATCCCGCACAGATAAACTCCTTCCAGGCAGCAAACAGCCACCTTCACAAAGCCTGTGCTCCAGCTATAGGATCTCAGGTGGTGCAATGGGTTAAGCGTGGGACTACCAACAGAAGAAATATGTGGCAGTTGGCTTCAATAAAGATGACAGCCTTGGGAATCCTTTGGGGGCGGGGGGGAGCTCTACTGTACTGTATGGGGTCGCCATGAGCCGGAATGGACTCCATAGCAGTGAGCTCCTTCAGGGTGGATAGGGGAGTGGGCCCCCACAGCAAACACCTCTGAGTGTCTGCTTGGGCCAAGGGACCACTTCATTCATCATCCTCACAGCCTGTGATTATACTGACCACAAACCAAAAAGCGAAATCCACTTCCACTGAATTGATTCTGCTTCCCAGCGACCCTGCAGAACAAAGAACTCTTCCATAGTGTTTCCAAGGCTTCTTTCACCCACAGAGCAGCTGGTGAGTTCAAGCCATCAACCTTTCAGTTAGCAGTCTAATGCTTACCTCACAGTACCACACAAGTCTAAATAGCTGACAGGTAGAAACAAAGCAGAGAAACTATGAGCAGAGTTTCTGGATCCTCCTCGTACCTTTACCCTTCTAACCACTTGGAAGACCAGGTGTGAACTGGGTTCCCTGACAGAACATGCTGGCTAAAGGTGACACCTGGCTGGTCTCTGCTGCTCCCTGTCTCCCCAAGCTGTCACCCACCTCCTTCCTCAGCTATGCCACTTCTCGACAAGACACCCTGTGCACATGCCTGCAGAGTTCCCATCCAGCCAAGGAGTAATGGGAAGACCACTCACTGGCTGGAAAACCAAGGCTAGCCCGCCTCAGTCTTCTCTTCTGTGAAATGGGAAGTTCTCATTCCAACGTAAAGAGCCCTGGTGCATTGGCCAGGAATCAAACCCCAGTCTCCAGCATGGAGGGCGAGAATCCTACAGGGAACCACCAAGGCCTTAAGAGCATATATGAATAGTAAAATAATCAGGAGGCGATGAGTTTTGAATATATATTGTCTTCATGTGTTTCTATCATAGAATTTTTTACAGTGGCTGAGTTTAATAACTTTCTCAAAAAATTTCCTGAAAATGTATTTAGGAGTGGTAGGGGGTGGCCCAGTACTGGGCAGGCAAAGAGGAAGCATCTAGAACATTCTCTCATGAAGTCTAGGGGGTTGGGAGTAAGTGGGACTGGGCCCCCACCTCCTAAGGGCCACATCCAGCCCCCTTCCTGCCTGAGGACAGGTCTGGCTGCCCTGCAAAACTCGAACAGAGCCTACCCTTGCCCTCCTTGGAGACAGCCATCTTGTACTCCCCCCCCCCCAGGGATTGGGGGCAACCCTGGGCTCTTAAAGGGAGACCCACATCCACCAGATAGGACAGTGCCTCAGAGACAGCATCTTGGACATACTGGACCTAGACACCCATTGTGACCATGGACAGGTGAAGGGTGCTCCCTCTCCCTTCCTGCACTGATCCCAGTCAATGTGATAAAGTGGATGAGACTCCGGGCTCAGATCTGCTCTGCTTTCTCTCTGCAGCCTAGAACATCAAGGGAGGCATCTTGCTCAATTCAAGCCACTGATCCGCAGGACTATAGGTGGGTGGCCCACCCCACTGCAATATCCCTTTTCTCAATTGGCTAGATCCATGATCCATCACCCCACAACCTCCACCCCCACCCCAGTGTCCAGTCCATGGCCTGATGGTGCTGATGCAGCAAACAGCCCTGGGCACCTGTCCAGTGCCAGCCTGGGCTCACTCAGCAACAGCTTTGCAATGAGCTCAGAACTATCCCCAGACTACTGTGCCCACCCCCACCTTACCCATGAGGAAACTGAAATGCAGCCACAAAGGTAGATCATGCATACCCAAGCCACACTCAAACCTGCTTATGCGATGGCAAGACTAGAACTCCAACCTTCATTGTCCCTTGGGAAGAAAAGAAAACTCTGAGGTTGCCAGGGACCTCCCAGGATTCTTGGGTGGAGGTGGGAACTCTCCCTCAGTCTCTCCTTTCCTCCCACCTCTTTTCTTTCCTTCCTTTCTGCCTGCCTCTGTCTCTCTTCCCTCAGACTCCATCTCTTCTCTCTCTCCCTCCTCCTCTCTCTCCTTCCTGTCTTTCTTTCTCTCCCTCTTCCCTCTCCATTCTTCCCCTCCTCTCCCTCCTCTTTCCTCCTTCCTTCCCTGTTTGTCTGTCTGTCTGTCTCCCCCAATCTCCATCCCTCCCTCTACTTCTCCCCATCCACCTTTCCCCCTCCACTTCTCCCTCCCTGCCTCCACTCCCCCTCCACTTATCCCTCCCTCTTCACTTCTCCCCCTGTCTCCACTTCTCCCCCCTCCATTCCCCCCTCCACTTCTCCCTCCCTGCCTCCACTCCCCCTCCACTTATCCCTCCCTCTTCACTTCTCCCCCTGTCTCCACTTCTCCCCCCTCCATTCCCCCCTCCACTTCTCCCTCCCTCTCTATGTCCCTCCACTTCTCCCTCTGTCCCTTCCTCCCTCCAATTCTCCATCCTTCTCTCTCTCATTCTCTCCCATCCTTTCTCCCTTTCTTTCTCTCTGTCTCTGCCACTCCCTCCCTCCCTCCCTCTCTCATTCTCTCTTTATCTAGCCCCTCTTCTCCCCATCATTTCTTTCTCTCCCTCTCTCTCTCAATCTTTCTGTGTCTCCCTGCCCCACAACTCTCTCTATGAAGCACCCCATGGATGATCTACTCCATACAGTGACCACAGATTCAGTGGGAACTGCACAGATGTTTCTCTGGACAGATGTTTTCTATCCCAAGAGAGATGCTGCTCCCAGGTTTACCTTTCTACATCATGAGTCTCTGTTGTTGTTGTTGTTAAGTGCCATCGAGTCGGGTCCAACCCATAGCGACCCTGTACAGGGTTTCCGAGGGTGTAAATCTTTACGGGAGTAGAAAGCCTCATCTTTCTCCCGCAGAGCGGCTGGTAGTTTCGAACTGCTGACCTTAAGGTTTGCAGCCCGATTCGTAACCACTACGCTACCAGAGCTCTCTGGATGGCTTTATATTCTCAGGAAGCCATAAAGCTATTTCCAGCTTAGGACCAGAAGGGTCCGATGAGCATTAAAACCACCATCCTCTTGGCTGGAGGTCAGCTGCCTTCCCCTGCCCTGGGGGAGGGGAACTCAGTCAGCACAGAGAGTGGGGGTAGGGGCACAAGAAGGGGAGGAGGGAAGTGGACGTTTCCTGAGGCACCCCTGCTGGACAGACCCCTGGTTTTATAGCCTCCAGCACTGAGGTCCAGAGAGGGCACACATCCTATCCCAGGCCACACAGCTTGTAGTCACTGCTCCCCCCACTCCGCAGGCAGTTCTGTGTTTTCTCAGCACTGGGGAACAGATGGTTCCAACTCCCGCCCACAGAAGCCAAACATTTTCCCTGGTTACCCTGCTAATTTGCTCACAAGCCTCCTCTTGTAAATAGAGAGTACAAAAGCGCCTCCGCACAGCCTGTCTGAAGAGTGAATTTTGACTCTACGGCGAAAAGACTTTGAGGGTGCCCTGGAAAGGCCTGGGAGAGGTAGGGTGAGGCCAGGTAAGACCAGGTGAGGTCAGCAGCCTCAGCCAGTTGAGGGGTAATGGGAAGACCACTCACTGGCTAGGGAACCAGGGCTAGCCTGCCTCAATCTTCTCATCTGTGAAATGGAATGAGCCCTGGTGATGCTGTGGTCAAAGCGCTCAGTGATGAGAACCAAAAGTTCGGTGGTTCCAACCCACCAGAGGTTCCATGGGAGAAAGACCCAGCCTAGGAAACGCTATGGAGCAGTTCTACTCTGTCACTTGGGCTTGATGTAAGTCGGAGTAGACTCACTGGTACCCAACAACAATATTCCAAAGGAATATTTCATGGGAGCTCAGGACCTAGAGACTATCTATAGGGAGCTGGCTGCCCTTCCTGTGTGGCCCTGGTCACCACCTCCATGACCTGCCTTCCCCAGGGGATAGTGAAGACTGGAGCTTGAACCTTTTTAGCTGTTTGGTCTCCCTGCCATGAAGTGGAAGTCCATTCCTCCTGCCTCAGAGGCAAAGACTGGATTCAAGGATGAGTGCTCAGTCAAAGAAGTCAGGGAAGGCTTCCTGGAGGAGGGACAGGGCCTGGAGATTGGAAACATGTAAAGAAATCCATGGGTGAAGGGAAGTGGTCCTGATGGGGAAGAGACCCCTCATGATGGGAGGGAGTCCCAAGGAATCCCCCCAGGGCTGGGGGGGTGGGTCTAGAGGGAGGAAGGAAGGGTTCCCAGGTGCAACAGGCCTGGGGTCCTCTGAAGCTTCCTGATCCCACATGCCAAACTCAGTGACAGCCGCCATAATAGAGACCCCAACTTCTCAAAGCTGCTGGCTCGTGTCCAGTCAGCTGGGGCCTGGACCAGCCCATAGCCTTGGGGAGACTTCACCTGTCTCCTCAGCTTGGGAGATGGCTCAGGAGGACCCTGGGGAAACCGGGGATCTGGGGTGTGACACCCTTTGACCTCTAAGTTAGTACAGCCTGGCTGGACAGACACCTGTGTGGTCTGGGTTCCTCCCCGCCACCCCCGTTTCTCCTGTGACAACGTCTCCTTCCCAAGCCCTTGTGAGGTTTGGCCACATCATGCCCTTGGCTCAGAGCCCAGTGTGTAGCTGGTGCCAGTAAGCACCATCTCCTGATTGTCCTGCCCAGTCCTGGCATCAGTACCTCCACGGGTCCTCGCCCTCCGAGGTCAGAACCACAGGTTCTGCTTGTTGAGACATTTTCTCTTCTGGGCTCAAATGCTCAGGCTTCTTGTTCCACCTGAGTTTAATTCCACATGTTTGAATGCAGGGTTCTCAGGGCATACACAGGGTCTCCACCAATATTAGTTATGCCGCATGGGGCCTGGGGTCTGGGGACTTTCCTAGGGGCGAGGATGTTTTCATGAAGGGTCAGAAGCACAGGCTTTGGAGCCCAGGATCTGGGCTTGCTCCCTGGATCTATTTGAGAAACCGGGGTGTCTGTGAGCAGGAAACCTTCAATGTCAAGGTGATTATGACCAGTATTGGAGGCCCCAGTCCAACACCCAGCTTCCCCAGTCATTAGAAGTCTTCCTCATCTGAAAAGGGGGCTTGTGGGTTACCTTGCAGGAATTAGAACACACGGTGTCTGTGAAGCTTGGACCCTGCATAATGGGAAAAGGAAAGAGCCACCCCTGGGCTTCCTTCCCCTCCCTGGCCTAGGCTGACTTTGTCCTGAACCACAGCCACCCATCTCTGTCTGGCTCCTCCCTACACGGACAGGCTGATGGGAAAGATTCTAATTGGCTTTCAGTTAATAAGTTGAGAATAAATTAGGTTTGTGCTCCTCAGAAAGCAGATGGCCTGAAACAGCCCTACTGAAGCAGCCGAGGGCAGAGGTGGGGGCCACTGGCGGGCTTTCTTTACTTTTATCCCCACCCCCACCCCCCCGCCCCATCCAACATTTGATTATGAGAATGAAAATTTTAAAAAGAGTTGAAAAAATTGTACAGCTGTTGTTGGGTTCTGTGGAGTCTAATCCAATACATAAAGACTCTATGTGACAGAATAGAATGACCCTAAGATTTCCTAAGAAGAAGATGGCCAGGCCTGTCTTCTGCAGAGCTACTGGGTGGGTTCAAACTGCGGGATTTTCAGTTAGCAGTCAAGTGCTTTCCAGGACTCCTCAATTGTATAATGGACACCCCTGAAGCCATGGCTGGCATTTTGCCCCATTCTCTTTGCCATCATCTCTCCCCAGCTTCCCATATACCGTCAATCCATCTTATTTTTTCAATGGATTTCAAAGTCTGGTGCAGACAGCAGTAGGTTTTGTCCCTAGCATGCCTATCATTAGCTAGAGGTCCTTACAAAGGTGATTTTTAAGGCAAAATTTAGTTGTTGTTGTTGATGATGATTGAGTTGGTTCCCATGGAGTCGAATCCAACTCAAAAAGGCTTCAAGAAAGTTCGTGAAAAACTGATGATCTCCTCTGTAAATCTCACTCAATTCACAATTTAAATTTTTTTTTTTAAAGTTCATGGGAAAATTCCATTTGCCCATAAACTTTTTGAATCCTCCTTGTATAACAGAACAAAACGCTGCTTGGCAACACCTCCCTTAATTGTTGGTTTGTTTGAGCCCATTGTTGCTGTTATTAAACAGAATCTTCCAGCCCATGGGGACTCACCTTCCAGCACCATTATCAAACAATATCCCATTGTGATTCCTAAGGTTTTCATTGACTGATTTTCTGAAGTAGAACTTCATTTCTTTCTTCCTAGTCTGACTTAGTTTGGAAGCTAATTGAGGCCAGTCCACCACATGTGACCCTGCTGATATTTGAACTACCAGTAGCATAGCTTCCAACATCACAGCAACTTGTAATCCGTCATAATAAACACACTGTCAGACTGCTGATGGAGGCAAAATTTACAGTGAAATATACAAATCTCAGCTGAACATTGTGTTGACCTTTGATAAGAGCAGAAACCTGTGTGAGCTGAGCTCTTCATCCATATTCAGACCATCAGCACCACCATCTTCCCAAATGTGCTCAGGGTCTACCCACCCCAACACATCAAGGTGAATCAACATCTCGACCACCTGAGGTTTTCTTTGCCTGTTCCAGACATCCATATAAATAGAACCACTTAATATGTGTTCTTTTGTGTCTGTTTTTAGCTCTGTATAATGTGTTTAAGATTCATCCAAGTCAAGTTATTGATGTATCAACCATATCAATATGAATAGCTTGTTCCTTTTTATAGCTGAGTACAGGCATAGCTCATTTTATAGGGCTTCAAAAATAGTGTTTTTACACGTTGAAGGGTTGTGGCCGCCTTGCTTGGAGCAAGTCTATCGACACCATTTTTCAACATTTGCTGCTCACTTCATGTCTCTGTATTCCAATTAGGTCATACTCACAATCTTTCACAATGCTATTGAGCACATCACAGATTACAGTCTAATGTCAGCCTAATTTTTCTATGCACCTCCCTTAAAAGTTCACTGCCATTAAGTGGATTCCAACTTATAGCAACCTGTATATGGTTCCTGTGACTGTCAACCTTTACAGGAGCAGAAAGCCTCATCTTTCTTCCTCAGAGCAGCTAGTGGGTTTGAATTGAGCTTTAGCAGTCCAGTGCTTACCCGACAACACCAGGAAACAAAACAATGTCTTTATTGTGACATTTGTTTTGTCAAGGTGATCTGGAACTCAACTCAAAATATCTCTAAGGTTGGCCTGTAGTTTTCCATGGAAGAGCCCTGGTGGTACATGGGTTAAAAGCTCAGCTGCTAACCAAAAGATTGACAGTTGAAACCCACCTAGTGGATCCAAGGAAGAAAGGGCTGGTGATCTTCTCCCGTAAAGATGTCAGCCTAGAAAACTCTATGAGGCAGTTCTGCTCTGTCACTTACAGGTGCTGTGAGTCAGAATTAACCCAACAATAGTAACAACAGTATTTCATGGTTTGGCTGTTGGTAGACACCTGGCTTTTTCCAGTATTTTACTATTATGAATAAAACACCTATGGCCTTGTACATTCATGTGTATGTTGAAGTTATGTTTAAATTTAACTTGAGTTCCTCTCTCCCCATAAACAAGACAGAACTTTGAACCAATTAAGGGGCATTGGTGGTGCAGTATTGGACTGCTAACTGTGAGGTCGATGGTTCAAACCCACCCGTTGGTCCATAGGAGAAAGATGAGGCTGTCTGCTCCGGTAAAGATTTGCAGCCTTATAAGTTCTACTCTGGGAGCAGTTCTAATCTGTTCTGTAGGATCGCTTTGAGTTGACATTGGCTGGATTGCACTGGGTTGGTGGCTTTGCTTTTTTAAACAACCGAACCAACCCCTACCCACAACAAATTCTTCTTCATCATCCCTTTCTCTTGCTGCACTTACAGCTTTAAAATTTTGGAAATTGTTCTGAGCCTCTTCTTTTTTCTTTTTATAAAGGATTTTATTGTGGATTGAGTGAAAGTTTACAGGGCATATCATCAGTTTTACATTCAACAAATCATACACCTTGTTTCATTACAATGATTATAATCCCTTCCATGTATCATCAGTTAACAGTATTTCTCTCTATCCACTTTAGCTTTTTAAAAACAAACAAACAAAACCACTCAGGCATATATAATAATTTACAACTCCAAAGGGCACATTCTGCAAGTCTGCTCCTGGCCACCAGCTCTTAGTCCTTCTCTTCTTAGTCTATGAATCTAGAGTCCTCAGCCACTCCCCCTCTCCATGCCCCCATCTCTGCCTCCATCTCTGGCGCTGCTGCTTCTCTGGATAAGGTCCCACATTCTACTTGTGCGTTCTTCTCTTGATGGTCCTAGGGTCCTCTGTTTCTGGACTGTAAGATTAACCACTCCCCTTTTTTTTTGTTACAAAACTTCTACCTTTACAATTGTGACAGTCGCAATTAGTCATGATAACAGTTATTCACTATTGAATCTTACGAATCTTATCCCCATCTCTTTTCACCAGACCCATCTAGACAAGATGACAGCTATTCAGTGGGGACTCTTTCTTTCCTCCCATACTCTTAAACTAAACTCCCTCTTGAAACCTTGTAAGCCAGTCACTTCGTGCCTTTATTGCCCCCTCATTTTAGGTAGCCAATGTCTAAGTTGCCCGTCCCTATCTACCCTGTGTACAGAGTGGATAGCATTGAAACTTGATGTGAAGACTCTTTCCCTCTCTATTGGTATTTAGAGTAACAACCGCTTTGAGTAAGGAGCTCTGGTAGCATAGTGGTTGCGAATTGCAAGGTCAGCAGTTCAAAACTACCATCTGTTCCATGGGAGAAAGATGAGGCTTTCTGCTCCCATAAAGATTTACAGCCTTGGAAACCCTGTATAGGGTCGCTATGAGTCGGAACCGATGCCACGGCACATAACCACCACCACCACTGCTCTGAGTATAGGTAAGGTTCATCAAATTGAAGCAATTTACCCTTGTTTCCTTTATCCAAAAAAAAAATTTTTTTTTCAATCTTCCTCTAGTCGAGTTCTGATTATCGAGCCATCAAGGCTAGGTCAAAAGGGTACTATATGAAAGTTTGGGTGGTTTCAGCTGGATGCTTCACTCTCAGCTCTAGCTCTCTGTTGCTAAGCACTTGTCCAGGTCTCACCACACTTTGGACCAACGAGCCCTTCCTCTTTTCTCTCTCATCTCAAGGTCAACGGGAATCAATGGACTGGGGTTGAACTCAGCCCATTTCTTCATTGATGCCTTTCCCTCTCTTCCACTCACCAGTAGACCAATGTGGTTGCCAGCAAGCTTACATGCTTGTTTGTTGTGTATTCCCTTTGAGTTTCAGTCTTAGAGGGGAGTTTGTCCTGAAGGCACTTGATTGCTAGCCTTAATGTCTTCCTGGTGAACAGCTTGCTTATTCTTATAGTAGCCAGTCATGCTGACATTTTGTTTTGGTCTTTTTCTGATGATCTTTCTTTGAAGATGTATCTTCTGTCACCGTAGCTGTTCCAGTCTGCTTGTCCTTTCTAGTGGGAATGTCTCACCTCACAAGGTTGTGGATGAGACTCAGGATTCCACCTAAGGTCCTATACTCTGTACAGGCTTCACATGAGGCCTATTTCACTGGGCAAGTTGTAGAACCCCTTTTAGGTATTCCAATCAGTTATAGACTGAAGATGGGCTTACAAGTTTTCTCTAATCATGTTTCCCAACATTTCTTTCTATCCCACTCAAGTTTTTTTTTCACAATAGTAGGCAAGGGAAACTAATATTCATAAGGCAATCAAGGATTTTAGTATTTTTTTACTCTCTTCAAGCTATATCTAGATCCCTGTATCCCAGAGCTCTGTTGTTCCAAGGTTGAGTATGCATCATTATTTACCTCTGTCCCAATAGTCCATGCAAACCTATCTCAGTTTTTCCCCTATCTATCTTGTTCTTCTGCCTCCTCCCCACTTCTAAACTAAACCCCAACACCCAAACTAAACCCCAACCCCAACCCCGTTGTGGTTACCGTTAGTTCTACCTTCCATTTAAGACAGTCTATTTTATCCAGTCATCTACATGACCTTCCCACCACCTGGATCTCTATTCCTCTGTGTTTACCTTCTTTCACATTGTAATAGTTTTGA
>NW_006408552.1:15137185-15151449 GCF_000296735.1 Chrysochloris asiatica | reverse complement strand
ATTTCCTTTTTTGTCTGCTTGTCCTGTTCCACAATCCCCGTTCAGGCCTTTTTTCTAGTTATAAACAGTTCAGGGTCTGCTGTGGCCGTTTGGTTTTAAGTGGAAACTGTCTCTTTAAATTTCGAGGAGATCTGTGCGCATGCGTAGTAGAACCCTCCAAGGGTGGGGCTGGGGTGTCCACTAGCTCAGGCACCCCTACAGTCACCAGAATGGAGGTGCCCAGACAGCAAGGGACCAAAAGAAAAGAATGTCCACATGTTTATCTCCGCGGTTCTGTCAGGTGTCCGTGGCTGCTCTGATCCCTCCCCTGCTTGGTCTCACCCAAGATGGCGGCTCCTGGAGCAGTTGAGCGTCTTGAATTAGAAAGCAATGGATTTCTTGCTTCTGCTACAAATTCCTCTAGCTGTAAGTCTTCCAACTTTATAAATATTCCTTTATATGTGGTTCAGAGTTCTGGGACCATCCCCTGAGCCTTCTTGGTCCTGTGTTCTGTGTTGTTGCTGACGGAGCTCCCTTGTTTATTCCCTCTGAGCCTCTTCTTGCACTGATAACCCAAACCCACTACCAGAGAGTCCATTTCGACTCACAGCAACCCTGTATAGGGTTTCCCAGACTGTAAGTCTTCATAAGCACAGACAGCCTCATCTTTCTCCTGAGGAGTGGCTGGTGGGTTTGAACCACCTACCTTTCTGTTAGCAGCCCAACACCTAAAGTCAGGCTAAATAGGAACTGTCTGCACCTTGTCTGACTCACTTATAAACGTTCAAAGACCCAATTAGGAACAGATCTCGTTTGTAACTCGGGGACCACATTATGCTGGAGGGGACAGGAAATATGCTTTCCTTCATCCATTGATCTTTGGCTGGGCACATCTTGGTGGACATGGTGGGACAAAATATGTCATGTGGTGATTTCTGATTTCCCAGGAAGGAATAGATAATGGATGAGGAGAATGTCATGACTATAGTAAATGGGTAAGAATTGACTCAAGAAAGTCCAGCTTTGTCAAAGTGCCTTCTCCTGAGATTCAGCACAAGAACATACACTTGAAGGATCAGTTGGGGCCACCTGGTCCACCAGGAATATCTAACCCAAGAGCCTCCTGAGAAAAAAGTCACCTTAAGGGCAAGACCAAATTTAGAGTGTCATCAATAAGAAAGATCTTAAGGCTGGACTTTAAGACCCTTTGTTAAGAAATATTTAAGGCAGTGCTAGAACCCTTCTCAGCGCCAACTCATGGCAACCCCAGGTGGTGCAAAGAGTTAACATCCTCAACTCACAAGTGAATGGTTGGAGGTTCAAGTCCACCCAGAGGCACCACAGAGGAAAGGCCTGGTGATCTACTTCCAAAAATTCAGGACAGTCCTACACCGGCAAACAGGGGGTTGCCAAAGGGCTTCTAAGAATCTTAAAAAGCATGCTCTTAGGTTCTTTCTGTTAGAATAGTGGTGGTATATTGTGGAGTCGGTTCCGACTCACAGAAACCCTGCATAGGATTTCGGAGGCTATAAATCTTTATGGGAGCAGAAAGCCTCATCTCTCTCTCATAGAACAGCTGGTAGTTTCGAACTGCTGACCTTTAGGTTAGCAGCCTGACTCATAGCCACTGCACTACCAGAGCTCCTTCTTTGTAGGGCTTCTAAAACTCTTAAGGGCCTGTCTTATAGGACCCTGACTTGTAATTTATGGCAGAGAGAGGTAGTCTCCAAAAGATTTGTGGACAGTGGCTTTTACTGAATGGAGTGGATTTTAATTTGATACACAGGAAGGCCACAAAAAAGTTAAAGGAATTGTATCAGTTTGTAATGAACAAAGCTGAGCTAACTAACCCTGATGGTGGGGCTTGAGATATAAGAAATTGACCTTTGCTCCCCAACTCCAAGTTCTAAAAGTGAATTGTTGGTAAGTGCAGCTGGTTCCAACTCACAGCAACCCCGTATAAGGTTTCCAGGGAGTGACTAGTAAGCTTGAACCACCGACCTTGCAGCTCAAACTGACTGCAGTCCAGTGCATTAACCCACAGCGCCACACTAGGACTCCAACTCCTAAAACTGAGTGGGTAGTATGGAAATCTACCATGTCCACCAAGCTGGATTGGCCAGGTGGCAGCATCGATGGACTCAAGTGTGGCAACAGTAGTGAGGTTGGCCCAGGATCAGACATTGTTTCGTTCTGCTGTGCATAGGGTCCCTATGAGTCAGTGCCGACTAGATGGCACCTAACAACAACAAAGTATGGAAAAAAGGTAGAAGAGGTCAGTAGGAGCCAGAACCCTTTGGGATTTGGGTGTTATCCCCATGAGCACTGAGGAATCATAAGAGAGATTTAAGCTGAAAGAGGATGTGTTAAGATTTGCTATTTGGAAAGTTCTCCTTGCCTGCACAGGGAGGTTGGATTGAAAAGTGTACCAGGGAAAATCAAGAGGCTAAGGACCATGTTAGGATGCTAGCAAGAGATCATTTTATCAAGAGCATCTGAAGCTATTGAGATAAAACTCAGCATTTACCAAGTGAAAAAAGTAGGTGCCTCAATCCCCAGCAGGGTAAACTTCCAGTCTGCAGACCCCACCAAAGGTACTTCCCCACCAGTCCAGCCACTACTGTGCATGAGCTCATCGACAGAACACTGGTGGGCTGCAGGCCCCTTCCTGGGTCACTGCCTCAGCCTGCTATTCCATGGGGCCTTAATTGGCTCCATTTATCATCCTGGCAAATGGCTCTTCTCCAAGGGAGCGTTGCTAACAGTGGAGGAAAGATAGACATTGATTACCAGAGTCCTTGCTGCTGTCAGCAAATAGGGTTGCTTGGCGGCATGGATGTCACCACCAGTGACGGCAGGCCTGACCCTGAGCCTAGCCTGCATGGACCCTTCCGAGAGCCCTCTCTAGGGTCTATGTTCCATCCCCCAGAGGCATTTGCAGCAAACACACAACACTTGGAGCCTCAAGACCCACACTCAACATGAGGATTTGACCTTGCAGCCAGGAGCTGCAATGCTCACATGCAAAATGGAGAGGGGGCGACAATAGTGGCCCCATATTGTAGGGTTGTTGGGAAACATCAATGGAAGAATGTCTGCAAAGTGCTAGTACTGGGCTTGGCTATTCATTTAATATTGAGTGAGGACTCTTCTTGTGAGAAAAGTGCTCCTGACCGTTGTCCTATTTAGCTTCTTTTACAGATGAGGCACAGAGAGGGCAAGTGAGTGGCATAGGGTCACACAGCCAGGGTGTATGAATGCGTATCATTTGAAACAAAGTAGACCGTGATGTTTTGCATGAATTCACTGATACTTTCCAGAGGATAAGGAGCCCTGGTGGTGCTATGGGATAAGCATTGGACTGCTAACCATAAGTCAGCAGTTCATACCCATCAGCTGTTTCATGGGAAAAGAAACTGTTCTCTCCTATAAAGATGTTTAGTTTCAGAAGCCCTATAAAGTATTGCTATGGGTTGAAATCAGCTCAGTGATAGTGGGTCTGGATTTTGGGGTTTTCCTGAGGGTGGAGCAGGACTGAACAGTACGTCATCCTATTGTGGATAAGGTCTCTCTGAGTCGGAAAAGAACTTGGTAGTGTAGGGCTGCTAACCCACCAGCCTCTCCGAAGGAGGAAGATGAGGCTATCTGCTTCCGAAAAGACTGGCAACCTCAACAATCCTACAGGAATGCTAGGAATCAGACTTGATTCAACAGCAGTGAGTTAGTGGGTACAAGTCGGAACCAACTCAATGGCACCTCACGACAAATGATACATTTCTCTAAAATTCTTCCCAGTGTTTGATCAAAGGGAACTGTTCTTCTGATCTATTAGTTAATTTCTCAAAACAGTTTTATTGTGATAAAATAATCTACTCTTTTAACTGTTAAAAATATTTTATTATACTTTTGGTAAAAGTTTACAGAGCAAATTAGGTTCCTATTTGACCATTTCTACATAAATTGTTCAGTGACCTCAGTTACATTTTTCACCATGTGTCAACATTCCCTTTATCTGTCTTCTGGTTGTTTCATTTCCAGCTCTTTAGTTTCCCTGTCCCATCTTCTCATCTTTATGCTAGAGGCAGTGTTGACCTTTTGGTCTCATACAGAACATTTTTCTCCCATTCTGTCAGGGTCCATCTGTTGTAGTCCAGATCTAGTTCCTCTGGTCTCTGGGTACATGAGGTCATGGCTACTGTAGGCTCTCAGCCCTGTAGAGTAGTTTCTAGTCCGAGACTTTAATTTCTTTCTTTGTTTTGTTCCTGATGAATGTTGCTGTTCTTAAATGTTGTCAAGTCAGTTCCGACTCATAGTACCCCATATAGGGTTCCAACTCCTAGCGACCCTGTAGAGGGTTTCCGAGGCTCTAAATCTTTATGGGAGCAGAAAGCCTCATCTGTCGTCTCCCGTAGAGAATATATATATATATTGAAGTCCTGGTGTGACATGCAGGTTAATGTGCTGGACTGCATGTCAGTTTGCACACCAAAGTTGGTGGTTCAAGCTCACCAGCTGCTCCTCGGAAACCCTATACAGGGTCACTATGAGTCGGCACCGACTTAATGGCACTTAACAACACCACACACACACATATATAGTTGTTGTTACATATCGTTGAGTCAGTTTCGACTCATACAGACCTTATATAAGGTTTCCAAGGAGTGACTGGTGGGTTTGAACCACTGGCCTTAAGATTACTAGTCCAGTGCCACACCAGGACTTATCCTATAGTCCAGTGCTTACCCTACAGCGCCACACCACATATGTGTAGCGCTGTAAGGTAAGCACTGAACTGCTATGATGTTGGTGATTCAAACCCACAGTCACTCCTTAGAAACCCTATATAGGGTTGTTATGAGTCAGAACTGACTCCAAGGCACTTAACAACAGCAATATATATGTTGTTAAGTGCTGTCGAGTCGGTTTCAACTTATAGCAAAGGGATTCCAAGGAGCAGCTGGTGGGTTTTGAACTGCCAACCTTGTTGTTTGCAGTCCCAGTGCTGATCCTACAGTACCATACCAGGAGTCCATAACAATATATATGTATATGTTTGAAATTTCAACAATCTTCATTTATCTATATCTACATATCTATATATTTTTTATCATCACAGACAGAAGATCTATACCCAATCATTTACTATTAGAAAGATATAGCAATTACCCTTACATTTGCTGATTATCTGTCATATCTATGTAGGAAGGCTGTTGAAATCCCTTTTAAGTTTTTCATTATAGTCACTTGGATCATCTAACTGCTTCTAGTATCACATCCCCTATGAATAACCATACTTTAATTTCTCCTTCCCAATTCCCATACATTCTGTTTCTTTGTCTTGAGCAGTAGTGTCAGCCAGAACACTTCCAGGGTGAAACAATAAAGGTGGAAATAGACATTCTTGTCTTATTCTTGTGTTTAATAAGAATTGTCTTTTGAGTTGTTACATGCAGAGAACACCCACTGATTTCTATTTGATGAAAGTTTCATGCTGCATTTTTTTCAAGAGCCTTTTAAGCACTGTGGGGATGATCATAGGGTTTTCCCTTTGATCTATGAACATGATGAATTTATGTTCAGAGAATTCTGTATATGAGGCTAGCCTTTCATTCGGCATGTACTCATCTTGGTGTAGAATATTCTAACTGCTCCTAAATTCTGTTTGCTGAAGTTTTATTTAGAATTTGATCCTAATATTCGTAGGTGAGGCTGTGTGAGCTTTGTCAGCTTTAGGAAGCTTTTCTTCTCTGTCTTCTTCACTCTGGATACGTTCCATTTCCTCGTTCTCTCTTCCTTGCATAGGCCTGGTGTTTTGGGGAGGAAGATGGTAGTTCTTTAACAAGTTTGTCAATTTCCTCTCTAGTGATTGTTCTTTTTAGATTTCTTTCTTTTTTAGCAGCAGTTTTTCTATTCATTTATCTAGAGAAGCAAAACCAGTGAAGCTTATATACAGAAAGAGAGTGATGCATCTCAAGAAAATGATCCATGTGGTTGTAGAGTTGGGCAAGTCCCAAGTCTGTGGGTCGGACATCAGGCTGAAGGCTTCAACCGGCTCACTTAGCTGCAAGGACTGAAGAACTGGAGATGGACAGACAATACGGCTGGCCACTGACTCAAAGTCTTCAGGAGCTGATGGATCCTAAGATCAGCAGACAATATGGCAGGTTGCTGGTTCAAGTCCAAAGAGCTGGAAGTCAAATGATGATGAGCTAGATGCAGGATCCAGATCCAGCATAGAACCAGAGAGCTTGGCCAGACATCCATATGTATTGGAAGCAGGCCACTACCCGAGGAAAACTCCCTTTCAACTGATTGGGATCTCATCATGGAAGTGAAGGCATTATATCAGATCTCATCATGGAAGATGACCTCATCATTACATAACTGTCAGCCCATCACAGAATACAAAGCTCCTTTTGCACGTCTTCCTATTTTCTGCTTTTGCTTCACTTAATATTTTCACATCAGCAGTTTTTCACATTGTTATAAACACTTTACAACCATAGATCTCAGTGGTGATGTAAGATTTCTCTACAAGGTTGCACATTGTTCCACTGATTTTCTTAGGGTTTTTATATATAATAATTATGTCGTCTGTTCCTCACTGTAAAGAGTATTACTTAGTCACTCTTTTAGGCAACTGGAGTCTTTGCACTGTTTGGTTATTATGAAGAATATCTTTGTATATAAATCCTTTTCTGTATTTAGTATTTCTTTGGGCTAGATTTTCTGTATCTAAGAGCAAGCTTGGTTTTTTTTGGCCAATTTACATTCTGAAAGTGTTGTTCCAATTTTCATTTCTACTAGCACCCCAGCTGCTATTCATAAGGTTTTCAGTGGCTGATCATTCATAAATGGTCTGCCTCTCCTTCTTTCTAAATGGTCTGTCTTAGTCTGGAAGCGCCACTGAAACCTATCCACCATGGTTGGCCCTCCTGGTTCTTCAAATACCAGTGCATAGCTTCCAGCATCACAGCCACACATAAGCTACTGCACTATGACAGACTGACAGACGAGAAGAAGCAGCAGCTAAGAAATCAAAGGCCATATTGCAACAGACAAAATTGCAATATACAAATTTAAGGTGTTAAAGAGCAAGGGTATCAGTATGAGGACAAAGGTGCGCCTAGCCCAAACCATGATATTATTTTCAATCACCTCATATGCCTGGGAAAGTTGGGCAATGAGTAAATATGACTGTAGAAGAACCAATACATTTGAATTATGGTGCTGGTGAAGAATATTCAATATACCATTGACTGCCAGAAGAACTAACAAATCTGTCTTGGAAGAAGTATAGCCAGATGCTCCTTAGAAGCCAGGATAACGAGACTTCATCTCTCATACTTTGGATGTGTTATCAGGAGGGACCAGTCCCTGGAGAAGGACATCATGCTTGGTAAAGTGGAAGGTCAGTGAAAAAGAGGAAAACTCCAATGACATGGATTGGCACAGTGGCAGCAACAATGGGCTCAAACATAATAGTAATTTTGAAGCTGACACTGGACCAGGCATTGTTTCCTCCAGTTGTGCATAGAGTCGCTATGAGTCAGAACTGACTCAACAGTATCTAACAACAACAAGAAGTAACCCAGCACAGGGTTGACTTGCATGTGGCTGTGACGCAGGAAGCTATGCCCGCGGTATTTCAAATATCCATGGTGGACAGGGTTCAGCAGCTTTCAGATTCAGGCAGAGTAGGAAGATGAACTTGGAGATCTACTTCTAAAGAACTGGCCAGTGAAGATCTTGTGAATATCAGTGAAAAATTGTCTGATAGCTTGCCAGAAGATGAGACTCTCGTGTTAGAAAACACTCAAAATAGAGGAAACCTTAATGATGTGGATGAGGGAAAACTTTAAGTACCTTCATGTGCTGATATGGCAGGACTCAAAATGAGAAGAAACAGCTGTAAACACCCATTAATAGTTAGAAAGTAGAATGTATGAAGTATGAATCTAGGAACATTGGAAGTCATAAAAATGAAATAGAACACAAAAGATCGATATCCTAGGCATTAATTAGTTGAAATGGACTAGTGTTGGCCATATTGAATCAGATAATCCGATAGTTTGCTATATGTTGTTGTTAAGTGCTGTCAAGTCAGTCCCGACTCATAGCAGCCCTGTATCATGTTTCCAAGGAGAGGCTGGTGAGTTCGAACTGCTGATCTTGTGGTTCAAACTGACCTTGCTGTCCAGTGTACTAGCCCACAGTGCCAGAAATGGCATCACATTCATCATCCAAAAGAGCATTGCAAAATCTATCCTGAAACACAGCATTGTCATTAATATGCCTACACGGAAAACCAGTTAATATGACTATTATTCAAATTTGCTCAACAACCATTAATGCCAAAGATGAAGAAATTAAAGATGTTACCAGCTTCTTAATCTGAAATTGATCAAACATGCAATCAAGAGGCACTGACATTTACTAGGGATTGGGATGTAAAGGTTGGAAACAAAGAGGAAGGATAATACAATATAGTTGGAAAATATAGTTGGAAAAAAAAGGATAATGTAGTTGGAAAATACAATCTTGGTGATAAAAATGATGCTGGAGATCACATGATAGATTTTTGCAAGACCAGTGACTTATTCATTGAAAATACCAGTTTTCAACAACATAAATGGTGACTATACACCATCACTCACCTGTTAGTTTGTCGTACCATGGTGGCTTGCATGTTGCTGTGATTCTGGAAAAAATACCACAGGTATTTTAAGTACTGACAGTAAACAGTTTTCAGATGAGCTTCCAGACTAAGACAGACTAGGAAGAGGAGAGACAGATGACTTCAGAATATTTAGTGAAAACCTTATGAATGGCAGTGGACCAGTGTCACCACCAGAATATTGAATATTGAAACATGGTGAAAAGCACCAGAATAATTTCAGCTATAGTGCCTGAAATCGAGCCCTTCGTGTTGGACGGTACTCAAAATGTAACTGGGGAAGAGCTGTCTCCTCAAGGTAAAGTTGACCATGATGACACAAATGGAGTAAAACTTTCGGGACCCATTTGCAATGGAACACAACTCAAAATGAGGAGAAACAGCTGTTGTTATTGTTGTTAAATGCCATCAAGTCAGTTCCGACTCATAGTGACCCTTCTAGGGTTCCCAAGGAGTGGCTGGTGCGTTTGTATCGCTGACCGTGTGGTTCAAACTGACCTTGAGGTCAAGTGCTTACCTATGGTGCCAGACTAGGACTCCAGAAATAGCTGTTAACAGCCATTAAAAATCAGAACATGGAATGTATGAAGTATGAACCTAAGAAAATTGGAAGTTGTCAAAAATGAAATGGAACATATAAACATTGATCTCCTAGGCATTAGTGAGCTGAAACAGACTGGTATTGGTCATTTCGAATCTGACAACCACATGGTTTACTATTCCAGGAATGACAATTAGAAGAGGAATGACTTCATATTCATCATCAAAAAGAATATTTAAAGATCTATCTTGAAGTACAATACTGTTTGTGATAGGATAATATCTATATATCTACAGAGAAGACCACTTACTACAACTGTTATTCAAATTTATGCACTAATCACTAATGTCAATGATGAGGAAACTGAAGAATTCTACCAACATCGTCAGTGTGAAATTGATCAAACATGCAATCAATATGTCATGATAATTACTGGTTATTAGAATGCAAAGGTTGGAAACAAAGAGTAAGGATCAGTTGTTGGACAATATGGGCTTGGTGATAGAAACAATGCTGAAGATCAAGAGGTAGAATTTTGAAAGACCAATGACTTCTTCATTGCAAATACCTTTTATTAATAACATAAAAGATGACTATACACATGGATCTCACCAGCAGAATACATATGAATCAAATTGACTATATCTGTGGAAAGAGACGGTGGAAAAGTTCCATATCATCAATCAAAACAAGACCAGGGGCAGACTGTGGAAGACACAATCAATTGCTCATATGCAAGTTCAGGCTGAAGCTGAAGACAATTAAAACAAGTACACAAGAGCCAAAATATGACCTTGAATATATTCCACCTGAATTTGCGGACTATCTCAAAAATAGATCCGGTGCATTAGACACCAGTGACTGAAGACTAGAAGAATTATGGGATGACATCAAGAACATCATACAGAAAGAAAGCCAAAGATCATTAAAAACACACACACACACACACACAAGAAAGAAAATAAAGACAAAAATGGATGTCAGAAGAGACTCTGAAGCTTACTATCCAACACAGGGATGCTAAAGTGAATGGAAGAAATGAGGAGGCAAAGGAGCTGAATAGAAAATTTCGAAGGTCAGTTCGAAAAGAGTTAAATATTATAATAAAATGTGTACAGATCTCTAGTTAGAAAACCAAAAGGGAAGAACACACTCAGCATTTCTCAAGCTGAAGGAACCAAAGAAAAATTTCAGGCCTTGACTTGCAATGTTGAAGGATTCTATTCTTCTATTCACAAAATATTGAATGATACAGAAAGCATCAAAAGAAGATGGAAGGAATATACACAGTCAGTGTGCAAAAAAAAAGTCAATAAAGGTCAATGCTCAACCATTTCAAGAGGTAGCATATGATCAAGAGCCAACAGTACAGAAGGAAGAAGGTGCACTGAAGGCATTAGTTAAAAACAAGGCTCTGGAAATTGATGGAATACAAATTGAAATATTTTAACAAACAGATCCTGCATTGGAGGCACTCACTAATTTATGACAAGAAATTTGGAAAACAAGTACATGGCCAACTGATTGGACGAGATCCATATTTGTGCCCATTCCAAAGAGAGGTGACCCAACAGAATGAAGAAACCATTGGACAATGTCTTTAATATCACACGCAAGCAAAATTTTGCTAAAAATGGCTGCAACAGTACATTGACAGGGAGCTGCCAGAGGTTCAAGCCAGATTCAGATTTAGATGTGAAATGAGGAATATCATTGCTGATGTCAGATGCACCTTGGATGAAAGCAGAGAATGCCAGAAAGATGTTGACCTGTGCTTTACTGACTATGAAAAGGCTTTCTGTTGTGTGGAAAGCTCTGGAAAACATTTGTGGAAAACATTGCAGGGAATGAGTGTTCCGGAGCATTTAATTGTGCTTATGAGGAACCTGTACGTGGGCAGTCATTAGAATAGAACAAGGGGACACTGAATGGTTTAAAATCAGGAAAGGTGTGCAACAGGGTTATATTATTTAACCATATTTATTTGATCCATATGCTGAGTAAATAATTCAAGAACTGGATTATATGAAGAAAAATGTGGCATCAGTTTTGGAGGAAGACCAAATAACAACCTGCGATATGCAGATGACACACCTTGCTTGCTGAAAGCAAAGAGGACTTGAAATACTTACAGTAGATCAAAGACCACAGCCTTCATTATGGGTTGCATCTCAGTGTAAAGAAAACAAAAGCCCTCACCACTGGAACAACAAATAACATCAAGATAAATGGAGAAAAGATTGAAGTTGTCAAAAACTTCATTTTGCTCAGATCAGCCAACAACACTCATGGAAGTAGCAGTCAAGAAATCAAACGATGTATTGCATTAGGCAAATCTGCTGTACAAGACCTCATTAAAGTGTTCAAGAGCAAAGATGTCAGTATGAGAACTAAGGTACGCCTGACCCAAGCCATGGTCAATAGCCTTATATGCATGTGAAAGTTGGACAATGAATAAGGAAGATAGTAGAAGAATTGATGCATGTAAGTTATGCATCAATGAAAGAGTGTGGGAGGAGACTATTAAAAGTACCATGGACTACCGATAAAGGGGAAGTGAGGGAAAAACAGCAATGAAGCTGCAAGCTAAGTCCTACAATGTTCAATAGACTCCTGTGAACCTGGTTGGCCAGCAGTGTGGCAAGACCTGGGGACTCTTGGGCCCAGTGACATAGCCACAGAGGACTAGAGTGGAAAGTGAAGCATCCAGCTGATAAGAAGAGAGGGCATATATATACATAAGAATACCCACATTTGCAGATAATACCCACTTGACCTGGCTTCAATGATTGGATGATCAGAGTTCAACTAAAAGAGGAAAAAAAGAGTAATTGGATACAATTTGATGAACTCAACCTACACCTATGGATACAGTAGCTCAAAAGAGGGAGCAAATCTTTACAAAGAGGATCATTCCCACCCCCTCCATACCCAGAGTAGACAGGAATGGGCAACTTGGACATTGGCTACTCAAAATGGGAGTGGGGGGCGGCGGCTACAAAAGCAAGAAGTGACTGACTTACAAGTTTTCAAGAGGGAGCCTAGATCCAGAGGGTGTGGAGGAAGGTAGAATCGTCACTGAGTAGTTAGTATCCAATCTGTCTGGGCAGGGCTGATGAAAAGAGATGCAGATAGGTCTCTTGTGAATAATTGTTATCAGGACTGACAATGAGGGTTGGAAACATAAAGGTAGACTTTTTGTAGCAAGGAGGGGAGTGGCTGACTTTGCAGTCTAGGAGCGGAGGTCCCTGGGACCATCAAGAGAGAAGAGTAGAGAGCGGGACCCTACCCAGAGAAGCAGTGATGTCAGAGATGGAGGCAGAGAAGATGACATGGAGAGATGGAGCGGTTGGGGACTTTGGACCCAAAGAGGGAGAGGGGCTGTGTGCTGATGACCGGGGGGGGAGGGGCTTGGGGGGGAGCTGGAGGAGAAGGCTTGCAGGGTATATACCCTTTGGTTGATGGATGATGCATGGAGGGGATTGTAACCATAGCAATGAAATGATATACCATAGGATGGATGAATGTAAAGCTAATATTCTCCCATGTAAACTATCACATAATTCACAATAAAACATAAAAAAAAAAAAAAAGTACCATGGACTGCCAAAAGAACAAACAAGTCTGTGTTGGAATAAGTACAGCCAGAATGCTCCTTAGAAGTCAGGTTGGCCAGACTTGGTCTCTCATACTTTGGACATGTTATCAGGAGAGACCGGGAGAAGGACATCATTCTTGGTAAAATGTGGGATCAGCAAAATAGAGGAAACCCCCCCCAAAGAGATGGAGTGCCACAGTGACGGTTCAAGCGTAATAACGATTGTAAGGTTGACACAGGACCGGGCAATACTTCATTCTACTTGTGCATAAGGTCATTATGAGTTGGTACCAACTCGATGGCACCTAAAACAACAACAGATGGAATACATAGGAATCCAATTAACTAATTCTGTGGAACGAGACAGTGGAGAAGCTCATCATCAGCCAAAACAAGGCCAAGGACTGACTATGGAACAGACCATCAATTGCTCATATGCAAATGCAGGTTGAAACGAAAGAAAATGAAAACAAATCCATGCCAGCAAACAAATGACTTTGAGTATGTCCCACCTGAATTTAGAAACCATCTCAGGAATATATTTGATGAATTAAACATTAACGGCCAAAGACCAGACAAGTTGTGGGTAGCATCAAGGACATGAAGAAAACAAATGGTCATTAAAAAGAAAAGACCAAAATGAATACCAGAAGAGACTCTGAAAATTGCTCTTGAATGTAGAATAAAGTGAATGGAAGAAACTATGGCATTAAAGAATTGAACCTATTTCAAAGGGCAACTTGAAAAGACAAAGTATGAAGTCTTATAATAAAATGTGCTAAGACCAGGAGTTAGAAAACAAGAAAGGAAGAACATGCTCAGCATTGCTGAAAGAGCTGAGGAAAAAATTCAAGCTTTAAGTTGCAATATTAAAGGGTTTTATGGGCAAGATATTGAGCAATGCAGGGGGCATCAAGGAAAGTTGGAAGGAATACACAGAGTCACCGTACCACAAAGAATTGGTCAACATTTCAAGCAAAGGAGCTTGAAACATTTAGTGATGAAGATCAAAGACTAATGTTTTTAGTATGAGTTGCATCTCAACATAGAAAAAACAAAAACCTTCACAGTTAGACCCATAAGCAACATCATGATAAATGGAGAAAAGACTGAAGCTGTCAAATATTTCATTTTACTTGGAACCACAATCAATGCTCATGAAAACAGCAGTCAAGGAATCAAATGATGTATTATATTGGGCAAATGTGCTGCAAAAGACCTCTTTAAAGTGTTAAAAAGCAAAGATGTCACTTTGAGGACTAAGGTGTGCCTGATCCAAGCCATTGCCTCCTATGCATGAGAAAGCTAGACAGTGAATAAGGAAAACCATTGAAAAATTGTTGCCTTGTGATATCATTGGTGAAGAATATTGAATGTACTATGGACTAGTAGAAGAACAAAAAAATCTGACTTGTAAGAATCAGCCAGCCCCAGAGACATTCTGCTGCTTTGCTTGTCGGGTGTGGGGA
>NW_006408552.1:15132140-15135019 GCF_000296735.1 Chrysochloris asiatica | reverse complement strand
AAAAAAAAAAAAAAAGAATCAGCCAGAATATTCCTTAGAAGTGGGATGATGAGACTTCATTTCAAGTACTTTGGACATGTGATCAGGAGGGACCAGTCCCTGGAGAAAAGCATCATACTTGGTAAAGTGGTAGTTGTTATTAAGTGCCATGGAGTTGGTCCCGACGCTACAGCAACCCTGTATAAGGTTTCTGAGGAGTGACTGGCAAATTTGAACCACCGGCCTTGTGATGCAAACTGACCTTGTGGTCCAGTACATTAGCTCACAGCACCACACCAGGCCTCCTGGTAAAGTAGAGGGTCAGCAAAATAGTGGAATATCCTCACTGAGATGGATTGACGTGGCTGCAACAATGAACTCAAAATGGCAACAATTGTGAGGATGGCAAAGGATTGGGCAGTGTTTTGTTCTGCTGTGTATAGAGTCACTATGAATGGAACCAACTCAATGGCTCAACAACAGTAACCAAAGAAGAACAAAACTGACAAACCTAAGTTGGAATAACTCAAGTGTCTATCAACAGATGAATAGATCAAACAGAATGCACCAAGAAATATTATGACTCAAGAAAGAAACAATGTTCACCTATATCTACAGTATGGAAGGAACTTGAAAATATTATTCTGAGCAAAATAAACTAGTCGCCGAAAGACAAATACTGTAGAATCCCATTTATAGGAAATATCTAGAATAGGCAAATGCATAGAGACAAAAGTTTATTAGTGGTTAAGGTCCTGGTATGGTGCTGTAGGATAAGCACTAGACTGCTAACTACAAGGTCAGTGGTTCAAACTCACTAGCCACTCCTCATAAATCAACTCCACGGCACTTAATAAAAACAACAAACAAGAGAGGTTTGAGGGGAAGGGGAAAGGGGGAGTTATTGCTGAAGATATACTAAATTTCTGTTTAGAGTGATGAAGCAATATGAAAATGGACAATAGTGATGGTTATACAATATAATGAATGCAGTTAATGTCTGAATTATACACTTAAAAATGGTAAATTTTTGCTCTCTATATTTTTCTCCACACACACACACAAATGTAGTTAGTTAAAGCAACAGTCTAGTTCCGCTGTGCCAGACAGCACCCAGATGGAGAGTGGGGGGACTGGGTTCATTTAGGATCCTTCCAGCAGTTACATTTGCTCAATACACCCTTATTCAGCACCACATTCAGTCCACCTTTCAAACCTGTAGGATAAGCACTGGACTGTGAATCACAAGATCAGTGATTCAAGTCTACCAACTGCCCTTTGGAAAAAAGACGAGACTTTCTGCTCCTGTATAGATTTACAGCCTCTGAAACCCTATACAGGGTCACTGTGAGTAGAAACCCACTCGATGGTACTTAACAACAATACGCCAGTCATGGAGTTCTGGTGGCACCTTGGATAAAGCATTTCATGGCAAAAGGTTAGTTGTTGGAACCCTCCAGTTGTTCTAGATAGAATGAAACCTTGGAAACTTTAAGGAGCAGTGCTATATAAGAGTTCTGTTGGTGTTGTGCATTTCCCACTCAGTGACCCTATATAGGGTTTCCCAGGAGCCGCTTGTGGGTTTGAAGCTCCAGTCTTTCGGTTAGCTGACCAGTGCTTGTCCTCCAATGCCACAGAATTGACTTGATGGCAGTGGACTTCATTTTGGTTTTGTATGCCTAATTCCACAGTGGTTAAAGCACTCAAGGGCTAACCCAAATGTTAGCCACTCCAGAGACAGACGTGGCAGTCTGCTGCCATAAAGATGACACCTTGGAAACCCTGTTGGGCAATCCACTCTGTCCTATAGGGTTACTGTGAGTCCGAATCTATTCACCGGCAATGGGGTTGGGTTTTTTTTTTTTAATTTTTGAATGCCAGTCAATCCTCTGGGCCCTAAGGATTCAGAGAGACAAAGTATGTCTCTGTCCTCAGAAGTCTTGGGGAGGAATGGGAGTGGGGGAGGGCGGGGAACGACGCTGGCCTCAGCTTTCCGGTGGATCTTCTCTGCAGGGCTCCTTCAGGTGACACTGAAGGCTCTTTTGGATCTTGGTGAAAATTGAGGGCGAGCAGCTTCTGGTCCCTGGTTCTCCCCTTGCAACTGGACCCTATCCCTCCCCGCCTCGCCTCCAAGTAACACCGACCGCATTCCTGGTTCCTTTTGCCTGCCAAGGCCCGGTGGGGGCTTCCTGCTCGAAGTCTCCTGAGCTTGGGCACAGTCAAAGCTCTCCCGGGCATTTTACAGACGGGTAAGTCAAGGCACATGGAAAAGTGCACACCCTGACCCACAGCCCTTGCGAGTTGATAGGAGAAAACAGGCTTCAGTAAAGGACGGAGACTTAATCAAGGTCCCACCTGGAGCGGGGAAGTGGGCCTAGGGAGGGAGCGGTGCACGTAGCGGGAATCACCCACCCGTCCTTCAAAACTTGATTCTGCGTTGGCTGTACACCGCCCTACACCGCCCTTCACCGCCAGGGGGTCCCTATGGCCACCACTCTCCGCATCTCTCTGGGGGGTCAGAGATGTTCCTCTTCCCCCCCTTCTCTGGGGAAGGAAGGAGGGGGGAAGAGAAGGTGGGGAGGTCAAGGTGACAGGGTTGAGGAGTCGGTGGAGGGGAAGAAAGTAGGGGGACACCACACCTAGCCCTGCCCTGCCTTGGGGTATCAGGATCCAGACCTCAACCTTCACCCTGGCCCCTGCACCTGCTGGCAGGAGTGGGGGAAGAGGGAGGGGAGGAGGAGTGGGGGAAGAGGGGGAAGAGGGAGGGGAGAGGCGGCTCAGAGGAGGGAAGGGAGAGAAGAAAGAGGAAGGGGAGATGTGATGGGAGAGGGAGTAGAGAGAAGGGATTGGGAGGGGCAGGAGGAGACGAGCTGAGGGGGGGCGAAGAGGGCGGGGCGAGG
>NW_006408552.1:15108214-15132040 GCF_000296735.1 Chrysochloris asiatica | reverse complement strand
GCGCCCCCCAGATGCGCTCCGGAGCCGGGGGCGCGCGGGCTGGCGGTGGGGACCGGCTGGGACCGCTGAGGACACCGCTGCGCCGGGCCCGAGCCTCCCGGTGCGCCTGGTGCGGGCGCGGGGTGCGGGCGCAGCGGCGCGCCCAGGACCCCAGCCTGGACTGGGCTGAGGTAAGCTGCGGCGTGGGGTGCGGCGGGCGCGAGAGCTGGAGCGCTGGGAAGCCGCGGGGACCTGTCGGAGCCTTTGTCTGCGGCGCTTGCCCGCGCGCCCCCTACTCCTCCTCGCTGGCTCGGGGCGTCGGGCCAGGGAGGGAGGGGGGAACGAAGTGACTCTCGGGGATCCAGACTGCCAGTAAGAGGACCACCACCATCCCCCCCTCCACCCCGCCCGTCCAGCATCTGGGCCTCGTCCAGGCACACGACCAGACCGGGCCAACCCCTCCCTGGGGTGCCGGACTCAGACCCGGGAAGGGGCGGAGTCGCCGGGGACCAGGTCATGCCCGGGCCTTGGCACTAGGCTTGTCCCGGATGCACCCCGAGTCCTCCCCTGAAGTTCCTCCCCGAAGCTCCTCCGCTCCAGAGCACCCCTTTTCTCAGCTAGCCCCCCTCTTGTTGGTGGAAAATCACTAGAAGAACACGGGGCCTGTTCTCAGGGGTCACCTCATGGACAAGCTGTCTCCCAGGGTCTCTGTCCTTTGCTTAGATGTGCAGTCTGGGAACCAACTTTGTTGCTTTTGTGGTCCAGCAGGGTGCAGGAGGAGCTTGGAAGTATCTGGGATCACCCCCCCACCCCACCCCCAGGAACCAGGACTCAACAGAGACTAGAGGTTGAGGGGCCAGACAGGCAGGCCAGGGCAGAGACACTGTAGGTGATGCCCCAGGAGGGCAGGCAGTGGGCTGGCTTTCTCAATCAAGTTCCGTTTCTGGGTGACCAGCTCCTAGTGCCCCCTCACCGCTCTGGGGACACATCTAAGAACCCATGTCTTGTTCACTCTGAGGGATTTCAGCGTCCTCCTGAAATGGGGGTGGACTTTGTAATCAACCAGACTCCAGTAATGTCTGACCCTGGACTTGACCTCCCCATCTTTCTGTCATCTTTCCTGTAAATTGGCAAATGAGAATTTCTCCGAAGGCCTGTGGGGGGGTTCTTTAGGTTCTTTTATTACTGTTGAGCCCCTACTATATCCAGCCAACCCTTTTTGCAGACTTCCCAGACCAGTGCCTACTTCCTCACCCTCCTCTTCCTCTGTGGAATCCTCCCCACAGTGCAGAAGGTGGGGAAACTGAGGCCCATGGGGTGACCCAGTAGACTGGAGACCAAAGGGGCCAGACAGCTTTGGGTAGGGGGAGCAGAGGAGAGCCTTGTAAACTCTTGGATGTTTGAACCTGTGTGTGTATAATTGGATTTTAGTGAAAGGGAGAGATAAGAGGGGAAGTAGGTTTGGGAGAAGGTTGTTGGTGTTGAATGGGAGGGATCCTGGGAAGGAGAGAGTCAAGCCTGAGACTCAGGAAGCCTCCGCAGGGGCACCCCCCCAACTGTGAGAAAGACAGACCTGGGGTCATGAGACCAGGGCATTGGGAATCAGAGGCCCAGCCTGGAGAAGCCTGGATAGAGGGGAAGGGGAGGCAAGACAGTGACCGAGACAGACTATAGGGTGGCAGGTGGGACAGTGGCCGAGGCAGGTGGCAGAATGGCAGGTGGGGACGGGTGGCAGAGACAGACAGTGGGCAGCAGGTGCCTGCTGACTCAGGCCAAGCCACAGTGAGCAGGGGGCCCCTCCCAGCTCCATGCGAAGCACATCTGCCCTGCCAGTCCGCACTCCCAGCAGCTGCCCATCGATGCAGAAACCTCAGCTTTTAGGAGGAGGTGGACCCTTTTTTTGCTGCTTGTCCCCCATACTATGCTATGCTCCTGCTGAGGTTTCCAAGCTTCAGACTCACCCCAGGAGGAAGCTGACACCCTGAATGGGTTGGAGGCAGGGAACCTTGTAGTTTTGTAAACCTTCTTTCATCTCCATCCTCACCCTAGCCTTTCCTATCTGGGAGGAAGCCTGAGTGGGCACACATGCTGGTCTCAGCTCCGTTCTAAGAAGGAGGGTCTGGGGAAAGCTCTGAGCCTGGGGAGTAATTCTGCCAGGTACATCTCATGGGGGGCCCCCAGAGGGTCAGCTGAAGCAGAATACCCCCAAGTGCCCCAGGAGTTGGCCCTTGGGTCCCCCTCTCTGGCCTCAATGAAAACTCTCTCTGGAACAAGGTGGGGGCTACATTGGTGGTTTAGCAGTAGAATTTTGCCTCCCATTCAGGAGACTGCGTTCGAGTCCCAGCCAATGCACCTCAGACCTAGTCACCACCCACCTGTCACTGGGGGCTTGCAGGTTGCTATGATGCTGAACAGAGGAGCTTCCAGACTAAGACAGACTAGGAAGAAAGACCTGGTAATATACTTCCAAAATTCAGCCAATACAGACCCTATAGATTGTGGAGATGGTATAGGACCAAATGGCTTTTCCTTCCATGACACCAGGGGGTACCAGACAGAGTCACTTGATATCTATTTAGCACAACCCTTCCAGGCTGGGAAGGAGGTAAACTGAGGCAGGAGAGCTGGAGGACATGAGGGCCAGAAGATGAGACAGGAGCAGGCATGTGTGGTGTGGGGGCAGGGCAGGGGGCCACCTAGAGCAAAAGGGGGTACCCCTTTTCTTATGGATTTTTCTTGGGGTTCACCCTTGGGGCCAGGAAAACTAAGGCACCACATCTCATGCCCAAAGCTTCAGTGTTCCATCCCTATGTTTGTCCCAAGTGCTAGATGATGAGCATGTATCCATCTTGCCATCAAAGACATGAAGTCAAGCTGTTGGAAAAGTGCACTGATAAAGTGTTGTCTTTGGGAAAGCTAGGACTCCTCCCAGACACACAGAGAATTAGAGGGTCTCCCCACCCTAGATCTGAAGGTAAAGGCCAACAGATTTGAATTGAAGCAAGAAATACTAAGGCAAGACCCGGGAAAGAGCTTCTTGGCCCTGAAGCTGTAGGGCTGAGGGCCAGTGTGGCCCAGACCTGGGTCCACCGCTTACTGCCCAGAAGACTGTCTGTGGTGGGCTATTTACCTTCCAATCCTCACTTCTGAGGGCTGTGAAATGAGTGATTGGCAGCCCATCCCTCCCTAAGTCTTACAGCCCAGGGACTACACAGTCAGTGCTTGGTAATGCCACCATCCCCATGCAGACCACCATCCTTGCATTCCTGGGTTCTGCAGCAGCCACCACCCCAGCACCCTGGTTTCCATTCTCTCCCTTTGTACTCCTTCTGCAGAGCATCTGGGGTGGACTTGGTTGAGCCGTACCATTTAACAGGTGCCATCCGATGGCTTTCAGTATAACTTCAGAGTCATGCAACCATCAGGGCTGCCAACTGTCATTCCAAAAGAAACCCTGACCATGGTGGTGATGGTGGGTGTGTGCTGTGGAGCCGGGTCTGACTCATCAGGACCCTGGATAGTGGTTCCGAGGCTGTAAATCTTTGTTGTTGTTAAGTGCCGTCCAGTCGGTTCCGACCCATAGCGACCCTGCACAGGGTTTCCGGGGCTGTAAATCTTTACAGGAGTAAAAAGCCTCATTTTTCTCTGTGGGAGCAACTGGTAGATTTGAACTGCTGACCTTGCAGTTAGCAGCCCAGTTTGTAATCCACTCTGCTACCATAGTAATCCTCTAGCCATAAGCAACCACTAATCTCCTTTCTGTCTCTACAGATTCTCATGTCCTGGCTTTTTGTAGGAATGAACTCATATATCATTTAGTATGTAACCTTTTTGGACTGGCTTCTCAAATGTACCATAATGTTTCTGGGCTCTATCCATGTTATGGCATGTAGCAGAACTTCATTCCTTTTCATACCATTTGCCAATGAGTCAGTTCTGACTCATGGTGACCTTATGTGTGTCAGAGTAAAACTGTGCCCCTTAGTAGGAGTTTTAATGGCTAATTTTTTTCGAAAATAGATTGGTAGACCTGTTTTCTGAGGTACAAGCACATAAACGCATTCACCGTTTTCACCACCCAGAAATACTGTTCCTTTTCATAGCTGCATAATATTCCATGCATGGGTAGACCACAGTCTGTTTATCCAACATCTGTTGATGGACAGTCGGGTTGTTTCTGTCACCTGACTGTTGTGAATAGTGTTTCAGTGGACACTCACAGACAAGTACAGGGTGGATGTCTTTAAAACATAAATCACACAACATCATTGTCTACTTACAAAGGTCAGTGAGAAAAGTATTGTTACAAAATCATAGCCACCTTTATGAAACAGAAACATAAAAATAGGAAACTTGTTTCTCAACATCTCCTCCATCTTGATCTATACCCTTCTGAAGGTGGGGAAACTGAGGCCCATGGGGTGATGGTCCAGTGGATTGGAGACCAAAGGGGCCCAACAGCTTTGGGTAGGAGAAGCTTCCCTTCAATTGATACTACATTGAAACAGTAGTTTTTTACATCCTCAAGGAACTAAAATCTTGTTCCTTTTCAATGTTTTTTGAGTTTAAAGTTCAAAAAGAAGTCTGAAGGGGCAAGATCAGGGCTGGAGGCTGAATAGGATAAGATTTCCCAAAGAAGTGCTCATAGGCCGGCCCTTGATATCCCCAAAGAATGAAAAGGTACAGTGTTGTGATAGGAAAAAAAAAAAGTTCTTTGGGACAATTTTTCCCGGCCTTCTTCTTACCAATGCAGTTTTCTATTTTCTGTAAACTTTTCCCTCATAAGCCCCCCTGATCATTCTGTATCCTTTGTGAAAACCTATCAAGAAGAACTGTTGGGAATCCCCCAAAATTGTCGCCATAGCCTTCTGAGCTGACCTCTCGACCTTGAGGTGAACTGGCCCAGCAAATCCCCTCAGAAGACACTGTTTTGACTGGATGTCTTACTGAGAGAACTTGTCTGCAGCCACACTGATCACAGAGACCTGTTTAAACATGCTTTGTTTGGTATACATCCATATATGTATGACCTAGAACCCAAGTATCAAGACTTTTTGATTGACCCTCATACATGTATGTCCTCTGTTCAGCTGTCTAGAAGTTAGTGGGATGACTAGGAAGGAGCATCTCCCAGAGGATACAGGTTTGGGGGCATGGCCATGGGTGTGTTCATCCCCCACTTTGCTTTCTCCACAGCCCTGGTGGACATGGGCTCTGTTGGAAGCCAACGCCTCAAGGAGCCCAACATGGCGGCCACTCCTGACAGGAGCATGGTCATGAGCTTCAGCTTCGACAGTTACCAGCTGGAAGAGGAGGTGGTGGCAGGTGAGGGCCAGAGTGGGAGAGCCAGAGGAATCCCACCCTTCATGGACCCTGGTGAGTGAGAATGTGGGCAAGGGATGTATTTGTCCCAAAGGAAGGACTGCCCAAATAACCCCTGGTTTTCATTTCCTCTGGAGGATGTAACAAAAATATCACAAAACAGGTGGGTTTGAATAACAGAAATTCATTGTCTCTCAGCTCTGAAGGCTGGGCCTCTGAGATCAGAGTGTCGGCCATGTTGATTCTTCAGAGGCTCTGAGGGAGAGTCTGTTCCTATCTCTCTCCTGGCTTCCGGTGAGGACTGGGAGTCCTTGGCTTGTGGCTACATCTGCCTCTCTCGCCACATGGCCATCTCCTCTGTCTCTGTAACTCTTCTCTTTTATTAGTACTCTGGTCATCTAGGATTCAAACCAAACCAATTCTCTTACTGTCGAGTTGGTTCTGACTCATAGCAACCCCTGTGCTACACAACAGAACTGCTCCATAAGGTTTTCTTGGCTGCCATCTTAGTGGAAACAGATTGCTAGGGTTTTTCTTCTGCAGTGTCGCTGGGTAGGTTCGAACTGCCAATCTTAGGTTGGTGGCTGACCACAAGCCTTTTGCACCAGATAGGGACCTCATAGGACCCCTGATGTGGTGCTGTAGGATTAATACTAGACTGCAAACCACAAGGTCAGCAGTTCAAACCTACCAGCTGCTCCTCGAAAACCTTATACAGGGCCGTTAGGAGTTGGAACTAACTCAACGGCACTTAACAACAACAACAAAAAGGGACCTCATATAGGAGCCCTGGTAGTATAATGGGTTACATGTCAGATTGCTAACAGTAAGGTTAGCGGTTCGAAACCACCAGCAGCTTCATGTGAGAAAGAGAAGGCTTTTTGTTCCTGTAAAAAATTTACACTCTCAGAAACCCTATCTATACAGGGTCTCTATGAGTCAGAACTGACTCAAAAGCACACAGCAGTGGCAGCAGCAAAGAGCTCATATGGTAACCCCTGAGATAGGTGTTGTGCTGCTAACTGCAAGGTTGGGGGTTCAAATCCACCAGCCACTCTGTGGGAGAAAGATGAGGCTGTCTGCTTCCATAAAGATTTACTGTCTTGGCAACTCTATATAGGGTCACTGTGAATTAGAATCAACTCTATAGCAGTGCGTTTGGTGTGGTTAAGGGATTTCATATAGGATTGGGACCCATCTTCAAAACCAGGGTCACACTCACAGGCACAGGACTTTCACATCCATTTTGGGGGGACACAGTTCATTCTGTGTCCGGGGGAGATGGGGAGCCTTGGGGAGTGACTAAAATCTGAGGCAGTGTTAGGTCTTCTACAACAAACAGACTCATCATCACAGAGCCTTAATCTCATGCTGCATGTCCAGGGTAGGCCACCAGGGGGCCCCACTCACTGATTCAGGCTGAAGAGGCTCCATTCTAACACAAGATTCCACCATCTCTAAGGAGTCCTGGTGTGGCACTGTGGGTTAATGTGCTAACCTTAGTTGATTTGAACCGCAAGGGCGGCAGTTCAGTCTTACCAGCCACTCCTAGGAAACCCTATACAGGGTTGCTATGGGTTGGAACTGACTCAACAGCACTTAGCAACAACAAGGCAGGTAAAGGGTACCTGGCCAATCACTCACTGACCATAAGCTTTTATCTAGATGTGACGTATATACTTTGGTTACATTCATTAGCCAAAGCAAGCCATGCCTAACATCAAAGGAGACAGGAAAGAGCCTGAGAAGAGGAAAATGGTCAAAGATCTGGATTTTTTGCCTAGTTGCCTAGCTGCATGATCTTGGGCAAGGGCCTACACCTCCCTGTGCCTGGATTACCTCACACTGAGGAAATGGGCCAACTGACCGTAAGATCAGGCCTGCAGAGTGGGCGGTATGCAGGTTTTGGAGTCAGCAGCATGGAATCAACCCCAGCTCCCATCCCCCTTGCAAGGCCAGAGACCTTGAGCTCTTCTTGGGGTTCACTTTTTCATCTGGAAAAGGAGAATCGTGTATTTTTACACAAATAGCATACATGTTATATGCATGTTATACATGTCATATGGATATACATGTTATGAAAACATGGTACTGGTACCAACCTATACGGCAAAACTGTGCATCAAAACCCATTAAGCATTGTGTAAGACTGACCCTGGCTTTCCATAGGCACCCCATTCATGAGAATGATTTCCCTGTTGGCTTGGACTTGTTTCTACCAGTTACCACTCTAGGCTCAGAAACATACGTCTCTTCTCTGGTTGTGTCCTCTCTTTGCAGATGGGGAGTAGAAGTTCTGGCCAGCCCTGGGACAGGCTGGAAAAATCTCCCTGCTCTTTGGTGCATAGATGGAGTCAGTTCAGGGTCAATCCCCAAGGTGCTAGACTTCTCTGGTCATGTGTGCTAACAGACATGCATCATCCATGGCAGTGGATGCCCAATCCTAGTCACAGCAACATCCACCACAGTGCTGGTTTCCATGGTGATGGTGTGGCCAATGCAAGTGTCCATGATGCTGGGTGCCATCCATGGTGGTGATGATCCAGTGCTGATGTCCATGGTGGTGGTATCCACGGAGCTGGTGTCCACGGAGCTGGTGTTGGCAGTTGTGTCTATTTATGGTGACCATGAAGGCGATGATTTGGTATAGTGTCAGTGATGATAACAGGCAGGCATTGTGTCTTTGGCCATGGCTGTGAGTGGACTTGCTCTCTTTTCTCTTGCTGTCTCTGGGTTTAGAGATGGAGGAACCTGTCCCAGATGACCGCTACCATGCAATCTACTTTGCAATGCTACTGGCTGGTGTGGGTTTCCTGCTGCCATACAACAGCTTCATCACCGATGTGGACTACCTGCATCACAAGTACCCAGGTGGGTCCTTCCACTGTCCCCACCACCACCACTAAGGCACGTGACTCTGCAGCAGGTACTTCCTGTCACAGCAGCTCAGCTCTGGTCCCTGGTCTTTGGAAACCCTGATGGGCAGCAACCTTGTTTGGGAACATGTTTGTTCAAACCTTGGCTCAGCTGTGAATTGCTAGGTGGCCTTGGGGCAGCCGCGGGGCAGCCTCTTAGTTTTTGGTTGAGTGAGGACAGCCTCCCTCCTGAGCACCTGCCATTAACTGGTCTCTCCACAGGGACCTCCATTGTGTTCGACATGAGCCTCACTTACATCTTGGTGGCCCTGGTGGCTGTGCTTCTGAACAATGTCCTGGTGGAGAGATTGAGCCTGCACACCAGGATCACTGCAGGTACTCTTGTCCCCTGCCCCCCGCTTCCCCAGCCTCGTCACACCTGTCTGATGGGACTCCCAGATCACACCTGCCAGGCTCAGCATACACCTCCCCAATTCCTCTAAGCCTCATTCTTCCTATTTATAAGATGGGCACATGTCCCAAGAATGTTAGGGGGTTCAATGCAACATTTGAAAAAAAACACTCAGTTAAGAGTTCACCCAGGATGAGCCATAGCATGGTTTCTCATCTTGTTCCTGGTCTCCGAGGGCACCTTTCGGGGGCTTTTGTGTACCCCATGTTCTACCCCTGGGTCTTTCCTTTGTTTGCCTGGTGTGTTCTTCATCCTTGTCATGGTGATGTCCAGTGTCAAGGACCAGCTCAACAGGCACCTCTTCCAGGAAGCCTTTCAGGCTGCCCCACTTAGATCTCTGATCCCTACTCAGTACCCACCTCCCAGTTAGTCTGCAAACCAGCATCAGCAGAAGTATGCCTGGCCCCACCCTGCCCTGTCACACCTATCCACAAGGGCTCAGTTTACACACACTACATCCTGACACGTTTTGATGGGTACCTGGGTTTCCCCTGTATAAACTGGTCGTCTTTCCTAGCGGGGTGGGGGTGGAGGGGTGGCTTCCAAACTTGGTTTTTTTCAAACTTTCAGTTTTGAAAAAATTTCAAACCCATGTGTCCCAGTAGTAAGGGGCAAAGTAGAGAAGCTGGCTATAGGGGAAGGGCAGGGAGAGGGGACCCCCCCCACACCCAGCCCAGCTCATCCACTGCCCCTGACTGGCCTCTCCCCCACAGGCTACCTCTTAGCCTTGGGTCCCCTCCTCTTTATCAGCATCTGTGACGTGTGGCTGCAGCTCTTCTCCCATGACCAGGCTTATGCCATCAATCTGGCTGCTGTGGGTACTGTGGCCTTCGGCTGCACAGGTAGGAGGGTTGGGTGGGAGTGGGGAAGGTCAAGGGCTGAGCCAGGCACGGGGCTGAGTGGGTCTCCACCTTCCCACATGCACACATGTTGCATGCACACATGTGTCTGCCTGTGTTGGGTACATGCAGAGTTAGTGGTACACCTTGAGCATGCAAACATGTGCGTTGTGCACACCCCCTGTATAAAGACTATGCCCAGACCACTGTCTTCCTTAGGCAGTAGATTCCAGATGGGTTTTTTGCTTTTTTCTGTAACTTTTATTTTGAAAAAATATCAAACCTATGGAAAAATTACAAGAATAATATAATAAATATACCCTTCACCTGGATTCACCAGTTACTAACATCCACTCCTGCCTTTCAATCTATCCACTGATTATTTATCCATCATCCACCTGTATGTATCTCTATATATATCCATTCATCCATCCATCATCCATCTGTGTATATCTCTTTATATACATCCATTCCTCCATCTATTATCTATCCGGCCATCCATCCATCCATCCATCTACCTATCATCGGGTCCTGGTGTGGCACTGGGGGTTAATGCGTTGGACATCAAAGTCGGTTTGAACTACAAGATCTGCAGTGCAAGCTCCCCAGCTGCTCCTCAGAAACCCTCTACAGGGTCACTATGGGTCAGAACTGACTCGATGGCACTTAACAACAACAATGATCATCGGTCATCCCTCCATCTACCTACAATTTAGCTAGCAATCATCTATCTATCATGCATCATCTGTCTCCGTAAAACCATTTGAGTTCTTTGTCACCACATTTCATAGCTAAATAGTTCAGTCTGTATTTTCTAAGAACCATGCATGACCTTTCTTCCAGAACCACGTTCCAGGGACCAAAATCAAGAAGTGTAATATTTTATCTCATCTACTCTCCATATTCAAATTTTACAAATTGACTTAAGAATATCCTTTGTAGCATTTTTTTCTGATCTCGAAGCATGCATTGGCATAATTGTCATATCTTGACATCTTTCTGTGCCCTCTTATCCTGAAAATTCCTTGGGTTTCCTTTGCCTGTCATGGCATTTCAGAAAGATCCAGGCCAATTGTTTTGTGGACTCAAACTTTCTGGAAAAAAACCTTGAGGTTTTGTTATATAACACAATCCAGGCAGCATGCTCAGATATTTTCTATTTCTTCTCTTCGCCTTTGGTCTCTTCTGTTTTGTTCCATTATATCGGGTGGGTTTGTATCTAACCCTTCTGACCCCTAGTGGTGGTGGTGGTAGTGGCTGTGTGCCGTGGAGTCAGTTCCTGTACAGGATTTCCAAGGCTATAAATCTTTACGGAAGCAGAACACCTTATCTTTTTCCCACGGAACAGCTGGTAGTTTCGAACTGCTGAGCTTGTGGTTCGCAGCCTGATTCGTAATCTCTACGCTACCAGAACTCCTTTACCCCTAGTGGTGGTAAAGTGTATTTCTCCCACACCCATGCCCACCCAATATTCTCAAATGTCTGTATTTTTTTGCAAGCTGGCAGGTGATAAATGTTTTTTCCTGGCTATTCCTCATTCGCTTTCTCTCTCTTTCTCTCTCTCACTCTCTTAAGTGCAGCAATCGAGCTTCTACGGGTACACAGGGATGCTGCCCAAGAGGTACACGCAGGGGGTGATGACAGGGGAGAGTGAGTATCTGCAGATACCACCCTGGATTCTGGGAAGGGTGACCCTGGATTGGGTGCTGGATCCACAGGCTCCCAGGATGGTGGGCTGGGGATGAGGCGGGGTGGGCTCCTAAGCAGGAGGGTTATGTGTGTACATATGTGTATGTGTGTGTGTGTGTGTGTGTGTGTGCTGTTTCTGGGGCTGTGAGATACATGCCTCTCTCTGCATGTGGGATCCTGGGTGATGTGAGAGCATGTACCCAGTTAGGTGTGCTTGAAATGTCCTTGTATGCCCTTCACCTAAATTCACCAATAGCTACGTGTTGCCGTTTTGCCTCCCTCCATGTATTTATTATCTGTAAACTTATCAACCATCTATCATCTATCTATCATCCATCTATCTGTGTATCTTCTATCTATGTGTGTTCCATTAGTCTATTTATCTATCATCTGTTGACTTAATAACGGATTGGAAAAGATCCATATTTGAGCACATTCCAGAGAGGTGACCGAACAGGATGTGGAAAGCACAGAACAGTACCATTAATATCACATTTTGCTAAAGAGAATTCAAAAAGGGTTGCAGCAGTATATCAACAGGGAACTGCTAGGAATTCAAGCCAAATTCAGAAGAGGACGTTGTTGTTAAGTGCTGTTGAGTCAGTCCCGACTCATAGCAACCCTGTATTGGGTTTTCAAGGAGCGGCTGGTGGGTTGGAACCGCTGACCTTGCATTCAAACTGACCTTGCAGTCCAGTGTTTATCCTACAGTGAAAAAGAGGACATGGAACTAGGCTGGCATCAGATGGATCTTGCCTGAAAGCAGAGAATACCAAAAAGATGTTTACTTTTACTTTATTGACTCTGCAAAGGCTTTCAACTGTGTGGACCTTGACAAGCTATGGACATTGCGAAGAATGGATATTCCAGAACACTTAATTGAGCTCTTGAGGAAACCTGTACACAGATCAAGAGGCAGTTGAATAGATACTGAATAGTTTAAAATCAGGAAAGATGTGAGCCAGAGCCAAAGAATTTTCACCACACTTATTCAATGTATGCTGAGCAAATAATCTGAGAAGCTGGATTACATGAAGAAGAATGTGACATCAGGATTGAAGGAAGACTCATTAACAACCTGCAATATGCAGATAATACAACCTGGCTTGCTGGAAGCAAAGAGGACTTAAAATACTGATAAAGATCGAAGACCATAGCCTTGGGTAGCGCTGGACCAATAAATAACATCATGATAAATGGAGAAAAGACTGAAGCCGTCAAAGACTTCCTTTTGCTTGAATCTATTATCAACACTCATGGAAGCAGCAGGCAGAGAATCAAATGACAAATCTTCTGTGTAAGATCTCTTTAAAGCATAAAAGAGCAAAATTGTCAGTTTGAGGACTAATATGTACCTGACTCAAGCCATGGTATTTTCAGTAGCCTCATATGCATGTGAAAGTTGGACAATGAATAAAGAAGATTGAAGAATTGAATCATTTGAATTAAAGTGTTGGAGAAGAATATTTAAAATGTTACGGACTTTCAGAAAAACAAATCTGTGTTGGAATCCTTAGAAACCAGAATGGTGAAACATTGTCTCTCATACTTTGGACATGTTATTAGGTGGGACCAGTCCCTGGAGAAGGATATCCATCATGCTTGGCAAAGTGGAGGAAAAAGAGGAAGACCCCCAAGGAGATGGATTGACGGACACAGTGGCAGCAGCAGTGGGCTCAAACATAGCAAAGAATGTGAGGATGGCACAGAACCGGGCAGGATTTCATTTTGTGCTTAGTTAGGGTCGCTAGGAGTTGTAGCCAATCTGGAACACTTAACAACAATCGACCTAATCTACCCATATCTCTGTCTCTCTTTATCTATCTATCATCTATCCATCTATCATGTATCTATCATTTATCTGCCTGCGTATTTATCTATTGTCAATATACTTACCATATATCATCTATAATCCATCTATCAATTATCTACCTACTTATCAGCTATCTATTATCTATCTATCCATATACCTTCCTATCTATCATCCATCTTTCTATGTATCTTCTATTTATTGTCTATCTACTTATCATCTATCTATCTATCTATCTATCTATCTATCTATCTATCTAACCTATATCTGTATCTATAATCTGTTACCCACCTAGCTACCCGTCTATCTATGATCTAACAATAAGCTATTTCTCTATCATCACCAGGGAGAATATAATTTTGCGTTATGAACCTTAGTGTGTATGTTCATGTGTTTCTAATGAAAGCAGGGTTCTATGAAACAGAACCAATCTATCATTCTTTCTGTGACTCTGCATGTGTGTTGGGGAGCTACCCAGCCCCACAGTGTCCAAACTCTCCTTAGACCCACATCTACCTCCCATTCCCACCTGCAATTCCATACGTGTCTCACTGAAATTCTCTCCTCCCGAGTCAACCCCAGGTACCCCCTTCTGCCCTCACCCACCCAAAGACACTCAGTCCTCTTCCAGGATTTGCCTCCAGGCTGATTTTGTGTTGGTCCCCTGGGACGGCTGTAAGGAAATACCAAGTGAAGGCTTCAAACAACAGGAACACCATTCCTTAGGATTCAGAAGGCTGCAAGTCTGAAACTGAGGGGCTGGCAATGCTGCTTTGCTCTTGGGAATTCAGAGGGATTCTGCCGCTCTTCTTTGGCTTGTGACTGCATCACCCCAGTCTCTGCCTCTGTCCCCATAGGGTCTTTTTCCACTTGGTGTATGTGTCCATATTTCCCTCTTCTTATATTGCCACCAGGGATTGGATTTAGGGTCCATTCTGATCCAGTCAACCCTTGGGAGGCACAGTTACGTGCTCTCCTGCTAAACAAAAAGTTGGTGGTTCACATCCATTCAGAGGCACCTTGGGAGAAAGGCCTGAGGATTATTGTTGTTGTTAAGTGTTGTTGAGTCGCTCCTGATTCATAGTGACCATGTACGGGGTTTCTAAGGAGCAACTGGAGGGTATGAACTGCTTGCAGTTTGCAGTGCAGTGCTTATCTTACAGCGCCACACCAGGCGACTTACACAAAATCAGCCATTGAAAATGCTATGGCATGCTCTTCTATTCAGACACACACGGGGGCAGTGAGCTGGAGTAAATCTAACTTGACCTCGTTTTAACAAGATTACATCAGCAAAGGTGTCATTTCCAAATAAGATTACAGTCGCAGGTTCCAGGTGGACATGAATTTGGGGAGGACACTGTTCAACTCCTGGTCCAGGTGACTGACTGTCTCTTGGGTCACCTCACAGCATCCCAAGGTTCCTCCAGATATTCTCAGCAGGGAGCACTGAGTACAGACCAGGACTCCTGTGGGCGCTGCCCTCCATTCCATATTCAGGAGATGAGGTTGACCAGGTGCCTCTGGGAGCCTCATGGCTGGTGGTACCTGTAGAACTCTGGTTTCAGGCAAGGGACTGGCCGGGGATGTGGTTGGCATCTGTTGGCTGGTCTATTTCACTTGCGGTTGTGAATGAGATTAGGTAGCCAGAGAGTGTTGATTCGGGGTGGTTTGGACCAAACCAGCTCCTGTTGAGTCATTTCTGATCCATAGCGACCCCATGTGTGTCAGAGTGGAACTGTCCATCTGGGCAGGGCTGGACATGGCCTGGCTGAGCTTGGCAGCAGCCCCAACCATTCCCACCACCTGCAGGCACAGCAGGCGTGATGATCTCCTTGAGCCGCATCCTCACCAAGCTCCTGCTGCCAGACGAACGGGCCAGCACGCTCATCTTCTTCCTGGTCTCCGTGGGCCTGGAACTGCTCTGCTTCCTGCTACATCTGCTGGTGCGACGCAGCCGCTTTGTGCTCTACCACACCACCCGGCCTCGCGACAGCCGCAGGCACCACCCGGGCTCCGGGTACCGTGTGCACCACGATGTGGCCACCGGGGATGTCCACTTTGTAAGTCCATGGCCTCAGCCTCCATTTCCTCATCTGTCCCTGCCAGGAGATTTTGTGTGTGGTGGGGGGTGCATATAACACTGCTCAGGAGTCAGGGAGCACCCCTGGGGCTCACCCATGTCATTGAGAATCCTCTGGCTGTGTGACCCCTTCTCCACTGGTGGTGTGGGCTCCTTCTGTTATCCAAGGCCCCCTCTCCTGTAGTAAGCCCACATTTGTGGTAAGACCCCCCTCTCTTGTGGTGACCCCACATCCGTGGTGCAAGGACCCTCTTTTCTGATGACCCCACATTTGTGTCTGAGAATCCCTTTCCTGTGGTAATACTACATCTCTGGTCCAAGGCTCCCTCCCTTATGATAACCCCACATCCATGGTCTGAGGCCCTCTCCTCTGGGGTAGTCCCACATCTCTGGTCTGAGCCCCTCCAGCCATCATATCCCACAGTCCTACCTGTGTGGTTCCAGCCCACCTCCTGCCACCTCAGCCAGGTGGTCAGCTCACTCTGGCATTCAAGTTTTTCACTCTCCAGGGGGCATTGCTGTTGTTGTTGTTGTTGTGAAGTGCCGTCAAGTCAGTTCCGACCCACAGCGACCCTGTATAGGGTTTCCGAGGGGCAGCTGGTGAGCTTGAACCACTGACCTTGCAGTTCAAAAGGCTTTGCAATCTGGTGCGTTAACCCACAGCACCACACCAGGACTCCACGTTGTTGTTGTTGTTATAAGTACCGTGGAGTCAGTTGCGACTCATAGTGACCCTGCACAGGGTTTCCGAGGCTATATGTCTTTATGGGAGCAGAAAGCCTCAACTTTCTCCCACGGAACAGCCAGTAGTTTCGAACTGCCAACCTTGAGGTTCACAGCCCAATTCGTAACCACTGGTGCCATCAAGTCAGTTCCATCCAACTCACAGCACCCTCTGCACAACAGAATGAAACTTCCTGGTCCTGTCATCTTCACAATCATTGCTGAGCTTGAGCCCATTGCTGCTGCCACTGCGTCAGTCCATCTCACTGGGGTCTTCCTTTTTTTCGCTGACCCTCCATTTTACCAAGCCTCCTCAGAACATGTCCAAAGTATAAGAGATGGAATCTTGCCATCCTGGCTTCTAAGGAGCATTCTAACTGGGGCATACCAGGAGGGAAATCAAGGCCCACTTATACCTAACTCCACCAGGGTCAGGGGGGAGGAGCTGAGCTGGCATGGAAGGCCCCCCAGTCCCTCACAGGAGGGGATCCTGAAGCCAGCTGGAAGCGGAGTGGGCTGTCCTGTGGCACCAGAGAGGGAGAGACCCTTTGATTAAGTGCTGTGGGCCCTTGATCTGCTGAGGCCAGGCCCACCTGGGGATGACTGTGATAGGTTCTCCCTCTCTCAGTTACACTGGCCCCTGCCACAACCTCCGTGGGCACAGCCTTGTCAAGCCCTCAAGCCCTCATAGAACCGGCCTAGGGAGCCATGCGCCCTCTGGTGGTGCAAGCCAGCAAAGCAAAGCAAAGCAGGGAAAAGCAAGTCTGGGACATCTCCTGAGGGGTGTCCTCATCAGCTGAGCAGAGCCGGGACATCCATCAGAACATTGGCCAGTCAGTCACCAGGCCCTGAGTTGGGGACACTGCAGTGAGCTAGCGAGGCCATCTGACAAGGGAATGGGTATGTGATGAGGTCCACAGAGGAAAAGGCCAGGCTGAGAGGGAGAAGTGAGACCCCAAGTGGCCACGGGAAGAGCAGCAGGAAGGGTGTTAAGGGCAGAGGGAACAGCGTTTGGGAAGGCTCAAAAGGGACTGAGAGTTGGCCAAAGTGGCTTTGGTGGGGACGAGGAGGGACACTGTCCCTAGCTGGTCACAGGCTGGCGACTGGTTTAATGGGGTTGACAAGGTAGAATTTGCCATCCAGAATCTGAGTAACCTTGGTGAAGCAAGGTACACAGTAGGTGCTAACTAAATGCCCTCCTATATGGCATCCCCTCCCACAGAACCCAAGTGTCCTCCCAGCCCAAACACAGGAGCCCTCTGAGACAGCCCACCACTGTAGTCTGCTGTCTGAAACCCCCATGCAGCTGTGAGAGGTCACGGGGTTCCTGTTGCTCCTCCTAACCTGACCCACCCCTCATCCTCCCCCTCAGGAGCACCAAGCCTCAGCCCTGGCCAGCAGCGGGTCCCCAAAGGACAGCCCATCACATGAGGTGGCCAGCGATGGGGGAGGGGCCTATGTGCGCTTCGACGTGCCTCAGCCCAGAGTCAAGAGGAGCTGGCCCACCTTCAGAGGTGAGGGAGCCTCACCCTTACAGCCTACAGACCCCCTCCTCTGTGGGGACCCACTACCACAGCCCACGCCCCTTGGGATGACCCCCATGGGCCTCAGAAGCGGGCGGCACTGACTGGAGGGGCGGCAGGCATGGGGCCCCCTGCGAGCGCTGCCCTCTGAACCCTGACCCCACAGCTCTGCTGCTGCACCGCTACGTGGTGGCTCGTGTCATCTGGGCCGACATGCTCTCCATCGCTGTCACCTACCTCATCACGCTGTGCCTGTTCCCCGGTCTAGAGTCCGAGATCCGTCACTGTGTTCTGGGCGAATGGCTGCCCATCCTCATCATGGCTGTGTTCAACCTCTCCGACTTCGTGGGCAAGGTGGGCGTAAGCTACAGGCCTTGGGGGATGGAGGAAGGCGGTGGTCCTGAAACCTTAGTCTGCTCCCTGCATCTCTAAGAGCAAAGAAACTCAAGTCTGGGCTTGAAGAGGGAGTTGTAGTTGTGAAGTGCCATCGAGTCGGTTACACTTCATAGTGACTCTGTATTGGGTTTACAAGAGCAGCTGGTAAGTTTGAACCTCTGACCTTGTGATTAGCAGTCCAGTGCTTATCCTACAGCGTGCCACACCGGGACTCTCTTCAAGAGGAAGTAAGGCTTAAGAAAACCCATAGTCACTGAGTCGATTCTGACTTGTAGCTACAGAACAGAGGAGAACTGCCCCACAGGGTTTCCGAGGCCTGCATCTTGTAGAAGCAGACTGTCTATCAGGGACCAGCTTTGAGCTGTATTTTAGCCACTGCGCCACCAGTTCTTCTTGAGCAAGACTTGTTAAGTGCTGTGAGTTGGTTCCAACTCATAATGACCCTGTATTGGGTTTCTGAGGAGTGGTTGATGGGTTTGAACTTCCAACCTTGCAGTTAGTCCAGTGTTTATCCTATAGCTCCACACCAGGACTCCAAGTAAGTCTTAAGTTAGTTGTTGTTGTTAAGTGCCGTCGAGTCGATTCCAACCTATACCGACCCTGTATAGGATTTCCAAGGAGCAACTAGTGAGCTTGAACCACTGACCTTGCAGTTCAAACGACTTTGCAAAGTGCCACACCAGGACTCCAAGCCAGGCTTAGTGGGCCCAAATCCTAATCCAGTTACTTCCTAACTGTGAGAGATGACAGAAGTCGCCTTGGGCCTCCGTGTCCTCATTTCTCAAATCGGGTCATTAGCCCCACCTAACAGGGGAACGGTGAGAAGCATATTGCTATCATTGGTGGTATTTGAGGCGGTAGTGACTCGGGTAGAACTCTCTCCTTCCTTGTGGGAGACCAGGGTTCGATTCCTGGCCAGGGCACTTCATGGGAAGCCACCATATATCTGTCCGTGGAGGTTTGTGTGTTGCTATGATGCTGCACAGGTTTCAGCAGAAATGCCAGATTAAGATTAGTAAGAAAAGACTGGCAATCTAGTTCTGAATATCAGCCATTGCAAAGTCTACAAAACACAGTTCTACTCTGACACTTGGACTGGAATCAACGAGACAACATCTGACTTTCTAAGTATTAAATAGGCAGTGGTGGCTCCGTGGTAGAATTCTCTCCAGCCATCTCTCAGTGGAGCCTTTGATGCTGAGCAGATTCCGGACAGACAGACTAGGAAAAAATGCCTGGCAAGCTGTTTCCCAAAATCAACCTCGATCCACAACCCATCACAGGGATGGTACAGGGCCTGTTGTACACGGGGTCATCATGAGTTGGACCCGACTTGACGGCAGCTCACAGTAGTAGTGAGTAGATGCAGTGGACAGAGCTGGAGAAGGGTGGGCTGGGCAGGGACATGGCTGTCTGGAGAGGCAGAGGACACAGGTAGGTTTGGCACTCACATGCTTGGCTCTCCACAGATCCTGGCAGCTCTGCCTGTGGACTGGAGGGGTACCCACCTGCTGGTCTGCTCCTGTCTGCGTGTGATCTTCATCCCCCTCTTCATCCTCTGCGTCTACCCCAGTGGCACGCCCACCCTCCGCCACCCAGCCTGGCCCTGCGTCTTCTCCCTGCTCATGGGCATCAGCAATGGCTACTTTGGCAGTGTGCCCATGATCCTTGCAGCTGGCAAAGTGAGCCCCAAGCAGCGGGAGCTAGCAGGTAAGGCCCTGCGTGGTCTCAGGGTGCCTTCCTGGCAGCCTGACACCCCCAGGACTGGGAGCACCCCACTGCAGGCCAGGGAAACTGAAACCCATGGGGCCCAGGCCAGCCAGCCAATGAGATTTGGGATCCAGGGGTCAGATTAACCACAGGAAGGTCATAGATGTGGGAACATTCTTCAGTCCCTTATCCATCCATTCATTCATTCCAAAAAGACTTGTTGACCCCTGGCTGTGTACCAGGCACCGTTCCAGACACCAGGGACGCCGTGGAGATAAAACACAATCCCTACACTTATGTGACTGATATCCCAGAGGTAGAGGAAGATAATAGGCAGACAAGTAACAAAAAGAGATGATAAGGTAGGTGGTCCTAAGTAGGGAAATGGACAAGGTGGATGAGAGGGAGACTTAGTGGGGCACAGTTAGTGATGTAATGGTGTGGTCTGGGAGGACCTCTCTCTGAGGATGTATCTTTTGAGGAAAGGGATGGAGGAAGTAAGGGAGACAGACTTTCCTCAAAAGACACTTCCTCAGGGTAGGAGGGGGAAGTCAGGGGATAAGAGAGAAATTAGGTTTGGGGCCTGTTTCCCTCAACTATGATGGACAGAGTGTATTGATGGAAGATAACCAGGAGCGGGGTTTGGGACAAATGTGGCATGCTTGAGTGCCCACTGGACAAGCCACACTATCATGACAAGGAGCCTGGAGGCTGGAAGGGGGTCCCCAGGAGAAGCAAGGGACCCCAAGGGGAGGTGTGAGTCTGACGGCCCACAGCCAGTGTGTGTACTGAATCACTGCCTTCTGGTCTCACCCATAACTCTGGACAAGGGTGACTGAGGTGGTTGCCGGGTGTTCTGTGGTGGAGGGTGGCTCAGGTCCCATCTTGCCCACAGGGAACACCATGACCGTGTCCTACATGACAGGACTGACCCTGGGCTCCGCCGTGGCCTACTGCACTTACAGCCTCACGCGGGACGCCCCCAGCAGCTGCTTCCACACCGATACCACCAACGGCTCCCTCCCCAGCAGCCTCTGACCAGGCCCAGGGCCCCTCCCATCCCGCCTGCAGTGCCTGTGGGGGTCCCAGCCTCCTCCTGTGCCAATCACAACACCCACCCTGGGTCTGGAGCCCCTGATGCTCAGCCCCTGGGTTCTGCCAGACCTGTGGGGCCCAGCACTCTACCTAGCATTGTGGACCCTGTTCTCCATCTCTAAACTGGAGCCTTGCCCGCTGTCTGTGTACCATGACCCCCACTGTACCCAGGCCCGTGCCCCCTGGGACAGACTCTTAGACTCCATACCCAGAGGAACAGGCCACCAGCCAGAAGCCAGGACACCCTACAGTGACCACACCCCAAGTTCTGCTTGAGGGCCCCAAAGCCATGGACCCACCAGCCACAGCCCCCTTCACTGGGGCTCCCCTCATGAGCCATCCACAAGAGGACAGTCCCCAGCCTTGTCACCCCCAAGAGCCCTATCCCTCCATATCCTTCTCTGAAATCCTGGTTCTCCCAAAACTTCACCAGGAAGGGACTGCGTCGATTCCTGGGTCTGGATAGATTCAGACCTTCATTGTCTCTAGTGGTGTCTCAGAGACCGCAAAGCTGTGTGTCCTGGACCCATCCACCCCAACTGCCACATCCCCCAAGGCCTCCCAGTACCCATCAACAGGACTAGAGGGGGCGCTCCATGTCTGCTCTCCTGGTAATACAGGAAGGGGGGCAGGTTTGGGGGACAAGGAAGCCCCCACACACCCTGCAAGGAGGGACATGACAGGTAGGGGGCTGGATGCTGGGGCAGGGGGCCTTCCGAGGGGGACTTTCCCGAGCTTACCCTGCTGTATCACGTCCTTCTGTCTGTCCACTAACTGTACCGCACTGGCCATTAAAGATGACGGCCTTGGGGCCGCCCCACCACTGCCTCGAGGAGTGTTTACGCGGGTGCCCAGTCATTCCTGCCTCGGTGGAGAAGTGGACAGGCCCATGCTGAACACCCAGGGCCTCATTCTCCCCTCTGTGAGTGGCTCTACTTGCACGCAAGCCAGAAGGCTCTAAGGTGCAAGTGGATCCAATAGCAAGAGGGTCTCTACACACCTGGTGGGTCCAGGGCAGTTTTGTGTGGAGGGGATGTCCCCAAGGGGTGACAGGCCCTGTTGGTCTTCTCCACAATTTAGAAGGAGCCCAACTGGAGGAGAAAACAAGCTTAGAGATGAGGTAGGTTGCACTCTGCCCTCTGGGACTCAGTTTCCCCAATGAGTAGGGTTGGTCCACCCGATTCTCCTTAATAGGAGGTCCCTTGGAGGACTTAGGAGAAATCTGTGTCCAGTCTGGTGCAGGAAGGGGGCTGGACGCCCAAAGGGGCCCGCTGACCTTTAGGCACGTCCAGGCAGGAACCACCCTCTCTCCGCTGGAGACCCAGAGGCAACCACGTGGGTTGAGACGCAAGCTCAACACCTGAGGCAGCCACCTGGTGGCGCCGTTTCCCCGCGATCCGAGTATGGGCGGGGCCGATGTCGGTACTTAACGCGTCACTTGTCCGCTTGTCCTGGAGCCCAGGCTGACCACTCCCCAGCCAGGTCAAAGTTGGTGCATGTACCTGTGATGTAATAGCCCTTCCAAAAAAACCCAGGCCGGCTCACACAAGTTTTACACACTAATGGCCAGAATGAGCGGCCCCGAGGTCTCCAGGTGGAGGGGTGCTGGTGCAGGGCAAACCTCTCAAGCAAGCGCCTGTGTTCCCCTTCCCTGAGTGTCAATGACCTCCTGATGCCCTGAGACCGCCCTCCACCCCCAGGCCTGTGTTGTTGTTGTTGGTAAGCGCCGTCAAGTCGGTTCCGACCCATAGCGACCCTGAACAGGGTTTTCGAGGCTGTAAATCTTTACGGGAACAGAAGGCCCCATCTTTCTCCTGCAGAGCAGCTGGCTTGTGTAGTTGTAGAGAAATCTTTAGGGGAAGGGAGCAACCTCATCTTTCTGCCATAGAGCGATTAGAGGGTTTGAATTACTTAGCAGCCCAATGCCTAACCCACAGTGCCACCAGGGACACTTGAGGTTACACACACACAGAGCTGTCTTCCAGTCAATTCTGATTCATAGAAACCTTGTATAGGGAGAAATCTGTTGGTGCCAACAGCTAATGCACTCAGTTAATAACCAGATGGTTGGTTGGTGGTTTGACTTCACCCAGAAGTGCCTCAGAAGAAAGGCCTGGCAACCTATTTATAGGGCAAAAAAAAGTCATTGAAAACCCTATGGAACAAAGTTCTACTCTGACACATAGTGGCACTCCAAGACAGAGCAGACTTCCTAGGAATGGGTACGAGTTTTGGGGTTGAGAGAACAGTTCACAGTAGACCCTCCCAAGCCACTAATGATGAGAGCACTGGAAAGAAAATAGAAATTCTCCCACCCTGCACTGTCCCATGTAAGTCAGCATAACTTCACCACTGCCCAAAACAGTAACCATGAGCCGTGTGTAGCTGGTGATCACTGTAAATGTGGCCAGTGAAGGTTCCTGGGTGGTACAGATGCTTTGCACTCAGATGGTGACCAAAAGGCTGGTAAACTGAACCCACCCAGAGGCTCTGAGGTAGAAAGACCTGGCGATGTGGCTCAGTGGATGACAGGTTATTGTGAGATGGAATGAGCCAGAACACAAACACACACCTGTAAGGCTTTATTGGAGGCCGGAAGGAACTAGAGAGAGGTATTGGCTTGGGAAGGACTTTTATACTGGTCGAAGAGGAGGGCGGGGTTGAGATTAGTGGAGGTAGGTGATAGGTTGACTAGGGGTAGGGAGAGAGGAAGTTCCGGTAGGATGTAAGAGGTTCCAGGAAGGAGAGCGAAAAGTGTGGTAAGCAAACATTTTATTATGCGTGTGGCTGAGGGATTCTATAATTCCAGCCTTTTGTTGTTTTGGGTACAGGGGCGGAGGTCATTCCTCCTGGAGCTACTTCCTGCTGGAAGGGGCGAAGAGGAGGGAACTATATATCCGGCATGTTCTTCTGGCTGGCTGGTCCTGTTGCTTGGCAGTGGTTGGTATCTGACTATGAGGAATTCACCCACCATCTGGTTCATAAAGGCCCTCATGCGTTCCTTAAGAAAATTTTGAAGACAGAAAAACAGTCAGGGGCCAATTAACAGTTATTGTTGTTGTGTGCCATGGAGTCGGTTCCGACTCATAGCGACCCTGTACAGGGTTTCCGAGGCTGTGTATCTTCATGGGAGCAGAAAGCTTCATCTTTTTCCCACGGAACAGCTGGTAGTTTCGAACTGCTGACCTTGCGGTTTTGTAACCACTACGCTACCAGCGTAGTGGTTACAAATCGGGCTGCAAAACTTAAGGTCAGCGGTTCGAAACTACCAGCTGCTCCGCGGGAGAAAGATGAGGCTTTCTACTCCCGTAAGGATTTACACCCTCGGAA
>NW_006408552.1:15101789-15108114 GCF_000296735.1 Chrysochloris asiatica | reverse complement strand
TGGTTTCTCATGGGCTAGAAGGATTTGAGAAGGGGAGCAAGTCCAATAGAGAGAAGGATGAGAACAGAGAGAAAAGAAAGCCTGTACGGAGGGGATCTCAGGCCATTTGCCGCTGAGCTGACATAAGTTATCAAGATCGTGAAGGATGTTAAAATTGAGGGTGCCATTCTCTGGCCATTAGGCACCATTTTCTTGAATACGGAGAGTAAGCACCGTGGCTTGATATCAGGTTGTAGCCGTAGCGCTTTAAGACTGCGCAGGATACAACCCAAGGGTGTGGAGTGAAGCGATTTAGACTGTGAGGTTCTCATGATAATTGCGGGCCGGAGAGTTAGGGAGAGAATCAGGAAGCCTTCGAGGAGAAGGGCAAAGAGAGAAGCGTCTTCGTCTCTCTTGCCAGACCCAGAGAGAAGAGAAAGGAATTGAGATGACGGGGCGTTCCCCGAGAGCAGCAATCCTGGGCTACGGGCCGAGAAGAGTCCATCTGGCCTAATGCTAGGACTTAGACTTGACAGCACAGAGGACCCAAGAGAGGGAGGTTTGCCCAAACACTCAACCTGAGATTGTTGACCGGTGTGTAGCTGTAAAGGTCAGCAAAGGCAATGGATGAAGGCCCCTGAGTGGGTGTTTGGTCGGCAGTTCAGGAGGGACAGCTGGGAAGCGGATCAACCCGAGAGCTGGGCATAGTCGCAGGTCCCAGCAAAGTCTGTCCCTCCCGGGTTTCAGCACCATAAATGTGAGATGGAATGAGCCAGAACACAAACACGCACGTGTAAGGCTTTATTGGAGGTCGGAAGGAACTAGAGAGAGGTATTGGCTTGGGAAGGACTTTTATGCTGGTTGAAGAGGAGGGCGGGGTTGAGATTAGTGGAGGTAGGTGATAGGTTGTCTAGGGATGACATGTAGGGAGAGAGAAAGTTCCGGTAGGTTGGAAGAGAGGTTCCAGGAAGGAGAGCGAAAGTGCGGTAAGCAGCCATTTTATTATACATGTGGCTGAGGGATTCTATAATTCCAGCCTTTTGTTGTTTTGGGTACAGGGGTGGAGGTCATTTCTTCTGGAGCTGCTTCCTGCTGGAATGGGGCAAAGAGGAGGGAACTATGTGTCTGACGTGTTCTTCTGGCTGGCTGGTTCTGTTGCTTGCCAGTGATTGGTATCTGGCCATGAGGAATTCACCCACCATCTGGTTTGTGAAGGCCCTCATGTGTCCCATAAGAAAAATTTGAGGACAGCAAAACAGGCAGGGGACAATTAACAGTTGTTGTTATGTGCCATGGAGTCGATTCCGACTCTTAGCGACCCCGTACAGGGTTTCCGAGGCTGTAAATCTTTACGGGAGCAGAAAACCTCATCTTTCTCCCGCGGAACAGCTGGTAGTTTCAAACTGCTGACCATGTGGTTGGCAACCCAATTCATAACCACTACGCTGCCAGAGCTCTTTTATCAGGAGGATTATAGTTAATGGCCCTGGGAAGGGGAGGAGCCAAAGCCACCAGAACGACATTAGGGTCCAACCATGGTTTGTTTAAGTTGATTTTGTAAAGCAAGGAGGGTGTCTGCTACCCTTTCCATGTCCCTGTTCCTAGGCTTCTGATAATTTTTTGTAATAGATGTATGGATGTTCCTATTCCTCCCACTCCATTCCCACTCCCAGCAGGCTGCCAATTCCTATTCCTATGGCCACCCCTATTGCTCAGCAAGTAGGGAGGAATATGGTATCCATAACAGATGGGATTGAGATTCAGGTGGCTGGGATTAAATATGTGATCCCACACAGGTGTGCGGGTAGGCATTTGAAAATCTTTTCCACATAAAAAAACTATTCCTTTTGGCGCACATGTTGGGTTGCTTCCCTTTGTTAAGTTAGTGTACCAGGAGTTTGGAAGGGAGAGGGAGGAAAGGTTAGTGATGTTGTGGTCATGAATGCAGGTGAGGTTGGTGGAATTACTGAGGCCAGTCTCCTTGAGGAGAGGTCCTGTTTAGTGTATGGTGGTTGTATTAGGATATGATTTAGGGACTGGGTTGACGGGAATGGCTGTGGCTGAGTACCCTAGGTCCCTATGTTGTTGTTGTTGGTACGTGCCGTCGAGTCGGTTCTGACCCATAACGACCCTGTACAGGGTTTCCGAGGCTGTAAATCTTTACGGGAGCAGAAAGCCTCATCTTTCTCCCCCGGAGCAGCTGGTAGGTCCCTATAGGACAAATAAACTCAGCATGAGGTTTTTTTGAATATGGTTTCTCTTCTATGATTAGCTTGTGATGGGGTTGGTGGATGCTGTCAGGATCTAGCCTTGTTCATAGTCCCGGCTTCTACACCGATCTTTTTCCTCGCTGCATCTGCCACCCCCGCAACCTCCATGTGACATCCCTATTTGGGTTTGATATGTCCAGCAGACAGGCTTGTTGCACCACCTTTTGCAAGCTGTGGATTGGGAAGCCATGCAGTTAGAGAGTTTGGATAGGTACCATACTCTGATTCTGCAAAACTGCTTGATGACAGGTGTTTGTCCCAGATAGCAAGCAGAGTGCATAAAGATGAAGACCTGGAGCAGTCCGTGGCTGTCTGAGGGGTTGAGCATGTTTTGCCATTTTGGCTAAAGCACGATCTGTTCATCAAGGTTGAGATAAGGAGTACAGAGAGCATACTGGGATGATGATAAGTCCCACTATGAGGAGAAAGAGTAAGGCAAAGAGTATTTGAGAATGGTGAGGCCACTGGGGGTGAGACAGAGAAGACGCCTACTGCAAGGATAGTGCCCCGAAGGGGGCGAGGAAGGCCGGGTGGCAAGTTGACATGGAGGTATGTCTAAGGGAGTATGTGGAGGTAGGGCTAGCCAGCAGAGGAGAAAGTCTGTCAGCGGAGAGCTTTCATCTGGTGAGAACCAGAATAGGTCAGGAGTGTTAGCCTTTGGGAAGAACCACTGAAGTCCTGGCCCACCTGGTCGAGGAAGCAGGAAAATCAGGATATTGGTTGACTAGGCAGGTGTCATTCATTTATTCCTCTGGGATGCGGGTGAGTTTGAGCTTGGTCGGTCCTGTGAAAGTGGAATTATAGCGGGGTACACCTGGGTTAGTATCCGATTTGGGAGTGACTGAAACTGTGTGTGCCAGTTTTATGTGTGACATATGGAACCAGGAAGCTCTGCCAGCTAATTTGGCTGCTGTGGGGGTGGGGAGTAAGACCTCGAGGGGTCCTTCCCATTTTGGCTGCAGAGGGCTTGGGTTGAGGGTTTTCAGGTACACCTGGTCACCAGGTTGGACCCAGAAGTGTTGTTCCGTTGGGTGGGGTTTGGGTAGAAATTGGTCTGCGTGGGTTCGCAACAAATGATGGACCATACTTAGGGTTGGGATACAGTTAGAAAGTGGGGGTGAGGTGTTTGGGAGGTTTCCCAGGAGAAATGGTCTTCCATACATTAGTTCAAATGGGCTTAAGAAAGTGGGGTTTCGGGGAGCTGCCCTTAGTCTTGTTAGTGCTATGGGAAGTAATTCTGTCCATGGCGTGTGTAACTCTAATGAAGGCTTGGTTAATTGTTTTTATAAGGCCATTTGCCCTTAACACCTTGCCAGATGATTGAGGTATTTATGGAATGTGGAGTTTCCAGGTCATGTTAAGGGCTTGGGCAGTGAGTTGGGTGATTCGGGAGATGAAGGCAGGACCATAGTCCGATTGTATAGAGTGTGGGAGGCAGAAGCGGGGAATAATTCTGGTTAACAGCGTGCGTGTCTGCTGCGGCACCCTCTGAGGTGGTAGGAAAGGCCTCAGTCCATCCTGAGAAGGTATCTACCATGGTTAGGAGGTACTTGTGGCTTTGGGGGGGCATGTGTGTGAAGTCAATTTGCCAGTTTCCTCCTGGTAAAGAGCCACGGGCCTGATGGGTGGGCAATGCTCCCTGTGGGGATGTGACTGAGCAAGTGGGGCATGTTTGAGTTATGTGTTGGAGTAATGAGGACATTTGGGGACAGTAAAATAGGGGTTGTAGGAGGCGGAGTAGGGGTTCACACCCTATGTGAAGGGTACTGTGTATATCCGTGAGGATGCGTGTGACCTGTGACCTGGGGAGAATGTACAGTCCCTTGAGAAGTCAGTCCCTAGAGAGTGTGACTCCCTGTTGAAGCCATTCCTGTGTTTCAAGGGGGTTATAGAGGGGTGTTATAGGGGGAGCAGCAAGCATTTGTGTGTACGGAGGTGGACTCATGGCCGCTCGTTTTGCTTTGCGGGTCAGCCTCATTGTTTCCCTGTGAGATGGGGTCATTGGTGGATTGATGACTCCTATAGTGTAGGACTCTTGCTTGTGTTGGGAGTTTAGCTGCTTGAAGTTTATAGGGGAGCCTTTTGGGAGGTTGTTTATAGGGGAGCCTTTTGGGAGGTTGTGTTAAAGAGAAGAGACATGGCTTCAGTTACCCTCTCTGAGGATACAATGGCATAGCCGGCCTGGTGTTGGCCTGTAGGTGAGGTGATGGAACTACCATTGATGAACATGTATGATCCGGGTGGGACAGCTGGGTGGAGGAGATGTGGTGTAGAGAAGGGAGATGATCTAGAGCTTCCGTACATGAGTGAGAGAGATCCCTCGTGGTTACAGGGAGGAGGGAGGCAGGGTTGAGAAGGGGGGTCAAGATTCTAATTTAAAGTTGGGATTTTCAATGAAAACCATATGGAATAATTGAAGGCATGAAGGGGAGAGGTTTGAGACTGCTTTGTGGGTGAGTAGATGTTGGAGGTGGTATGGAGACCTAATAGAAGTAGGTCATCCCCATATTGAAGGAGGGTACTGGGTGAGAGACTGACGTTAGAGAGGTCTTTAGCCAGTGATTAGAATCTGATGCAGCATACAGCAAGAACAAGCCAGGAGGTGAGGTAGGCGTGGCAGTTTTAACAGGGTATCATATGAGGGCGAATTTGAACTTGGCTAGAATGTCTCATCCTAGGATTGGTGTAGGACACTTGGGTAGGACTAGAAAGCCATGTGTGAATGGGGTATCATGAAGTGAGCATGCTAGGGGTTCTGTGATGACAGGCCGAGTAGGGACTCCGTCAACCCCAACTATTAATGTAGGGGTAGGGTGTGTCCACCCTGAGCATTCTGGTAGAGCTGAGTAAGTGGCCTTGTTGTGTAAAAGAAAAGAGACTGGCTTACCTGAAACATGAACCGTTACCCTGGGTTCACTGTGATTTATTTCCGTGGCGATCCCAGGCACCTTCAGTCCTCTGTGGCCAGTCCTAGAAGCTCTGGTAGAGCAAAGCCCTTCACTTGGTGGGACTGGGGGGCTATTGATCCCCTGCTTCTCTGGAGAAAGGGACAATCAACCTTCCAATGTCCCTCCTGTTTGCAGGCAGGGCATGAGCCAGAAGGGTTGGGGCAGTATTTTGCCCAATGACCCTCTCACTTACACTTGAAGCAGGCCCGGGCGGTGCCCCAGAGGGTATTGTTATACCCCTTTGTTGGTCTGCAACCCTGTAGAGCATTGGTCACTAACAGGCATTTCGCTTTGTCTCCTTGGGCCTTGTCCTGTTTTTCCTGTTCTTCTCTACCATTATAGACCTTGAAGACCGCATTTAACAGGTCCCATTGATTTGCTTGGGGACCCTCCTCAATTTTGTTTTAGTTTCCTTTTTATGTCTGAGAGATGAAATGAGTGTTAATAACTGTTATGCTTACTAGGGATGTTGGATCTAGTTTGGTGAATTTTTGTAGGGCCTCCGTTAGACGTGATAGAAATTGAGCCCGATTTTCATCTGAATTTTGGGCAATATTTCTCATCTTGTTGTAGTTGACTGCTTGATGAGCAGTTCTCTTTAAGCCTTCTAAAAGGCAAAGAATCATATGATCTCTAAGTCCCCAGTTGGTGTGGCCTGGTTGATTCCAAGAGGCATCTTCTTGGGGGAACTCCCTGAGCTCCCACTGGCTTTCCATTGCTCATAGCATGCACCTGGTCAGAACTGAGAGTGATGTAGAGGTCATGTCAGGTGCGGTAATAAGATTGAGTGAGGTATTTGAATTCTTTGGATGTAGGTGTCTGGATGGGAGGAGAAATTTCTAACTTCTTTTCAATTTGTGAGAGGTCAGCTAGGGAAAAGGGAACATGGACACGGACAATGCTCTATGTCCCAGCTACCTCACGTAATAGCATCAGGGGTGCCAGATGTGGCGGGTCTTGGGTTCGATGAGAGTGGTCTCAGGACTGAGTTTGCGGTGGAGAGGGAGGGTTCAGCTGTGTAGGTGAGGCTGGACTGCCAGGTGGTGGTGGAACAGAGCCATGGGGAGAAGGAGAGCAGGAAGAGAGGTGGGCGGGGCGGAGGAGGAGGAAGGGTTGTATGGGGGGGGT
>NW_006408552.1:15069796-15098954 GCF_000296735.1 Chrysochloris asiatica | reverse complement strand
GGTCAGAGAAAAAGAGGAAGACCCCCAATGAGATGGATCGGCCAGGTGGCATCATTGATGGCGTCAAGTGTGGCAGCAGTAGTGAGGTTGGCCCAAGATTGGACATTGTTTTGTTCTGCTGTGCATGGGGTCACTATGAGTCGTTTCTGACTCGATGGCACTTGACAAGAGGAGGGCTGGGTTGAGATTAGTGGAGGTAGGTGATCGGTTGACTAGGGATGACTTACCGGTAGGGAGAGAGGAATTTCCGGTAGGTTGGAAGAGAGGTTCCGGGAGGGAGAGCAAAAGCGTGGTAAGCAGTCATTTTATTATGCATGTGGATGAGGGATTCTATCATTTATGAGAAATTCTATCATTTACTCTGTACACGGGTTCCCAGACTTTCAAACTTACACAATCAAATAAACAGTGAAAATGTGGCCAGTGAAGCTGAAGAATTCAACTTTGCTTTCATTTAAATTGTTGTCAGCTGTCATTCAGCTGGCCTCTAATTCCTGGCCACTCCATGCACAGCAAGACTGGACCCTAGTAATCCCTAGGGCTTTCGCTGGTTGATTTTTATAAGTAGATTTCCAGGCCTTTTCTATGAATCTTAGTCTAGAAGGGACTCTAAATGGACAGCTGAAGGGTGGCTATGCATGAGGTACATTGACCAGGAATAGAACCCAGGTTCCCTGCAAAGGCGGCAAGAATTTTACCACAGAACCACTGCTGCTACCTCATTTAAATTAATTCCAATTTAAAGATCAGCACATGTGGCCAGTGACTAACCTTGGGTGGACTGAGCTTTCTAAAACCAAGCCTGATTCACAGGGATGATCCTGCAGGACTGACTTTCACTGCTTCGTAGGGATTTCGAAGCTGTGAACCTTTATGGAAGCAGAGCAGCTAGTGGGTTCGAACCACTGACCTTTGAGTTAGCTTTACCTACTGCACCACCAGGGTTCCTTGGATCAGTCTTTCTGTGCTCTGAAATGCTGACCTGCCTGCCAGGGGCACCAACACCAGGTACCACACTGTGTTCCCTTCACCTCCGTTCCCAAACACCCACTGCCCACCGCACCCTACCAATCCCTGAAATTAATCACTCTGACAATGGCACTTTTCCAATGAAATCTTTTTTTCTTTTCTTTTTCTTTTTTTTTTTTTTATGAAAAAAGATCACACAGAGTTCGCCAACAAACAAAATTCCAAAAGAAACTTAAAAAAAAAAAAGGACAAACAAAAACAATAATCCCCCAAAAAACATAACCAAAGTCTGGCTTTTCCTTCCCTCAAGATTGTCTGGGCAAGCATTCCTGTTTCCCTGGAAGGCATGGGGGACTAAGTGCTCTCTGAGTCGGGGGATGGAGGGCTCACACAGTGGGCCGATCCCCTTCCCCTCTCCCCTGCGCCTGTCTTCTTTCTGCTCTTCTAGCTCCTTATCCATCAAGGGGGCAAGTACAGTATGGGGCCGGGGGCAGGAGGGGAGGGGCGCCAATGGGAGGCTGAGGGGCAGGCAGGCTGGAGGGGTGTGCATGGGGACACGGGGTGACGCCGGCTGTTTGGCACTCACAATCTAATAAGAAATAAAAAATATCCTGCACACCAGAATGTGTTTGCTTTTTAGAATTTCATAGCTATTTTTTTCACAGTTTTAAAAAGTTTATATTTATATATATTTATCTTTATATATATAATTAAAAAGTTGACTCCATTTAAAGGTCTATGGTACAAGGGGGTGGACGAGAGTCTCTTGGTACAATAAAACTGTACAGGTTAAGAAGTGCCTCCTGGGGCTGGGGTGGCCGAGTCCTGGCCGTGAAGGGGTGGATGGGGCAAGGGTGTCAGCACCAATGGGGTTATCTGTAGTGTGAGGGTTTAAGGCCAGGGAGCAGCCTGCGCCTAGCCACCACTTGGTGCCTTTCCCATGCTCCAGGGCTCTGCCCTCACCTGGCTGTGTTCCCCAAGTTCCAGGCCATCCTGAGAGGACAGAGGCCCGGGCTCCTGGCAGGGCATCCAGGAGTCGGCCCGGCACCGTTGGTGAGGTGAGCTGCCCCTCCTGTGCCAGGAGGCCTTGGGATGGGCTCCATGCTGAGGTGGCTGGGCCATGGCAGCAGCCTCAGGAGGACCCGAGGCAGGGTGGTTCCTTGGAAACCCCTCCTCACCACTGAATCCCCCGGTCTGAGTCTTGGAGGCCCAGCTGGCATCATGGGCCTGGGGCCAAGTGCTTACGAGGTGCTGGGGTGGCCTGAGGGTATACCCTGATCGTTGGGAGAAGCCCCTGACTGGGGGCACTGAGGGGACTAAAAGGGGGGGGTCTGGAGGCGTGTGCACACGTGAGCACACACGTGCATGCATACGGGCACACACATGTACACACCGCGCTCACACATGCCCACGGACACATTGCATGCACTAGGCCGTGGGCATGTGCCCCGTCACGCCGTGGCAGTGATATGAAGAGTCCCCGGGGCCTCGGGGGCAAGGCAGCTGGCGGAGCCCTTGGTGGGGCGGCCGGCACTCAGCAGAGTACAGGCACGCCATCGGTGGAGAAGATCATGCCCGTGGTGGGCTCGTAGGTGCCCGCGAGGTAGTACAGGCCCTCGCTGTCCTGGTACCTCTTAGTCTTGAGCATCTGCTCGTACTGCTCCAGGCCCACCACCAGGCACTTGTGGGACACGGTCTGCACATCGTTCTCATCCACGTGCGAAGACTGATACAGGGCACGCTGCAGGGGGGCCAGGCGGCAGGATGGGTCAGTCAGGAAGAGAGGAGAGCCCTCCCCCCACCCACTCCTGGAGCAGGAAAGCAGAGATCGAGAGATGGAGATACACAGAGGGCCAGGAGAGACCTGGGGACCGGGTAAGACAGAGAATGGAGACCAGGAGAGACAGACGGAAACAGACCAGATGATGGAGACACGAGTCTGGGGCAGTGGCCAGCAGAGATGGGGACCAGGAAATGAAGGGCAGACAGTGGGAGAGGAAGGGGCCAAGTAGGACACAGCTGGCTGCTCTGTCCTCTTTCCCTGTGGGGAGCCCACTCCCACCAGGCCACATTCAGGAGGGTCTAGAGGTTGTATCCTCTTCCCAGGGTCCCCAGCCCCCTACCTCCATGAAGTCTTTCCTCTGGCTGGAGGCCTGCAGGGCGGGGAGGCTCCGGCCGGACTTCTGGTCCCAGGGCTGCCCGAGCAATAGGAGGGAGAGAGCCAGGCTAGTTGAGCTGATGCTCAACCCCAGGGTAGAGCAAGCCCACAGTGAACATATGGGGTGGGGGTCTGGGCTGCAACCTCCCCCATTCTGTCAGGGCCACTGTCCTAAAAGAAACACCCACCAGGGACTGCCTGGCTCCCAGGAGACCTCCCTGATCAGCCCAATGACCCCCAGACTCCACGGACCTGGGCAAGGGCTCTGGGCCAGGCCCAAAGGGTTCATGTGACCCTGAGGTTTACCTAGGGCTGGGACAGTGGCAGGGGCTCACCTGGGCCTCGTGGAACTGCTTGCCAGGGCTAGTCTCCTCAGGGTGGTAAAACCACTTGACGCGGACCACCATGTTATTGCCCCAGGACTCCCACATACTCTGGATGCGGCCAATGTAGGGCAGGTTGGGGCGGCCGGCAGAAAGGAAGACGGCACAGTCTCCGATGCGGATCATCTCCTTGCCGCGCACGATGGCCTTGTAGAAGAGCTTGCGTGCCTTGCCCTTCATACCGCGACGCTGTAGGACAGGCCAGTCAGCACAGGCAGTCCTCCACCCACCCCTAAGGCCGCCATGGGGCACCTGAAAACTATACTGTGTACCCTCTGACCTTTGACCAGGCAGGTGCTGCCTCCTGGAATCCCTTCTCCTCATCCTCACTAAGTCACCTGTCAAATCTGGAGGTTTCTGGCTATGATTACGGAACTCTTTGATTAATGATTCTACAAAAGAATACTGATTAAAAGGGAGAAACTGTAGGAACAGATTTTCAAATTATGGAATTCAGGCTTTCTGGATCCACTGAAGCTGGATGAATCCCTGAAGTGATTACCCCAAGTTATCTTTAACCTTAAACCAAAAATATCCCCTGAAGTCTGTTCACAACCAACATTAATGTATCTCAGCTAGCAAAGAATGTCTGCCTTAGTTTAAGCATTGTGCTCTTTTAAGATCTATGTGGGCTCAAACTCACAATAGAAGCTGGAGAGGTTAGTTAGGGGGCAGTGAGTTCAGGCTAATGATGGAGGAACAACTCAGAAAAGGAGGGTAGGAATGGGCACAATTCCAAGACTTAATCCATGTCAAATTGATTCAACTAATGTAATGTCACTGGAACGTACTTAGGAAAGCTGTTGAGTTCTAGTATGTTCTGCTGTGCAATCTCAACGACAAACAGAGTTGTTTTTAAAATCTGGGGGCAGGGAAGGAAGCCCCTGGCATGGAGAAGCCACTTCCTTCTCTTGTCACATACTGAATCATAGAAACCATAAATTAAGGATCCTGCTCCGGAGCAGTGTGACCACAGGAAGGCTGCCAGGCTTCACAGATGGTGCCCCCTAGTGAATCCCAGCAGGACTGCGCTCTAACTGATTTCAGCATCTCGGTTTGCTGTGGCCCCTCACGGAACAGTAGTCTATTAGCAGCATGGCTCATACGATGTTTATGCTTAAAAAGTGGACCCTTATCCCAGACGCCGATTCTAAAACAAGGGTGAAGTTGACTCACGGGGATTAGCTCAATCTCTAGCCACAAGGATGTGGACACATGACTTGCTGTGACCAATTAGAACATTCTATTTTCCTGGTCATTGTGATTGACTTAGGGCTGGGCTCATGTGCCCAAATTCAGAGACTACTGGGAGACACTTTCTTCTCATTATCTTGTCTAGCTTCTAGACTGAGAGCACATAAGCTGGGAGGTGGAGCCCACAGAAAGGACAGAAGTGTGACATAAATTATAGACATGAGAATGTTCTGAGTCCCTGGATTCACCTGTTCCTGAAGCCAGGAACCCTGGGCATTTCTGTTAAGGAGACCAATCAATTTCACTATATGCTCACATCTGTCTCCCTAGTTAAGTTACTATCCTTTGTGGCTGTGAGCACCCTTGTTGGTCTGGACATTGAAACCTATGGGTGGCAGATGCTAGAATGAGAAACGGGGTAGGATGGTGGGGACGGTCCTATGATAGACACATTTGCTCTCCGCTCATGCGCCATCCAGGATCAGAGCTCTAGAGTCTCTGGTTAAGTATCAGGAGTGTGGAGTGTATGGCTACTTACTGAAGCCGTCAGGAAAGATCCTGTCAGATTCTACAAACTCAGGATGACCCATGAGAACTCTGTCCTGACCTGGCCGCTAGGTGCTGTGTGTCTGTCCCCACAATCTTAAGAGAGTTTACGGCATGAGCTTTGTTGCACTTCCTTATGACAGCCCAGGCAAATCAACAGGAATCACTGGGTGGTTCAAATGAGTATGTACAGTTTGAACCCACCCAGAGGCGCCTTGGAAGAAAGGCCTGGTGATCTGCTTCGGGAAGGTTATACCCTTGAAGATCCTGTAGAGCACAGTTTTATTCTGCACCCCTGTAGGAACCAACTCACAAGAGGAAACCAATCCAGCACAGTCTGTGGAGACATAATCTGGGTTCAAGTCCCTGAGCTCTGAAACTCTTGTGTTGTGTTGTTTAGTGCCATTGACTCTGTTCTGACTCACAGTGACCCTGTAGAGGGTTTTCAAGGAGCAGCTATTGGGTTTGAACTGCCAACCTTGTGGTTAGCAGTCCAGTGCTTATCTTACAGCACCACACCAAAGGCTCTGCAAACATATCTGTAAAATGGGGCTCCAGCACACCCCTCCCCTGCTCCTCCCAGGCCCCCACCTGCCTGAAGCCCTGGGTACCTGGGTGGGCTTCCCGAACCACTTCCAAAGCTGCCGGGCTGGCAGGAAGGCGGCGATCTTGGGCCGGTTCTCCACAGACGGCAGTCGCTGCCGCTTGGCCAGCTCTTTGGTCGTGGGGAGGTGGACGCCCTCTCGCTTTTTGGGCCGGCTCTTGCCCCCAGCCCCAGCCTGGGCCTTGGGCTGCGCAGGCTGAGGGGGCGGTGGGGGCGGCGGGGGCTGAGGGGCTGGTGCCTTCTTGCCAGGGGAGTGGACGGTGGTCCGAGCCTTGCCCGCCTGCTTGGAGGTTTTGCTGGGGAGGCTAGGCTGGGCTGAGGGGGCAGCTGCAGGGGCTGGAGCGGCCTCTTCATCAGAGCTGCAGGAGGAATCCTCGTCGGTGGTGGAGGAGGACGATGAAGACGAGGATGAGGACGAAGAGGAGGAGGAGGAAGAGGAGGAAGACGAAGACGAAGAGGAGGATGAGGAGGATGAGGAAGAGGACGAAGAGGAGGAAGAGGAGGAGGAGGAAGAGGAGGAAGACGAAGACGAAGAGGAGGATGAGGAGGATGAGGAAGAGGACGAAGAGGAGGAAGAGGAGGAGGAGGAAGAAGATGAAGAAGAGGAAGAAGACGACGCCCTGGAACTGGAGGCACCACAGGCCCGGCCCGCACCAGCTCGGCCTTCCTCGCCAGTCTTGCCACCCTCCTCCTCGCCCTCCGTCTCAGAGCTGCTGCTGCTACTACTGCTACTGCTACCACTACCGCCACTGCTGTCCGACTCCTCGGCCGCGTCCTGCTCGGCCTGGCCTTTATCTGGGCTCTCGGGGCCCCTGGAGTCCTCAAACTGCAAGCCGGGCCCGGACTCCGGGGCCAGCTCACCGTCCAGGCCCTTGGGTCGCCCGGGCTTGAGCTCCCCAGCGGTGGCCGGGGGGAAGCCGGCCAGGCTTGGGAGGCCCTTGGGCTCCTGCCAGGCGCCCGCAGCTGTGTCCTCTCGTAGCAGCAGAGCCTCCTTGGCTTTCTTGCTCTTGGGCGACGTCACGCCCTCGTGGTCCAACTTGATCAACAGCTCGGCCTCCTCAGCCGGCCTCCTGGGGCCCTTGGAGCCTTCTTCAGCTGCACGTGCCTTCTTGGGTTTGGGGCGGGTGGCAGGCATGGTGAGAGCCACGGCCGCAGGGGGCTCATGCCCCTCTCCAAAGGGCTCGGGAGCCGGGCAGCCAGGGAAGGTGGGGGGCACAGGGCTGGGCTGAGGGGGTGATGGGCGGGCCTTGGGGACTTTGGGCCGCTTCTCTGTGGGCTCAGGGGGGCTTTTCTTGGAACTGGGGCTGCCGATGGGCTCCAGGGCCAATGGGGTGCTGGGGACCTCATCCGTGGGGCCTTCCTCCTCTAGGACAGTAGCTTTATCTAGAAGAGATGAGAAAACGGCTACTAGCTGAAGTTGGCCGTTCAAATCCAGCCATCAAGAGGTCGCCATTGGGTCAGGGTGGGGTGGGGGTGAAGCCAGCTCTAACAACTCCTATGGGGAATGGGGGCAGGGCACAGACACCCACCCGAACGCGTGTGGCCCAACATTGCCTTCTGGTGGTCTCAACTTGACCCCCCAACCCCGTTCCCTCAATTTTGGAGTGAAACACATCTGCCCCCGTCTCTGGCCTGGAACAACCCTCCATAGACCAATTTCCTTCCCAGAGCCTGTTTCCAAATCTGTCCACTGCTCCACATGGCCCTTACTGTAACAAAGATGGAAGTGGTTACCCAAACAGAGACCTGGGCGGCCCTGCCCGTCAACACAGCCCCACGTACCACCCTTGGCCTTGGTGCTGGGCTTCCGGCCTCGACCTCTGGCCTTGGTTCTGGGCTCCTCTGCCCCTGCCGTGCCCCCGTCTTTGCCTTCCCCTGCGTCTTTGCTGGTTTTTCGGATGCGGCGCTTGGCGCTTGGTACCAGGAGCGCTGGGGATGGTTCAGCACCTATAGGAGACAGCAGACAAAGGCTCAGGCTGGGGATGGCTGGCTTTGCCTTTACCAGGCTATGGGAAAGGGGGCACGGTGAACCCCCGGACAGTCTGTGGGGACTTAGCTCATAAGTGTCTGCAGTCAGGGATAGACAGACAGCCAATATGGAGGCACTGTGGTCTGTGCTCTAATGGGAATACGTCCAGAATCACAAATAGAAGCAAATTCTAGAAACTGGGCAGTCACGCATCCAAACCTGGGTCTGCCTCTTACATATATGGGGCCCTGGGTAAATCACATCTTTGCCCCTGTATCCCAGTCTCTTCATGTCAGCCACGGGGGACAGGAGCCCCAGCTACTCAGGTCAGAGGCGGGGACTCAGCGGGCCATGAAGCCCGGAAAACACAACAGGGAGAGCCAGGGATCTATACAGAGAAAAGAAGGGGCTGCTCAAGACCCCCTCTCCCAGCCCATGGCTTCTGCCATTTCTGTCTTCATGGTTGAGCACCCAGTGGCAGCCCAACACTGGGTGGCAGAGCTGGCATGTGGGGCTCTGTGCCCCAGGAGGCAGCAGGCTCAGCACTTACACTGGATCTTGTAGTCGGGAGGCAGAAGACGGATATGCGATAGTGGAATCCTTCCCGTGTCTCCGTCATCGAACTCCACCGTGATGAGGTCCCCATCGTCCTCCAGGTCCAGTAACCCTGACAAGTAGGAAGGGAGGACAGGGTGAGGGGGGACCCTAGAACTCTGGGCTGCTTGCTGGGGCATTGGTATGAAGGGCTAGCAGCGAGTCCCTGAACAGTTTCAAAGGTCCCTGGGTGGCACAAATGGCTTGAGCTCATCTACTAACTTGGTGTGGCGCTGTAAGATAAGCACTGCACTGCTAACAGCAAAGTCAGGGGCTCAAACCCACCAGCCATTTCCTGGAAACCCTAAACAGGGCCACTATGAGTCAGCGCCAACTCGATGGCACAACTAACCTAAAGGTTGACAGTTTGAACCCACAAGTGGCACTACGGCAGAAAGGTCTAGAAACTAAAACACAAGGTTGCCCTGAATTGGAATCAACTCAAGGGCAGCTAACAACAACTATTAAGTCAAATTGGATACTTAAAAAATTATCATTATTTACTGGTATTAGTGGATCTTTAAGAGCCCTGATGGCATTATAGGATAAGCACTGGACTGCTGACCACAATTCAGTGGTTCAAGCCTACCGGGGCTCCTTGGGAGAAAGATGAGGCATTCTGCTCCTGTAAAGATTTACTGCCCTGGAAACCCTATACAGGGTCACTATGAGTGAGAATCAACTCAATTGCAACAGGTTTGGGCTTTAGTATTAATGAGTCTTCAGAAGTCCCGAGGAGTGTGGTGGCTGTCTTAAGGACCCGTGAATCACAAGGTTGCAGGTTCAAGCCCATTAACCATTCTGTGGGAGAAAGGTGAGGCCTTCTGCTCCTGCAAAGATTTACAGCCTCGGAAATCCTATGCAGGTTTGCTTTGAGTCCAGCCAACTCGACGGCACTTGACAAGGAGTCCCTAAGAGGGACAAACAGCTAAGTACTCAAATACCAGCCAAATCGTTGGTGGTTTAAACCCACAGAGAGGTGCCTGGAAGACAGGCCTGGCCATCTGCTTCTGAAAGCCCCACAGCCTTGGAAACTATTTAAGTCAGAATCGATAACAACTAACAATAACAATTAACCTCAAGACTTGTGGTTTGAAGCCGCCTCCCCACGTCCCCTCAGTGCTGTGGAATAAAGACCACGTGATCTGCTTCTATAAAGCTCACAGTCATCAATACCCTATGGATCAGTTCTACTCTGTATGCATGGGGTCACCATGAGTCAGAACCAACCGAACGACCACTAGTAACTAACCAAAAGGCTGGCGGTTCAAAGCTACCCAGTGGCACTGCTGAAGAAAGGACTGGCAATCCTTCTGTAAAGATGACAGCGAAGAAAGCCCTATGGAGCACTTCTACTCTGTAACACACGGGGTCGCCATGAGCTGGAATGGATTTGACAGCAGTGGGGTTTTAAGCGTAATTGGAGCTCTGGAGCACCACAGTCCTCCCCCCTTTTCAGCTGAGTGTGAATCCTGGACTTCCTGTTCTGACAACTGTCCACTTGTCCAGCCCATCAAACTCCCTAGATCCTCCCAAAAGAACAGTCAAGGAATCAAAAGGCAGATCCCAAAGAGAGAGACCGGGCTAGGAGCCGCAGCAGGTGAGAGGGGGCAACATCCAGGAAGGTGGAACAGGAGAGGATGTGGTGTTAGTGTCAGAGTCCTCTGCTCTGTCTAGTATCTGGAGGGAAGACACCCACCACCTCAGAGGCAGGGGCATAGGGACACCAAATAGTGACCAGACTGCAGTCCTGAGCCGTAGGAGCTGGAGGTTTATTGTCAGAACGACTCTACACTAAAAGATATTAGGTCCAGGGGAGGCTGGTGGGCTAGGTGAGCGTACACTTGAAAATGGTGAGCAAGCACCAAGCCCAAAGATAACCCAAAACACCACAGCCTGAATGGTCACACCCAGCTCCTTCCCCAAAATGCCGGACGTTAATCCTACAGCCCCAGAAATAAGAGGTTTGAGGGCAATAGGACTGACAATAGGGAAAAGAAAGTCCCTGGGTGGTCTAATCAGTTTGCGCTCACTTGCTGATCTAAAGGTTGGAGGTTCGAACCCACCCAATGGCACCTTGGAAGAAAGGCCTGGCAAAGTACTTCTGTAAAAGAATATAGCCAAGAAATCCGTATGGCGCAGTTCTACTTTGTGTGAGGAGCAAGCTGGTCCATCATGGTACATGGGAGCACAGCCTCCAGGAGATGTGAGCCCACGACATACTTCTACCATATTAAAGCCTGTTAGGTTTTGTGAAGGCTCTGACAGCCCGGCCCATCAGTGCACATGCAGGTCTACGTAGCTCAACATCCTATATCCAGATCTAAGATCGTATTAGATAGCTACTGTTTTGCTTCGAGAATCTCTTTTTTTCTGAAGAGCCCTGGTGGCACAGTGGTTAAGTGCTCATGTTCAGCTGCTAAATGATAGGTCTGAGGTTTGAACCAGCATCTCCTCAGGAAACAGCCCTGGTGGGTAATCCGCTCCCATGAAGACCGCAGTCTAGGACACTCTTGGATTTCCTACTGTCCTATAGGGTTCACTATGAGTCCGAAGTGAATCTACAGCAAGTGACTTGGGTTTTCATTTCTCTTTTCCACAAACTGCTTGAAGCCCCCTTGTACAGTTCATCCTCATTATTTGTAGATTCTGTATTTGCACATTTGCCTACTGACTAAAAGTTCTTCCTAATCTCCAAATCAATACTTAGGGCCATTTTTGTGGACATGTATGCCAAGAGAGCAGCGCAAAGCTTGATCTGCTCCACACTCTCATTTCCAGCTGAGGTCAAACAGGACTGGTCCCATGTTCACGGCAACCTGACAGAACGGAACTGCATGAATAATGACAATCAACTATACAAGGGGACTTTAAAAGGTTCTAGGAGAAATAACGAAAAGGTAATGGAATTTTTCCAGAAATATTTGGAAACCCTATCATACAATAAATAGATGCTAGCGAGCCAAGGGGTGGGCTGTGTTTGGCATCTTGCTGTTTTTTTCCCCCTCTAACTGGGATGCATACCGCCATGTTCTGGGTGGGGTGGGTTTGTAATAAGCTCAGGATGTGTCATTTTAAGGATCTGCCGCTCTTCTCAGCCTACGTCTTTGGGGTATCTATTTTCTACCCAGCATCCATTCTCTTATTCTGGCTACAACAGTCCAGTTTTCTCTGGGAAGTCAACTTCTCCATCTCCCTCTTTAAGAGGAAGCCGATGTAAGCCTTAGCTCCAGGAATGAGGCCATGAGCCAGGGTTAGTCAGGGTCCGAGGAAGAGTTCAGCGATAACCTCAGAACTCAGATCAGTTCAGTGTGACGCCGTCACGTATGAGAAACATTGTGAGTGAGCACGTCTTGGATAACCGGTTGTTGAGAGCCACCTTTGTCTGCATGGAGTTGGCACAGACGAGAAAACTGACGACAGATGCAGAGAGCTAAGTTCCAGTGACATTTTCTCAATGGCACTGGGACCCACCACACCTAAACGCCCACTAGTTTTCAGTTGTGTGAGCCAGAAGGTCGCAATTGGAACCCGCCAGTCACTCCACAGGAGAAAGATGTGGCAGTCTGCTCTCATGAAGATTTATAGCCTGTGCGCAGTTCTCCTCTGTCTGGCAGGCTGACTGGGATTCAGATTTGCCTTGACAGCCATGGATGGGTGAGTTCTTCATGCTTCAATCAATGTTATGGATTGCATGGTGTCCCCCAATATGTATTAGAAGCCTACACCTCTCGTCAAAAGGCCTGGTGGAGCCGTAGGTAAGGCATTTGGCTGCAAATGGAAAGGTCAGTATTCCAAACCCACCAGCGCCTGCCTCCACGGGAAAAAGATGAGGCAATCTGCTGGTATAAGGGGCACAGTCTGGGGCAGCTGCACTCTGTCCCACAGGCCACTGTGGGTTGGAACTGGCTGGGTGGCTATCTCTTTTGAGAAGAGGGTCTGATCTGTTTTGTCACTGAAGCCGTGTTGGTATATCTGAATGAACCTAATGACTTTGAGATCTAAAAGGAGCAGATTCGATGCAAAGACAAGTACAAATGAGGGCAAGATGGATACCATGCGGAGATTGCCAAGGAAGCTAAGTTGAAAGACACAGGCTCTTCGTCCAGAGCAGACAGAGAGCCTCTCTTTGGGACCCAGGCTCTGAAGTAACATCTATAACCTCCTCCACTGTGAGAAAATCAATTTCCGCTTGTTCAAATCCCCGCTGTGTGGCATCTTTGTTACAGCAGTACTATCAGCCTAAGACAGCCAATTACAGTTGAGTTTGGGTGACCAAGAGAAGCCACATTGATACATTAGCAGACAGGGAAGTCCTGGGAAGGGTCAACTCACCTCGAACCACGGTGCCCGGGTATAGGCAGCGGTACTGCTGGCTCCAGTAGGCGGCAATCCGGGTCCCCTGGGGCAGGAAGCGTGTGGAGGCCGGCCTCACATCAATGATCTGAGGAGAGCGTGTGTGTGAGCACCAGGCAGAGGCTCAGGCAGGTTCAAAGTCACCGCCTCAGCCTCCCTCTGGACCCTCCCAGGCCCGGTCCCCCTCACCGCTTCCTGTAGCAGCTGTTCCAGACAATAGATGTGGGGCCGATTCCCACGCTCGCCCTCCACAACCACGCGATATCTGCAAGGCCAGGTTCAAGGTGGGTGTGTTGGTGGCAGAGGCCCGAGACCCCTGCAGCGGGAACCTTTCCCAGGCCTGAGGACCCTGGGCCCACCACCTGTAACTCTCCCCCAGAGCACTGGGCCCAGGAACCGAATTTGAAGGTTGGCTGATTTGCTGCAGAAAAAGGGGCCAAGCCTTCCCCCGTTTCTGGATCTCCATTTCCTCACTTGTGTAAGTAGGTGGGAAGGGGAGATTATACGGTCCATGTGCTCAGCTGCTAACTGGAAAGCTGAAGGTTTGAGTTCGGAAAGAAGGGCCTAGCAATCTACTTCCAGAACCTCCGCCACGGAAAGCCCCATGGAAAGCAGATCTACTCTGACATACATGGGACCACCATGAGCGGGAATCAAGCCCATGGCAACTGGTTTTTGTAGCCCCAGCCCAGGAAGCACAGTGTGTTAAGCATTGGGCTGCTAACCCCAAGATCAATGGTTTATACCCACGAGTTGTTCTACGGGAGAAAGATGTGGCAATTCACAGTTTCAAAACCCTCTGGAGTTACAGACCCCGTTCTGCTCTAACAGGGTCCCTATGAGTCGGAATCAAGTTGATAGCAGTAGTTTTGGCTTTGGGCTGGGTGGTGCAAACAGTTAATGCATTTCAATAGCTAACCAGAGGCTCCTCGGAAGAAAGACCTGGCTATCTACTTCCAAAAAATACCAACTGTTGATAAGCCTATGGAGTGCAGTTCTATTCTGATACACATGGGGCGCCGTGACTTGGAAGTGACTTGATGGCTACTGGTGGAGGTGGTAGAGCAAGCTGACCCTGTCCAACCCACATCTCAGGAGAGTCTAACTCTCACTCTTGCTCTTCCTCACCTGTGCCCTGGAGAAAGCCAGGGGCAGGCCCCCATGCTGATCCAGCACCCCCTCGATTTGACGCTCACTCACATGTCAGGTGAGTGCACAGTCTGCACATGCCCAGCATACAGCAGCTTGTCATCCATGGGAATAAGCACTCTTAAGCCATCCTTGAGTTCGTCCTTGTCGATGACACAGGAGCGGGGGGCTAAGGGAGGGGACAGTCAGGTGAGGGGCAGCACTCCTCCCGTGTCTGCCCATCCCCTCTCACATGTCTGTATGGAGACACACAGGACCCTAACCCAATCCCCATTCCCTGGCCCCACATGTCCAGAAAGATTCCAGGTATGAGCAACCCCAATCCCAAAGACATACACTGCCCATGGGTCCTCCACCTGCGCAATCCCTGATCAGGGTCAAATTGAGTTTAGAACTCTCTCCCTTCCAGGCCCAGCCACCCTTGCTACTTCCAACCACAGCCACACCTAGGAGCTCAGACAGGCCTTACTCAATCCCTCCAGCCAGACTTCCCTGCCCCTGCCTTCTCCTTCCTCTCTCTCTCATCCCTCGGAACAAGTCCAATCCCTCACGCCCACAAAACTATTCTCACAAAGACCCCCAGTATCTGTGAATGTGCTTAGAAATAGGAGCCTAGTGGCTCTGTACAATAAGCTCTGGATTGCCAACCACAAGATCCACAGTCTGAGCCTGCCAACTGCTCCGCAGGAGACTTTGGAGTCCTGGCATGGCACTGAGGGATAATGCCCTGTACAGCAAGGTCAGTTTGAACCACAAGGTTGGTGGTTCAAACTCACCAGTTATTCCTCGGAAACCCTATACAGGGTCGCTATGAGTTGCAACCAACTTGACGGCACTTAACGACACCATAATAGAGTGGGGTGGGCCAAATCCTAACTGGACTGCTAACCATAAGGATGGTAGTTCAAACTCACCAGCTACTCCTCGGAAACCCTACACAGGGTCATTAAGAGTCAGAACTGACTCAAGGGCACTTCATAACAGTAATGTCAGGAGACAAGACCTTGAATACCTGCTTCTTTCATCATGAGACCAGAAGAACTAGATAGTGCCTAGCTATTGCTAAACATTTTGATCAAAAATTCTAAAAAAGAATCTTGATCAAAGGGGGGGGATTATGCAGAACAGAATTTTAAATTCTAATGGAATTCAGGCTTTCTGGCACCATGGTGGCTGGATGAATTCCCCAAATTAATGCCCTGAGATCAACTTTAAACCTTACGCCAAAAAAATCTCTCAAGTTGTCTTAAAACCAAACAAGAGTTTGGGATTATGCAAACTCCATATATGGGCGAATGTCTGTCTGCCTTGAGCATTGTGCTCTTTTAAGATCTATATAGGATAAAATTCACAAGGGCAACTCGCAAAGTTCAATAGGAACCTTAGGGGCAATGTGTGGCAATGAGAGAGGAACAGCTCTGCCACCCACATCTCCAACCCTTTGCCAGCTCCACCCCAGGAGTCTTGGGCCTTGACTCAGATCCAACAGGCCCACGGAAACCTCCCAAAGCCAAGCCTGAGCCACCCATGGCCCCACCTCAGCATGGACACACACCTGGCGTCAAGGGCCGCTCCAGGGCTCCACCGTGTGGGAGGTGCTCGTCCTCGGAGAAGCTGGAGTCCTGGTTGGGTTCAAAGTCCTCCTCGGCAGCCATGCTCTCCATCAACTTGCTCACCGCACCCCCTTTACCACGGTTCTGGAATAGACCGGAGCAGATCCCAGGTCAAAGGAGGGCTGGGCACCCTCTGTAAAACACCAAGGTGCCCGGCAGGCGCTCTGCGGACTGCACTGGCCATTTGCATGAGGGGACTTCACCCCTGACGCCATGCCTGCGACCCTCTGGCCAGGGCTCAATGCTGGGCTAGAGTGAATATCGCACAGAGACAATGAAAGGCACTTCAGCAGTCCCTGAAAGGAAGGTAGGGACCTGGGCTAGGTGGTGTGAGGAGCAGGCATGAGCAGGTACATCTTGGGGGGCACCGGGGGGCCCTCACTCAGCTGTCAGGTGGGGCGTCACTGGTACCTCTCATTCTGGGGACAGGAACTGAGTCTTATTTATCCTCAGAGACCGAGTCATACCTCATTGTCTCTGGGACTGTCATCAGGATAAGGTCCAAACAAGAGCCCTTTAGACAGAGAGGACCCTGGGAATGTGGTTGGGGCATGGTGGTTGGATTGCTGTACCCTGACACCTGGACCTCTCACACCTGGAGCAGGGTGTGATGCCTCACCTCCTTCTTCACCTCTTTCCCCCGGGCTTTGGTCTTGCTCCTCTTGGTGGTGGCCAGGGAGCTGGTATGAGGGACCCGGGCCTCGGAGGGCAAGGTGGGTGCCCGGGGCGGCGGTGGTGTTGCTACTGACCCCGTCTCCTTCCCTTTCTTCTTCTGCAGGAAGGAAAACAGACAAGTGGCAGGTGGCCAGACCTGGGCTTCCAGCCTAAGAGGAGACCTCCATTCCTACCCAGACTCAGATTCTATTCCCACTCACTCTCGCCACTTCCAACACCCTGTAATGTTGCTGAGAGAGGGCCAAGCCACTTTCTCTCCTCCCTGCAAAATTGTTTTTCCACGCAATTGTTTTTATTACTACGCTATATTGTTGTTTGCTGTCGAAATGACTTCAATCATAGTGGCCCTTTATGACAGAACACAACTGTTCCCATAGGGTTTCCTAAGCTGTCATCTTTATGGGGACGGATTGCTACTTCCGTCACTCCTGAAGACAACAACCTTCCTGGTGGTAGCTAAGTGCTTAACTACTGTGCTGCCAGGGTTCTTTACTCTGTATTACTTATTGTGAAAATTATAAACATTAAGTCATATAAGGCTATGCCAGTTCCTCACCAACTACCCTACCAACCACACAGATGTAATCTCTAGTGACCACTTCCTTTCCAGAACGTTCCACAAGCATATGCAACCACGTAAATACCACAAATGCTATGCGAACACAAAGGAGCTTTAGTTGCACCATGGTTAAGCGCTCGGCTGCGCTCCGAAAGATCTGCACTTTGAAGGTACCAGCTGCTCCATGAGAGAAAGATGTGGCAGTGTGCCTTGTAAAGATTTGTTGCTGCTGTTAAGTGTCCTCGAGTCAGTTCCGACCCATAGCAGCTCTGTATAGGGTTTCCAAGAAGCAGCTGGTGTGCTTGACCCTCCGACCTTACAGTTTAAAGTTCAGAAGTTATCCTCCAGCACCACCCCAGGACTCCGCAGCCTTGGAAACACTTATCAGGCAGTTCTACCCTGTCCTGTGTTGTTGTTGTGAAGTGTTGTCAAGTGGGTTCCGAAGCATAGCGACCCTGTTAGTGGGTTTCCAAGGAGACTGGCGAGTTTGATCTTGTGGCTCAAAACGACCTTGAGGTCGAGTTCTACTGCACCACACCAGGACCCCACCCTGTCCTATCTGTCGTTGTTGTTAAGTGCTGTCAAGTCGGTTCCGACCCATAGCGACCCTGCTTAGGGTTTCCAAGGAGCAGCTGGTGAGCTTGAACCACCAACCTTGCAGGTCTTGTAGTCTGGCGCATTAACCCACAGCGCCACACCAAGACTCCATCCCGTCCTATAGCGTCCCTGTACATCAGAATTGACTCAACAGCCATAGGAACAAGAATATACAACGATTGCTTGAAATGGTAAATGTTTTGTTACAGATAAATTTCCACATTAAATCAATAACAACAATTAGGTCCTTACTAAACAATAGCATCAATAATGGGTCCTAGACAAAGCGGGTTAGTGGTTGCCAGGGGCTAAAGGATAAACACTGGACTTTGAACCACAGGCTGATGGTTCGAGCCCACCAGCCCTCCTTGGGAAAAAGATGAAGCTTTCTGCTCCTGCAAAGATTTGTAGCCTCGGAAATGCCATATGGAATTGCTATGAGTCAGGAACAACAATGGGCTGCGGGGAGTTACTGCCTATACTGAGTTTCTGTTTGAGAGGGTGAAAAGGTTTGGAGCTGCACAGCAGTGATGGATGCACAACCTGGTGAAGATAATGTCACCGTACCCTGAAAAACGGAGTCCTGGTGTGGCGCTGTTTGTTAATGCGCTCAACTGCAAAGTCGGTTTGAACCACAAGGTCGGTGGTTCAAGCTCACCAACCGCTCCTTGGAAACCCTATAAGAGTCACTAGTTGGAAAAACCGACTTGATGGCACTTAACAATAATAGCAACAACAATCCTTGAAATGGCTAAAATAGCAAAATATACTCTTTATATTTTACCACAGTCAAAACCAAACTACATAACACAATGTGTTCCATGACATTAAGCATCTGTCAAAACCCACAGAGCTGTCCACACAGAGAGGACCCTAACTTTACAGACTTTGTTGTTGTTAAGTGCCCTCGAGTCAGTTCCGACTCATAGCGTCCGCGTATAAGGTTTCCAAGGAGAGTCTGGTGAATTTGAACAGCCGACATTGCAGTTCAAATTGACCTTGCAGTCCAGTGTTTATTCTCTAGCACCACACCAGGATTCCAGTTAATGATAATATACAGATACTGGTTCATTAACTATGACAAATGTGCCACAGGAATAAAAGAGGATAATAATAGGGAAATTGTAGTCCCTGGGTGGTGCAAATGGTTCATGTGTTCAGTTAAGGTTGGAAGCTTGAGTCTACCCGGAGGTGTTTCAGAAGAAAGACCTGGCAATCTACTTCCAAAAAAGCAGTCACTGGAAACCCTAAGAAGCTCAGCTCTACTCTGACACACACAATGGCACCACTAGTCAGTCGACTCAACAGCAACTGATCGCTGGTGTGGGTAGAAGAGAGAAAGAAGCCTTATGAGAATTTACCTGCACAATTTCTCCATAAACCTACAACTCCTCTAAAAAACAAAGTCTAGTGAAAATTAAAACAAAAAATGTATACTATGGAATGATCTGAGATGAAGTGTAAGATGTTCTCACTGGGAGTGTACAGCTTTATTATCAAAGCCTCGAAGTTGGAAACAACCTAAATGCCCAGCAACTTGTTGGGGGGAAACTCAGGGGCATGCATACATGAAACCAAATGCTTCTATTACAGCCACCAATAGCATGGGAATCGGGTATGCTGGGAAAAAGCAGACTCAGAGCATAACTCAGGGGCTCTCTTGATTCAGGAAAAAAAATCGAACTTTTATGCTCTTAAAAGCGGTATGGACTTCCAACAAGATGGCGGACTAGGCAGACGCACTACACAGACCCTCTACAACAAAGATATGAGAGCCAAAACAAAACACATAAATGAAAACTCTGGCCCCCTAAACTTCAGAAGACAGATTAGAGAGGTGCATGGATTGCTTGCAGGGAAGAGAGGTTGAGCAGAAATGGAGGGAGGGAGCTGGCTAGATGTGGTTTTGACCATCTTGTGAGCAATTTTGGCAGCAGAAGGAGGCTTGGCAGAGCAGATTTGCCCAAAGAAAATGGCACAAAATCTTCTTTTTCCCCATGCTCTCCTGGGTAACCTGAGGTGTGGCTAGTTCCTACCCACATCCACCCCCATTTCAGACCCTGCTCTCTGAGCATTATTCAGATGACCCAGCAATTCCCCTCCTGGATATATGTATATATACCCGAAAGGTCTGAAAGCAGGGACTCAAATAGACATCTGTACATGCCCATGCTCAGAACAGTAGTATTCACAATAGTTGAAAATAACCCACGTGTCCACCAACAGATGAATGGAAAACCAAAATGTCGTTTAATTATTCAGTGGAATGTTATTTGGCCATAAAAAGGAATGAGGTTCTAATACATGCTGTGATATGGATAGACCCAGAAAATACTATGCTTAGTGTCAACACAAGCCAGATACAAACAGACAATTGTTGTATGACCACACTTATACATGGAGTATCTAGACTAAGCAAATGTGTTGACAAGCATTTAGTGGTGGTTACCAGGAGCTGGGGAAGGAGGAAATGAGAATTTAGGGCTGAAGGAGTATTGAGTTCCTTCCTATTTGGGAAAATAAAAATGTCTTGGAAATTGTGCTGATGGTTGCATAACATGGCGGCTGCACATATTCGGTGCAATCAAGTCGAGTAGCCCCACATGAAAGAGCAGACCTGCCCCATTGGGTGATCTTTAGGGGAGCAGATCGCAGCTGGGTGGGTTTAAATCACTAACTTCTTCTTTTCTGTTAATAGCCGAGTGCTTAACCATTGTGTCACAATTAACGTCACCAAGCTGTACAGTTAAAAGATTGTTTAAAAAAAAGGCAAACAATAACACATAAAAGAAGTTGGCAAAGCTTTCTAGTAACAAGAGATTATAGATCCAAGCTAAAAAATTTCATTTCAAAAGACCGATAAAATAAATTAATATGAAAAAAAAATTATTTAAAAGGGCTAACTTTATGTATCCTTCTAAAGCTATGGGTCAGTACCAACTCAATGGCACCTAACAACAACAACTTTATGTAATATGGAACTGATCACAATGGAACCGATTTTTAAAAGGTTACTCTAAGTCAGAATGCCAAAGGGGTCCACGGTATAAACATAAATAAAGAGCCTAAAGGCGTGGAAGGTGCCCTGGAGGGATAGCCAGCAGTGAGTGACCACAACGCCCAGGCTGGAGGAGGCCTCCCGCTGCCCGCCCCTGCCACCCTACCTTGCGGGGGTCCTTCCTGTCCCGGGCGCGGCCTGCATCCTTTCGGGGGCTCAGGGCACCGCCCTTGGCACAGCGTGGAGCCTTGGGCGCAGGGGCTGCGGGGGGCGCAGGGGGCGCGAGGGCAGAGGCATCATGCAGGAAGATACGCTCACTGCGCCGCCGCGTCCACAGGTCGTCGTCGCTGACCTCGGGCCCTGCCTCGAAGCCTGCGTCCTTGGGACCTCGCAGCTTGCGTGCTTTGCGTCCCTTTTCTGCTGCGAGCTTCGCCTTTTCTGGACTGGCAGGGCCGCGGGCGCTGGGTGCTGGCCCCGCCAAACTGGCCCCAGGCTCCCCAAGTCCTTTCTTGGGCCGCAGCAGCCCAGTGGGCGAGCGCTTTCGCACCTTTACCTCGCTCTCTGAGTCTGTGTACTCGAACTCCGTGCCTAAACAGAGGCAGAGAACGTTGTGGGCAGAGCTCTCTTGGGACCCGGCCCCCCCTTGCTCACTGCCTCCCAATCCCTTCTATCACCACCCCCCACAAACACTCCACAGGAAATTTTTTGTTAGTTGGGGCATTTCTCCCCATTTCCAGATGGGGAAACTGAGGCCTAGAGAAATGCCCCACTCCTACCCTTACCCTAAACCTCCTTCCGCCCCTAACCCTCATCCCAAAAGGAGCCCTCACCCCAAGACTGGGGTTGGGAGAATGTGAAAATGAGTACATAAGCCAGCAGGGGCCCGCCCCCACTCCCACACTTCCCACATGTGCCCCTGTGGAAATCCCAGAAGCCCTGAAAGCTGAGCGGTGAGGGCCCCACTCTTGGGAAAGCCCCACAAAACCCACAAGCCCTGCTGGACACCTCTGGGTGCCACTGCTCAGAGCTAGAAGGCCACTGCCCCCCAGCACCTAAAGACAAACTCGCTCACAGAAGGTGGGCACCTCAGAACCTAGACAACTCAGAAACCACCTTCCCGCTGATTCTCACCCAAACCCACTTCTACTCAGTCTTTTTGAAGCTCCCAGACTTTCCCTTCTGCTGTGTCTCTGCCCAGACCCCTGTCTCTCCCCCAAGCTCTCCCTGGGAACAGCTTATTTGGGGTAAGACCTGCCTCAGTGTCCCCAGCAGTCCCACGTGGCCATGCTCTGTCACAACAGACACACATTACCTGGTCGAGTTTCTGTACCTATCTTTGCTTCCCCCACTCCCTGAAGTTCTCTGGGAGGCCCTGGTATTGCACAGCTCAGAGCGCTGGTGGGGATGGGGACAGGAGCCTCAAGGGGCATTCACTCCCTCATGCCAGACCCCTTGATGGTCGTCATCCCCTGAGAGTACCAGCAACTTGCCCTGAACCCCACAGCACAAGAACAGAGAAGCCTTGCAACTCCCAGGCCTATGGCTCCTGGGGGCAGCAGCCTGTCAACAGCTCCTTTGGGAGACCTAGCCCCATGGTGCCAACAGATGCAGCCACCACAGTGGGGACCTGCCTGGGGCCCCTTGGCAGGCAAGATCCACTTGCAAGCTTAATGAGCCCATTAATTAATCTTTTGTTAACAGACTTCCCGCTGCACTGGGAGACAGCTGGGGGCTTTCGTGGTTGGTTGGTTAGGGTGAGGGCCATGAAACACAGGCGTGGGAGCTCCGCTTCTGATAAGACATAGAAAGACCCTACAGGATGAGGTCCCCGCCTGCAGAAAACCCGAGAATGTTGAGCTGGGTGACACACTGGAATGCATTAGGCATGGAGAAGGTGCTGGGGAGGCAGCAGCTGTCAGTCTGGTGGGGAGTAAGCACTAGCTTGGTCGCTATATAGGTAAGAAGAATACAGGCAAGACCCGTCCTGAAGGCATTACTCTGGGGATTCTCCTTGGCACAAATATTTGGAAGCTGGGACAAACATCAAAAGCCTTGGTGGCAGAGTGGCCAAGTGCTCACTTGCTAACTGAAAGGTGGACAGTTTGAATCTACCAGTTGCTTTAAGGGAGAACGAAAGATATGGTAGTAAAAATTACTGCCTTGGGACTTCTTTTTACTGAGGGTATTTAAATATTATGGGAACAGTCTTCTGTGCGCCCTGAACTCATGCATAAAAGGTATTCTTGTTCATTGCAAATGTATTCTCCCATTTGTATCAGACAGAACTTATCATGGTAATTGTAAATCTGAATCTGTACTTGGAAACGTTGTGATAGGAATCATTTACTACTAAATGATTTCTACACTGAGCTGGTAGTAGGTAAGATGTTCACCTGCCCTCCTCTCTTACAGTTAACGTATAAACTGAAAAGATTTCGATCGAATGAATAGTTTCTAATGTTTACACATACCCTCATCTGTAATATGCCACCTACTAAAATAAAATATTTGGGGGGAGTTCTGAAGATAAAAAGGATGTACTGAAAAAAAAAATTACAGCCTTGGAAACCCTATGGGACCATTCTACTGTCTTATAGGGTGTCTCTATACTGTGCAAATAATCCGAGAAGCTGGATGATATGAAAAAAAAAAAAAAAGCATGACATCAGGATTAGAGCAAGACTCCATTAACAACCTGCAATATACATATGATACAACCTTACTTGCTGGAAGTGAAGAGGACTTAAAATACTCATGAAGATCAAAGACTATAGTCTTTCAACTAGTCCGATGGACTAATGGAACATGTGAACATCAGTCTTCACGACCCAGAGACCAGAAGAACTAGATGGTGCCCAGCTACAGCTGCCAACCACTCTGAAAGGGGATCACATTAGTAGATCCTGGATAGAGCGGCATAATGTGTGGAACAAAACTCAAAATTATTCAAACAAAATTAAAAGACCGAGCTTACTGGTCCAAAAGAGACTGTGGCACTCAATCACCATTCAGGTCTGGAAAGGAACACATCCACTTTCAGCCAAGCAGTAAAGAGGGGTATCAGGAAAACAACAACACTAGTAAGATATGCTCAGTATGAAGAATGGAATGGTCAATCATTCAAACTCAAAGGGGCAACATGTACCTAAGGACAAGGATGGGAAGGTGGATGGAAGGGGAATAGGAGCCACAGAGAGGAAGCGGGATAACTGTTGTTCCATGGAGGAGATTGCAATCATTGCGATGAAACAAAGTCTATGATTTGTTGACTGTAAAACTGATGATCTTATCTGTAAACCTTCACTCAATTCACAATGAAAAGTAAAAACAAAAAACACCAAAGACTATCTCCCAACTGGACTAATAAATAATTTCATGATAAACAGACAAAAGATCGAAGTTGTCAAAGACTTCATTTTGCTTGGATCCACAACCAACACTCATGGAAGCAGCAGTCAAGAAATCAAATGACATATTGCATTGGGCAAATCTGCTGTAAAAGACCTCTTTTTAAAGTGTTCAAGAGCAAAGATAGCAGTTTGAGGACCAAGGTGCACCTGACCCACACCATGGTATTTTCAGTAGCTTCATATGCATATGATATGCATGTAAAAAATTAAAAAATGAATAAGAAAAACTGTAAAAAAGAATTGATGCATTTGAATTATGGTGTTGGAGAAGAATATTAAAAGTACCAGGTATTGCTAGAAGAACAAACCAATCTGTGTTAGAAGATTTATTCGTTCTTTCCTTAGAACCCAGGATGGCGAGACTTTGTCTCTCATGCTTTGGACATGCTACCAGGAGGAGCCAGTCCTTGAACAGACAAGGATAGCATGCTTGGTAAAGTGGAGAGTTGGTGGGAAAGATGAAGACCCCCCACCCTGAAGAAGATAGATTGGTTGGCACCATAGCAACAGCAATGGGCTCAAGTGTAACAATGATGAGGATGGGACAGGACCCGGCAGTGTTTTTTTCTGTTGTGCACAGGGGTCACTATGAGTTGGAACCACCTCAAAGGTACAAAACAAAAAGACAACATAGGGTCTTCTATGAATTAGGATGGACTTTATGGCATGAGGTTTGGTTTGGATGACTAGTGGGGGTGAAAAAATGAATTCTATCTGATCTCAAACAAGAAAGAAAAGTCTGGAAACTAAAGCAGAAAAGTTGGAGAAAAGACTTCCCAAACTCTATCTACCCACATCTCTCATGAACTCCTGACCCACAAGTGCACAGTACAGATTGAAAGCAGCCCCAGTAAAGGCAAAAAAAAAAAAAAGATTTCAACAGACAGAAATTGGAGGTAAGTCCTACCAACAAAAAAACCCATTGAAACAAAGGAAATAATACTCAAAGGAGGAAAATAAGAGAACTCAGACTCACCACAACTTAACATAATATCCAGGGTACAATCCAAAGTTACCCAACAATGAAAAACCAAAAAAAATAAACAACGTTCTGGAGAGAAAAGAAAATCAACTGAATCTGACCCTAAAATGAACCAGATGCTGGAACTAAAGAACACAAATTTTGAAGTGGCTATTTATAGTATGGAGTCCTGGTGTGGTGTTGTGGGTTAATGCGCCAGACTGCAGTGTCATTTGAACTGCAAGGCCAGTGGTTCAAGGTCACCAGCTGCTCCTCAGAAACCCTATACAGGGTCGCTATGGGTCGGAACCGACTCGATGGCACTTAACAACAATAACATTTATAATAAGTATCCTCAATGAAGAAAAACAAAATTATTTCAATGTATAAAAAATTTTCACCCGAGAAATGGTAAGTATCAGCAAAGAAATAGAAGATAGAATTTCTTTGGAAAAAAATTCACGGACACAGGAGCTAAGGGTTGGATCAAGGAAACAAGTCCTGGTGGCACAGTGGTTAAGTGCTTGGCCACGAGCTGAAAGGTCAAAGATTCATACCCACCCGGTGGCTCCATAGGACAAAGGTCTGGCAATTTACTCAGGGCAGTTCCACATTGTCACATAGAATCTCCATGAGTCATAATGAACTGAGCAGCACCCAACAACAAAAACAACTGATTGAACCAGCAGTCAAGAGATCAAATGCCATACTGCACAGGGTAAATCTGCTGCCAAAGACCTCTTTAAAGTTTTAAAAAGCAAAGATGTCACTTTGATGAGTCAGGTTCATTTGACCCAATCCATGGTCTTTTCTAATCACCTCATACAAACGGAAAAGTTCGACAGGAAAAAGGAAAGACAAAAGAACTGATATGTTCAAATTTTAGGGTGTTGGGCAAAGAATGTCTGTTCTTTTCACGTCTATTCAACACTGTGTTGGAGGTTCTAACCAGAGCAATAAGGTCTGAAAAAGAAATAAAAACATCCAGATTGGAAAAAAAGGAGTAAGAACATATTTTCAAATTATAGTCTTGTATGTAAAAAATCCTAAGAAATCTACTAAAAAACAATTAGAATGAATAAATTAATTCAGCAAGGTTGCAAGATACAAGACCAGTACACAAAATATAAGGTATTCACATAGCATCTGTTAGGACTTGAATTGTGTCTCCAAAAATAATGTGCTTTAAATCTTAACCTTTTGCCTGTGCTTTAATCCCATTTGGGAAGGGTTGTCTCTGTTATGCTAATGAGACAGGATTAGTGTAGGTTGTATCATGAGTTAATCTCATTTTAGATATAAAAGAGATTAAATAATCGAGCAGAGAGAGATGGGGTAAAACAGAGAGAGAGAGGTGGGTTGGGAGAGTTGGTAAAATAGATTCCAAGATACATGAGATCTCCAAGACACCAGAAAGCAAAATATGAAGAAACGAGAACCTTTCTCAACAGAGGACAAAGTCTTTTCCCCCCTGATTTTGGGCTTGTAGCCTCCTAAACAGTGATAAATTAATTATCTGTTTGTTAAGCTATCTATATGTAGCATTTCTGTTATAGTGACAATAGAATTTGGTACCAGAAAAGTGGGGTGCTGCTCTAATAGATACCCAAAATACGGAAGCAGTTTAGAAATTGGGCTGGATTGTTGCTGTTGTTAGAATGCCGTCCAGTCGATTCCGACTCCTAATGACCATGTATAGGGTTTCCAAGGCTGGAAATCTTTGCATGTGCAGACAGTTATCATCTTTCTCCTGAGGACTGGCTGGTGGGCTTGAACCACCAACCCTGTGGTTCGCAGTCCAGGGATTATCCTGTGGCGTCACTGTGCTCCCTGGAGTAATGGATAGAGACTAGACGAGTTAGATGTTTTAAGGTGCCTAATAAGTAAAGTAAAAAGCTTAGATGATCTAGAAGAGACTGTTGGCAGAAGTTATGGATGGTAGAGGTTGTTCTGGAGAGGGCTCAGAAGGAAGTGAGAAAAGCTATGGAGAAAGTCTCTATTGTGTATGGCCCTACTGTGGTGGGCTGCATGTTGCTGCTGGAAGCTATGCCATTGGCATTTAAAATACCAGGAGGCTCACCCATAATGGACAGGTTTCATCAGAGTTTCCAGACTAGTAAGGAGAGGTGAACCACTTCTGAAAAATTAGTCACTGAAAATCCTATGAATCACACCAGAACACTGTCAGATATAGTGCCAGAAAATTAGCCCCTCAGGTTCGAAGGCACTCAAAATATGACTGGGGAAGAGCTGCCTTCTCAAAGTAGGGTTGACCTGAGTGACGGATGGATCAAAGTTTTAAGGAACCTTCATTGCCGATGTGGCACAACTCAAAATGCGAGTAGACGGCTGCAAATATCCATTAATAATTAGAATGTGGAAGTACAAAGTATGAATCTAGGTAAATTGGAAGTAGTAAAAAAATGAGTGACTGGATCGATAACCTAGGCATTAGTGAGCTGAAATGGACTGGTAAGGTTAACTATGAATCAATCATACAGTCTACCGTGCCAAGAATGACAAATTAAAGAGGAATGGCATCACATTTATCATTAAAAAGAATATTTCAAGAACAATCCTGAAATACAATGCAGTCAGTGATAGGATAACCTAAAAAGGAAGACCAGCTAATAGAATATTCATTAAATTTAAACACTAAAGCCAAGGATGAAGAAACTGAAGATTTTTACTACCTCCTGCAGTCTGAAGTTGATCAAATATGCATCAAGATGCATTGATAATTACTGGTGATTGGAATGCAAACGGTGGAAACAAAAAAGAAAGATAAATAGTTGGAAAATACAGTCTTGGTGCTAGAAACTACTCCATAGATGTTGTTGTTAAGTGCCATCAAGTTGGTTCCAACCCATAGTGACCCTGTAAAGGGTTTCAAAGGAGTGGCTGATGAGCTTGAACCACTGATCACGTGATTCAAACCAACCTTACAGTCCAACACATTAACCCGTAGCGCCACACCAGGACTCCAAACAGAGAGTAGCTGAAGTAGAAGAAAACATGAAGTCAGAGATGAACAGAGGACTTCAAAGCAATGCTTGGGATGACAAAATTAAATGTTATAATGAAATGTGCAAAAACCTGGAGGAGTTAGAAAACCAAAGGGAAGTACACGCTCAGCCATTTCTCAAGCTGGAAGAACTGAAGAAAACAATTCAAGTCTTGAGGTGTATATAATATTGAAGGATTCTGTGGACAGGAAGCATCAAAAGAAGATGAAAGGAAAGCATAGAGTCAATGTAACAAAACTAGTCATGCTCAACCACTTCAAGAGACAGCATATGATCAATGATCTCCGGTATTGAAGGAAGAGGTCCAAGCTGCACTGAAGACCTTAACGAAAAGAAAAGCTTCAGGAATTGATGGAATAAAAATCGAAATCTTTCAACAAATCTGATGCAGCACTGGAAGTGCTCACTCATCTATGTCAAGAAATCTGGAAGACAGCTACCTAGCCAACCAATTGGAAGAAATCCATATTAGTGATCATTCAGAAGAAAGGTGGCCCAGCAGAATGCAGAAATCATCCAATAATATAATATCACGTGCAACTAAAATTTTGCTGAAAATAGTTCCAAAACAGTACATCGACAGGAAGGTATTCAAGTTGGATTCAGAAGAGGAAGTGAAACTAGGATCTCATTGATGGTGTCAGATGGATCTTGGCTGAAAGCAGTGAATACCAGAAAGATGTTTATTTGTGCTTTGCTATGGAAAGGCATTCGACTATGTGAATCTTAACAAACAAACTATGGGTCACATTGCAAAGAATGGGAATTCCAGAACACTTAACTGTGCTCATGAAGAAACCTGTACATAGACCAAGAACCATTCAGTATCTCTTTGTTCTTAAGAACAGAACAAAGAGATACTGAATGGTTAAAAAACAGGAAAGGTGTGTGTTGCAGTTATATTCTTTCACCATACTTATTCAATCTGTATGCTAAGCAAATAATCTGAGAAACTAGATTATGTAAATGAGAACATGACATCAAGATTGGAGGAAGACTCATTAACAACCTGCAGTATGCAAATGATAAAGCCTTGCTTGTGGGAATTGAAGAGGACTTGAAACACTGATGAAGACCAAAGACTATAGCTTCAGTATGAATTGCACCTCAATGTAAAGGAAACAAAAATCCTCACATTTGAACCAATACATAATACCACGATAAACAGAGAAAAGACTGACGTTGTCAAAGACTTCATTTTGCTTTTGGATCCACAATCAATGCTCATAGAAGCAGCTGTCAAGAAATCAAAGGACATGGTGCACTAGGCAAATCTGCTGTAAAAGCTTCCTTTTGACCCTACAATGTTCAGTGGACTTTTGTGGACCCAGCTGGGGACCTGGATGGCAAGCAGTGTGAGGAGACCTGGGGACTCTTGGACCCAGAGTCAGTGGCGT
>NW_006408552.1:14999772-15069061 GCF_000296735.1 Chrysochloris asiatica | reverse complement strand
GTGGGGGTGGGAGGGAGTGTAGGGGGCGGGTTTCTAGGATATACCCTTTGGTTGGTTGAGGATGCATGCAGGGGATTGGTAATGAGATGATAGACGATGGAATGAAAGTAAAATGAAAGTTCTTTCATGTAAACTACCATATAATTCACAATAAAACATTTAAAAAAGTTTCCTTTTGAGTGTTAAAGAGCAAAGATGTCACTTCTGAGGACTAAGGTGCACCTTACCCAAGCCATGGTATTTTCAATCACCTCATATGCATATGGAAATTGGACAATGATTATAGAAGAATTGATGCATTCAAAACAAAACAAAACCCCCCAGAGGGAATAAAAGCAAATACTGTTGAATAATGATGCATGGAGGAAATTGTAATCATTGCAATGAAACGATGATGTAAATAAAGCCAATGTTTTCCCATGTAAACTATCACTCAGTTCACAATAAAAACTTTCATAAAAAATGTCCAGCCAGTATACTCCTTAGAAGCAAGAATGGCAAAACTTCGTCTCTCGTACTTTGGACATGTTGTCAGGATGATCAGATCCTGGAGGAGCACATCATGCTTGGAAAAGTGGTGGAACCGTGAAGAAGGAAGACCCTCAATGAGACGGACTGACAGAGTGGCAGCCACAATGGGCTCAAACACAGCAGTGCTTGTGAAGGTGGGGCAGGGCCGGGCAGTTTCATTCTGTTGTGCATCAGGTCAGTAGTGACTCGAAGGCACTTAACAAAAACAAAAACATGAGCAAACTATTGACCGACACAAGAAGACTATTTTAGGAGGTGGTCCAGGATCCAGAATTGATGGTATTGAAGGAAGAGGTTAACGTTACACTAAGACATTAAGGAAAAACACCAATTAAGATGACTCACAACCCAACTCTGGGCTAGGATGGGCCACATATGGACTTGAGACCTGGGGAAAGTAGAGGTGGAGCTAAAAGAGGGTCCCAAGGCCCCCCAATGTTCCAAGACAAAGCAATGATGCACATGCAGTGAGAAGTACAGACAGACAGACTCTGAGCAATGGGCTGGCCAGACCTAGTGGTGTGAGGACCAGCTGCAGCGACAAGGACACCATCAGTTGGAGGAAGTTGTTTACTGTGGATTTTCGTTTCTTTAAACCATGAATGCAAATAGAATCTGGTCAATGAATTATTCTTGAAGCATTTATTGAGATGATCAAGTGGTATTATGGGCTGCCTGGTGGTGGTGGTAGCGGCTGTGTGCCGTGGAGTCATAATGACCCTGCATAGGGTTTCCGAGGCTGTAAATCTTTATGGGAGCAGAAAGGCTCCTCTCACTCCTGCAAAACAGCTGGTAGTTTCAAACTGCTGACCCTGAGGTTAGCAGCTCAACTAGTAACTAGTATGTTATCAGAGTTCCTTATGGACTAAATGGTGCTCTCCACAAAATGATTGATGAAGTTTTAACCCCTGTACCCAAGAATGTGACCTTGTTTGGAAACAGGCTTGGTGACCCCCAGCTCCTTCAGGTGCTAACCCCAGGCGCCCCAAGGTCTGTCCATCTCACTTCTGAAGTCCCTCTCTGAGACTTTTCTCACTAGAAGCCGCTGCTGTTTCTTCGGACTGCACCACCATTTCTTGCCGGCACGTTTGGCTGGCTCCTACTTTTAGCTCATGGCTAACCTGCAGTGGCCTCCTGGACCCCCTGGCTGGAGCAGGGGCCTTTCTTAGGCTGCCCAAGCCCTACAGGGTACATTCTTGAGGCTTCCTTGCTCTCCTAGGACTGACTGAAGGGGGTGGCCAGGTTTGTGGAGTGTGGGAATGCCTAGTGAGGTCCTCCTTTGCAAAGCCTGTGAGAGTGGGGGGCCTCCTGTTCATTGGCAACAGCAGAGCAGGTGAATATCACACTCAGGACAGGTGGGCCCACCAGGCATAGGCTCAGCTGGCTGGCACACTAGCTCTGCTCCTCCCTCCTCTGAGCCTCAGTGTGCCCATCTGCAGAATGGGCCCACGGCCCCTGCCTCCCACCCTCCATGGCCCGTGGCTCACCCATTAGGCTCTGGCGCTCCTCCTTCTTCCGTGCCTTCTGCTTGGCCTCCAGCTGCACCACCGACAGGGCCGGACCCACGGTGGGGCTGGGCAGGGCACTGGCTGCGAAGCGTGCCAGCAGGCCCAGCCCGCTCTCCTCCAGGCCTGGCGACAAGGCCCGCTCCCGGGCCCCCAGCCTATAGCCGCCACTGGCCTCGTCCTCCTCCTCCTCCTGGAGCCCTGCATCCTCCTCCTCCGAGCTCTCATCTAGCGTGCAGAAAACAGGGGCCAAGTCAGAGCTCTGGTCTCAGCATTTGTCACCGCCCAGTGTCCCCCAGCCCAGAGCCACCATTGGTATGGCGCCAGTGCAAGGTGACTTGGCACCCAGCTCCTCCCCAGGGGGCAGCTGGGGAGTGGTCCGAGCTGGCCAGCACTTCCTACCCATGTCCCCTCCGCCCCATCACATGAGCCCAGAGACAGCAGCGGCTGTGGGTATAGAGAGGCCTCCTGTCAGTGGGATTCCGGCATGCACCTTGGCTGGGTCAGGGACAGACACATGGACAGGACTGGAGACAGCTCCCTCCACGTCTCACACACACACAAACACACACACACACGCCCGACACACAACATGAAGGCTGACAAGGAGGCAGCTGAGAAAAGAAGGGAAAGGGAGGCTGAGGGAAACGTGGGGGTGAGGGTGGGGGTCCCTCAGGGTGTAGCTGGAGGTTTTGGGTGTGGGTGCCCTTGAAGGAACCAGAGGCCCAGGGCTGGCAGCAGGAGAAGGTGGTCTTTTCCAGGGGTGGGCAGTTCAAGTCCACAGCTGACTCCCAGCAACAACCCCATGCAGGGGAAGCCTAGGCAACCCACTAGTCCTCTCAGAACCCCTATTTCTCATTTCCACATAGCTAAGAACCAAGCTCACTGCCATCGAGTCGATTCCGACTCACAGCAACCCTGTTATCGGTTTTCTGAGACTGTAAATCTTTAGGGGAGCAGACAGCCTCATCTTTCTCCCAAGGAGTGGCTGGTGGGTTTGAACTGCTGACCTTACGGTTAAGCAGCCCAACACCTAATGCTCAGAGCCAACAGGGCTCATTCATTACCCACCTGAGGGCAAGGTTCAGACAGGTTCCTACACATGTGGGAGAAACAGCACCCGTCTGCATAGGAAAGAATGGTACAGAGAAATTCCAAGCTGGAAAGTACTTGTGGCTTGAAGCAGGGCATTGGACTGCCTTGCTTACCCGCCCCAACAAAAGCTGCAGTCAAGTCAACTCTGACTCATGGCGATGCCATGTGCTCCATTGGGTTTCTCAGCTGCCATCCTCGCAGAAGCAGGTCACTAGGCCTATGTTTCACGGCACCACTGCGTGGTTCAAACCACTCAGCACGACCTGTTTGCACCACACAGAGGCCATGGGCTTCCTCATCCACTGCCGTTGAGTTGATTCCAACTCACAGTAACCCTACAGACCAGAGTAGAACTCCCCATCAGGTTTCCAACAGTAATCTTTTCTGACACTGACTGCCTCATCTTTCTCTCTTGGAGAGGATAGTGGGTTCAAACTGCAGGCCTTTCCGTTTGCAGCCCAACGCTTAAACCATGGCACCACCAGGGTTCCTTGCTTAGCCATAGTTGAATGAAAAATGAACCCCACCCTGGGGTATCAGAGTGGTGGGTGGGTGCATCACTCCCTCACATCACATTTGGTGACTGGTTTGACAAGGTGGGCTTCTCTTAAAAAAGCCACCATGCCTGCTTACCTAAGTCCAGCTGTGGCAATCAGGAGCCAAGCTGCAACTCAGGGGACCCTGCAAGGGAGGACTGTGCTCCCTGCAAATAAACCAAACCTGCCATCGAGAAAGTAAGACACTTACAGGGGATCCAGACATCCCCAACGAGGGCGGGCAGCGGGCAGGCAGAGCAGGAGGCCGCCCAAGAACTAAGTGGGCCTGAGACATGCCATGCGTGACCGGGACCCACCAGAAAAGCCACGAGAGAGACAACATGTCTCTGGGGTAGCAAAGGCCAAGTCCACGTTCTCCTGCCACCCCCCAGGGCTGCCAATGAGGTCAGGGGGTCCTTTGTGTGTGCCCAGCTCCGGAGAAAGCCAGGTTCCTGTTGGGAGGGGTGAAGGGTTACGTCAGGGGGTAGAGAGAGGAAGAGGCAGAGAGGGGAGGGCTGTTAAGAGCGCGAGGCAGGGAGGGGTGCGGCCCCCAGAGCAATGGATGGCACAGGATGGCGAGGCGAGCGGGCAGGCAGACAGTGCACACGTGCGATCCATTCACATGGCGGCGGTGTCACATGGTTCGTCTCCGGCCAGCGGGTCACAGCAGCAAAGCAGGCTAGGTGTGGGCAGACTCCCACAGCACCTGGGTCCCCCCCATCGGGGCCTGGTCAATTCCAGAAGGGGGCCTGGTGGGGAACTGTTTGGGATGGGCAGTTGGAGCTGTGGCCATAAGGTTTCCCTTCCAAAGAACTCCTTCCCTGGTTGCTCAAGTGTGGAGACCCCAATCAGGAATCTTGGGGCAGGAGAGGGCTGGCTTTTGCCTTGGAGCATTCTGCCCACATTAAGACTTGGGCACCAGATCCCAGTCCAATGCCAGCAACTTGGAACAGCAGAGCATTTGGCAAGGCAAAGACCAAAAAAGGGGTTCAGTTTCCACACAGTGGAGGTGCCATTTTGGAGGTGCAACAAGCATCCCAAGGCTGCTGGTTAACTGGGGCCAGGGCCAGTGTCAGAGGGGCAGCAAGGTTCAGAGTCCTCCCGCAGTGGAGCAGAGGGGACCTGGGAACCACAAAAAACCCTTCTGGAACACTCCATACCATGAGGGTATCAGAGTGAGCCAAGGATGGGCAAAAACGTTCCCAAGAAAGAAACCCAAGGAACGTAGAAAAACGTTGGGTGGTTGTTCGTTTTACTTTGTTTGAATCTTGGATCCATATGTGTGGGATTGGCTGTTGGAACTTGGTTTGGTTTCTCCAAACCCAAGAAACGCCGAGGCAACCTCCTGCTGCCATACCCAGTGGGGGGTCCACCCCAAGGAGTCGGAAGGTGGAGAGGGGACAGAAAAGAAAAGGGTTTTGCCTACCTACGGAGCAACGAGCCGGGCTGGGGCTCAAGCTCGGGGCCCTGCTGCGCTGTCTGCCTACTCCCAGCCTCCACTTTGCGTCCAGAGTGCAGCGTGAGAGCAAATGCAAGAGACCGAAACAGACATTCAAAGCATCATGGGTAGGGGTCAAGGGTGAAGGGATGGTCAAGCTGCTGGGGGGAAAAGCAGACACACTAGAAAAGGCAAGCCAATTAAAGGATTTTAGTACTGGGGGAGAGGGAGTCAGTAAGGCCCTATTACCCAAATATCCCTTTGCAAGGCCTGACCAAGGGTCAGTGTGCAGGGGGGGCAACCGAGTCAAGCATCTCAAGCCAGGGGGCCTCATCCCACTCCCCCCACACCCCTTCTGCTTCTGGATCTGGTCTCTCAAACAGAGATCCTTTAGCTCTGCTGTTCAGCTCTAAGTGAGGGCCCCCCCCACCCCAGTTCCTGCTACCCACTTCCTTATAATTTGGTGGGGGGGGGCGCATTGGTGGGTTGGGGGGCCACATCTGCTTTGATGGATTCAGGCAGGAGGTTGCAAAAACTGGGGAGCTGAACCCCGACTTTAGGGAGATGGGAAAAAAGGGAGCATGGTGCACTCGATGAAGTTGGAGGAGGGAGGCTCAGGAGTAAGGGAGAAACCCTATCAGACTGGCCCCCCCAGGTCCCGGAAACCAGGCTGGCTGGGGATGGAGTGGCCCCTCTTCTCACCTGGCAGCAGCCCGGGAGACCATTAGCCCAAAGGGAATGTGCAATTTCTTGTCACCTAAACAGGTCTCTAGCAACAATTTGGAGGGAGGTATGGGGAGGGAGAAGCAGAACAAGGAATATGAGCCATGCCTGGAGCATAGGACCTGCACAGCCCCCGGGAGCACGTTCCCATCTAGCCTAAGCCAGTCCCTGTCCAAATGTGCCAGGAGCCACCCCAGCCCTAGCCCCGGAGTCCGGGTCATGAGTTTGACAATCCAGGTGCTGCTCGCTCTTCTAAAAGGAGTCTGCCCTGAAACAAACCCTAAAACTGGGGCTGGGACACCATTTTCCAGAAATCATGCTTCTGATTGAAGGGCTTGGAAGAATCTCCAGCATTTCTAACTCCAGAAGTCTGATTCTGAGATCAGAAAAAGGCAGTCAGAGGGGGTCTCAGGGCTCCCCGAGTCTGAGCCTCGCATTTCATAAGGGATGTGACGGAGGCCCCCTGGCTGACGCAGAGGTCGAGCAGAGGCCAAGCTAGGCCATTGGACTCCTAGCCCAGTGCTCTTCCCATACTTCGTCCCTCAGCACGGCCACAAAGCCAATGCTTTTGCATTTAACAATAAAAAAAAAACCCCAAAAACAAACAAGGGACGTGCCCAACTGTCTTGCCCCTGTACTGCCCACATGCCCTTCAAAACAGAAATAGATGTTGAAACACAAGTGTTGGCGAACCACTAGTTCTTAACCAGTGCTGGGGATGAATTAGTGCTTCAGAAAATAAATGACAAATACAAGCAGCTCAAAAAATAAAATAAAATGAAAAAAAAAATTTAAAAGGTGATGCTGGAGGTGAAAGCAGTTGACTTTGAACCTGCAAAATGGAATGAATGCCAATAGCTACCAGGGATATTTGAATAATAGAGAAAAGCAGTAGATTGCATTAACTCCATTGCTACTCCTGTGGGGTGGTGAGGAGGAAGCGGGGAGGGAAGAGGAACAAAATGAAGGGAAGCGTCAACCTAATTGTCTAGTAAGGACACAGCAAGAGAGACAAGGCACACGGGTTTAGTTAAAAATGAACTCGATATGTTTAATAAAGCTTGGTATTACCAAAATCCCGCGCAGTACAGACATCAAGTCACACGCCCACACGACAGAATTCCATTTACAAAATGTTCCTCAGGAAGCCTCCACCGGGCCGCCCATGGCGAAAGAGAACCCAACCCAAGCCTGTGGTCTAGGTGGGCAGAAAAACTGAGAAGGAACTTAGGGTAAGGGAAGTGGGGTGGGAGAGTAAGGAGAGTGGAGAAAGGTAAAGACTAATAAAAACCCAGCCCATATAAAAGCTCAAAAAGAGCTAGCCAATGATATTATCACAATGATACAAGTACAAATAAAAACAAAAATAAAAAATAATTAGGCGGATAAGGCAGGCTACGCTGCCAAGAACCAAGATGGCCGTCCTTCCTGTGGCCATCCAAGATGGAGGACCTCAGTGTCTGCCATCTCTATCTTGTGGGCATGCTCTCTCGATCTCTCTCTTGCTCTCTCTCTCACGCGCGTGCTTTCACTCACTCGCTCTAGTTATAAAACATGGAAGGTATATTTTGTGTTTTGAGCTAGTAACCTTGGTCAAACGAGTCCTCCGAAGAGTCACTGAAGGAGGAACGTGCGTCGGCCTCTCGGAGCAGCAAGCAAAATGACTGCTTTCTGCTGGTGGCCGGCTTGGGTTTCAGAGTCCGGGAGGCCACCAGGCCCCGCTTGGTCAGCTTGGGGCCTCCTGCTGGCTTGCTGTTCTTGGCCACCATGCCACAAAGAATGGAAGATGTCAATTTGGAGCTGGAGGGGCCTTGGCCAGACCACTCATCCTTCAGGAATTCCTCATCTTCCTCGGAGTCAGTATCTGCAGTCAAAGTAGTTTGTAATAGAGGTAAGTCACAGATGCTGAGCGAGGGGTAGGCATTCTTTATTTTACTGCTCTTAGTGCTTTGGGGAAGAGATTGGTGCAAGCCTGAGCAGAGAGGTACAGATGCCTGTTGACCGAGGAAGAAAGCTCAGTGGGCAACAGGCTCTCCTTCCCTCGCCTGGGCCTCTGGCCTTTCACCCATGGAGGCCTCCGAGCCACAGGCCCTGCATGGCTGGTCTTTCGTGTACTTGGAGCTGGGCCCATTCTAGGCTGGATGCTGCCAGCATCACCTGCCATCAGTCACTTCAGCAAACACCAGCTGTGAGGCAGCCTTCCTGGGGGGTGGGGGTGGGGGGGTGGTCAGGGCAGTCAGCACTCAGCCCAGGGACTTCTTTTGGTGACCCAGAGAGGAAAGAGCTCCACGAAGCTCTTCTCTCCAAAATACAGGCACCCAGTGGCAGGCAAGCTGGGGCCTGTCTCCCAGTCAATGACATCACCCGGTTAGCTTGGAAATGGCTGCGGTGAGAGTACTTACACCAAGGCAATCGGCACACCATTACAAGTCAGGGCCTTAGTTCTTTCAGAGCAGCTCACTATTGCTGGCTTCCCCTCCCCTAAGTCTCTAGTCTAACCATGTGGTCAAAGCTCAAAGTTTTCAAATTTTCCTGGCAGGAATCCAGCTAGCATTAGGGAGCAGGGTGCTGGGCCTTTCCAACCCCACCACACTCACATCCTTTTATCTGTTTTACATATTGCATTGCCAAACAAGATTGTGCTGGAAGAAAGGGCTCCACAGCCAAAGACTGTAATCTCTTGTTCTGGCACAATCCACAGGAAATGTGAGGAATGCTAACACACACAGCTACAGTGTGGCTTCTCCAAGTCCAAAAGAAACTACATATGATGAGGGGCCAGGCCTCTGGCTGCTTCCACAAACATCTATGGTTTCCACTCCAACCAAGACCAGTCATAGGATGACCTGGCAACCCAAGGCGAGGAAAAAAATCACACCAAGCTGCCACCATTGCACACCCTCAACCATAGCTCTCATAGTTTCCTCCAACCTCTGGCCTTCCTGAGGTTCCATCCCAGACTGGAGACTCCTACGGTGACAATAATCAAAGTGTCTCTCCACCAGGCATGCCACCCGCCCCTCCAGTTCAAGCAGCAAGTGGAGTAAGTACTGTTCTTTCATGCCATCTGCCCACACAGCGGAACTCTGCGGCAAAGCACAGCTCCCAACCTCTTTGGGGCCTTGTGTTCTCATTTGCCTAGGCTCACTAAAGAGCCAATCAAAACTTTTTTTTTTTAATGTAATTAAAACCAAAACAAAGATAGGATTTCTCTACAAAGTCAATGGCATACCGTAGTAAGCACTGGACTGCTAACCACAAAGTCTGTGGTTCAAAACCACCAGTCACTCCTTAGAAACTCTATACAGGGTCACACTATGAGTTAGAACTGACTCAACAGTACTTTACAATAACAAGTCATTCTCTAGTTGGAAATTGGCCTTTTGACTCTTGCTGTATTCTAAACCCATTTATCTAGCCTAAGGAGTCTGTAGAGCCCTGATGTGGTGCTGTAGGTTAAGTACTGGACTTACATGCAAGATTGGCAGTTCAAACCCACCAGCGACCCTCAGAAACCTTATACAGGGTTGTTAGGAGTCAGAACCAACTCGATGATACACAGCAACCGAACACAACAAGGAGTCCAACGGTGGTACAAGAAGAACCTCAAAAGAAAGGCGTGGTGACATGCTTCCCAAAAGTCCCAGCCTTGAAAACCCTTCAGAGTTCGGTTAGACTCTGCCACGGGCTCACCAGGAGTTGGAATCGACTAAATGGCAACCAGTTTTCTTGACAAGACAATGTAGTTTTAGATGATGGCAAAATTGGTTATATAGGCAATTGTGAACATTCTTTCTGTCATACAACAGCTCAGAGAACCTGAGACCTCAGGGACAGAGCTAATCTGTGACCACCAATACCACCCCCATTCACTTGCACCTATAAGCAGGAATAATGGGGTCCCTCCAGTGACCAGCCAAGTCACATTCACAGATCATACTACCGCATGTCAAAGGAGCAACCACACCCCTCCACACACCCATTCTGCATCATCCCATAACAGCCGAGATAGAGCATGCAAAGGAAGCCCTTTCTCTGAAACTGTCCCTTTCTACTGTGTCCATGTTGTGACCAGAGGTCTGGGCAGTGCTATTCTGACCGCACGCATATGCATCAGGGCGCTAGGTCAACCTCACATATCCACAGTCCTCACGTCAAACACAGAAGGCAGAGAGAGGCTCACCTCAGGACCATCTGAGCAGAGCAAGCACAGCATGTATACTGAAGATAGCCACAGCTTAATTCTGGGCCTGGTGCCATATTGAGCTTTACCTGCATGAGCTCACTGAAGGCTCACACCAACCTTTCCAGGCAGGTATGGGTATCTGGACTCAAAAAAATCAATAACAGTTTTCTCTTCTTTCCTTAAGAAAACACACTTTATTACAACATTCAAACTGCCCAATGAGCCAGTCAGAGCCAATCCAAAGCTCAAGATATACAGAAACGGGCAGATGCCCAGCCAGCCAGCATCAACAAGGTTGACCTTTCCAGAATCCAAGACCATCCTAGCCCTTGGTAAACAAAAGAAACATGGTACCTATCTGTCCTGGGCATAAAGTGTTCAACCATACTTACTGAGTACCTAGCATGCCATACAGACCACAAACAGCCATGAAGGAAGCCGTTGGTTAAACCAAGTTTGTCTTGCTCAGGAAAACCACAAGGGCACGATCTGAGATTTCAGTGACGGCAGCCCAATATGGTAGTCTCGAGTCCCACATAGCTATTAATAAGAAAATCCCTTAGAATTAAATCAGCTCTGTACTATAGATGCATGGGATATATTCCAAGTGCATAGTAACCACTTGTGACTTGCTGTTGTTAAGGGCCATCTCATAGCAACCCTGCATAGGGTTTTCGAGGAGTGGCTGGTAAATTTGAACCGCTGACCTTTTGGTTCAAACGGACCTTGTGGTCCAGTACTTATCCCACAGCGCCACACCAGGACTCCCTTTGTGACTTAGTGACTACCATATTGGTCAACACAAATATGGAATGGTTCCAGGAAGTTCTATTGGACAGTAAAATCCGGTTTTATTCCAGTTCCAAATCTCCCTATCCAAAGGGCACTTAACCCTTCACCTGGCCTCAGCATCAATAAACTCTTTTTACCAACACCATGTTGTATAAGAGTTAAAGCACTTAGGGCTACATTTGTCAGCCTGTTGATAGCGTTTCCGGAGGCCAGGTAAGGCCCAGCCGACCCAGAAAACCACTCCAGGACTCTCCAGCCCAAGTCGTGGTAAACTCTGGCTCACAAGTAGTGCAAAAGAGGAGAGGGCGAAGACGGGCAGGCGGCTTCTGCTCCCACCCACCAATCACAGGCCGCCATGCCCTCCAATCACAGACGCTCCCTAGCGCATGCGCCCCACCAATCACTGGCACATCCGCTCCTGGCTTGTCCCATTTCCTGCTTGAACCCGCGCAGAAAAATGAAAACAAAGGCACCTTCAATCGTCCCCCCAAAACAAGGAAGAAGCGAAAGGAGAAGAAGAAACGGCGCGGAGGCGGCATGGCGCCCATCTGCTACTTACTGTAGGAGTAGCTGCTCACTTCTGAGGCGAACGGGGAGTGGCCTGACTTGGGCAGGGCTCTGGCTTTGAACCCCACATCCATCTTCGTGGCTTTGGCCACCCTCTTGTGTTTACCTTCCCTGGAGGCTTTCAGAGACAGGCTGAGGCCTTTGGCCAACGCTTTTCTGTCTTTGCTGAGCAGGCTGTCATAAGGAGTCAAGTACCTGCTACAGGCCCCGCTAGCTTTTGATTTCCCCCCAGCACTGTCCGAAAACTTGAAGGACGATGACTTCAACTTGTCCTGCTTGGTGAGAGAGAGGGCCTTGTCAAGCTTGCTTGCCAGTTGCTCCTGGTCGCTGGCCATCTTCTTCTTCTTAATCTTCAGCTGGAGAGGAAGTTGGATCATGAGTTAAGATGTGCGGCAATTAGAACAATCAATTAAAAGGGCAGCATTTGCCCAGGGAAAAAGCTCAAAAGGCAGGAAAGGAGGATGCGTGGGTGTGTAAACGGGAAACAAAGGGAGGAAGTGGGAAGAATGCTGCTGCATTATGGGAATGGCAATCAATGCCACGAAACAAAGCATGTATGGATTGTTGAGTGGAAAACCAATTTGCTCTGTCAGCTTTCACCCAAATCACAATAGAAAGGTTTTTTTTTAAAAGATGTGGCAAAATGACAGAAAGGTTTGAGTGACTACAGGGATAGACCTGGGCCAGTGTCCTTCACAGCCGGCTCTGTGACTTTTGTAAAGGTGCTTAACTTCTCTTAGCCTGCGGACATCACAGATGGGCAGCACAGAGCTGTGCTGAAGATGGAGATAAGGAACAGAGAGCATTTCTCACAAGGCCTGGCACAAGCTAACTGTGTATGAAGTAGCTGCTACTGTGGTTACAATTATCATTGGCTCGTCTGCTCCAGCTTTCTGGTGCCTCCTGGGGAATTGCTCAGGCAAGCCAAATTCACCACAAGCCGAGAAGGCAGCTGGATTAACCAAGATAGGAAAACCAGATTGTAGCTGGGCGGATCAGCTAATCTCAACCATTTGAAGACAACAGCTATACCATCTACAGGAGCCCATCCAACTAAAAAATGCCCAGGGGCTGCCAAGAAAGTGCCTTCTCGTATGTAGCTTGGCTGCCTGAAGTAGAAAGAATGATGGGAGATTTCTCAGATTAAATTGCTGCTTGCACCTCTATCGTCAAGGCTAACCATTTGTTGGAAGGGAAATGTACCGTTTCAAAGCTGTGAATGTCCCTCATTTGAACGTTTTATCTCCATTTCCTTTAATCGGGTAGCATTTCATATGGCGGAGAAAAGCTGAGCGAGCATCATTTAAACAACACAAGTATCCTTTACCATGTGAGGGTAAAAGGATCTGGAAGCATAAACTGACTGTAACGCCCACTCCTGCATCTAGTCTCCCAATGTGAGTATTCCTGATGGACAGACAGATCACCCAAAACAGCTCTGCCACCCAGGACTTGCTGGGGAGGGATTATCAAGGTGGGGGGAGTATTTAGAGACAAGAATGTTAAATGGAGGATTCATATGCTCTGAATAGGAAAATACGAGTTGGCGTTCAACCACCACCCCAGGAATGTTCACAGGGGAGCTCCCAGTGGTGTCAACCCTTGTCCTTAGAACTACAGAATGTGACATTACTCCTTAAACAATGACGCTATTCAACAGTATCACATTATCAGGCCCTGTGTCCCTGCTTGGCTTTGGCAGCAAAGGGTCATATAGAGATGTCACACAGTGGAGTGTGTATTAAGACTGTGTTAGTTTGGTAAATCCATGACCACATTTCTGAGCCTTCATTTCCCTAGTCCTGGTGTGGTGCTATAGGGTATGTACTGCACTGCTAACCACAAGATCAGTAGTTCAAATCCACTAGCTGCTCTTTGGAAATGCTATGTAAGGTCACTATGAGTTGGAACCAATTTTACAGCACTTAACAACAAGAATTTTTTACAGACTCCCTAGGTGGCACCAACAGTTGACACTTCAAACTACCAATCAATGGCACCATAGAAGAAAAGCCTGGCAACGTGCCTAGAAAATGTGGGCATGACAGGGTTTTGTGTCAACTCAACGGCATTGGTTTGGTAGTTGAGATGTGCTTGTTCCTAATACAGGCATAGTTAACTCTAAGATGAGTGGCTATGAGCAACCAATCAACTGAAAGGATATTTACTTGGGGGAGTGGCCTGCTTCCAATATAATGTACACTCGGGAAAGGCTCTCTCCCTTCGGCTGGGGACCTGGGACTCGACAATTGTAAGCCATTTCCTTGATATAAACTTCTCTTTACATACATATATACATACATAAATGTTTCACTGATTTTCTCTAGAAAACCCAACCTACAACAAAGGGTTGCCATCGGTCAGAATCAACTTGATGGCATGGGTTTGGTGGGTTTTGGGTTTTGTTTGTACAGTAAAGATAGGACAAGAGTCACTGATACTGAACTATCATTTCTGAATCACAACAGATGCCAAGGAAGGCAGCCTGCCCAGAGAATCTCACCCCAGGAGACTGGCTCACTCACTGACCTGGCTCATGAAGTCAGATGAAGTTTCGTGCTCATCCCAAGGCTGGCTTCTGCCCCGGGCTCTCCCAATTCCAATAAGGCCGTCGTGTTCCTCCTCTGCCCCTTTGTGTCTCTTCCTTATCCCAGCACCCAGCTCAAAGTCATCAGATGTCAACAGGGACTTGCTGCTGCTCAGCCTGAAACCCAGATGCACCACCAGTTAGTGCACGGGCCGGGCAACACTTGAGGGCTTGGGGGCCACCCTCACAGCCTGCAGGGCTGGACGACGTGACACGCATGTGAATGACGGACACGAGTCTGGGATGTTTGCACGTGAGGTTTCATGTGGAATAGAAACTTCAAGTTACCATCCTCTGCCAGCCTCCCCCTTGTGAGCACTCACTCACACTCACACACACACACACACACACCTCTGCATGGTGAGGTACCTTTTGACGGAAGCAACCAAGAACAAGGACCAGAAATGTCAAGGAAACCCACCAAGATGGGAGGGAGGGAACTGAAGGACAAGAAGCTATACCTGGAATATCCTGTACCTTGCCTCCAGCTTAACGTCCCGTCACAAGTAATAATAATAACAGCTCATTTTCATTTGCTGCATAATAAGTGCCCTGTGGTATACGTTCAGCAGTCGGCTGATAATGCAGAAGTGGGTGATTTGAACCCATCCAGTGGCTCCAAGAGGAAAAAGACCTAACTATCTGCTTCCAGAAAGATGACAGCCGAGGAAACCCTCGGGGCACAGTTCTACTCTGTCCCTTGGGGTCACTATGTGGTGGCATCAACTCAATGGCATCATCTCGATGGCACCCAACAACATGAGCCCTGACTGATGTTTTCTGTCTCAAATCGTCAAACGAAGCTATGCACAGGCTGAATTTTATACACGAGGCCATCATCAGGTGAAGCTGGGAGCAGGAAGTTCACCTAGCTCCCCACAAGGCCCACACCAACCCCAGCCCTGCCTCTGGCTGTCTCTTTTTCCAAGAGCCGCTTCACTCCCCGATCGTGGCTGAAGATGTGATGTTTCCCTTCCTCTTTATCTTCCAGGAAGGATGTCCCACACCAGAACGAGGGGTCCACAGAGTCATCTTCTGAGCAGCCCTGGGCCACCCCACTGCTTCCACTGAGCCTCCAAACACTGGTCTATCCTGACATCTCAGGCTAAGAGGTGCAACAGCCTGCTCTGTGGACCTCACTTGGCTTGTGTGAAGGTCACCCAGGGAGAACCAAAAAAATCACCCCTGTCCACCTAGGGCCCAGGCAGCAAAGCTCCCACTCCAGCCAGTGCCTAGGAAAACCTCCAGAGTGCCACACGAAGCTTCAGCAGACACCTAAAAAGCCAATCCCCACACCAAGCTAGGAGGCGACCCTGAGACAGGTCAGGGACCTGCTGCAGCCAGTGTGTGGAGAGCAGGAGCCGGTCCCTAGGAGGATGCAGTGCTCGGCTTGTGGCATCTCTGGAGCCATGTTCTGCCGGGGTCCTTCTTCCCTTGCTGTCAGCCTGTCCTTCTGCCATTCCTCACTCACCCTCCAGGCCCAGGTGTGCCGAGCCCCAGGGACCCTAGGTCCCCCAGGCCAGCCGCAGGAGCACGGGGGCCACCGGGCTCCACTGGGCCCCAGGCAGTCTCCTCCCCTCCAAGCTCCGTGCAGCCCCCGACCCACCGAGGGGCCAGCCTTACTTTCCGCTACTGTCTCGGCTCTTCCCTCTCTTGCAGGGGGGCGACAGGGCACTCAGGGTGGGCGTCCGTTTCCGCGGCCTGCCAGGGCCTCTGCGTGCCAAGCTTCTATGGGGGTCCTCGCGCCTGTCCCTTGAAGAGAATCACAGGCTCGGCTGTGAACTGGGTGGGCCGGGGGGCCGGAGAAGGGGCGCACGATAGGCACGCCCGCACGCACTCGATCACACACACAGACACACACGTCCGAGTGCCCTGCGCTGCCTGGCCTCCCCAGGCAGGCAGTGGGACAGGGCAGCACACTCACTCAGAGTCTCGGCGGCGCTGCAGCTTCACCAGTTCGCGCTGCTTCTCCTTGTACCTCCGCTGCACCTCAGCCAGCCGCATGCGGAAGTCCAGCTCCCGGGCGTCCATGTTCTCCAGGGACGACTTCATAGCGTACATCTGCAGAGGGTGAGGACGGGGCAGGATGAAGGGTGCTGAGGGCCCCCTCTACTCCACAGCGGGGGCCCACACAGCTCACAGTGAAGAGCAAGGGCTTTAGGGTCATGCACCCCAGCCTGAAGTCCCTCCTTGCCACACTGCCGAACTATAATATAAGCGGCTGCCTTGAAGCCGATTCCACCCCAGGGCAGCCCCGTGTGTATCAGAGTAGAACTTTACTCGACAGGGTTTGTAATGGCTGGATGTTCGGAAGATCACCAGGCCTGTCTTTGGAGGTGCCACAGGGTAGACTCAAACCACCAACCTTGAGCACTACCCAGGGATTCCACTTCAAAGACGGGTCCCGATACAGACTGCAGGACTAGCTTAGGTATGAAAGCTGTCCCATAAGCCAGGGCTAGTTTACATCTGGAGGCTCAGGACCTCACAGGAAGGCGACCCTGCTGCAGAGCCAACTCTGGGCCCCTGGTGTGCTTGCGCCTTGATCCACAGGCAGGCTGGAAAAACTGAGGCACGGCAAGTCAGGACAGAAGCTGGGTGCAGGTCCTGCCCTTCTGACTCCCAGCTGAGATGACGTCTTCGTAGGGGGCCCCACCCCACCCACCCAGGCAGCATCCTCACCCGTTCCTTCTTCTTCTGCATCCAGCTGTACTTCTTGTTGGGGTTTAGCTCACGGGGCAGCCGCAGGCTCTTGAGAGGGTCCACAAAGGGGCTATCCAGCACCTCCTGAAGCATGTGGCTGCTGGCTACCAGCAGGCTCTCCAGCGAGGGCCGAGCCACCATGCCCCGCTCTGCACCTGTAGATATAGCCAGGTAAGCTCATGCTATTCAGCAGACAGTGGGGCATGGCCCCTGGGCATGGCAGCCAGCCCTCCTCTGGCCCCAGACAGGAGGCAGGGGCCCCTCCGAGAGCTGACTGGACTAAGCCCATCCAGGATTAGGAAAAATGAGGCCCAGCCAGCCAGTGTGTGCTGACCACAGACAGACTCAGGAGAGGCATCCAAGGCCAGCAAGAGGCCTTTTCTAGGAACACGGCTTTTCTTTCCCTTCTGTACACTGAAGAGCTCACAAGATGAATACACATGGCATTCATCATCAGAAAAAAACAAACCCCAAATTAAAGAGTCCAAAATTGCCCAAGTCATACGAGCGAACAATGAAAAACACAGACCATGTAGAAAGGTGCAAAAGCCTCTACCTCACCTCCTCAAGGGTCACTTCCAGAAGGGAGGGGGCCTCTGTTGCTGGTTACTGGTAGAAGATTCCAGAAAAGGCTGTAATATTCAAATACATGTAACATACATGGATGTCTTTTTTAAAAAAATTGAAACTGGCATCAGTCAATACAGACTGCATCACGCTTGGCTTTTTTTCTTAACATCTTTTCATACTGGCACAACAAATCTATTCGCCTCCATCCGTGAGCCTGATAAAATCGCTATCTCTACAACTCAAAAGCAGTGGAATCAGAGCTAGACAGTGCCCGGCTACCACAACCAACTGCCCTGAAAGAGATCAAATTACAGGGTCCCAGATAGAACAGGAGAAGATGTAGAACAAAACTTAAAATTATTTAATAAAAAGACCAGGTTCACTGGTCAGAAAGAGTCCAGAGGAACACGAGACTAGAGCCCCCACCACCCTTCAGGTCTGGCCCAGTGTTCAGCTACATAGGTTTATAGGGCGGGACACCACCACTAGCAAGGTATGCTCACCATGGAATGGTCAGTCATTCCAAACTGAAAGGACAACATTTTCCTAACATTTGCCCTTTTGAGAAGGGATGGAATACAAAATATGAACCACAGGGAGTAAGTGGTTTAACTGTAAAGTGTAAACCTTCACTCAATTCACAATAAAAAGTTTTAAAAAAAAACACCAAAAAGCCAATTTCCCTAAGAAGCCAACAAACATTGGAATACTGGCAATTTTACATGAACATGACTGACGCTAACAGCAGCAGCCTAACCTCTCGCATCGATGTGATGATCTGCTTCTGTAAAGACTACAGCCAGGAAAACCCTTTAGGGTATTTCTTCGGACTTAAGTATTTTCACCATGTAAAAACCGTCAAACTGTCCATAATTTTTCTGTACCTTTATGTGTTTGAGCTATACAGGTAGTCCTCGACTTATGACCTATTTGAGTTATGACAAACTGCCAGTTATCAGTAGTTATAACAAACTACATACATGTTATCACTCTCAGACATTCACTCACCTTGTTCTGTTCAAAGATCAGATTTATAAAGCTAATGCTAATAAAAACTAAAAACAAAAACAGCGTTCCGACTTACATCAAGAGCCGTCATAATGAACCCTGTCAATAAGCCGGGGACTAACCTACCTGTCATTTAACAAAGGCAAAATTAAACTAAAGCTGAGTAAGGATGTGGGTGCCTTCAAGTTCAGGAGACTGTGCACCTTCGGAGGCGAGAAAGTGAGCTGTGGTTAGCAAGTCACCCGTGTTGAGGTTCCAGGGTGCTGGCAACATTGCATTTCTTGACTTGCATATTAGCTGTATAATTATTCTCTGAAAAAATGAGTATATTGTATGCCATTTTCTGTACACATATCATACGTTACCATTCCAGGATATATCTGTGGAGCAAATGGTGCAAAATAAAATGGAAAGTGCAAAAGTGGAAAATAAAATAGAACAAAAAATCCTGTGGGGTAGTTCTGTGACCCAGGGTCACTATGAGTGGGACTCCACTCTTCAGCAAGCAGCCAACAACAAAAATGCATCTCTGTATCCTCTGATGATAGCATTGTCGCAGACGACAGCACACTTAGGGACACGTACCTGGTAGGAACTCTCCCACCAATGTGGTTTGCTTGCATGAAGGCAAGCATGTCTGACTGTGATAAATATTACCAAGCACCTTCCAGAAAGGGGGCCCCAATTTAGAATCTCAACACTGGTAAACAGGGGCCCAGGTTCCCTACAAGCTCACTAGCTAATGAAAATTAACTACTTCTAATTTTCTACACATATCTCCTCTGTGATTCAGCACACAATCGATGCTTGTGCAGGCTCCACGTGTGCACAGAATAAAAGCGTGTTCTCTATTGTCAAACGTAAAAGTCCTGTAAGATCGGCTGAATCCTTGTTTAGGTCAGGATTTCTAGATTCCAGAACTATGAAAATTTGGGGACAAGCAGCTTTCTGTTGGGTTTTTCACTACATGGTGTCTAGCATCATCGCTGGCCTTTACCCACTAGATGTCAGCAACACACTCTCTCTCCCTCAAGTTGTGATAACCACAAGTATCTCAAAAAAAAAACCCCACCCTGCTTTCAAGTAGATTACAACTCAGAGCAACCCTACAAGAGAGAAGAACTGCGGCCAATAGGATTTCCAAGGCTGTACTCTTTATAGAAGTGTCTTGATATGGTGCTGTGGGTTAATGTGCTGGACTACAGCATTGGCTTGCAGCGCAAGGTCAATGGTTCAAGTTCACCAACCACTACTTGAAAACCCCACACAGGGTCACTATGTGTCAGAACTGATTTGACAGTACTTAACAACAACAATCTTTACAGAAGGGAGCACACAGTGGCTCTGTAGGATAAGCACTGGACTACAAACCATAAGGTTGGCAGTTTGAGCCCAGCAGCTGCTCCATAAAAGAAAGCCGAAGTTTTCTGCTCCACAAAGATTTATAGCCCCAGAAACTTGATACAGGGTTAGCTTGATAGCACTTAACAACAACCGTTAGAGAAGCAAACTGCCTAATCTTTCTCCCTCAGAGTAGCTTGTGGGTTTGAACCAATGACTTTTGGTTAGCAAACAAGCATTTAATCACTGTACCACCAATGTCTCCAGACTCTGCCAAATGTACCCTGGGGGTTAGGGAGTGTGGGAATCACACTTAGTTGAGACTCACTGGTTTTAATCTTCCAGATCCTTAGGGAAATTACTGCCATAAGGCAGGGAGGCACAACAGCTTTGAGACCTAAAGGAGCAGATGAGGCACAAAGAAGCAAGCGGAGGTGGCCGGCAGTAGATGCCACACCACAAGAAGATCTCGGAGGAACAGAGCTGACAGGAGAAAGCCTTCCCCTAGAGCTGATGGGCCTCACTTCACACTTCTAGCCTCCTAAAGTGTGAAGAAACAGAGTTGTTACAGCTGTCCCCACCTGCGGCCTTTGTCACCACAGCATTACAAGACAAGGATAGAGTTGGGCATTAGGAGAAAGCTGTCCAGCATGTCCGAAGACCATGTCTACACACCCCTTGTCTACTTCCAGTTCCTCCGAGTCACAGGGATCTTTGGTGCTGACAGGCAAGGGACTGGGCATGTACAGCCCTGTCACCCCTACACCCTCCATAAAGCCAGCCTAGCAAGGCTTTCCCAGCTGACAGCGAGGGATGCCTGAGGTGCTCCACCAGTGATGTGGACCAGGGGGATGGGGGGTGTACTATGACAGGGCAGCGGGAGGAGGACGGGAGGTAGCTGTGCCAGACCACCCAGTCAAACACTTCTGTGGAGAAGTGCATGTGGGGGGATCTGGGGAAGTCAGTGAGCCCTTAAAAACGTGTGAATCCAGGCTCCGAGAGACTGGGCCCTGCAGGATGACCAATGCAGTTTACTATCCCACCTGGAACCTTGTCCTAGTCTATGCCTAGTCTATGACACACTGGAAGACAGACCAGGAAGGAAAGGGAACCTCCAAGTCCTGCCCCATCCTCTCCTGTGGTCACAACTCTACCTTACCCCTCCACCCACCCAAGCTCCAAATCGCAACCCCAAGGGAGCACTGCTGGTACCTCAGACCTCAGAGGCGTAAAACAGAAGGTCCCTAGCATTCCCCCAGAACCTGTTTCCTCAAGCCCCAGGTCCTCACTCACCGGTGGCAAGTCTGTTCCTCCCAGGATCAAACCCAAAACTTGCAGTCCCTCTCGGAACACCCACGTCCGACCTACCAGCCAGCATAGCTGACCAGGCTTAGACCTCAATGCCCATTTGGACCCACACTCCTCACTCTCACCACCAGCCCACATAGTAGCCAAAACCAACAACTCACTTTCTATCCAATTCTACCGCTCCAGCCCAAAACACCTTCCCTTGCCTTGACATTTCACCCCAAATAAAAGCCAGCTTTATGATATCCGCAGGGCCCCCAGAACCTGGCCCCCATCCCATCACCGACTTCCTCACCTGAGCAGTCCTCACTCGGGGCAGTGGGGGGAGAGGTCCTTCCCTTCACATTTCAGAGCCTTCTGCTTGAAACAGTCTCCTCAAAATCCACCCTCTGCCTCAACATGCAGACCCAGAAGGGCTACTAGGTCCACCCCCCGCAAAAAGTTCACTGTCCACCTCTGCCCTGTCCCCTTCCTTCTTCCTGTTTTCTTCTACCACCACTGCTCAGTTTCCCAACAGTTATCTGACCACTGGACTCCTGGAATGGCACTATTAGATTAGCACTGGACTGCGAACCACAAGGTCGGCAGTTCAAACCCACCAGCTAGCTGCTCCTCGGAAGTTTTACACAGGTCACTTATGAGCCAGAACTGACTCAATGGCACTTAACAACAACAACAACAATCTGACCACTGCCAGGCACACTGCAGGAGCTTGCTAAGCACTTGCTGAATGAATGAATGCAGGTAAGGCCCCAAACAAAAACAGGAAACTGCAAAACCCAATCAGGTGTGCAAAAAGGTAAAGGATGAAAGAATGAGTAGTGGCCCCCAGAAGAGTAATTCTAGAAACTCCAGCCCCCCATTCCTCCCCATATCCCCCACCAGCCCCATTCCCTTTCATTTCCCAATTAGACGCCCACCAAGGACTAAGGGACTTTTCATTTTCTTCTAGACATTTTTTTTCACCCAAGTATTTCAATGGAAGAAAAGCAGCAGTGAACTTTACAACAACAGCAATGACAGATGCCTACGGTGGGGGGCAAGCATCTCTCCCCACTGACCACGGAACCACGCAAAGGTGCTTTCAAAGGGCCTTGAAAACATGCCTTCGGCCTCTGAAGAGCACTGGTGGAGCAGTGGTTGTATACTCAGCTATGAATCAGAATGGCAGAGATTTGAACCCGCCAGCCACTCTTCAGCAGAAAGATGTCCATCACATCAATTTTGACTCATAGGGCCCTTAGGCTTTCTTTATGGAATTAGAGGACCACATCTTTCTCCCATGGTGACTGGTGGGTTAGAATCGTCAATCATTTGGTTAGCAGCCAGGCACTTTCACCATGGTACTACCAGGAATCCTCCATAAATATTAACCCCAAATCCAAACCACTGCCATCAAGCAAGTGGGATGGAACTTTTCCTCAAAGATGCCAGTCTCAGACATGCTATGGGGCAGTTCTACTCTGTCACATGGGCTGTCAGTTGAAAATGGACTCAACAGCATCCAGTAGCATCCTGAGAGCTACCCTAAGGAAAAGCAGAGCTCTGGAATAACATTTTCCTTCAAAAATAATCATCACTACCCGGATGTAGACCTGGTTGGCCAGCAGTGTGCCAAGTCCAGAGAACTCTTGGACCCAGAGTCAGCGACATAGCCACAGAGGACTAGAGTGGAGAGTGAAGCATCCAGCTGATAAGAAGAGAGGGCATATGCATAAGAACACTCACTTACAGATAATACCCACTTGACCTGGCTTCAATGGCTGGATGATCAGAGCTCAACCAGAAGTAAAAAGAAGAGAAAAAAACAAATAAATAAGTATTCTCATACAATTTGATGAACTTGACCTACACCTATGGAAGAGCTCTTCACAGTGAGGATCATTCCCACCTCCTCTGCACACGGAGAGGACAGGGATGGGCAACTTGGAACATTGACTACCCAGAATAGGGGGGCTACAGAGGCAAGAAGTGACTGGCTTACAAGCTTTCAAGATGGAACCCAGATCCAGAAGGCATGGAGCAAAAGGTAGAATCTCCACTGAGTGGTATTCATTCTGCCTACTCGGGGCTGATGAAAGGAGATGCGGATAAGTCTCTTGTGATACAACAGCAAATAATTGTTATCAGGACTGATTTTTTAAGGACTGGAAATGTAAAGGTAGACGTTTTGGGGCAAAGGGAGGGGAGTGATTAATCTTGCAGTCTAGGAATGGAGGTCCCTGGGACCACCAAAGGAGAAAAGCAGAAAACGGAACCCTACCCAGAGAAGCAGTGATGCCAGAGATGGAGGCAGAGACAATGATGTGGAGAGATGGAGCAGCTGGGGACTTTGGACCTGGAGAGGGAAAGGGGCTGTGTGCTGACGACCAGGGGGCAGGCTTGTGGGGTATACCCTTTGGTTGATGGATGATGCATGGAAGGGATTGTAACCTAGCAAGGAAACAATATACGACAGGATCAGTGTGAAGCTAATGTCCTCCCATGTAAACTATCACATAATTCACAATAAAGTATTTTTTAAAAAAATCATGACTGTATTTGCAAAACAACAATATGGAAGGAAAAAAACAGGTCTGACCATTGTGGGTGGGTTGGGTACTCAGAGGCGGGGCTCCTCGCAACAGAGCCAAACTGGGCGGCAGTCCTAAAAACCCACAGCTTTAAAAAATGTCTCATAAAGAAGATAGTGCTGAGTTTCAAAACATCCAAATGTATCGGGGATGGAAAAAAATGGGAAACAAACAAACACAACAACACAAGCATACTTAATATTACTGAGCTGTGTGCATAAGAAGTGTTAAAATGACAGCGTTTTGTTATATACGTATTTTTTTTTAACCACAAAAAATAACTAGTAATATAATATACTTAGTCAAGAAAACAGGTTCCAAACACTGTATACAATACCCTTAATACAATTTTAATTTTAGATGTAAGGAGGATGGATGTGCACATGTAGGAAAAGAAGTATACCAAAATATTTAGAAAGGGCATCATCAGTTCTTCAACAGGGCTGCCTGGGCCCCTCTGTGCTGAGTGAAATAGTGGCTCTCCCTTCTGCTGAGGAACCCCATCTTCTTTTTTTTGTGTGTGGTAAAATACCTATCACAACGCTTGCCATTTTAACCATTTGCAAATGTACAATTCAGTGACCATGTTGTTAAGTGCCACCAAGTCAGTTCCAACTTACAGTGACCCTGTATAGGGTTTCCAAGAAGCAGGTGGTTGGTGGGTTTGAACCACTGATCTTGCAGTTAGCAGTCCAGTGCTTATCCTACAGTGCCATACCAGGACTCAGTGACATTGTTGCGGTTGTTAAGTGTCGTTGAGTCAGTTCCGACCCATAGCAACCCTGTATAGGGTTTTCCAAGGAGCGGCTGGTGAGCTTGAACCACCAACCTTGCGGTTCAAAGCGATTTAGCAATCCAGAGAGAGCATTAACCCACAGCACCACACCAGTGACATTCCCACCATCTATTCCCCAACACTTTTTCATCATCCCAAACAGAAACTCAGGAACTCTTAAGTGATAATTCCCCATCCCTCATTCCACCAGCCCCTGGCAAACACTAATCTACTTTCTATCCCTAGACATGTCACATAAGTGGGTTCATAAAGCAGTTGTCCTTTGTGTTGGGCTTATTTCACACAGCAAGTCGGTTCAGCTTTTGTCTTTATGACTAATATTACATTGCAGGGATGGATGGACCAGGGCTTGTGAATCCACTCATCAGCTAACAGACACTTGGATTGTTGTCAACCTTTTGTTGACTGTGAACCATGCTACCAACGACCACTGGTGTGTAAGTTTCTGTTCGTGCCTATTTTCAATGCTTTTGAATATCCCTAGAAGTGGAACTGTAGGATAAGCTAACTACAAGGTTGGCAGTTCAAACCTACCAGCCACTTCTTGGAAACCATACAGGGTCGCTATGAGTCGAAGCACTTAACAACAACAAACAACAGGAGTGGAACTGCTGGATGATAAGGTGGCTCCCTATAATAAGTACTGGACTGTGGCCTGTCAGCAGTTTAAGCCCACCAGCTGTTCCATGAGAGATTTAAAGCCTCAGAAACGCTATGAGTCGGAACCACCTTGACAGGACTTAGCACCAAGGTACCTCACATTTAAGGACCCTGAATTGGATGAAGAGAGGTGGCACACACACACTAGCCAATGGTGGAGTTTGGTCTGCCTACTCCATCTTTCTGGCCTTGAGTTTGCTTCTGTAAAAGGCATCAACCAAATCAACCAATGAGAGCACATCTCAGCGTTTCTGACAGTCACCAGGAAAGACAGGGTGTCCTGAGAGAGCGAGAAAGACCACTGAGCTGACTCGTCTACCCCACTGGCATGGGAGAAGCTAATGGTGACACCTTCACCCCACTACTAGGAGAATGAGTCTGCCTTGAATGAGGAGGCCAACAGACCAAAAAGTGGAACAGAGAGAGATGAGGAGTGTGAAGTAAGAGAAATTCCTGATGATTTAGATTGAGCACCTGTATCCAGCCAGACCTGAAACCCACAACACGATTACCGCTGGATTTTGGTGCCACAAGTTGATGTGTTCCCTCACCTTTTTCTAAGTTACTTTAAGCACACTCACCTCCCACCTCCTGGTTCCTCTTCTCTAATTCCAGCTCTGCGATCTCACTCAGCAGTGTGATACCTTGAAGGAAGCTTTGCCCCAGGACGAAGTTCTGGGCTGCCTCTAGCTTCTCCAGGGCCTGGGGTCCAGTGTCTGGGGATGGCAGGGGCCTGGCCTGGGGCAGCTCTGCTGCTGCCACCAGAGCGTTCATGCCGGCCAGAGGGTCCTCCAGGCTGGGCAGGAACTGCCCGGAGCCCGCCTCATCCAGGTAGCAGATGCTGCTGGGCACAGGCTCGGCCTCCGGGGCCTCCAGACCCAGGCCCTCCCCTTCCCCAGCAGGCAGGTCACAGTCGGCCAATTCCAGGCTGGGTCGAGCTTCACTGGGAGTCGCCAGGGCCAGGCCTTCCTCAGGCACTGCCTGCCCTATGGGTATGTCGACGGGCACCTCTACTGGCTCCTCCTTGGCTTCCACTAGTGTCTCGGGCGTCAGCTGACCCCCCAGGTCTGGGTTAGCCAAGCAGGGTTCTGTCCGGCCCGGCGATTCAACCGGTGCTTCAGGTCCCTCTGCAAAGTCCGGACACTCGGAGGGCTCCGCACACCCTTGCGCCCCAGCACTCAGTGCCTGGGCCTCCAGCAGGCCAGCCCCGCTGCCAAGCACGGGGCTGGGAGCCGGTAGGACCTCAGTTGTTGACAGTGCCAGCGGTGACCCCAGTGGGGGTACCTCCGAGGGGCTCCCATCCAGGTCCTCCACCTCTGCCTTCACCTCCCGCTCCACCAGCGTCTCTTCCTCTGGGGGTCCCCGTAGTGGCTCGGGGATCTTGGAGGGGGACAGGCGGATGGGCTTGTCTTCTGGAGAGAGCGTGAGGCGCTCTGGCCCATCAGCCGGGAGTGGCACGTCAGGAGCCAGGCCATCGGCGTCGGCAGCTGCTGTGGGCTGCAGTAGGAATGGATAGGGCCTTCCATAGTGGGGCGGCAGGGCTTGAAATGGGTACCTGGGTGGGATATCTGCCAATGAGACAAAGAGTCAGCATGCAGCTGGCCAAATTCAAGAGCCCTCCCACCACCATGCCCCATCAGCTTGACCAGTGTGAGGTCTCGTCCAATCGGGTGTCTGAGAGGCCCAAGGGCCACAGAGGAAAAAACAGCTGCCATCTTGTCTAGTCTCCAAGGACTTAGAAGTCTTAGAAAGGGCAGGCCTTCCTTCTCATTCCTCTCCCACCCCCCACCCTCCTAGGAACCCAGATCCAGCCACACCTGAAACCATATGCTCAATAAAAATCTACAAAGACCCAAGAGCCTCCCGTTCCCCAAGGACCCCAGCCAATTAAAGCAGACTTGGAGTATATGGGTATCTGAGCATCATGAGGAAGCTCTGTCTGACCGCCCACCTGCCCACCCCCGACCTTTTTCATTCAGGCTCCACCTCAGTCAGGAGGCGGGAGTGTGTTCAGCATGTCCCCTGTGATTTTCCTGCCCCAGCCATGCCAGGCAACTTTAGGTGCTCGACTGAATCCAAATGAAGGTTGAGAGGAAGGAAGTACCCCAAGTCAGTAGTGCTATACTCAGAACTAGCCATCAGCATCTCATGGACTCTCCCCAAGAGAGGGTGAGCCACTGGCCCAAGCACGTACAGCATCATGGTGGCAGAACCTGAATTTGAACCCAAGTCTGTCCACATGCAAGTATATGCACTTGTTAAGTGTCTTCAAGTCAATTCCGACTCATAGCAACCCTGTAAGGACACAACAGAACTGCTCCCTTGGGTTTCTTAGATTGTAAATCTTTAAAGGAGCCTCCTCGTTCTTCCTCTGAGCAGCTGGTGGATTCAAACCATTGACTTGGCCGTGCGATGTTTAACCCACAATGCCACCAGAGATCCTTCTAATAGCCACCAGGAAGGAGAAACATAAGCTCTGTCCCCATCAGAGTCATCAGCCTGCCAAGTCCCTGGACATGGAACACAGGCGAGGGAGTATGTGTGTGCCCAAGAGAGACATCTTCATGCTAATACAACCAATGACAATTCAGCAACTACAATGTGCTCGGCAGAGTCCCTGGTTAATGCACATATAAGATGATAATCGAAAGGCTGGTGGCTCATGTTTATCCAGAGGCACCTCAGAAGAAAGGGCTGGCTACTCCTGAAAACTAGCCATGGGAAACCCTCCAGAGCACACATGGGGGGTGGGAGGGGGGGCACCATGAGCCAGGACTGACTCAACAGTAACTGAATATCGGTCAAGTCTTTCTTGGGTCTTACTTTAAGGTTGAAGGAGCTCTGCTGGCACTAGGTTAGTCATTGGGCTGCTAATCTCAAGATCAACAGTTCAAACCCACAAGCCACTCCTCAGGAGAAAGACAAAGCTGTCTGTCCCATAAAGATAGAGGGTTGCTGTGAATCAGAACCGACTCAGTAGCAGTGGATTTGATTTGGTTTAGGACACGTTAAAGTACATTAAGGTTTAAAGTTCAAAACAAGACGTCCTGAGCAGGTCTTAATATTACGCCCATTTGTCCTAACACCACCACTGAGGAAGTGATGTGAAGGAAAAGATTCTCGTCAGCTTGGTTGGAGCACTTGGATCCAGCCATAGATAAAATCAGGAGCTGGAGGGAGAGATCTGGCTGTACTCATGATTTGTTCTAGTGCCTAACCCAGGCCTGGTGCATGTGATCAACAGAGACAAAATGTATGAATCAGCAGCAGCCAGGAGTCCAGGAGGATGCAGATCCTAGGAGGGGCCAGCACTGCTCACCTGAGAACAAGGCCTGGAAGGGGCTAGGGGCTTCCTTCTCCAGCTCCAAGTCCTTCTTCTCCACAACGTTCTCGGGTGCCTCCTCCTTGCGGGTGATGCCCGGGGCGGGTGGTGGGGAGGCGGGCGGCGGGCTGCTGGGATGGGAGCTGGGAGTAGCAGGGTAGGCATAGCTAGGTGGCTTGGATACATCCTCCAGCTTCTGGATGACCTTGGCCTTCAGGGCAGCCACAGGAGACGCACGGGGGGACAGGGGCTGCGGTGGGCTCATGTTCTTACTGTAGGCACCCGCAGGGCCTGGGGGCTTCCGAGGCAGCAGCCCAGGGCCCGCGGTGGTCAGATTAGCCTTGCCTGCGGCCTCCAGGCTCCGTCTACCCACTTTCTCCTCCATCTCCACACGGTGCTCCTGGGCCTTTAGCCGCTCCTGCTGGGGAGGGGACCAGCATACAGGGTCATTGAGACAGAAGCCATGGGTGCCACCTGTCCTGAGGCCCTGTTTGTTCCCTGAGGAAAAGCTCAGGCAGGGTCTGGGGTCTGGGCCACCCAGCCTACCCAGGCTAACACAGACATTCCAAGTAAACGTGTAACAAGCACAGAGTTCTACCCAGAACCCCAGAAGACTGAACTGGGGGTGGGGACCAGAGTGGGGCAGATCTGGGGAGGCAGGGGGACCTAAGTGCCTTCCAGGGACTCCACCTGGAGCCTGAAGTCCAGCTGCAAGGATCCTATGGTGAAGCACCACCCCCTTCCAGACACCTGCAGGTGTCAGAACCTTGGGGATACCCACTCCCTGCTACCCCACTTTCTCTGTATTAGCTACTACAAGGAGCTCTCAGAACTCCTCAGGAGTTAGCTGTGAGGAAGGAGAACAATGAGGCCAGGCTCCATTGGGCTCAATGGGGGCTATCAGTCCTCTGTAGGGGTACAGGGGACCACCAGAGAACTCTTCAAACACAGAAAGATTAAGCCACTTATCTAAGGATGCCTATCCCTGCAGAGCTAAGATTCCCACCCAGGGCAAGTAGTCCCAAGCACATCCTTCCCACCTTTCGGATGCAGGCCAACCAGGCCAGGCAGTCCAGCCAGGCCCTCCTGAACCCCGACAGTGTACAAGGCTGCCTCTCCTGCTAATGATGTCTACCCAGCCAGGTTTTCCATGGTTTCTACTCAGGTGCCACCTCCTCCAGGAAGTCCTCCCTGACTGCCCCTCTCCCACACAGTCTAGAACTGTTTGGAGGTGTTGACTGCTCCTCCTCACCATGGATGCGGGTGCAGTCCCAGGAGGAAGGGGTCAGCCCCACTCCACTCACCACCAGCTGGGCGCTCCTCTGCAACTCCAGGGCCTGGGCTGCCTGCTGCTGTAGATACAGGAACTCCTGCTGTCGTAGGAAGTGCTGCTGGGAGAACAGCTGTAGCTGCTGGGCGTGGTGCAGGGGGCTGCGGCCCGGCGGGTACAGGGCAGGCCAGAGTGGGGGCCCGGCGGCCCGCTCCATCAGCTCCGCTGTGGGGAGACAGGCTATAAGGCTGCAGTGACATCCATGCCACCACCCAGGGACCAGAAGCCCTGTCCGTGTCCACAGCCCAGGGGGAGCTGAGGCTATCAGACATATGTGCTGGTGGGGACCCTTCTTAGGATCAGTAGGGGGCCTGTCCTGGGGTTGATGTTGTCTTAGGATCAATAAAGGGCCTGTCACTGGACTGATGGGGGCCTGTCCTGGGGCCAACAGGAACCTGGACTCAGCTCTCCAGCCCCCAGTCTCCAAACTCTCCCACCATATCCAAGAGTCTGCAATTAGACCACTCAGGGGAGGGAGGCCTCCCTCCACGGTCACTCTGGGCTCTTCTCAAATGGGTTTTTGGGTAAGATGTCATCTCAGTGGCTTTCAAACACGTGCAACATCAAACATTCTCCCCAAATCCAGGTTTGCCCCCCACCCCTCCCCACCACAGACCCTGCCCACCATCCCAATGCCCACTCACCAAAATGAGGCAGGTGATCACTGGGAATGACCACCAGCTGGCCTGACTGGGGGTCTCTGACAAACTGGTAGGCTGAAGGTAGAGAGCCCCCCAGGCCAGGGGGGAAGGCGGGCGCCATGCCCTGGTGAAGAGAGGGGGGCCCCAAGCCTAGGAAAGATATCAGGCTGTTGGTGCTGGGGGACCCACTGTCTTCCAGGTCATCTTTGCCCTGTCCCCCATAGTCCCAGGGCCCCATCCAAGAAACCAGGACAGGTTGCTGGCTGCAAACAGCCCCTCAGAATACAGCACTGGACCCCACACCAAGCTGGTCCCAGAATTAGCCTCTTGGGCCAGACAAGAGCACTAAAGCATGGCGGGCGAAGGTAAACCAGAGATGGGGTACCCAGCTCCACATTCAGCCCTCCCACTCCATCCCTGAACCACCCCCAGGCTGTACTCACACCCCATCCTCCTCCAACAGGGAGGTGAGGGTCCCCAAGTCCAGCCAGCCAACCTCCCACCCACCACAGAAGTACTCTCTGCTCCCCACTTATTATAGGGGCACCCAGTCCCACCCCATAACCTCCTGAACCCACCCACACTCACCAGAGGAGTGCCTGGTCCCACACCTGCCCTCACTCACCGTACGGGTGCCCAGCGAGCCACATGGACGTGCTGCCCGAACGAGGCAGCCAGGGGTGCGTGGCCAGGTGGGCTGCGGGGTCGGCAGACCAGCGGCCAGAGCCAGGCAGTGCGGGGCCCCCAGTGACCATGAGGTTGGGGTTTAGACCATTGGCCGCACAGCTGGTGGGGTGTAGGCGGGCCAGGTCTGCCAGTTCCTTGCTTTCTCTGGAAGGGGCACAGAGACATCAGCCACCAACTGGCCACCTGGCCCCAAGGAATGGTTGGGGACAGTGGGCTGTGGCCCCAAGGACCAGATGCAGGAGGGGTCCAGGCCTCCTCCTGCCCCAAGGCCTGGTCTCCTATGCCCAATGTCCCTACCTGCTCCAGCACAGATTCACTCCACCTCCCCCACAGGCAGTCAGGGGTGTAGGGCAGCCAGGTTCCCCTGGAAAGAAGGGTGTGGACAAGCCACCTGGCAGGGACCTCATCCACTGGCCGCTGAGGCCTTGGCCACATGGACGTGGAGTACAGTGACTGGTCTGAGCTCTTCTTTCAACTGTCAGGATAACCCCATACTCATGAGGGTGCTGAGGCTCAGAGCAGAAGGAAGGGTCCACAGGGCAGGCCCCCTCTTGCAAGCCTCACCTGAGCAGCTTCTCCTGGTCCCGGTCCAGCCGTCCGTCCAGCAGCCGCTCCTCCCGGTGCCGGCCACGCTCCTCCGCACAGCCCTCCTCAGCTCGCCCATGCCCTGAACAGGGAAGCCAACACGGGGTCAGCATCCCCAACAACTCCAGGTACCCGTCCCTCCTGCTGGCCTTTCCCCTCAGCTGCCTGCCCCCACCGTCCTCAGAGACCCTACCCTGTGCAGCTCTGAAATGTCATCCTCCACCAAAGTCACCTGCCAGCAGCCCTTGGCCCTCCAAACTCAGCCCAGTGTCCCATGCACCAGAGAACATGCTCTACCACCCTGCAGACAGGCCCATCTCTAATTGGACAGGTAACTGTGGCTGGTGAGCAAACCCCTGTTTTTGTTGGATTCTAACTCATGGCAACCCCACGGTGACAGGGCAGAACCTCCCTATAGGGTTTCCCAGGCTGTCGTCTTCACAGAAGCAGACTGCCAGGTATTCCTACCGAGAAGCTGCTGAGTGGGTTCGAACCATCAATGTTTTGCTGAGCAGCCACGAAATGAACTGTTTTCATCACCAGGGCTCCTTCATTACTATTAAGTGCCATGGAATCAGTTCTGACTCATAGTATAGGGTTTCCTTGTCCTACAGCACCACATCAGGAATCCTATTAAACCTTGTTGTGTACCATCAAGTCAGCTCTGACTCATAGCGACTCGGTATAGAGTTTCCAAAGCTTCATTTTCCTCCAGATTAAACCCCTATATATCACTATTAAACAAAATCTGCAAAGTACATAATAACAAACTGCAAAGCCCAGTTTGAATCTCAGCTAGTATTTTAAGGACAGGATGGTGGGTTCTAGGGGTAGGGTTTGGGAGATGGGGTAAAGGCAAAGCCACAACCCCGAAACGTAATGACATTCAGAATGATAAAAAGACAGACCTGTCTGGGGATCATCCACTCAAGACAGAATAGATTACACGTGGCAACTAGAAATCACAATCAAAGAGTCAAACCCAAGGACTAATGGGTCACATAACCTCAGTGTCCAGGACTCTGAACCCAGAAGATTGAGATAGTGTCCCACTACCAATACCAAAGGCTTTGAGAGGGATCTCATTAGAAGGTTCTGGATAAAGTGGAAGAAAATTGTAAAACAAAAGGCAAAATCATAAAAAAAAAAGAGCAGGTTTACTGGTCTGATAAGAGACTGGTGAACCCCTCAAGACTATGACTCTCAGTCACTTTCAGGCCTAGAACTGAACTCACCCCCAGGGCTCAACTTTCAGCCAAACAATAGACAGGCCTACCGGGTGAACAGCACACTCCTTAGAACAACCAATCACACGATATCAAAAGGGCAATGTTTGTCCAGGGATAGAGCGCAGAAGTCAGGACAGGAAACGGGAAACCCAGCGAGGAAGTGGGAAGAGTGCTGTTGCATTGTGGGGTTGCAATCAACATCATGAATCAAAACGTTTATGGTATAATGGAAACTCTGTACACTGCCACCAAATCACAACCAAACAGTTTCAAAACATAAATAAAGCCAAAGTACACTCTCCGCATGTGGGGGCGAGGTCAACACACCCCAAACAAGAGGTATCACCAGCTTGCGGATCCCTGCATGACCCTGAGCTAGACATGGAACCCCCACACATCTCCTCTCAATGCTGTGGTAACCCTGTGCCTAGAATGCAGAAGAAACAGGTTACTTCCAATGTGGATGGTCTAGCCCCACCACACACACAAGCAAAGAAGGTGGATCCCCAAATCCCAATCTGGTTAATGACGGAGGAGGGACAGGGAGTGAATGAGAGGGAGGGAGGAGTGTTTTACCATCACTCTTCCTCATCATGTCACAGGCACCAGCCCCGCCCTGGCCCCTGATGCCCACAGCAGCGGCAGCTCTAGATCAGGCAAGGGCGGAATGGCAGCAGGAGCCACACAGACCTGCAGGAGTGCCCTGTTCCCGGAGTTACTCTACACAGCAGCGTAACCAGGAACTCAGTGCTAGCCAAGATGACTCCTCGCCTCCCTCCCCACCACCTGTCACACAGACTTAGTTGTTCAACGGCCAAACTTCTGTAAGGAGATCGCCAGGTCTTTCTTCTGAGGCCACTGGATGGACTAGACTCTACGGCCTTTCAGTGAACCAATGAACACATTCAGCATTTGCTCTACCCTGAATGGGCACTCTGCATCTCTTCCAGCTTGAAGCCTCTGTCCCCTGTCCCCTTCCCATGGCTGGCGGAAGTAGCAGATCCTCAGGGGTCTGAAGGCTGAAAAGCAATACTTCCCCCAGAGAGTCATAGTTAGCAGGGCACCTGATTGTTGGCTCAAGTCCATCCAGCCGTACCTCGGAAGAAAGGCCTGGTGATTCACTCCTGAAATTTCAGCCCTTGAACACACCTCCCTGAGTAGCACAGTTAGATTCAGTGCTGCCTCACAGTGAGTCCTGAGCAGACTTGCCTTGCAGTCTGGTCACATTGCCTTCCAGTCTGGTCCCCAGGACTGAAAGGGGACTTGCTCATGGAGAAACTGAGGCCCTGGCAGGAATGAGCATAGTGGACCATCCAAGGGTCCAAAATAACTACTTGGGAATCTCAGGATGTGGGCTCAGTCCCATGCTCAGAAGGAGAGGGCTCCCTAGGCTCAAACCCCACAGAAAGGCTGTCTTCATGTCCACAGGGTCACCTCTAGGCAGTGTTCCGAAAGCCCCTATTTTCACCAGGTGGAACCTCCCTTGGCTCTCCTGAACAACAACCCATCACGGCTTCAGGGCTTCCCTTCCCAGGGGACCAGAGACCTGTCTGCATGTGGCTGTTACCCCAAGGTCACTAGGCCTCTCCCCCAAATTCTATCTGTCTCCTGAAGCAACTGTGCCACCCTCTATCACCCCACTCTTGGGGGGGGGGTGTGTGTGCTATGGCTCTACCCTCAGCATTTTGTACCTCTCTGTCCCCTGTTGACACTCATCCCTCCCTTCAGAGACCATGGCCCCTTCTCCAGGGTGCCCCAACCCCTCTCCCCTGTTCTCTGCACTCATGCCACACCCCCAGCTAGACCCCCTTCCCTGGTCCATTCACCTCCTCTTCTGGGAGCCCCTCCCTGACCACCTCTCGTCTCTTAGGCTCCCTCACAGCACTGGCCACAGTACAGAGGCCATGTCTGTCCTGTTTGTGGCTGCCTAAGCCCTCTCCCCACACAGTGCCTGCCACCAAGGTTCGGGGAGGGGACAAACACAAGTGAACAGAACAAACGAATGAATGAATGATGGATTCTCATGGGAATCTAGATGAAAAATGAGCCATGAGAGAGAGAACAGTAAGTGCAAAGGGCCTAGGGCAGGAGCAGGCACACCCAGGAGACTGTCGGAGCTGGAAAATCCAGAGAGGGTCCATTCAGCACAAGATCATAGAAGGGGGTGACTAGGGAGGGTCATAGGGTCTTGTTGGGGCTGAAAGGGAACATGGATCAATGTTTATTCAAGGAAAGCAGAGAGCGATGGCAGTTCTGAGCAGGGGTGTGACAAGAACTGAGCCCTCTGACCATGGTGACTGAGGAACCATCTCGTTTCTGGGATAAGTTCCCAGCTAGGCCAGTGTTGTGGACTGAATGGTATCCTTCACCACCCAGGCCAAAATAGTATCTGTGGATGTGATCCCATTAGGAGACAGAGTTCTCTTTCCTAGGTCCAAGAGGCTGGGTCGTAAACCACTCATTTCTGAGAGAAAAGCCGATTCTGCACAGAAGCAAAGAGACACACATTCAAGACGAACACTATAGAAAAGTAGTGGGGGTCAGCCATGAACCCCGAGAATGGCCAGCTAGAGACGCTGAGATTTGGACCTTTCCCCAGAGTCAACAAAGGGGCAGAGAAAGCTTTGCTCTAGAGCCGGCACCCTAAATTCTGACTTCTAGTCTTCTAAACAAAGATCCCTGGTAACACCGTGAGTTGCGCATTGGGCTGCTAACTGCAAGGTCAGCAGTCCTAATGTACCAGCCACTCAAGGGAGAAAGATGAGGCTTTCTGCTCCTATAAAGATTTATAGCATAGGAAATCCTGTACCCAGTAGGAACGGACTGCATTGCACACAACCACCACCAGCCTTCTAAACAAATTCCTGTTTATTAAGGTCACACCTGCTTGTGGCTTTTCTATTCTAGTAGCACTAGGTCCCCCTAAGGCCGTCCTCATGGAACCCCAGCCTGGTGGGAGACCCAGTTCCTCTGGGAGGTATCTGTATAGGGCAGAGGAGTGGGACCCCTGATTCCAGAGACACATGCTTGGACCCCGGTTATCCTGCACCCACTCAGGGTTCCGTGGCCGACAATGCCCCCCACACCCGACATGCCTTCACTCATTCCATTGTCACTACCCAGGAGGCCCACTGCTCATACCCAGCTTCCAAATGGGGAAACTGAGGCACATCTGCTCAGGCCCCAATACTAACAAAGCAGGTACCATACTGGCTGGGGTGTCTCCTTGACTGCTGGGGACCCCCACTGTGAGCAAAGTCCCAGAACGGGCTCTGGGGACACACAGGCCCTTTCTAACTGTCAATATCTGTCTATAGCACATCCCAGCAGCCCCGCCTCACTCAGCTCCTCCCCTCGAGGGGGGCGTCCCCAGTGCAAGCCACCACTATCCTCTGGGTGACAAGTGACCTGGCCATGTGTCACAGATTCTACATCCTAGCTGTGAAGTGTGAGGCTTAGGCTGAGGTCTGGTTGCTATAGCAACCTCATCCTAAGTATCTTGCCCAATACATACTCTCTAGAGGTCTGAGGCAGCAGTCAGGTGGCCCACTCCTCCCAATGCCTCTGTACAGCATCAGCCCCTACAACAACCCCTCCAGATCTCCCCCACCCCCATATCTGGTCCCTAACTTGCCTCCACCACAGAGGGGATGGGCAAAGACAAAAGGAGGGAGAGACAGATCCTAGTTTGGAGGTTCAATTCAATTCTGTCTTTATATCTGCGTGACCTTGGCAAGTCAGTTGGCCTCTGTGTGATCAGTTTCCCCATCTGTCAAGCTAGAATGACAGTTCCCACAAGGCAGGACTGTGAGGGATATGATGGTCAGTCTGGTCACAACAAAGCTGTCAAGGTGATGCCTGTACACAGGATTGCAGCTACCTGGTGTCAGGTGTTATTACAGGTGAGCTTGTAAGACACAGGAACACCAATGGCTGGGACTCACATGTCCCACCCCAGGGCCACGATCCCACTGAAGCCAGACACAAACTCTGCAGGCATCCATTTGGACATCACTCCAGAAGGATGACACGGGGCTCACACATCGCCAGTGTCCAAAGACTCTAATGTCCTCTAGGCAAGCCCAGGAAATAAAGGGTTAGTCATTAAGCACCTACTATGTGCCTGCCAGCCAACCTGACATCATCATGCTAGTGAGGGGCCCTGGTTATGGCCAAATAGTGATGGTAGAAACCATCACATGCTCAGCCACTAACTGCAAGATTGGAGGCTTGAGTTCACCCTGAGGTGCTGCAGAAGAAAGGACTGGTGATCTCGCTCTGGAAACATCAGGCCATTGAAAACCCTGTGGAATACACGTCTACTCTAACATACGCAGGGCATCATGAGTCAGAATTGACTTGATGGTAAGTGGTTTCAAAGGTGGAAATTCAGAGACAGAGAGCTTGTGCCTCTAACTCAAAGTCATACCACTAGCAAGGGCAAGGGTGAAGCCAGGATTTGAACTCATGACCAAGGCAAAGGCGTCCCCTTGAAAAGGAAGACCATTTGACCTAATTTCGATGGCTTCAAGATCACAACTCCATTAGAAGATTTAAAAAAAAAATTTATAAAGGAAACAAAAGTGTAAATTGCTACAATTTGATGAACTTGACCTATACTAATGAATGTGGTTGGTGGTGGCGGTTATGTGCTGTGGAGTCGGTTCAGACTCATAGCGACCCTGTACAGGGTTTCCAAAGCTGTAAATCCTTACGGGAGCAGAAACCTCATCTTTCTCCTGTAGAACAGATGGTAGTTTCGAACTGCCAACTTTAAGGTTCGCAGCCCAATTCGTAACCACTACGCTACCAAAACTCCTTATACTTATGGATATAGTAGCTCAAGATACCAACTGAGAGGGAAGAAGTCTTCATCCTACACCCTCTGTAATGCAATGGTGATAAGGGATGGGCAATTTAGACATTGGCTACCTAAAATGAGGGGGCTATAAAGGCACGAAATGGATGGCTTACAAGTTTTCAAGAAGAAGAAGTTTAGTTTCAGAGTGTGCAGGGGAAGGCAGAATCCCCACTGAATGGTTTTCATTTTGTCTAAACAGGTCTGGTGAAAGGAGATGGGGATAACATTCTTATGATTCAACAAGTGAGTAGTTGTTATCATGACTAACTGCGATTCTCACAACAGTAAAGGTAGGAGTTTTGTAACCAAAATGAGGGAGTAGTTAATCTTACAGTCCAGGAAGAGAGGACCCCAGAACCATCAGGGGAGAAAAGCATGAGCAGAATGTGGGACCCTACCCAGAGACGCAACGACACCAGAAACGGAGGCAGAGATGAGGACATGAAGAGAGAGCAGCTGAAGACTCTAGACTCATGGAAAGTGAAAGACTGTGTGCTGGCGACCAGGAGACAGGATTGCAGAATGTGCCCTTTGGTTGTTAATAATTATACATTCCTGAGTGTTTTGGTGTACAACACCCCTCCGAAAAGAAAAAACAAAACAGAACAGAGGGAATAGAAGCAAATACTGTTGAATGACGATGCACGGAGGGGACTGTAATCATTGCAATGCAACAAGGAGTGTAAAACCGATGCTCTCCCATGTAAATTATCACTCAATTCATAATAAAAACTCACCAAAAAAAAAAAAAAGGAAGGAAGACACTTGGACACCAGAATTCACTGAAGCACTGTTGACAACAGCCAGGAGGTACAGACAACCCGAATGTCCCTCAACAGATGAATGGACAAACACAACGTGGGCTGTCCACACAATGAAATATTATTCTGCTATAAAACACAATGAAGTTCTGAGGCACATTCCAATACGAATAAAACTTGAAAGCAGGATGCTCAGTGAAATAAGATAGACACCAAAGGACAAAGATTGTTGGGTCCCACTTAGGGGAAATGTCCAGACTAGACAAATAAAGACAGAGGCTCAGGGAGGTGGAATGTGAAGTTACTACATAAAGGTTACTGAGTTTCTATTTGGGCGGATGAAAACCATTAGAAATAGGGACTGCTGGTTCATCATCTGTGACAATAAATAATGTCACTGAATTATACACTTAAGAATGGTTATACCGACCAATGTTATTATAAATATTTTACCACAGGGTAAGACAGGGGAAGAGAGACCCCTGGACAACCACCCACTGGGTTGAGGGCAATCCCTCAACACACGCAGAGGCGGTGAAGGGCGCCTAACATCTCAGCTCACTGCAGATCGTTCAGTAAGGGGGCTGGAGCCACCACTTTCTCACAGGATTTTTTCCCTTCTATTTCGAAACTACCAGCTGCTCCGCGGGAGAAAGATGAGGCTTTCTACTCCTGTAAAGATTTACACCCTCGGAAACCCTGTACAGGGTCACTATGGGTCGGAACCTACTCGATGGCACTTAACATTTAAAGGTGAAAGAATCCAGCCAGCTACTTCCCTACTTCTCAACTGTCAGCACCAACAGAGAAGAACAAAAAAAGAAAACCACGGCCATCGAGTTGATTGTGATTCAAAGTGACCCTCTAGGATAGATAGAAATGCTCCACGGGGGTTTCTGAGGTTGTCAATCTTTTCAGGAGCAGGCTGACACATCTTTCTCCCACGCTGCCTAACCCACTGAGCCACCCTGAATATCTCATCCCAAACCTATCCATCACGCTCTCTCCCTCTCTTTCTAACACGACACATAAGCATGAACTCATATCCCCAAAGACAGAGGGTGGACCCTGGGGGTCATGCATTCCCAACAGCAGGGCCACAATGCATCCCCAATACATGTCAATGCAACTATGAATGTGGGGCCAGAAACGGGAACCCCAAGAGAAAACCACTACTCCAGACCTTCCAAGCTAGTAGGAGAGATGAGCCGCCCCCAAAGCCAAGGGCTGGTACGACTCTTTCAATCCTAGTGTAAGGAGACCCTCGTGTGAGCGCCGGGGTCCTGCACAGAGAAATGGACTCTCGTTCGGTAGTTCAACAAACACTTACTAAGCCTCCTTCCCTCTGATCCACCTATGGGGGACCAAGAGACCTTGTCTCTCAGCTGCGAAGCCAAAGATCTGAAGGCTGCTCCCAGGCAGCAGGGACACCCAGAGCTCACTGGGGAGTGTCTGTGTGGCTCCTAAGAGACCAGGAAGACTAGGCATTGAAGAAGAATGGGACATCGATCAGCAGCTCAAGTAAAGTGCATATCAGGGGATTGTCAAGCACTAGGTGGATAAGAAATGCCACAAGTGGAGATGACCCAGTCCCTGGAGCGTGCCTCCAGGGTTGGGGCAGCAGTGGGCAGTGAGTTGTGAGCAGAGGACCAGAGCGACATTAGAAAGGCCCTGGGTGGCATCAGGGAGCAGTAGGGAGTGCTTTGGATGTCTCACTGGGCTTACTGGGAAGAGGGGACTGAAGGTCCATGGGGCAGTTGTGATAGGATACAGGAGTGACCATTCACCAAGGACCAAGTTCGGTAGTCAGCTTGGGTGGACACTGGAAGGGCCAGACCAAGGGACGGATGGGGACCCAGGTGATATGTATCTGGTGACATCTATGCAATTTATAAGAGGTAAGAGCTGCATCCAGACGGGGTCCAGGATGGCCCAGGCTTAATGGTCAGAGAATTCAGTAGGGAGGCTGGGCACAAGAGAAGAAAACAGAGAGACTGCTGAGACATCCCCTAAGCACAAAGAATCCAAGACTCATCCTTCTACAGCCAGCACCCCAAATCTGCCCATTGTATCCCACAGCCAACTGAACACAACCTGAGCAGAGAGGCAGGTCTCAGTCCCCCAAACACAAAACCAACAGAAGTTTCCCAATTCCAACAAAAATACCAGGAGGGGCCCAATAACTCAAGTGCCAGGGAGAGATAAACCAAAGCCAACCAAAGCTAAGTCCATTGGACTGCTTCCCAGAGGATGGAGGTTTGAAGCCACCAGCTGCTCTATGGAAGAAAGATTCCGTTTCTGTAGATTTACAGTCCTGGAACCCCTTCGCGGCAGTTCTACTCTGTCCTACAGGGTCATTCTGAATGTGAATCAGATGACCGCAGTGGGGTTTAATAATTCAACAAATGCATCTACCTAATGAATAACCGTTGGTTTGTTTTTCAAAGAATAATCTTCAAACCATTCAGAGGGATCTGAACTCAGACACAGCTAAGCACTGAAATTGCTAATGACTGAATGAGCCTGCCTAGGTGCTGTGCATCAATGCCCACAGAGTGCTGTATTGCTGGTTTTAGGCGCCACCAAACTTTAGCTGTCACCCCCAATCATGGTGATCCACAGGATTTTCACTGACTTATTTTCAGAAGTAGATCGCCAGGCATTTCCTCCTAGTCTATCTTTGGAAGCACAGCTGAAACCATTTCAGCATCACAGCAACTTGCAAGCCTCCACGGATGGACCGGTGGTGGGTAAGCATGAGATGCATTGGTAGGGAATTGAACCAGGGGTTCCGCATGGAAGGTACGATTCTACCATTGAATTCTACATCGAATAAAAACCGAACAAAAAATAATTTAACAAATACCGGAACTTCTGTTTATCTCCCTCATAAGCTCAAACATGAACTCACTCACTAATCAAGCATCTATTACATACCAGGTTGTTGTTGTTAAGTGCCGTCGAGTCTATTCCGACTCATAGTGACCCTGTATAGGGTTTCCGAGGAGCAGCTGGATATATACCAGGTAGTTGCTCTGCGGGACAAAGATGAGGCGTTCTGCTCCTATAAAGATGAACAGCCTTGGAAACCCTGTGCAGGGTCATTATGAGTCGGAAACCAACTCCATGGCACATAACAACAACAAAGGGGCTCAAAATGTAACAATTGTGAGGATGGTACAGGACCAGGGTCTCGTTCTGTTGTGTACTCAATGGCACCTAACAAGAATAAAAGGACACTGAAGATGTCATAGATTATGTACTGGGTTGCTAACCACAAGGTCAGCAGTTCGAATTCACCAATCACTCCAAGGGAAAAAAGATGAGACTTTGTGCTCCCATAAAGATTTACAGCCTCGGAACCCTATACAGGGTCACTCTGGGTCAGAACCGACTCCAAGAAGCGGTTGGTGAGCTTCAATTGCAGACCCTGCAGTTCAAACCAACTTTATAATCCAGCACATTAACCCACAGAGCCACACCAGGACTACATATATTTAATAATCTGGTGCTAACAGTGTTTCACTGCTATTCATAAGGTTTTCAGTGACTAACTATTCGGAAGTAGTCCGTCTCGCCTTCTTCCCAGTCTGTCTTCATCTGGAAGCTCAGCTGAAACCATCATGGGAGACCCTACCGGCATTTAAAATAACCATGGCGTAGCTTCCAGAATCACAGCAACACAAACGCCACCATAGTACAACATGGCTAGACTTCGTCTCTCATACTTCGGACACAGTGTCAGGAGGGAACAGTCCCTGGAGAAGGACATCATGTTTGGTAAAACGGAGGGTAGGAGAAAAAGAGGACGACCCTAAATAATACGGACTGGCACAGTGGCAGCAGGAATGGGCTCAAAGGTAGCAATGATTGTAAGGTTGGCACAGGATGAGGCAGTGTTTCGTTCTGTTAGTCATAGGGTCGCTATGAGTCGGTACTGACTTGATGGCACCTAACAACAGACAGACAGACAGACAGACAGATATAGTTCCCTCCTTCAAGGATTTGAAAACCTCAAGTTTAATGCTGCTTTATTACCTAGTAACCTATTCTTAGTAAATGACTCCAAGTACCATAAAAGCATAATGCACAAAAATATTCAAGGCAACATTATAAAGACAAAACATCAGAGAAGGGAAAATCAAAATGTCCACCAGGGGGAATGGTTACCTCAAGGATGGAACATGCTCCCAACAGACTAGCAAAGTCAAAGGTTATGAAAAAAATGAGACTTTTTTTAAAGCTGGCAATAATGAGGGAGAAAACCCCACACAACAGAAGTGAAAACCACAGGCCAAAATAGTACAAAATGCACTCTAGGGGCTATTTGGTACAGGAAAACAAGTTCCAGGAAAGATAGAACAGTGTTCAGGGTGTTAGGAAAATACAATGTTCCTTTTCGCTTCTTCCTCCTTCTCTGTATTTATATCTACATTTTCTATGGGCAAATGGAAAAAGTCATAAACTTAAAATAGTAGGGGCAGCCCACAGTGGGACAGAGGACAAATGGATTGGGAAAACAGAACAGAAAGAGTCATGGGAGGGGTGTGAAGGGACCATAAAAAGGTAGAAATTGACAGCAAGAAGGAAGACTGGATAGTGCCTGGTTACCACTACTGAGCATGTTGAAAAAGGGTCTATAAAGATCAAGAGGGGGGAAATTACAGGACATAATTTCAAATTCTCATGGAATCCAAACTTTCTAAAGCCAGCTGGATGAACCCCCAAAACTACTGCTGAAATCTTTAAACCTTAAACTAAAAATATCCCCTAGACTCTTCATCAAACAATTGTGTTGCTTAATTAGTAAAGAATGCCTGCCTTGAGCATTGTGCTCTTTCAAGATCTATCTATGTTGGATCAAATTGGCAACAGCAAATGGAGAGAAGATAGAGGAAACTTAGTGGACAGTGAGTTTATGTTAATGCGGGAAGAACAATTTGGAAAAGGAGGCGCAGAAAGGTTATACAGCTTGAAAAAGGTCAATGTCAGTGAGCTGTGCACATAGAAATCATTGAACTGCTTTGTTAAGAGTATGCTCTAACTGTGTATATTCCCAATAACAAAATACTAATTTTATAAAAGCAAAGGGGAGAAGAGGGTGGAGCCAGATCCTACCTTTGACGTTGTTCAGGGATAGAGACCGCTCCTGGTCCCCAAGACCGGGTCCTAGTCGGCCACTCCCTCCACTGTCCTTCTGTCGGGCCACAGCCACTGCGATGCCAACAGGCGGGTGTCGCACCTCTGCCTCACCCTGTGTGCCTGAGCCCTCTCGTCCAAAGGCCTTGGCACTCTCGGGCCTCTCAGGGTCCCGCTTCAGTTGCCGCCCGCTGCCCGCTGAGGAACCTCCGGAGTGCTGCTGGAGGCGGCCCTGAGCGCGTGGGGCTCCACCGGTGGTTGGGGCTGGTTCAGGTTTCATGGTACCCAGGCCTCCAAATGGGCTCTTCTTGCCGCAGCCGCCTGGGCGGACGGCCACGGCCTCACGAGGGAAGCTGCCGCTATATTTGATGAGGCTCTGCATGGCTGAAGCCTCACCGGGTCCGTGGGCCACTGGATGCAGGTCAGCTCCAGGTCTCCCGCAGGTCCCAGAGCGGGGCATCGTGCCCCCAGGGTCCAGGTATGCCTTCTTGGAGGCAGCGGCCACAGCGGCCTCCTCTTCAGCACGGCTGGCCTGGTGGTGCTGCGCGGCCAGCACGGCCATCTGCGTGGTGGCAAAGTGGCCCAGCTCGAAGGGTTTCCACTTGTGCTCAGGGGCGCCGGACGGAGGTGGTCGCCCAGGTTCCAGGCCAAAGAGTTTGGCGGCCTGCTGAGCGGCGCTGGCGGGGACCCGGGGCGCACGCTCGCAGGCCCGTGGCTCGGCCTCAGGTTTGGGCAGCTCCTTGGTGGGGAGGTAGGCCCGTAGGTCCGGAGAAGCGCGTGTACGTCCCGGTGGGGCCTCGGTGGGTGGAGGCCGCTTCAGCGAGCGGATCACCGAGTTCTTTTCGCGTAGCACCTCGGGTCGCTCGGCGAGTGGTGGCCGCGGAGACCCGGGAGGTGGCTGCAGGACCCCGGGCCGGGCGGCCTCGCGCTCCCGGGCCCGTGCATCGCGCGCCTGGGACGCTATTTGGATGGGCCCTGGGCGCTCGTCGCAGGCCTCCACGGAAGGCACGAAGGTGGGCGCCACTACGCGGTGCTCCCGGCCTGGCTCCCGCGCCGCTGGGAAGATGGTGTAGACGCCTGCGAGCCCGGGCTGGGGAGGCGGCGCCGAGAAGGCCCCGGTGGCGGTGGGGGTCGCGGGCGGGCCTTTGCCGGGAGGGAGCGGCGAGGGACAAGGGCAAGAACCGGGCAGCAGGGCTTCGGCGCGCCGCAGTCGCGAGCCCTCGTCCTGGCGCACCGCCTCCTTGGTACACAGGTCCCCCGCTCCGTTGCACAGGCCGGGCTGTAGCGCGCCCTTGCTCTTGGCCTCGGCGTGGGCCCGTGGTGGCCCGGGTTCCGCCAAGAAAGGCGACAGGCGCTCGGCAAGGCGTGGGGGCCCGCGGTCCTGCCGGCCGTCGGCCCGGGTCTCTTGGGTGAGGTCCACGACGCTGCGTGGCCCTGAGGCCACTGCCTCCTCTCGGGCCCGGGGGTCCTTCTTGCCAAACAGCGGAGGCGGCTCCCCGCCACGGCCTGCCCGCTCCTTGGTGGCCCCTTCCCGCGATGAGCCTTTGTTTGGAGCTCCCGAGGAGGCGCTGCCTGGGGTCCTGGAGGAGGATGTGTGGGAGTGCAGGGCGCCCGGCGCCCCGGGGGTAGACAGATAAAAACCGTCTGTGGAAAAGAGCACAGTGTGAGGTGAGTCCAGGGTAGAAAGGGATGGTGCCCTAGATCCCCAGGTTGCTGACCAGAGAGGTTAAGCAAGAGGGACTCAAACAGCTCAGCCCCAGAGAGTGCAGGCTTAGCCATCTGTGACTTTCTGAACCTTAGTTTACCCATTAGTAAAAGGGGAAGAGGCCTAGGGTTGTTTCCACAACTGGGCACTAGAAAGCACCAGAATGTCTGGGGGGAGGGTCTTATAAAAAAAAAAAAAGACCTGGGGTGCTGCTTGAAATAACAGCTGGTTGGGGACCCCAGAGAATCCCTTAGCCCCCACCATCACTCTATCCCCAGCCCCCACAAATGCATCCAATCCTGTCCCCCTGACCTTTCTGGGTATCGAAAATGCTGGGCTGGCCCAGCTGGCTGAGAAGTGGGCTCCCGCTGCTGGGGGGCTCCAGGTGGTTCAGGTGGAGGTAGGATGGGTACAACCCACTGGGCAGGTGGGAAAAACCTGTAAGAGAGAAGAGAAAACAAGGTGGACCCCCTTATGCCTCCCAGGAAACACTTCTTTCCAGTCCTTTCGATTCCTTAGAAACAAACTATTTGAGTTTCAGCCTCCAGGAGGAGGGAAAGTCAGCAACCAGAAGTCTAAGCCTCCCTCTAGCAGCACCCCACTTGGGGTCTAAAATTCCTCAGGAAGAGATTTCAGACAACCCCTCAAGCTATACTCTGAGCTTGTCAACTGCTTTACCCTCATGATTCTCATTTAAACCTCAAAGTGATCTTACTATCCCCATCTTACAGATGAGAAAACCAAAGCTCTGAAAGGCCAGCTTGCCCACGGTTGCACAGCAGGGAAGTTTGGTTTTGAATCGAGGCCATCAGATCTTAAAAGTCCGGCTGCATGGTTCTATGGGCCCCTTTCTCTGCTGTTATGATGGACAGGCCCCATGCCCTTTCTAAACCTTAGTCAACTCAGTATCTCCCCCTGCCAGCTTTCCCCAGCAGGAATTCCCCTAACTGCAGTGGTTAAAGCTGCTACCCTCAGGTCATAGTTCAAACCCACCAGCCTCTCCACGAGAGTAAAGAATTCAGCCTTGGAAACCCCATGAGGCATTCTACTCTTACTCTGTCCTACTGGATCTCAATGGCAGTGGTCTGGTTTTTGGTTTTAACCCTATCCCTAACCCAGAGGGCTGACCTCAGAGAAAGAAGAGAAGCATCAGAGGGACCCAGAGGCTGCTCCTGAAGGACTGGAAGCATGAACCGAGAGACCTAGCAGGCCCGCTGGGTACTAGGGGAGGGTCCTGCCGCTCTGCCAGGGCCTTGGGTCTTAAAAGGGCCATTGAGGAGACACTTTAAGGGTCTTAGATCTCTCAAGCTCCCAAGCCACTCTCTGTGAAGCCAGGGGACAAAGGACCTATCCCTGTCACTCTGAATATCAGGCCTCCTCCCCTATGTTGTTGTTGTGAAGTGCCGTCGAGTCGGTTCCGACCCATAGCGAACCTGTATAGGGTTTCCGAGGAGCAGCTGGTGAGCTTGAACTGCCAACCTTGCAGTTCAAACGGCTTTGCGGTCCAGTGTATTAACCCACAGCGCCACACCAGGCCTCCTCCCATAGGCCCCTTAAATAACAACACTGATAGAACCCTAGCGCACTGAGGACCACCTAACCTCATTGTCAGCCTCCAGCCTCTGCTTTCTTCTCCATAAAATGGGAAGCACAAGGCCTATGCCTCAGGCATGTTCACAAGGACTCGAAGAGGCACATGTGGCGATGTATGATGAGCTTTGACTTGTGCAGAAGATAACCCACCCTCCGGGATGCAGGAACAGCTTTCTGCCTGGGCTGGTAAAGGGAGCTGTGGACCAGGACCCAGGCTGGAAGGCCTTCCTGCCATCATTCCACGTGAACCCCAGTAGAGGCAGGGGGCACCCTCATTCTTGGATTCAGATGCCATCCCCAAGTGGCCTGGGAGGAACAGTCTCAGGGGTCACACCTGTACAATAGGTACGAACACTTCTTATGGAACTGGCCGTGTGACTGGAGTACCTGCTTCTCCCTGGACTGTACGTGAACTACCATGGCCCCGCCCCTCAGGATTTAACAGGGAGCTCTCAGGACAGACACTACACTTAGAACTCACAAAGACCTAGAAAAGACCCTGAGACAGGGTAAGTACAACCTCCAGGCCTCAGGAGCACCCAGTCGTGGGACTGTGCTAAGGGTTAGAATCTAATACCCACCAGAGCGAAGGTGAGGGAATAAATAGCCTGTGGTCTCCCCCAACCAGTCCCTGCACTGACACAGAAAACAAGAGGCTCCGCGACAGTGGGCAAGAAGCCAGGCCAGCAGACCCCTCTCAGCCAGTCATCATTGCAGAAATGCACCCTGGGGACCTGCCGGGAGCCAGCAGTGAACAGTAAGAATCTAACTCTACCCCCACCGAGGCTCACACTGGTCGGGGGTCAGACATCTCGAGTCATCAGATACAGCCAACGTCATACAAGAAAAGGGGCTTGGGGAGTTCCCAGAGGAGGGGACATTTGAGTAAAGTCCTGAGGGGTGAACAAGAGACAACCAGGTTGGGGACAGATGAGGGCTGTTAGCAGAAGCAATGGAGTCCTGGTGTGGTGCTGTGGGCTAATACGCTGGACTGTAAGGCCGGCTTGAACTGCAAGGTTGGCGGTTCAAGCTCACCAGGTGCTCCTTGGAAACATTATGCAGGGTCACTATTGAGTGGGAACGGACTAGACAGCCCTTAACAGCAGCAGCAAAAGGACCAGCACGTGCAAAGGCCCTGTGATAAAAGAAATGCACTGATGAGTGCTGGTGGTGCTATAGGCTAAGCGCTGGGCTTGTAACCACAGATCATCAGTTCAGAGCCAGCAGCTGCTCCAAGGCAGAAAGATGTGGCTATTTGCTCTCATAAAGATATACAGTCTCAAAAACCCTAAGGAACTAGAAGTTCTACTCTGCCCTAGAGGGGTGCTGTGAATAGGAATCCACTGGAGCACAGTGAGGAGGCCAGCACAGCTACAGCTCTGGTGAACCTGGAGCAGAGAGGGTGGGCGGCTAGGGCTGGGCCCAGTAGCCACATGGGGAGGAGCCGGTACAAGGTGACCGGGAGGGGTGTGGGGACAGTGGCCCAGCCCTCGGCCCTCCCACCTGGCCCACTCCTTACCTTCATGGGCATGGGCGGCCCACAGCTGCACCATGGGCAGGTTGCTGGGGGTGGGGGAGCGGAAGGAGAGGTCAGAGGGCAGGGGTACCGGGCTGCCATGGGCTGAGGCCGAGGGCCCCATCCCGCCGGCCACAAAGCTGCCCAGGAAGGCCTCGCCTGTGAAGAGAAGGGGGCGCCTGTCAGGCAGCCACTGCCATGGCCCACCACCCTGAGACCCCCATGTCTCCCACCACAGGGAGGCCAAAGAAACTTCCCCCGGCCCGGCAACAGACCTGGGGCCACTCTGCCAGACTCAGGGCTTGACACAGCCCAGGTTGAACCCCGGACGACCAGAGGAAGCCACAGAGCAGACCCACCCCCGTGCACCCAGCAAGCTTAGCAGTTCCACAGTCACACCAGAGAGGGGATCTTCCCAGTTTGCCAAAGTTCTGTGGGGTCAAGGACCTCCAGGAGCCAGAGACAGGGCATGCCTGCTCATCCCGCCAGTGAGTGGGGACCCACAACCAGAGGTGTCAATGAATGTACAAGAGCAATGAGCATGACAAGGAGGAAGACATCTGCTGCTTAGAATGACAACCAACTTGGGCCTGAGTGGAGACCATACCCCACCCACCATGCCTACTCCCCACCCAGGGTGCCTGCCTGACTCCCACCCCACTTCATCATGCCACACCCCTCAGTCCCTCAGTCCCCAGGCTGCCAGATGGGGGTTCCGATCTGAAGCCCCAAATGATGCCCGGTGAACCCTGGGCAAGGGACTTCCCTCAACTGACCTCAGTCTGCTCATCAGCAAAATGGGGACAATAGCGCCGCCCTCAGAATTAGGCAAAGGAAGAGAAATCCAGTAATGACAATAAACAATAATAGCAACAGCCCGATCACCAAAGCCTGCCACACTGTGAATGGCATCACGCCCTCTCAGCTACCCTGAAGGAGGGGCTACAGTACACTGGGCAGAGAGTGACCAATCATCTCCACCTTCTGGGCACACCTTAGGAAGACCTTCTCTAAGTCCCTGGGAGCGGCAGTTTGCAGGTGGTATAGAAGTTCCGGGGCTTTATAGAAAGCGCACAGATGGTGTGTGCGATTCAGAGTTCAGAATGGCCCCTGCCCAGCCCACCAAGGCTCACAGATCCCAGCCAGCCCCCCAGAGTCGGTATATAGCTTACTGATCTCGTCCCAGGAGCACAGGGTCCCCAGATGTCCAATCCAGACCCTGGTGGTACATGTGGGGAAACTGAGGCTGGGCAGTCCCCCAAATGGAGAAGGCAGAAGGCAGAGCCCACTAGCCACATGCCGCCTATCGCCATTCTGTGTCTCCCTTCCGGCCCAGTCCCACCTGGCTCACCCGACTCCAGCGCCAAGCCCTCAGGACCCAGGGCCATGGTGGCCAGTCCCAGCACCCTTGTGGACAGGCTGGGGGCAGCAGGTCCTTGGGGCTTACCAGGCCCGGCTTCCTCCTTCGAGAGCGGGCTCCGGAAGCCAGCAGCCTGAGGTTTGCGCAAGGGCTTACATCAGCGCCAGCTCTTCCTGCCCTGGGCCCTGCGGAAGCCCAGTGGCCCCAACCTGCCCCTGCCTGGGCTTGTGAAAACCGCCCAGCAGCCCCAGGTCTGCCAGAGCCCGGATACCACCAACGGCTCCCACCTGCCACAGGGCACAATTGTCCCCAAACTCCACCCTGGCCAGGCTTGGGCAGACAGTTAGATCGCCCCCCAAGAGGGGCCATGGTTCTTATGCCTTAGTTTTCTCCTCTATCAAACAGGTACAACAGATGGACAAGATTGGCATTCATTGCATGGAGTCACCATCCCTTCTTCCCTGCCAAATCACCAACCAACCAGAAGAACCGTCTCACAGACAAACAGGGTAAACTTCCAACAACTCAGAGCCCTGGGGCATCTGCCTCCTTCAGCCTTCAATGCCCCTGCCCGCACCAGCCCCAGGCCTCCTTCCAGAACCCTCCCTCTCTCACTCCCACCACAGACAGACCCTCCAACCACCTGATCCAAACAGTTCAGTTCATCTCCAGCAACCTAGAAATAGATTCATCAGCTCCCTGATATAGTTAATGCCCATCTCCCTCACAAGGGGGAGTCTGCAGACAGGGACTTTGCCTAGCCTGTTCCCTAGTGCCCCCACCTGTCACACAGGAGAGCATGAATTAGGACTAACTGACCACACTCCACATTAGGACTAACTGACCACACTCCACTTTAGGACTAACTGACCACAGTATAGCAGTTTCTCCAGTTAAGCATACCATCTGCTATCAAATCGATGCCCACTTGTGGTGACCCCATGTGTGCAGAGTCTAGCTGCGCTCCATAGGGTTTTCAAGGTGGTGACCTATGGGAAACAGATAGCCAGCCCTTTCTTCTGAGGTGCATCTGAGTGGGTTCGAGCCACCCAACATTTCAGTTAGTAGCAGAGCACTTGGACTATTTACACCACCCAGGAACTTGGTCAGGTTAAACACAGAATCACCATATGGTCAGCAATATGCTGTTGTGTTTGTTAAGTCCCTTCAACTTTTTTCCTCCTCCAACCCTGTATAGGGTTTCTGAGGCGTGGCTGGTGGGCAATTATCCAAGAGATCTGAAATCAAGGACTCAAAACAAACACGTGTGCACCAAAGTTCACTTGCAGATGATTCACAACCCAAGTGTGCAGCTACACTGTGGTACATTAGTCATGAAGACATACATAGACATGAAGCTCAAACTCAGGCTACAATACGGATGAAGGCTACCTACATCAAGCTGACATAGATCAGACACAAAAATCATATGACCCCATTTATAACATGAGCTAGTCCTGGTGTGGCGCTGTGCATTAATGCGTCAGACTGTAGTTTGAACTGCAAAGTCGGCAGTTCAAGCTCACCAGCCACTCCTTGGAAACCCTACACAGGGTCGCTATGGGTCGGAACCGACTTGATGGCACTTAACAACAACAACAACATCCTGGTGTGGAGCTGTAGGATAAGAACTCAGCTGCAAGGTCAGTTTGAACCACAAGGTCGGTGGTTCAAACTCACCAGACACTCCTCAGAAACCCTATACGGGGTCACTGTGGGTAGGAACCCCGACTGGAAGGTACTTAACAATAACAAAAAATCTTGAACAGGCAAATTCATGCATACAAAGTGGATGAGTGGCTACCAGAGTCTGGGGGAAGTGAAAATGGGGAGTTATTGATTAAGAGGTATACAGTTTGTTTGGCGTGATTGGAAAGGTTTGGAAAGAATGGTGGTATTTGCCCAGCACGATGAAGATCATTAAGGTACTGAGCTGTGCACTTAGAAATGATTCAAGTGGCAAACTTTTTGTGCTGTATCTTACCATATCATTGTATTAAAGGGGGAGAGCGATTACCTATTAGGATTCGCAGAGCAGGTGATACAGCCCCTACCCTAGAAATACGTACCCTTAGGTTGTCAGTCAGATGGGGGGGAAGTGACAGTCCATCCTAATGCCCCCAGAGCCTCCATCTGTGCTGGTTTGCTGAGCCTCGACTGTGACACTTGGGGTCTAAGTGTACAGCCCCTGGCTCCTGACACCCAACCCCTCCCCCAACAGGGGTATAGGCCTAGGAGTCTATGGGGAAATGACTTCAGTCAAGCTTGGGAGTTCCCAGTCTCTCTACAGGCTTTGCTGGAAACCCAAGGACCAATCTGGGGAGGTGAGGAGGGGTATCACTCTCTCTCCCTTTTGCCCAGGCCTGGACTCCGAGCAGGATTCCCAAGTTTCACCTCCCCCAACCCTGATCCACAGCTCCCCCTGGTGGTCGGAGGCCCCCATACCAGCTACAAAACATGACAGGCATACCTCACTTTATTTTATTGCACTTTTTACAAATTGAAGGTTGGCAGCAACTCTGCACAGAGCAAGTCAATCGGCACCGCTTTTTCCAACAGCTTGTGCTCACTCTGTCTCTGTGTCCTATTTTGGTCATTCTCACATCTGTCCATTTGTCATATTGTGACAGCTTACATGTTTTTGTGATAGTGAAAGCTATGCCACCAGCATTTGAAACACCATCAGGATCACCCATGGTGGACAGGTTTCAGCAGAATATCCAGACTAAGTCAGACTAGGAAGGAGGAGGGGCGGACTACTTCTGAATGTCTGTTATTGTTGTTGTTAAGTGCCGTCCAGTCAGTTCCGACTCACAGCAACTCTGTCTAGGTTTTCCAAGGAGCAGCTGGTGAGCTTAAACCGCCGACCCTTAAGGTTCAAACAGACTTTGCAGTCCAGCGCATTAATCTACAGCTCTACATAGCCACTGAAAATCTTAGTCATGGCAATTTGTTGTCAGGTGCCATCGAGTCGGAACCGACTCATAGTGACCCCATGCACTTCAGAACCAACAATATATAGCCATAGAACACTATCAAATATAGAGCCAGAAGATGAGCCCCTCAGGTTGGAAGACACTTAAAATATGACTGGGAAAGAGCTGCCTCTATGACCATAAATGACATGAATGGAGAAAAGCTTTCAGGGTCTTCATTTTCTGATGGGGCAAACTGAAAAGAAACAGCTGCAACATCCATTAATAATCAAAACATGGACTGTACGAAGTATAAACCTAGGAACAATGAAAGTCAAAATGAAATGAAACACAAAAAGATCAATATCCCAGATGTTAGTGAGCTAAAATGGACTGGTATTGGCCATGCTTAACTGGACAATCATATGGTTTATTATACCAAGAGTGACAAATAGAAGAGGAATAGCATCATACTCATGGTCAAAAAGAGCAATTTCAAGATCTATGTTGAAGTCCAATGCTGTCTGTGATAGGATAATATCCATATACCTAACAAGGAAAACCAGTTAATACCACAATTATTCAAATTTACACAACAACCACTAAAGCTAGTAATGATGAAATTGAAGAATTCTACCAACTTCTTCAGTCCGAAATTGACCAACTATGCCATCAAGGTGCACTGATAATTACTGGTGATTGGAATGCAAAACTTGGAAACAGAGAGGAAGGATCAGTAATTGGAAAATATGGTCTTGGTGATATACAATATACTGGAGACCGCATTACAGAATTTTGCAAGACCAACGACTTACTCATTGCAAATCCCTTTTCTCAATAACATAAATGGCAACTATACACAGGGACCTCACCAGATGGAATACACAAGAATCAAATTGACTATATCTGTGGGAAGAACTATGGAAAAGCTCCATATCATCAGTTAAAACAAGACCAGGGCAGATGTGGAAAAGACCACCAATGCTCTTATGGAAATTCAGACTGATGTTAAAGAAAATTAAAACAAATCCCCAAGAGCCAAAATATGACCTTGAGTATTATTGTTGTTAAAGTGCTGTGGAGTCGGGTCCGACTGATAGGAGCCCTGTATAAGGTTTCTGAGGAACAGCTGATAAGCTTGAAACACTGACCTTAAGTTCAAACCAACCTTGCAGTCAGTGAATTAACCCACAGCACCACACCAGGACTCCACCATGACCTTGCGAATATCTCACCTGAACTTAGAGACCATCTCAAGAACAGATTTGATGCATTAGACACGAATGACCAAAGACCAGAAAAACTGTAGGATGACATCAAGAACATCAGACATAAAGAAAGCAAAAGGTCATTAAAATTATGGGAAAGACACAAAAGACCAAAATAGATGTCAGAAGTGACTCTGAAATTTGCTCTTAAACATAGAAACGCTAACGTGACTGGAAGAAATGATGAAACAAAAGAGCTAAACACAAATTTCAAAAGGCAGCTCAAAAGATAACGTTATTACAATGAAATGTGCAAAGACCTGGAGTTAGAAAAACCAAAAAGGAAGAACATGCTCAGCATTTCTCAAGCTGAAAGAATTGAAGGCAAAAAACCAAGCCTCAGAGATTGTAATATTGAAGGATTCTGTGAGCTCCTCGGAAACCCTCTACAGGGTCGCTATGGGTCAGAACCGACTCGATGGCTCTTAAGAACAACATGGGCAAAATACTGAATGACACTGGAAACACCAAAAGAAGATGAAGGGATACAGCCACTATACCAGAAAGAACGGGTCAGAATTCAATTATTTTATGAGGTAGCTATGATCAAGATCCAATGGTGCACTTCAAGGCATTGGCAAAAAATAACACTCCAGAAATTGATAGAATACAAACAGAAATCTTTCAATAAACTGATGCTGGAGGCACTTACTTATCTATGCCAAGAAATTTGGAAGACAGCTATCTGGCCAACCAACTGGAAAAGATCCATATTTGTACCCAGTCCAAAGAAAAGTAACCCAACAAAATGCGGACATCATCGAACTATATCATTAACATTATATGCAAGTCCAACTTTGCTGAAAAGAATTCAAAAACATTTGCAGCAGTACACTGACAGAAAGCTGCCAGAAATTCAGAAGATGTGGAACTAGAGATATCTCTTAGCTGAAAGCAGAGAATACCAGAAAGATGTTTACTTGTGCTTTATTAACTATGCAAAGGCTTTCCACTGTATGGTTCATAACAAATCATGTATAACATTGTAAGGAATGGGAATTCCAGAACACTTAATTGTGCTCATGAGGAACCTGTACATAGACCAGGAGGCAGTCATTAGAACTGAAAAAGGGAATACTGAATGTTTTGTGTCAGGTATTTATTCCATCTGTAGAATGAGGAAATGATCTGGAAAGCTAGATTATATGGATTGGAGAATGACTCATTAACAACCAGTGATATGCAGGTGATACAACCTTGCTTGCTGGAAGCAAGGAAGATTTAAAATACTGATGAAGATCAAAGATTACAGTTTTCTGTATGGATGGCACCTCAATGTAAAGACAACAAAAATCCTCACACCTGGACCAATAAATAACATCATGATAAATGGAGAAATGAATGAAGTTGTCAAAGACTTCATTTTGCTTGGATCCACAATCAATGCTCATGGGAAACAGCCATCAGGCAATATATTTTAAGTATTGTGGATTACTTCACATGACCCTTCAAGCCAGAGTTTCTGTAACTCCCATCGAACAACTTTTTTTGATGGATCTAGGTAAGAAAATAAAGGAGAGGATGCAGATAGGATTATGATTCAGTTGTGAGTGATTGTTAACAGGGCTAACTGTGAAAACTTGGAACGCTCACATGGGTATAAAATGAGCCATCTCAGAAGCAGGAGGCGGCTCTCACTACTATCAAGAAGAGTGAGTCTGGAGAGAAGTGCATCTTTTAGACCCCAAGAAACCTGTGCTTTTAAACTCCTCAACCCAGACACCGAGAGCTGTGACGCTGGAGGAGTGACAGAGGAGAGGTGTAGCAGAGCTAAGAACCAGAGCACAGACAGAGCAGGGGACTTCCCAGCCCATGGAGCAAGGAAAGCTGAGTGTCTTTGGGCAGGAGACTTGTTGGCTGAGTGGTGTGCTTCTAGGCCCTTTAGTGGGGAAGCTAGGTGAGCTGACCCACAGAGCCAGAGCTGAGTGCCTCAGGCTGAGGCTTTTGGTGGGGTGGGGTGGGGTGCCCTGCGGGCATTTATCAACATCCTAAAAGAGCTTTGTAACATTGCCAACATCCAGCCATTTAATGCCTTTATCTCCTCCCATCTTAGATTTCTAAATTGCCCACTCCCATCAGCCCAGGTGAGTCCTGGTGTGGTGCTGAAGGATAAGCACTGGACCTGGACAGCAAGCACAGAGCAGTTTGAACTGAGTTCAAACTCACCAGCCACTCCTCGGAAACCATAGTGTCGCTATGAGTCAGAAACGATTCCATGGCACTTAACAACAACATTGCCAGAGCTGGGCAGAGGCCCGACCAAGGGCCAGAGAGAAGCCTGCCTGTGGGCATGGCAGAGGAGAGGTTGTCCTGACTGTGCCCTGAGTGTTTCTGACGCTGATTTGTACCCCGTTAACTTCCCTCATAAACCCCTTAACTGTCTGAGTTCTGTGTGACCACTATCATGAATTCTCAAACCCAGATGAAGAGTCAAGAGGCCTGTGGGAGGAATGGGTGGTGTCATTATTTTTACAGCTGCTGTCAGAAAGAAGCTGGTTTTTTTGCAATGACTCCAGACTCCTAAAAGTATGGGGTTTTGTAAAAGAATGGGAGATAAGAAGTAAAACTGTTGGTGAGGTTACTTTGAAGGTTGTTAACTATAATGGTTGTTAGCTGTAATGGTTCAAAGGAATGTAAGAGATGTTATTGCTGAAGCTGAGAGGAGAAAAGCTGCTACTGGAGTCCCCTGGGATAAAAGCCCAACCATATATATTAGTTGGCTGAAAGGGGGGGGCAGGGCCTATTTAAGGCCCAAGGCCATATACTCATGTGTGATAAAAAATGGTTATTGGGGATCTTGATTACAGAGAGTTCGTAAGTGGCCTTCAGCCTATACTTGATTGGATTGGCTAAAAGGGGAGTTAGAATTTTCCTGGAAGAAACGTTTTTTGTTTTAAGTTTTTGTAGAGTAAAGGGCTTAAATAGAAACCTGAGTCCCACCCAAAACTGCTGAGAATAGATTTGCCTGAGAAGGGAAGGCATACAGTTGTGTGTGTGTGTGTGGAGGGGGGGGGGGGAGAGACTAGCTTTTTTGCATTTCCATCAAGTAGTCAGGAAAAGTCTGTGCCCATCAGAGAAAACCAGCTTCTAGGACTGAAAGTTAATGGGAGCCAGTAAGCAGACAGCCTGGTATGCTCACTTCACCACTTGGGTCCACTTGAGTGGAGAGTGCAGCAATGAAGAGACAGACTGAAAGAGAAGACGAAGGGCTGGCGGGTCTGAAAGTTTAGGGAATTGTGTGGCCTTCTGAGCCTACAGGCACCAATCAAGTCCACTGGGGCTATGAGAGTGTGACGGGCCAGCTGGTCTAGTGTGTGGATTCCCAACCTTGTAGCTGGTACCCATTTCATGTAGTGAGAATGGCTAGGGCTGAAGTGACCAGAATCCAATCTAATCAAGAGAGATGTTTGATACTGTGAGCTGGTACGATTTTGGTGGCTTTCTCTGCACTGGACTTTGCTTATAGATGCAGATGCTCAAAGTTCCAACTAGAATGAAGATTCTTCACATCAAAGAAACATGTTTGTCTCCAGAATACTGGGTTGATGTTGCCGTTGTTTGCTAATTGCCATCAAATCAGTTCTGACTCATGACGACCCTGTATAGGATGTCAAATGAGCTACTGGTGGGTTTGAACTGCCAGCCTTGTGAACTGCCAACTCCACACCAGGATGTCTCTGGATTGATAGGGATGGGAAATTTAGAAATTGGATATCTAAAATGGGAGGAGATGAAGGCATGAAGTGGCTGGCTTACAAGCTTTCATGAGTGTGCTCAGTTAAAATGACTGTGTAGGGAAAAGTTAATCCTTGAAATATGAAAGGGACAATGACTAGAAAAATCAGAGGTGGCCTGCGGGGCTGTGGATTACTTCATATGGCCGTTCTATTTATAGGCCTTGTAACTCACACCAAACAACTTTTTCCTGATGGGTCTCGGTAAGGAAAGGAGGGAGAGGATGCTGATAGGATTGTGATTCAGTTGTGAGTGATTGTTAACAGGGCTATTGGTGAAACCTTGGAACTCTAAAGTGGGTATAAAATGAGGCATCTCAGAAGCAAGAAGTGGGAGGAGGGAAACTCACTATACCATCAAAAAGAAAAGTCAGGAGTGCAACACATTCTTTGGACCCCGAGAGCCCTTCATGTTGAACCTCCTCAACCCAGATACACAGAGTTGTGATGTCAGAGAAGTGGCAGAGGAGCAACTGCAGCAGAACCAAGAGTCAGAGCACAAGACAGCGCGGTGGGCTTCCCAGTCCACAGAGCAAGTAAAGCTGAGTGACACTTTGGGCAAGAGGTCTGCATGCAGAATGGGGTGCCTCCAGTCAATTAAGTTGGGGAGCTACATTTGCTGACCCACCAACCCAGAGCCAAGTGCCTTCAGGCTGAGTATTATGGTGGAGTGGGTATGTTGTGGGCAGTTATCAAGCCCATCTTAAAGAGCTTTGTAACCTTAGCTGGGCAGAGAAAGGCCTGCCTGTGAGCAAGGTTGAGAAGAGGCTGTCTTGACTGGGACTGTATAACCTGTTAGCTTTCCTAATCAACTCCCTAACCGTGAGTACGGAAGCTGAGCTGTGCGTGGCCACGGCAATGAATTCTTGAACCCAGATGAGAAGCAGAGTGCTGTGGGAGGAATGGCTGGTATCACGTTTTTGGAATACTGCTTTAGCAAATCTGCTGCAGAAAAAAAAAGCCCTTTTTAAAGTGTTAAAGAACAAGGCTGTCAGTTTGAGGACTAAGGTGCACCTGACCCAAGCATGTGAAAGTTGTGCAATGAATAAGGAAGACTGTAGAAGAATCAATGTAGTTGAATTAGGGTATTGGAGAAGAATATTAAAAGTACCAAAGACTGCCGGAAGAACAAACAAATCTGTCTTGGATGAAGTTCAGCCAGAATGTTCCTTAGAAGTGAGGATGGTTGGTGAGACTTTGTCTCTCTTGCTTTGGACTTGTTGTCAGCAGGGACCAGTCCTTAGAAATGTGGAGGGTCAGAGAAAAAGAGGAAGACCCCCAAGGAGATCAACTGACACAGTGATAGCAACAATGGTGCAGGACTGAGCAGTTTTGTTCTGTTGTGCATAAATTTGCTGAGATTACCAAATCCAACCAAATCCACTGCCATGGGGTTGATTCCAAATCAGAGACCCTACTAGGGTTTCTAGAGACTGTAAATCTTGGAAAGACAGCCTCATCGTTCTCCTGAAGAAAGGTTGGTAGATTTTAATTGCCAACTTTGAGGATAGGAGTTCAATGCCTAATCGTAACTTTTTTATACATCAGGGAAAAAACGGGCTGTCGCTTGTTCGCAATCTCCTCTCTCGCTTGCTTGCAGTGGTCTGGAAGCAAACCCACAATGCCTCACTTGACAATACGCCCTGGTGGTGCAATGGTTAAGTGTTCGATTGCTAACCAAAAGGTAGGTGGTTCGAACCCATCCAGTCTCTCAATGAGAGAAAGGCCTGTCAGATCTGCTTCTGCAAAGATGACAACCTAGAAAATCCTATTTGTTGTTAAGTGTGGTTGAGTCTGTTCAACTCATACTGGCTCTTAGAGGATTTCCAAGGCTGTACATCTTTGCAGGTGCATACAGCCTCATCTTTCCCGTCGCAGAGTGGCTAGTGGGCTTGAACCACTGACCATGTCGTTCTCTGTTTGGTCTTACCGTACACCACCGAGCTCCCACAGAAATCCCAACAGAGCAGTTCTACACTGTCACGTGGGATCTATGAGTCAGAATTGCCACTTGGGCACCTAACAACAGCAATCTCACTTTGACACCTTAGAACAGGGGTGGGAACATCCAGCCTGCGGGCCATATAATCCAGGAAAATCATTTGGTCTGGCCTTGCCAAGGCAACGTCAGGCAGGCCTTGAAATTCAATAAATCTAAGAGCTTTTTTTTGTTTGCCAAAGATCATTCAAAAACGGCTGCAGCTGTACGTGACAGGAAGCTGCCAGGGGTGCAGACAGGATTCAGAAGAGGATGTGGAACGAGGGATATCATTGCTGACATCAGATGGATCTTGGCTGAAAGCAGAGAATACCAGAAAGATGTTTGCCTGTGCTTTATTGACTATGCAAAGGCTTTTCATTGTGTAGATCCTGAGAAGCTATGCACAACATTGCCAAGCATGAGTATTCCAGGACACTTAATTGTGGTTCATGAGGAACCTGTACATAGACCTAGAGGCAGTTGTTCAAATAGAACAAGGGAATTAGGAAAGGTGTGCACCACCAGGGTTGTATTCTTTCACCATACTTATTCAATCTGTATATTGATCTAGGAATTCAAGAAGCTGGATGATACAATGAACATGGCATCAGGATTGGAGGAAGACTCATTAACATGCTAATGACGGACATACTGATGATACAGCCTTGCATGCTGAAAGCGAAGCCAACTTAAAAAGGTTCCCCACCTCAGCCTTAGAAGCTAAGACCCAGGATGATACAAAGCTAGAACACTATGTAACTATCCTTTTGTTATCATTCTCGATAAAACCAAAACACCTCTACCTCCTAATCACCCAATGCAGGAGATACTCAAGAAGTCCCCTGACCCTTCTCATTAGCCTCCTCCTGGAGGAGACAAAGGGGGCAGAGCTGAGATGGAAATTCAGAACGACTCCAAGGCCCAGCTATCTGTCTCTGCCTTTCACGAGTCAAATGTGACCACAGAGACTATTCCCCGATACACCACCGCCTGTCACCTGAGCAAGCTGGACACAACCTGTGTGTCCATCAGATGGGGATGGGTCAAAATAAATGAGGCAGATAGAATCCAGACTTTCTGGAGTCTGAAGGCTGAATGAACATCTGCTTGGCACATGGTCCTCTTTTAAGATCTAGTGCTATGGAGGTTAATGCACTGGACTGCAAAGTCGCTTTGAACTGCAATATCGGCAGCTCAAGCTCACCAGCTCTCCTCGGAAACCCTACACAGGGTCGTTAGGGGTCGGAATTGACTCAATGGCACTTACCAACAACAACAACATGGGATCAAATTAACAACAGCAACTCAAAAGGTTAGATAAGAGCTTTGTGGGGCAGCGATTTTATGTTAATGAGACCAACTCAGAAAAGGAGGGTGAGAAGGACTGCACAACTGAAAATGTCATCCATGTCACTAAACTGTGCACGTAAACATTGTTAAGCTACATAATTCTCCTGTGTGGTATGTTCTGGGCCACAAAAACAAATTCATCTTTTAACTATAAATAAATAATAACAGCACCATTCCAAGTGAGGAGGGAAACAGGGGGGGTGGTAAGGGTCATAGCATCTGCAATGTACAATTTGGCAGCTCTCAGAATGTGGCTGAAGAATAGAATTTTTTGGGTTTTTCCACTTAAACTGTTGTTAAATGCCATCGAGTAGGTTCTGATTCACAGCAACCCTGTCTAGGGTTTCAGCCTAGGTTTAATTTAGGAATCCCAGAGAGATGCAGCGAACTCCCTGTTGTTGTTAAGTGCCATCGAGTCAGTTCCAACTCAGAGACCCTGTATAGCATTTCTGAGGAGCAGCTAGTGGGTTTGAACCACCAACTTGTGATTCAAGTCAATCATGTGGTCAAGTGCTTTATCCTACAGCACCACACCAGGACTATATATTGTTGTTGAGAAGTCTCTAGGGGGTGCTATCGGTCCAGCATTCGACATCTAGACAAAAAGTGGATGGTTCAAACGCACCCAGAGGCACCTCAGAAGAAAGGCCTGGTGAACTACTTCTGAAAAGTCAGATCCTTGAGGAGCTTATGGAGCAGTTCTTACTCTGCACACTGGGGTCACCATGAGTCCAAATCCACAACTGGCAACTGGTATTGGTGAAGATGGTACAAATGGTTACTATACTGGGCTGCCCACTGAAGGCCTGGTGAGCAATATCTGAAAAAACAGCCAATGCAAGCCCTACAGAGCACAGTTCTACCCCGACACAAGTGGGGTCACCATGAGTTAGAACAGACTCCACAGGAAATGGTTTCGGGAGCATTGGTGGCTCTGTAGGATAAGCACTGGACTGCGAACCACAAGGCTTCGCGTCACAGGAGAAAAATGATGCTTTTTGCTCCCGTAAAGATTTTTTTGTTGTTTATGCCGTTGAGTCAGTTCCAACCCTGTTATCTACAGGAGCTGAAAGCCTCATCTTTCTCCTGAAGAGTTGGTTGGTAAAATCAAACTGCTTTTCGGTTAACAGCCCAACACAGAACCCACCAATGTCACTGTTGTTGTTGTTGTTATGTGCCGGTTCCGACTCACAGTGACCCTGAACAGGGTTTCCGAGGTTGTAAATCTTTACGGAAGCAGAAAGCCTCATCTTTCTCCCACGGGAACAGCTGGTAGTTTTGAACTGCTGACCTTAAGGTTCGCAGCCCGATTCGTAACCACTATACTACCAGAGCTCCTTATACTTATGGATGTAGTAGCTCAAAATACCAAGTGAGAGGGAAGAAGTCTTCATCCTACACCCTCTGTGTAGGACGTCACTAGGGTTCCATAAACATTCACAGCTTCAGAAACCCTATGAGTCAAATTGACGGAAGAAGATATCTATCAATAGGCTGAAGCTTCCTCGATGCTGGCATTGGGATGGGGATGACAGGGGCACAGATGGGACCCGGGAGAGGGGAAGGACTGGTTCCCATGCCCACTGCCCTAGACTGTGGTCAATTTTCTTAATTTTCCCAGGCTTCAAGATGGGGTAACATCTACCTCATGGGGCTGATGGAGAGATATTAGGTGAATGCTTACAACACCGTCTGGTATGATGAGTAACAGTGGTGTAAACATCAGCTGTTATTACAGGAAGTCCCTGGGCAGTGCAACAATTAAGCACGCTACTAGCAGAAGGTTGGCAGTTCAAACTCACCCACAGGCACCTCAGAAGAAAGGCCTGGCCATCTGCTTCTAAAAGGTCACAGCCTTGAAAATCCTTGGGAGCAGCGCTACTCTGTCAACGTGTATCGGAATCAACTCAATGGTGCCTAACGACATGTTGCCGCAACAGGCAGTTCAGTCCTTCCTCTTTAATGGGTACAGCCGCCGTGGCTGCCTCAAGAAGCTATGAGGTAGATATTTGGTGTACCTGCTGGCAAGAGTCAGGAGGGGGACTTGATGAATTATGGTGGGTAGGTAAAAAGGAGTCCTGTTGGCACAGTGGGCAAGCATTTTGCTGCAAACATAAAGGGCTGGCTCTGCCTACCGAGTGCATTCGCTATTAACACCACCCATCCCCAAACCACTGCCCCATGCAGTGAAGTCAGATTCATGGTGGTCTTAGAGGAGAATAGGAATGGCCCACAGGGTTTCCAGAGCTGGAAGCAGACTGCCACAGCTTTCTCCCACAGAGTGGCTGGTGGGTTTGAACCGCTGACCTTTCAGTTAGCAACCTCAACCTCTTTAACCACTTTGCCAAACAGAGACATGAACTAGCATCCCAAGACTGTTTCTCCCTCTTTCACACCTCTTTTGACAGCTCCAATTTGATAAAGGCAGCCTTCCCTAATGACCCCAGGTGAAACTGCAACCCACCCTGCCCACCACACCCTTCCCAGACTGACTTTCCCACATAGCACTTCCCTGAGCTAATCTACTCAGTAGGTTAGTTCCTTTTATTATCTGTCTCCACCCCTAGGAACAGGGTTGGCTGGCTTTTTCTTGAATGGGTCAAATGATAATATTGTTGTTAAGTCAGTTCTGACCCATAGCAACCCTGTATATGGTTTCCAAGAAGCTTCTGGTGAGCTTGAACCTCTGACCTTGTAGTTCAAATGACTTTGCAATCTGGCGCATTAACCCACAGCACCACACCAGGAATCCAAATGATAACATATTTGAGGTCAATTTTTCAAACAGTCGGGGATACTTCATAGGAGGCTGCTGGATATCAATAAAACGCTCTTTACAGAACAAGGAGTTGGTCTGATGGTATGCAGTAAATGTGGACTAAGGAGCCCTGGTAGTGTAGTGCTTACTAATCGGGCTGCAAATCTCAGGGTCAGCAGTTCAAAACGACCAGCTGTTTCACGGGAGAAAGATGAGACTTTCTGCTCCCATAAAGATGTGCAGCCTCACAAATCCTGTGCAGAGTCACTATGAGTCGGAACCAACTCCACGGCACTTAACAACAACAAGATGGAGCAAGGTCATGATCAGTTAGGGCTAAGGTAGGAGGGCCGAGATCTTTTCTGGGGTCTTGGAGTCCTGAGGATAAGCACTAGACTCCAAGGTCGGTTCGAACCTCAAGTTCGGCGGTTCAAACTCACCAGCTACTCCTGGGAAACTTTATATATGAATCGAAACCAACTTGCTAGCACGTAACAATACAACAACTACATCAAGACAAAAGTCCTATTGTGGCACTGTAGGATAAGCACTGAACCACAATGTTAGTTTGAACTGCAAGGTCGGTGGTTCAAACTCACTAGCCACTCCTCGTAAACCCTATACAGGGTCACTGTGAGTCAGAATCGACTGCACATCAACTAGCAACTTCGATTAGTGTGGTTCTTGCCAAGGACTTGCCTCATTCTGCCTCTCACCCTTCACCACTCAGCCTTGAAAAGGGGAAAATCACATTTACAGGATTTCCCCACCAGACCACTACCAAAGACCCCATCAGAGCCAAACCTGGAACAAGGATGTTTTTTAATTATATTTTACAAATTGCTACTGAGGTCTATCATCAAGACTGTTCAGGGTTATCACCCAGAGCTCGGACATGGGACTTGAGCATTTCTGTGACAGCAGGTGAGTACCCGCTGATAAAAATGACCTTCAAACTCCCACTGAGATGTCTGTAATGTCTGAGAATGAGCTACTGCCCACTTTCTTATACAGCAAAACTAGCGAAAGCCAGAGCCAACATAAGGTAGAAACCTGTCAGTAGAAATCAAGTCTTTTCCATGACTGTTGCTAAGTGCTAAGTCAAGTCAGTTCCGACTCAACAACCCTGTATAGGGTTTCCAAGGAGTGGCTGGTGGGTTTGACCACTTAACTTTGTGGTTAACAGTCCAATGCTTACCCTACAGCACCACACCAGGCTTCTTCTCCATTACTTCCTGCTGCTGTGTGCCATCGAGTTGATTTCAACTCATAGCAAGCCTGCATCGGGTTTCCAAAGCTGTAAATCTTTATGGGAACAGAAAGCCTCATTTTGCTCCCAAGGAGCAGCTGGTGGATTTAAACAGCTGACTTTGCGATTAGCAGCCCAACACGTAACCTACTATGTTACCAAGGCTCCTTTTCCATTATTTTGTTGTTGTTAAGTGACGTTGAGTCTATTCCAACTCATAGTGATCCTATATAGGGTTTCCGAGGTGCAGCTGGTAAGTTTGAACCACTGACCTTGTGGTTCAAACTGATTTTATGGTCAAGTGCTTATCCTATAATGCCACATCAGGACTCCTTTCCATTACTTGAGACCTAAAACAAACAAAGAAAACGAAGGAAGGCTGGTGGCGATGTAGGATAAACACTGGGCTGTTAACCACAAGGTCAACAGTTCAAGCCCACCAGTTGCTCCATGGCCAGTTAAGCTTTCTGCTCCCATATTTACAGCCTCAGAAACCCTATACAGAGTCGCTATGAATCAGAACCGACTCGATGGCACCTACCAACAGAAGCAAAACCCCTAATGGTACAGTAGGTTAAGACCAGACTGATGATCAAAGAGTCAATGGTTCAACTCCACCAGCCACTCTGTGATAAAAAAGTCGGCTTCCGTAAAGATTTACAATCTCAGAAATCCTATAAGGCAGCAGTTCTATTCTGTATATAGGTTGGTTAGGAGTCACAGTTGACTTGACAGCAGTTGGCTTGGTTTTTGGAGAAAGCACTAGAAAAGTGATGAGCTTCACCTTGTAAAGGTAGAAAAGTTGGGAGACCTGGAAAAACAAGGCTGTCCCTTGAGTTCTATCTAACTCTTACAGCTCGCATTGTAATTCAGTAAGAATCAGAAGCAACTTACAAAGACCCAGGCACGGCATTCACCGCACAAAGAAATATTAAAGTAATGAGATGCATTTTCACCTATCAGATCAGCGAATCTGGGGACTTGCTGTGGAGGGTAAAAACAAAACTAGCTTACACCCAGCTTTTGGAAAGTAACTGGGCTATGCATATCAAGCATGGAAGAAAGGTATAAGTAAAAATGTCCAGACCCATATCTGGGGTCCCTTCCATGAATATAATCAGAAGTGCAAGCAAAGACATACTTACAGAGGTGTTCACTGTAGTCAAATTAACCCACAGATTCAGTGTAATGCCAATCAAAATCTCGGCAGGGGTGTGTGTGTGTGTGTGTGTGTGTGTGTGTGGAAACTGAAAAACTGTTTCTAAATGTTCTATGAAAATGCAAAGAACCAAGTATAACCACCAAGGCAACCTTAAAGATAAAGAACAAACTGGGAAGAATTACATCATCAACTATCCAAACGTAGATGCCAAAGATAATGCAGATTGTATGGTACCAGCAGCAGGAGAGACAGGCAGACCTACAGAACAAGACAGAGTCCAAAAACCGATCCACACAGACATGGCATGGGCACAGGATGATCTTATCAATAAACGCTGCTAGGCATTTTGAACATTTACGGGGAGCAATACCTGAATCTTGGTCCTCAGCTCATACCATACATAAAAAAAAAAAGTCAACTCCTGGTAGATCAGATTCACATGTGAATGGTAAAACAAGAATGCTTCTAGAGGGAGAAGAGCAGAGAGCGGGACCCTACCCAGAGAAGCAGTGATACCTGAGATGGAGGCAGAGATGATGACGGAGAGATGGAGCAGCTGGGGACTTTAGACCCAGAGAGGGAGAGGGGCTGTGTGCTGACGACCAGGGGGCAGGCTTGCAGGGTTATATCTGATGATGCATGGTTAGTTGATGATGCATGGAGGGGATTGTAACCATAGCAATGAAACGATATACGGTAGAATGAATGTAAAACTAATGTTCTCCCATTTAAACTATCACATAATTCACAATAAAACATTAAAAAAAAAAAAAAAAGCTTCTAGAAAATAAATAGGAAAATATCTTCATGACTTGAGAATAAGCAGAGATTTCGTAAAGAACACACAAAGAACAAATTACAATGACAACAGTTGACATGTTGGTTCTGACTCACGTTGCCCCCATGTGTGTGAGAGTAAATCCACAGGGTTTTCAATGGCTGGGTCTTCAAAAGTAGATCACCAGACTTTTTGATGGACATGAACCTACAACCTTTTGGTTAGTGGCCAAGCATATTAACTGTTTGCATCACCCAGGGACTCCAAAGGTCGAGTGGATTATGTTGGATTATGTGATAACTAGGTACTTTAGTGATCAAAAATCACTATTAGAAGAAAAGAAAAGGCAAGCCACAGAAGGGAAGAACATGTCTGCACTATATCTCACCACTGAAGAGAGAGAATCCATGACATATAAAGAGATGCAATCAATAGGAAAAAGACAAGAATTTCACAAGGATGTCCAAAGAGCCAGGGATTCTATGAAAAGTCACTCATCACTTAAATCATGGGATCAGTGTGAATTTAAACTCCTATACACTGAACAGAATGGTTGGTGGTGGTGGTATGCCATGGAGTCTTTTCTAACTCATAGTGACCCTATATCGGGTTTCCGAGGCTATAAATCTTTATGGAAGCAGAAAGCCTCATCTTTCTCCCGTTAGAACACCTGATGGATTCAAACCACTGGCCTTGTGGTTAGCAGCCCAAGGCATAACCCACTACTACTACTGCTACTAGAGATCCTTACCAGAATGGTTAGAATGTCAAAAAAGTCAGGGGGGAAAATGAACACACTGCTGATAGGAGTGTAAATCATTACAAACACTTGTGAGAAGAGTCTGGCAAAACCTACTAACAATCCTGCCCTATTGTAATATAAATGCACATCAAAAGTAGAGTTCCAAAATCTTCCCTACCACTGCTGCTGTTACTGTTATGTGCCATGGATCCAATGCGACGTTGTACGGGGTTTCAGAGGAGCAACTGGTAAGCTTGAACTGCACTGACCTTGCGGTTCAAACCAACTTTGCAGTCCAGCACATTAACCCACAGTGCCAGGACGCCACTAACGTAGCCCAAAAGTGAGATACCACCCACATGTCCATCAAGAGCAGAGCTGATCATTCTACAGTGATACTGGGCAACAGCATGGATAAATTTCACTACTGCAATGTCAGATGAAAGCAGCAGACAGGATTCCAGTTACATGAAGTTCAAAATCACTCATTCATCTCTGGTAGTCAGGTTACCCCTGGGGCAGGGAGAGCAGGTTGTGGCTGAGGCTTGGGGTGGGAACTAGGGAGTATGTTGTTCTTTACCTGGTTAATGGTTACACCTGTGTTCAGCTGGTGAAAAACTTCATCCAGCTGTATGTTGTTGTTGTTAAGTGCCATTGAGTCGATTCTGACCCATAGCGACCCTGTATAGGGTTTCCAAGGAGCAGCTGGTGAGCTTGAACCGCAAACATCGCAGTTCATACGGCTTTGCAGTCTGGCGCATTAACCCACAGTGCACACCAGGACTCCATCCAACTGTATGGCACTGTAGAATAATAAGCACTCTGGTAGCATAGTAGTTACGAATCGGGCTGCTAACCTCAAGGTCAGCAGTTCAAAACTACCAGCTGTTCCGCGGGAGAAAGATAAGTCTTTCTGCTCCCGTAAAGATTTGCAGCCTCGGAAACTCTGTACAGGGTGGTCACTATGAGTCGGAAGTGACTTCACAGTAAGTACTTAACAACAACTAACCACAAGGTTGTCAGTTCAAACCCACCAGCCACTTCATAGAAGAAAGATGAAGCTGGCTGTTCCCATAAAGATTTACAGCCTCGGAAGCCCTATGCAGGGTCCCTACGAATCAGACCCAACTCCCTGCACTGAGTTTGGGTTTTGATTTGAGTATACAATGAAACCTGTGAGAGCCAGAACTTGACGGAATTGCCTTGTTCTTCACCATCTTGCAAGTTTTCCGCACAGGCTTTAACACATTTCTGTCACCCGTTTTGATGTTAAAGATTTGAGTTGTATCAATGATCTGTGCTCACTTCTTGGTGTATCTTTGCTGTTGTTAGCTGCTGATGACAAGCAGACCCCCAATACCAGCGACCCCATGCACAATGGAACACATGCTTCCCATTCCAGCATCATGGAGACAGCAAGCTTCCACTGACACAAGTGGTAGCTGTGCAGGAAGAGCAGTGGCTGCTAATCGGACCCAAGTCTCCCGTGGGAACGAGAATTTACCCATGATCCACTACTGTATCTTGAACAGCAATACAAGGTTTCCTTTAAAAATAAAGGGCTGATACTTGTGATACAATAGTGAAGAATTGTTATCAGGACTGATTGTGAGGGTTGGAAATGTAAAGGTAGACGTTTTATAGCAAGGAAGGGAGGGATTAACTCCCCAGTCTAGGCGTGGAGGTCTCTAGGACCATCAGAGC
>NW_006408552.1:14997801-14999556 GCF_000296735.1 Chrysochloris asiatica | reverse complement strand
CTCTCATGTAAACTATCATATAATTCACAATAAAACATTAAAATATATATATAAAAAAATTAAGGGGTGATAGAGCTGGCCAATGACTGTCTAAACACAAGCGTAGTAAATATGACATTTTGAGTCATTTTCATGGAACCTCATATTAACATAATTTACAAAAACCAGAACAGTAAACAGAAATAAGCCAAGGGAAAAAAGAAAAAAGGAACAAGAAAGAGCGTTTCTGTAAGTGTCCGCCTCCCCCCAGCCCCTGGCTTGGGGCCTTGCTCCGGGATCCTTCATATCCCTGCTGTGTGATCTTGGGCAAGTTGCCCAACCTCTCTGTGCCGTTCATTCCTCTAAAAGGAAATGAAGTGAACACAGCTGTGCCTATGTCTTTGGCTTTCTCACACCCACCTCTAGGGGAGTAAAGGGGTGTGGGACAAGCAAGGAGGGGAGGAAAGGGAGAGAATGTGAGACCGGGGCTTACCCTGTAAGACCTTGGCGCTGTTGCCCAACCTTGGCATCTGCGGCCGCTGCCACCAGCCCCAAGCTCCCATCAGCGCAGGAAACAGGAAGCTGAGCGAGGGTCCTGAATAACGTGAGTGTTCTCAGCTGCAAAGGGCCAGCCTAGATCTACCAGCTCCAGGCCCGCCCTCAAAGGCAAGCGGTCCAATCAGGCCTGTTGGGCAGCCTGGAAATGGCTCAGGTCTTTGCCCCAGCAACCCCAGTCACTAAGTGGTTTCCCTCACACCCTGCTACCTCCAGCCTCTACCCGTCTCCTTCTGGAAGCCACTCCCTCGTCCGCAGGGGGCTCAGATCTCCAACAGGCACATTTTCCCATCCAGTAAACTCCCTGGTCTTTCCCACTACCGACTACTTGCTACAGTACCATCCCGGAGGTGGGCGAGCGGGCGTTTTAACTCCCATCTCCGTCCCTACCCGGAAGCCCAACCCACAAAATGGGTGTTCCAGAATCCGAAATGAAGGTAATCTGAAGGTAAAGAGGTCAGCAGCTGGGCCCGCCAATGATATGTAAATACGTCAACCCCAGCCTTGCCCCCAGGCTCCAGACAGCCTCAATTTAAAGCAATTAAGAGGATTCCCAGGGTTGATTGATTTTTATCCCCCTAAGGGAGGTATGCCCCTGGGAGTTGGGATGGCTGAAAGGGGTGCGTAGAGGTAGGGGAACCATTGAGAAAAGTCAGGGTCCTCTACACAGTGACGTCAAGCGATAGACAGGAACCCAAGGCCTCTGTGGCCAGATCCCACTAGAAGGGCAGTTACTGTTTCGTTGTTAAGTGCCATCAAGTTGGTTCTGACTCATAGTGACTCTGTGGTTTAGAAAGAATAAAACAAGCAAAGGTGTAATGGAAAGGAGACAACTTCTACAATATTCTGTAAATCAGAAAGCATATGGACAAGAAGTGTGTGATTTGGAAAGGTGGGGAGTAGAGAAAAGTGAAACCTCGGCTTGGAGCCACCACCAAGAAATAAGACATTCCTCTAGAGCAGGGGCAGGAAAGGGCCGGGCCGTGTGGTGGTGTGCCGTGGCGTTCCCACTCATAACGACCCTGTCTGTGGTTTCCGAGGCTGTAAATCTTTATTCCCACGGAGCAGCTGGTAGAGTCAACCACTACACTACCATACCTGTCAAATCATTTGGTCTGGCCCTGCCAAGGCAACTGCAGTTCCATTGTTGTTGTTATGTGCTGTTGAATCGATTCTGACTCATAGCGACGCTATATAGGGTTTCCAGGAGTCCTGGTGTGG
>NW_006408552.1:14994874-14995981 GCF_000296735.1 Chrysochloris asiatica | reverse complement strand
ATCTGTACATGGACCAAGAGGCAAGTTGTTCGAACAGAACATGGGAACACTGAACAGAACATGGGAACACCTGTTTTTAAATTAAGAAAGGTGTGAGACAAGGCTGTATTCTTTCACCATACCTATTCTACCTGTATGCTGAGCAAATAATCAGAGAAGCTGGGTTCTATGAAGGAAAATGTGGCATCAGGATTGGAGGAAGACTCATTAACAACCTGCGATATGCAGATGATATAATCTTGCTTGCTGAAAGTGAAGAGGACTTAAAACATTTACTGATGAAGATCAAAGAGCACAGCCTTCAGTATGGGTTACATCTAGCCATCACATTAGGGATGAGTTAATTAAGTGTTTGACTAAACATGTTGTTGTTAAGTGCCGTTGAGTCAATTCCGGCCCACAGCGACCCTGTATAAGGTTTCAAAGAAGCAGCTGGTGAGCCTGAACCATCGACCTTGCAGTCAAATGACTTTTTGCAGTCTGATGCATTAACCCACAGCGCCACACCAGGACTCCTGACTAAACATAGCAGGCTAATCATTAAGATGATAATTTTGTACAGCCTCAAAATGATATTTTACCCTTTAGCAGAAAAAAGTTTCCCCACCCTTGGTCTACAGGGTTCATATGTTAACTCAGGTGACAGGGAAGACAACATGCAAGATGAGGGAGGTTATGAAGGAGGTTAACAGAGGAAAGAAGAAGGTAGCGGAAGACACAGGGAGGAATGTAAAAGTTCAAGTGAGTAACTGATGATACGTGAAGGGGATTGCAATCATTGTAATGAAATGAAGTATATGATTTGTTGAATAAAACTCATGACCTATCTGTAAACCTTCACTCAACTCATGGTAAAAAGTTTTTTTAAAAAAAGAAATCTCTGGGAATAAACAAGGTAGCAGATGGGATGGAAGTGCAGTAAAGAGTTCTGCCAGTAACAACACAGAATACCCAACCAAGCAGGCTCAGGGGATGGTCCCAGAACTCTGAACCACATGTAAAAGAATATTTACAAGGTTGGAAGGCTTACAGCTGGGGGAATTTGTGGCAGAAGCAAGAAATCCATTGCTTTCTAGTCCGGGACGCTCAGCTGCTCCAGGAGCCGCC
>NW_006408552.1:14988131-14989562 GCF_000296735.1 Chrysochloris asiatica | reverse complement strand
AGGGGCTGTGTGCTGATGACCAGAGAGCAGGCCTGTAATATATACCCTTTGGTTGCTTGATGATGGATGAAGGGGTTTGTAACTATGGCAATGAAATGATATACGATAGAATGAATGTAAAACTAATGTTCTCCCATGTACACTATCATATAATTAATAATAAAACAGTTTTAAAAAAAAAAAAGAAAGAAAGAAATCCCTGAAACAAATAAATAATAAGCTATTCCTTCAGTCTCCAGGACACTGAGGCCAGAAGAACTAGATGGTGCCCAACTACTCTGAAAGGCATCTCATTTTAAGTTTCTGGATAAAGTAAGAGAAAATGTGGAATAAGGCTCAAAATCATAAAAAGACCAAACTTACTGGTCAGAAGATAGTGACTAGAAGAACTATGGCTCTTGATCACTCTTCAGGTTTGAAACTGAACTCATTCCCATGGCTCAATTTTCAGCCATGCAACAAATAGGTCTATACAAGAGGGGCATGCAACACTTGTGATGTACACACACCATAGAAGGACTGCAATTACCCAAAGAAAGAAGGCGGAATGGACATAACACAGGGAGGATATGTTACACTGAGCTGACAGCAGTTACTAAGATGAACCAAATAGATGATTTGTTGAATGTAAAACTGATGATGTATCAAAAACTGCAATTACCCAAAGAAAGAAGGCGGAATGGACATAACACAGGGAGGTGATGTTACACTGAGCTGACAGCAGTTACTAAGATGAACCAAATAGATGATTTGTTGAATGTAAAACTGATGATGTATCAAAAACAGAAAAAGAAGACAAAGAAACTCATTTCTAGTCACCTGGCCTGGGGAGTCAGACCATAGTCTTGGGAGACACTACCTGGCATAACATCGTCCATAAAGACAGCATATCCTACATTCTACTTTTGTGCGTAGTGGCTAGGGTCTAAGAGCTTGAGCTTGTAAAGGAATATGTAAGATGTAAGTCCTAGTGTGGCATGTGGGTAATTGTGCTGGGCAGCAAGGTCATCGATTCTAGCTCACCAGTCACTCCTGGGAAGCTCTATTATACAGGGTCATGATGAGTCAGAAAAACGTGGTGTCAGGACTGGAGGAAGACTCATTAACAACCTGTGATATGCAGATGATACAACCCTGATCGATCGCTGAAAGTGAAGAGGACTTAAGATGAAGATCAAAGAACACAGCCTTCAGCATGGATTGCATCTCAATGTAAAGAAAACAAAAATCCTCACCACGGGACCAATAAACAACATTCTTATCAAGGGAGAAAAGATTGAAGTTGACAAGGACTTCATTCTTCTTGGATCAACTATCAACATTCGCGGAAGCAGCAGTCAAGAGATCAGAGGACGTATTGCATTAGGCAAATCTGCTGCACAGGAACTTTTTTAAAATGTTGAAGAGCAGTATTGAAGAGCAAAGATGTCA
>NW_006408552.1:14969370-14987656 GCF_000296735.1 Chrysochloris asiatica | reverse complement strand
ACGGCACTTAACAACAAGGTGTAATTATTGATCTCTCCCCATCTGAGCAATCAAAGATGCATGAAACATTAGTCAAAGGACCAATGTACCACATGAACCCCAGCTTCCATGACCCTGAGACCAGAAGAACTAGATGGTTCCCAGCTACTAATTAAACAGAAAGAGAAACAAGAAATAAAGACATTCTTAAGATCTCTCGGGGAATCCTGGTGTGGAGCTATAGGATAAGCACTGGACTACAAGGTCAGTTTGAACCATTAGGTCCTTAGCTCAAACTTACCAGCCACTCCTTGGAAGCCCCATACAAGGTCGCTATGAGTTGAGCCCTAAAAAACTCATTCAACGACACTTAACAAGAGTCTCTAGGGAGCTCAGAGGCTTTGTCAGACAAGCACAAGGGCAGTGGTTGAAGCCCATCAGCTGTTCAGTGGGAGAAAGATGAGGCCTTTCTGCTCTTGCAAAGATTTACAATCTATGAGTCTCTGAACAGAGCCCTGGTGGTGTAAGTGGGTTAAGACTTGGGCTGAGTAAGTGTTCAGTTCAAAGTCCCAGTCTTTGAAACCCTAGAATGTCACCCGCTATGAGTCAGAATCAACTAGACAGCAGAGGGTATTTGGTTTTTGGTTTTTAAGTCTCTGAATCTGGGGGCATTGGCAGTCCTAAAGGCTGGAGTAAAGAGAGCAAGGAAGGGCTCAAGGGTGGAGGGCTGGTTTTACCCCAAAAGAAGCATCTGGATCCCCCAGAAGTCCCCTTCCCCTGGGGAAGACAGAACCAGTAAGGCTCTGAGCTGAATTCTCAGAGCTGGGGTGTGGACCATCATAGTAAGAGAGAACCCGAGCTCTAAGTGAAAATCTTTATCCTTAATAGTCGCACTCAGCTCCTGGAGCAACAATCAAGACTTCACCTCCCTCCAGGCTAGAACTGAAGGTGACTTATAAGGTCATAGGCAAAATCTACAGAAATGGATATTCTCAAATGTCCTCATTGGACAACCAGCCCCATCTTGTATCTCAGAGTCCCATGAACTTTTTGAGTGCCTCTTCCTTTCTTTTTGTTTTTTTTTGGTTTGGGTTTTTCTTTTTCATGTTTGTTATTTATATATAGTCTTCTTGCATGGAACAAAAGGTACAGAAACAAAAAAAAAAAACACCACACCTTTCTGCACCTGTTCCAAATTAAACATCAAACTTCTGTTTTCAAAATAATGTCTTTACCATTAAGCAAATAGCAGCGCAAGACCCATGTTCGGGACTCTTAAATACAAATGGTCCCTGGTTGGCCCATACGGTTTACACTTGCGTACTAACCGAAAACCCATGCAATGGCATCAAGAGAAAAATGCCAGGTGATTTTCCATAAAGATGACAGTCAAGAAAACCTATGGAGCCCAGCTCCAGTCTGTAACACATGGGGTCTCTGTGAGTCAGAATCAACCTGAAGGCAACAGGTATTTTTCTTAAATATGAAGAGACCTCTGAGAAACATGAAGAGACCTCTGAGAATAGTCTCCCAACAGCAAAGACAAAGAAAAATTAGACTCAGAGAAGAAACGTACACTGCATGAAAGAAATATATTCCAAAAAATTTACAATATCCTCTAATTCAAGTCTTATAGCCATGAAACAAGAACAGGATGTTATGAGAAAAGAGGCACATTCAGATGACAAGAAAACATTTATAAATTTAAATGCTGCTGCTGTTGCTGCTACATAGTATTGAGTGGATCCCGACTCCTAGCAGCTCTGTGTATGTGTGTATGACAAAAAGAAACACTGCCTGGTCATGTACCATCGTCACAATTGTTAACTTTGATCACTGTCGCTGACACTGTACCAATCCATCATACTGGGGTTCTTCCTCTCCTTCACTGATCCCCCCCTTTATCAAACATGATGTCCTCCAGAAACTAGTCCCTCCTGACAACATGTCCAAAGTATGAGAGACTAAGTTTTGTCATCCTCACTTCCAAAGAACAATCTGGTCATACTACTTTCAAAACAGATTTGTTTTTTCTTCTGGCAGTCCATATTCTTCACCAACACCATAATTCAAATACATTGACTCCTTCTGTCTTCTTTATCCATTGTCCAGCTTCCACATGCATCTGAAGCAATTGAAAATGCCAGGGATTGGGTCAGGCACACCTTAAAAGCTAACATTTGAAAGAGGTCTTGTGCAGCAGATTTGCCTAATGCAATTTCTGACTGCTGCTTCCCTGACAGTTGATTGTGAATCCAAGTAAAATGAAATAATTGACAGCTTCAATCTTTTCTCCATTTATCATGGTGTTATTTATTGGTGTGGAACCAAGTAAAATGAAATATTTGACAATTTCTGTCTTTTCTCATTTATCATGGTTATTTTATTGATCCCATTGTGAGGATTTTTATTTTCTTTACACTGAAGTGCAACCATACTGAAAGTTGTAATCTTTAATCTTCATGAGTAAACCCTTTTAAGTCCTCTTATTTTCCAGCAAGCAAGATTGTGTCATATGCGTATCACAGGTTGCTAATGAGTCTTCCTCCAATCCTGATGCCATGTTCTTCTTATAATCCATCTCCTCAGATTATTTACTCTGCATACAGAATGAAAACGTATTGTGAAAGGATACAAACCTTTCCTGATTTTAAACCATTTACTTTCCTCTTAGTCTATGTACACGTTCCTCATGAGCACAATTAAGTGCCCTGGAATTCCCATTCTTTGCAATGTTATCCATAGTTCGTTATGAGCTACATAGTCGAATGCCTTTGCACAGTCAATAAAATATCTTTCTGGTATTCTTTGCTTTCAGCAAAGATCCATCTGACGTCACCAATGATATTTCTAGTTCTGTGTCCTCTTCTGAATCTGGCTTGAATTTCTGGCAGCTCCCTATCTACGTACTACTGTTTTTAAATTATCTTCAGCAAAATTTTACTTGAATGTGATATTAAGGACATTGTTCTATAATTTTCGCATTTTGTTGGGTCATTGTTCTTTGGAATAGGCACAAAAAGGATCTCTTCCAATCAGTTGGCCAGGTAGCTGTCTTCCAAGTTGCTTGGCACAAAAGCGTGAGCACCGCCAAAGTTGCATCGTTTGTAGAAACATTTCTATTTTTCATTCTGTCGATTCTTGGAGCCTTGTTTTTCAATAGTGCAGCCTGGGCTTCTTTCTTCAATATCATCAGTTCTTGATTTTATATTACCTCTTGAAATGGTTGAATATCCACCAATTCTTTTCAGTACAGTGACTCTGTGTTTTCCTCCCATCTTCTTCTGAGGCTTCCTGCCTATATATTATACCGATAGAGTCCTTCCATGTTGCAACCCTAGGCTTGAATTTTCTCTTCAGCTCTTTCAGTTTGAGAAATGCTGAGTGTGCTCTTCTCTTGGTTTTCTAACTCCAAGACTTTGCACATTTCATTAAAACACTTTACTTTGTCTTCTGGAGCTGCCCTTTGAAATTTTCTGTTCACTTCTTTTACTTCATCATTGCTTCTAGTCGCTTTAGCTTCTCTACATTCAAGAGCAAGTTTCAGACATCCATTTTGGTCTTTCGTTTCTTTCCTGTAATTTTCATGACCTTTAGTTTTCTTCATGTCTGATGTTCTTGATGTCATCCCACAAATCCTTTGGTCTGCTGTCATTTGTGTATAATGCATCAAATCTGTTCTTGATGGTGTCTCTTAAATTCAAGTGGGATATACTTAAGATTGGAGTCCTGGTATGGCACTATGGGATAAGCACTGGACTGCGAACCACAAGGTCAGTGGTTCAAACCCACCAGCTACTCCTCAGAAACCCAATACAGTGTCCCCATGAATCAGAGCCAACTCAAAAGTCTTAACAACAGAAATATACTCAAGGTCCTATTTTGGCTCTTGTGGACTTGTTTTAATTTTCTTCAGTTTCAGTCTTGCATATGAGCAATGGGTCTGTTTCACAGTTGTTCCTTAGTTTTGTTTTGGCTAATGATATTGCGCTTCTCTTCACACAGATATAATCAGTTTGATTACTACGTATTCCATTTGGTGAAGTCCATGTGTATAATTGTCATTTACGTTGTTGAAAAAAAGATATTTGCAATCAATAAGTCATTGGTCTTGCAAAATTCTATCATGCCATCTCCAGCAGCATTTCCTTTCCCATATTTTCTAACTACTGATCCTTCCTCTTTGTTTCCAACTTTTGCATTCCAATCACCAATAATTATCAATGCATTTTGATTGCATGTTTGCTCAATTTCAGACTGAAGAAGTTGTTGTTAAGTGCCATCCAGTTGGTTCCGACCCATAGAGACCTGTATAGGTTTCCCAGGCTGCAAATCTTTATGGGAGCAGAAAGCCTCATCTTTCTCCTGCAGAGCTGCTGGCAGTTTTGAACTGCTGACCTTGAGGTTAACAGCCCAACTCGTAACCACTATGCTACCAGAGCTCCTTGAAGAAGTTGGCAGAATTCTTCAATTCCTTCATCACTAGCTTTAATGGTTGGTGTACAAATCTGAATAATGGTGGTCTTAACTGCTCTTCCTTGGTGTGTGCCTTCCAGTCAAGAGAGCAACTGGTGGGTTTGAACTGCCGACTTTGAAGTCACCAGTCCAGTGCTTACCCTACAGCACCCACACCAGAGTTTGGTCTGCTTTATAGGTGTCTATCACAGGCAGCATTGTACTTCAAGATTCCTCTTGAAATGCTTTTTTTTTAAAGATGAATGCAGTGCCATTCCTCTTCAATTTGTCCTTCCCCATATAATAAATCATATGATTATTGGACTCAAAATGGTCAATGCCTTCCAACCTGAGGGGCTCATCTTCCAACACTAGATCTGACAATGTTCTGCTGCTCGTCATAAGGCTAAAGCAGCATTCAGAAGTAGTCCAACTCTCCTTCTTTCTAGTCTGTCTTTAGTCTGGAAGCTGTTCTGAAACCTGTCCACCATGGGTGCCCCTGCTGGTATTTAAGAAACTGATGGCATAGCTTTAAACAACACTAAAACTACCACAGTACGGCAAACTGACAAATAAGTGGACTACTTCTGACAAATGAGTGGTGGAAAACAACGATCGCCACATTCAAAATCCATCTGAAAGGTTAGAAGATACAGTTGAGGCCATCTTCTAAAAGCAGAAGAAACAAACAGATGAAAAATAGAAAGATGATCTGCTTGGAGATGCAATATCCAACTCAAAAGAAGACTAGAGAGAAAAACAAAGACTACCTACCTGTGAGAAGGAAATTATAAAACAGTAAGAATTGTTATCATTAGGTGCTGTTGAGTCAATTTCAACTCAGAGCAACCCCATGAAACAAAGTAGAACTGTCCCAGGCTGTATTACACTGTGAAACTCCTAGATCCAGGGAAAGATGGAGACTACAGCACAGGAAGATCTCCAAGGAATGCTGGGTCCACACATGCTAAAGGAGACAAGGACTTTCCTGAAATCCAGCAGACTGAATGTGGACTTCTAGCCTCCTATACTCTGAGAGGGTGTGCTGGTAGTACTGTAGGGTTAACACTGGACTGTTAACCACAAAATCGGTAGGTCAAACCGACCAGCCACTTCGTGGGAGAATGATAAAGCTTTCTACTCCCGTAAAGATTTACAGCCTCAGAAAGCCTGTGCAGGGTGGTTATGAGTTAGAACTGACAAGACACCACCTACCAGCGGCAACAGCAACTGTCTTTACAGGAGATCACCAAGTCTTTCTGCTGTGGGGCTGCTGAGTGAACTTGAACTGCCAACCCTTTCAGTTCGCAGCCAAGTACTTAACCATTGAATCACCAGGGGTACTTAATACTGGTGATGGTTAGAGTTGCATGCCGTGGAGTTGATTCTGACTCAGAGACCCTGTATAGCAGGGGTTGTTGTTGTGAAGTGCCGTCGAGTCGGTTCCAACTTACAGCGACCCAGTATAGGGTTCTGAGAAGTGGCTGGTAAGCTTGAAATGGTTCAAACTGACCTTGCAGTCCAGCACATTAACCCGAACTGCCACACCAGGGTTCTGTATAGCAGGGGTGAGGAACCTTTATTCTGCTAAGGGCCATTTGGACAGTTACAACATCACTTAATAAAAAATTGATGTTGCTATGAAAAAAGCTCCTACTTTACTGACTTTCAAGTCTTAACCTGCATTTGCCTTGGCAGGGCTAAACCAAATGATTTTACAGCTTCATACAGCCCGAGGGCCGGATGTTCCCCACCCTTGCTGGACAGGGTTTCCAAAGCTGTAAATCTTTAAGGGAGCAAAAAGCCTTATCATTCTCCTTGCATTTAATAGCCTAACTCTTAACCCTCTCTGCTCTCAGGGTTCCTTATAACAATACTAAGTTTTTTTTACAAAAATTCAGACTGAGGAGTTTGAGCTTCCTGATTGGTTAAAGCCTATGGAACCCTTAGCACAGCCAACGCAAAATCACTCAGAACCTAGAGATTCAAAGAATAGTAAGAGTAAAGATCACTATGAGGCTTATTTCAAAGAGTAATAATGCGTAATAACCATCACAAGGAAATGTTCTGGGCATTTATGTACAGTAACTCATTTAATCCTTAAACACTGTACCAGAAGGTAAAAAATGCAGTCACCCCATTGTCACAGAATTAATTCCAACTCAAAGCAAAGCTGCATAGGGTTTCCAAGGCTGTAAATCTTTATGGGAACAAAAAGCCTCATCTTTCTCCCATGGAGCAGCTGGTGGGTTTGAACTGCCAACTTTGTAAACCCTATGGGGCAGTCCCACTCTGTCCTAGATGGTGAGTCTCAGTCACAATTGACTTGATGGCTAAAGAAAAAAAAAAATTTTTTTTTTTAACTTTTCAGGGACCCTTTCACATAAAGCTACTGCAGGGTGTTCTCCATTAAAACAATAAAATAAATCAGGAAAGAGGAAGGCATTAAGTCAGGAAACCAGGGATCCAGTAGAAAGACAAAAAGAATTTCAAGGATTCCTTTCTTCAATAGTCCCAAGGGCCATGCAAACCAGACAAGGAGATGGAAAATTCCAGGAAGGAAATCGCCAAGAAAAGAAAGGGTTGCTCATCAGATAGGTTTGACCACATGAAAATGTATTAAGAGATTGGAAAATTTAGCCAGAGCGTCTAAAAACCCCAGCAAATGCAAAAGAAAAAGAAAAAAGAGAGAGGCCATTCATAACGCAAGGTAATAGAAATGACTTTACTTCACTTGACTCTGGTGTCAATAGTTACAAAACCATAATGATAATCAAATTGGTTTTAACAAAATTGTATTTCACGTATATTGAGAGAATAGAGGAGGTAGAAATGGGGGTGTAGCAACAACAGTAAAAATACTTAACATTTATTAGTTATTACAGCCCTAGTGCAGCACTGTAGGATCAGCACTGGACTGCTAGCCTCAAGGTTGGAGGTTCAAACTCACCAGCTGTTTCTTGGAAACCCTATACAGAACTGACTCGGTGGCACTTAACAACAACTGCTTACTGGCGCACTGATGTGGTGCTGCTGTTGGATAATCACTGGACAGCTAACCACAAGGTCGGTGGTTCAAATTCACCAGCTGCTTCTTTGAAACCCTATGAGTCTAAACCAACTTAACATTTCACAACAATTGCCTGTTGTTGTTGTTGCTGTTGTTAGGTGCCATTGAGTCGAGTCGGTACGGACTCAGAGCTACCTTATGCTTATTAAGGAGTAATTAAGCATTCTGCTGCTAACCAGAAGGTTAGCTCTTTGAATGCACCAGGAGAAAGACAGACAGTGCAATGTGCTTCTTTGAAGATGAGAGCCTTGGGAACCCTATGGGGCAGTTCCACTTTGTCCTATAATAGGGTGTCTACAAATCTGAATAGTCTCTATGGCAACTGGTAGTTTGGTTTGGTTTCTGTTTTTCAGAAGTGTTTATTATATGCCAGAACCACTCTTAGAGACCCTATATAAGTTCACTATGAGTCAGAACTGATTCAATCAACACTACTACATGTCAGGCATTCTAAACACTTTATGTGCATTAAATATAATCCTCGTAACTCTCATGAAGTAGTTTTACTCTCGATCTCATTGAGACAAAAACCAACCTCCAGAAGGAAAGGTAAAGAAACTTGCATAAGATGTCCCACTGAGTCAGGATTCAGATTCCCAGGCACCTACATAAATGCCTCAGCTTCCAAGTTGTTGCTAAGTCCCTTCCAGTTGGCTCCAACTCACAGTGATCCTGTACAGGGTTTCCAAGGAACAGCTGGTAGGTTTGAACCACCAACCTGCAGCTGGCAGTCCACTGCTTATCCTACAGCACCATCCCAAGGCTCCATGGTAGAAATTAAAAGTATGTAAACTGAAAAATAACTAGTTGTCAAGCAGGATGATTTATTGCCTAGAAATATGGATGAAAAAGTCCAAACGCACTCGGAAGAGATGAATGGGGATTCCTGGATTTCTCTGTAATCCTTTATAATCTGCAAAAGGCTCAAGAGTCCATAATTTCTAAGTAGTCTCCCACACATCTAAGGTCCGGGTGACACTAGTGGTTTGAATCCATCCAGCAGCACTCTAGAAGAAAGCCTGGGACCTGTTCTCTAAGACTACATCTACTTTGTCATCCACAGCAGGCCCAAACTTTAAAAGGATGTGTAGCTTTGATTTTTTAAATCATGTTAAACATAGAGCAGAACTGTAGACTTCCAAATGGATGGATTTTATGAGTATGGAAAGTGATTCCTCAAAATAGGATAAATGTTGCAGGGAGGGAATTCTAATTAAAAAAAAAAAGAAAGTGAATAGAGATAAATACTCTGAACTGATGGTACATGGAGGAGACTGCAATCACTGTATTGAAGCATAGTATAAGATTTGTTGAATGGAAAACTGATCATCTGCTCTGTAAACCATCTCTCAATTCACAAGTAAAAAAAAAAAAAACACCCCACAATATTATTTCATCAACACACTTTTAGATACTATACCAGACAGAGTGAAAGAAACTGAGGATATCAAATGTTACAGAAGACAGGGAGCAACTGGAACTCCTGCACTGATGCTGGAAATAAAGAATGGTGCATGAACTTCTGAAAACTGGCAGTTATAAAGCTGAACATACATACCCCTGTGACCACTGCCCCACACACACCATATCTCCCCCAAACCCATCAAATACAATTTTGTTTAACCTAGTCTTATTTTACCACTTTGGTTTTGCAAATATCCACAACTCCTTTCTTTTATATTTTCTGGAGTTATAAATTGCCTCTCTCCCACCCCACCTGCTGAGATTTCTCCTGGAATCTCTGGCTGTTTGAATCCCTCAACACACTGCAATTCCATTCCTAGGTTTAGAAATATGTAACATACATGAACACCAACAGGCATATTTATAGGAGTATTATTCACAGCAAAAACTGGGGACGACCTAAATATCCATCAACAAGACACAGAATAAACTATGCTATGTTCCGACGGTGAAATATAAAAGAGAGTATTCTGTATGATCCCATGTATACAAAGTCCCAAAACAGGCAAACCTAATTGTTGTTGTTTAGTGCAGTCAAGTCGGTTCCGGTGGGTTTGAACTGCCAACCTAGTGGTTTGCAGTTCAGTGCTGATTCTACAGCACCACACCAGGAGTCCAAATCTCATTAAGGTAACAGAAACCAGAAGGCTCTTCTAAGAAAAAGCAAAGGGACTTTCTGGGGTGCTGGAAATGTTCTAATCTTGAGAGAGTGTTAGTTAATACTATGTGTGTTCACCCAACACATCTAAGACTCAAGATTTAAGCATCTCACAGTATAGCTATTATACAAAAAAGGCAGAAAAATAAAGCGAAATAATGAATTCATGCTGGACAAGCCTGTGGGCCATCCACCGGGGTATATTACACAATCCAGGGATGCCTCAGAGAGGTCTGGGTGAAAGTAAGGGATGTGTGAATCATGCACAACGCTAAACTGCAATTACAGCAATCACAGTGTCTAGCAGTAGCACACCGGTCAAATGCACGGCTAACTGCAAGGTTGGTAATGCAAATCCACCCAGCAGTTCCAGTGAAGACCTGGTGATCTGCTCCCCATAAAGATTACAACCTAAAGAGTAATCCAAGATCCAAGAACCAAAAGGCAGTACTTGCCCAGAGAGAAAGCTTAGAAGGCAGGAAGGGGCAGGAAAGGAGGAAGACCGGGAAGGGCGAGCACAGGAAGGAAGTGGAAAGGTTACAACATGAGGATTATCCTCAATGTCACAAAGCAAAAGGCGTATGAATTGTTGACTGGAAAACTGCTTTGCTCTGTAAACTTTCACCTCAAATTATAACAAACGAGTTAAAAACAAAACAAAAGTACAGACTAAAAAAATCCTATGGGGCAGTTTTGTCACCTGAGTGGAAATCAACTCAACGGCACCAGATAACATAACTTCTGCATAAGTGTTTACCTGTGCGTCTAGGACCCCGATTTGGACTCCCTCATTTAAACTTAATAACAACCAAATTCATTCAGTACCCATTTTAGAGGTAAGAAAATCAAGGCTTGCAGAAGCATCTAGAAAGCAGAAGAAGCAAGATTTAAACTCCAAGTTTTATTTGCCAGGCTAGCCTGCCTCCAGATGGGGCAGAGTTCCCTTATCTGGGGAATGCAAACCCAGGAAGGCCAAATGCTGAGGGGTGTTATTGAGGGTCCCCCTTTGATCTTGGGCTGAGGGTCCATCAATTTCATTAGCTTGGGAAGGAATCTCAGATGCAGACAGTGTATTTATTCATGGACTGGGAGAGGTGGTCAGGAGCTTTGGCTGGTTCCCAGTTGATGGCTTTGACCTCCTCTAACGCTGGTCTTTGCAGAGCTGACTCTTAACCAGGGCCTCACCCCACACAGGCCTGTGACCTATCCTTTCAAGCAGTGCCAGTGGGGTCCCTCAAAAATTGGGTTGAGAAGCAAGGCCTGAGGGTGCTGGTGGTGACAGGGCTAGAATGTGGACAGATGGCAGGACCACATGAGACATGTTGGAGAAAAGTCAGTTCAGACCACAGGCTGATCCAACCTAGTCACATCTAAAACAAGAAGGCCCAATGTTTCCCAATTCTTTTCTCCCCACTCCTGTTTGTTGTTGTTAAGGGCCATCAAGTCGATTCCAATCCGTAGTGACCCTATATAGGGTTTCCAAGGAGCAGCTGGTGAGCTTGAACCACCAACCTTAAGAGTTCAAAGGACCTTGCAGTCTGGCGCATTAACCCACAGCGCCACACCAGGATTCCCATTCCTGACTAGCTCTAGTAAGCCTCATGCCTTGTCTTCCTTCCCTCACCCTCCTTCACTTCTATCAGAGCAGCCTGGCCTCCAGGATGCACCCTGGCCCCCAATGTCTCCCTCTTACCATCCACTGCTTACCCAGCTTCTTTCCCATCTACCAGTCTCCAGCCAACAACCCAGACTCATTCCTTAAAATGTTTATTTCATAATAACATCCAGTTTAGAGAAGAGTTTGAAATCATACAACTAACTGACATATATGTCTTGAACTAAGTTCATGCATTGTGAACCGTTTTCTTCAGGCTGCTAACTGAACGGTCATCAGTTCAAAACCATTCATTCGGTGGTACCACACAAGAAAGGACTGGCAATCTGCTTCCATAAAGACGACAGCTGAAGAAACCGTATGGGCAAGTTCTACTCTGCCACAGGGAATTTCTATGAGTCAAAAGTTAGCCCAATGGCACCCAACAACACGTGCTTTTTTATGTTATCATTGTCTCCCACACTTACAAGGTCCTGGAATGGCGTTTTACAGATCAACTGGCCCAGACTCTACTACTGAACTAAACTCAACTACTGAACTAAAGGTTGGCAGTTCAAATCCACCCAGCAGCACCATGGAAGAAAGGCCTGGCAATGTGATTCCAAAAAGACACCAGCATAGAAAACCCTATGGAGCTCACTTCTGCTCGCTAACTACCGTCAACCATGACTCAACAGTTAGAGGTTTCGTTTGCGTTTGGATTGCTATACGATTACAGTCATGTGTCACATGTCACACCCAGGCAACATTTGATGTGTCTATATGTCCGTGGTCCCAACCCCTGTAGAATCTGTTACATTAAAAAATCTGAGACATACTTGTGATCAACTGTGGTTACTTTGCAATGTGGATCAAAACATGATTATTTCTACTGTATTATGTCAAAGATGTTTTTGCAAATCTGGAAGTAATTCTTTAACTTTTTTATGTGTAGAAAGGTACACTACATACTCAGATAAATACGTCACTGACCTTAGATAGAAGCCAAACTATATCTGTTACAACTCTGTACAAATTCAACTTAAAGACAGATTTAGGAAGGGAATGAGTTGTTAATCTGGGGACTGTCTGTATATAATACGGTGTTTGCACACTATCTGTATCACATAACGTTCGTTCTTTTTCACCAAATGTATCGTGGACTTTAAGTTATGCGTGACTATGTGCTTTTGTTGTTATTTCTTTTTCCTCAACCGTTATCCCTTGTTCCGGAACATTTCAGTGTTATTAGTAAGAACAAGGACATTCTCTTATATAACCAGAGCAGTTACTTCTAGGGAGGTAATAATACTGAGTTCCATCAGGTAATCTCCTACAGTCTATATTCTTATTTTGCCAATTGCCTACACAGCCTCCTTTGGAGCTATTTCTCTTCTGACCCAGAATCTACTCCAGGGTCAGGCAACGCCTTCAGCCATCACATCATTTTTAGTGGCTTTTAATCAGGGACGATTCCTCAGCCTGCCTTTGTCTGACATGCCATTGAGATATTTTTAAAGAGTCCAGACCAGATGTTCTGTAAAATGTCTCTCCATTTGAGTCACTCCTTCCATTTAAAACACAGCACTGCCTCCTCATTCCTCCTTGTTTAAAATTCCAAGCCTTAGGGGAGCTGCAGACTCCCATCCTCCTCCTCACCTCCCCCATCTCTTCTCCAGAGGCTCCCTGGGGCCTCAAACAAGCCAAGGTCTTCCCATAGGCTGTTTTCTTGTCTAGATTGCACTTCTCTGATTTTTACCAAAAAGGTTCGCTACTTGGATCTCTCTAGGGTTGGCCTGGCTGACACACGCGTTCTTCACTCTGGGCAGAAACAGACCCTCCTCAATGCATTTGACTCCTAGCCTGTAGCTCTGTGTGAAATGATTTCCCTCACTGACTTGTGGGTTTATTACCTAGCTCCAACACGGCTCTGGATCCCCACTGAGGGCAAAGACTTTTGTGTATGTGGTTCACAGCTGAGAGTCCCCTGGCAGGCTGCCAATCTAAAGGTCGGGGATTCGAACCCATCTGGCTACACCTTGGAAGAAAACTGATGTTCTGCTTCTATAAAGATGACAGCCAATAAAATCCTATGGGCAAGTTCAATTCAGCAAAGTGTGGGGTCAAGGTGAATGAGAATGGGATGGACAGACGTTTTGTTGTTTTTGGTTTTGCTCTGGTAGTGGAGGCTGGGGCCTCTGATTCATTGCTAGGTTTCCAGTAGCAGAGGGATGGCCTGCCCAACAAGGCACTCAGAAATTACTTACTAAAAGAAGTAAGTTCCTAGGACCTGTGTCATAAGGCTCAGAGAGGCAGGGGGCCCAGCAGGCCCTTCCAGATTCCAGAACCTTCCTTAGCCTCCCTTACTGCCTCAGACCAAAGAAGGAAACACTCTGTAAATCCCCCTTATCTCTACAAGCCCATCATTCCACCCGCAGGTGCCACTGATTAATCTTTTTAAATCAGTCTCAACAGGTTGGCCGGTGGGATTCCAGACATATAGATCTGATTGGCCCTGGGAGAAGGCTCATGGCTTTCTATTGTCCACTGGTCAGTCCAAAGTGCAGGGCCACAGCATGCTGATGTGCTCAGATCCTTCCATACTGTAGCAGCCTCCCGGAACAGCCCTGCAATGTTGGGGCAGGGACAATAAGTATGCAAGCAGGCAACCCAAATCCTGCTAATAGCTCTTTAATTGCAACATGAACAGAATTCGGGACAGGTCTTCTCAGGGACAAGCCTGCCTGTTGCTTACCACCTCCCTGTCTGTTTCAGGTACAGTAAAGGTCTGGGAACATTTACTGCTTTTTCTATCATCAGCACTCAAGGTTATGCGAAATGGAAACCACGGAACTCCAGTACTCCAAGCCTTCGTCATTGCTGTTTGTACACCTTCTCTTCTGCAGAAAACAGGGCCAAATCACTCCGCCTCGACCCACAATGGAAAAAACAAAAAAATGCCTCCAGAGGACCCTCAATCACTCCCCCAACCCCACAGCGCAAAGACTTGTTTGAATGGGGTCGCCTGTGGGCTTTCCTAGGGCCTAGCCACCTCTGCCAGGGTGCCCTCCTTAAGCGCTGGCCCACAGTTGTGCGGCGGCAAAGAAAGACGGCAGAGTTAACACTGCTTCTACCTGGCTGTGTGACCCAGGGTAAATTACTCAACCTCTCCGGGCTTCCCTGTACGAAAATAAACAAATAAAAATGGAAATGATAACGCCAGCGATACCTAAGGAGCCGCCAAGGAGGAGAGAGGAGCGGTGTGTCGGAAGGGAAATTTTAGCACCTGCACCCCGCAAAGAGGTGGGGAGAGCGCTGGGCTGGTGAAATTCTAATCTGGAACCCGCCCCCAAGCACTGAAAAGCAAGCAGCTCCAAGCCTCTTAGCTAAAGGGATTAGCGCCTACCTCCCCACTGGGCGTTGCCCTGGGGGTCTGAGGTCTGGCCTCTTGAGGTGTAGGCAGCAGGGCGCCCCTTCCCCCTCCCCCTCCGGAGTCCAAGCCAGGGCCCGGGGCGCTCCCTGCGCGCGCCTGCCAGTTCCTCCATGACCTCAGTCGCAGAGCACGCAGAAATCGGGCAGCTCCCGGCCGGGCCGCAGAGGACAGGAGGCACCAACCCAGTCGGCGGCGGCCCCCTCCCACTCGCCTCCCTAATCTACCGCTCAAGCCTCGGGTTCCCCATCTCCGAAATGGGGGGGGGGGGGTAGCCTCTCACTGGCATATCGCCAGATCTGGTGTGCCGCCCACTAAAGGTCCCTGATTACTGGGGGCTGCTTTCTTTGCTTCTGATGAGGGCCTATGTGGCCTCTACAAGGTCGGAGCCAGTATGAACACGGAGGTCACGGGAAGGCACTCGAAGGCTCTGTCCGCCAGGGAAGGTCCATCCTCAGGCTGTACAAGTTCCCCTCCCCAACACACACACTGTCCTCTAACAACCCATAAAGACTGAGTAGCCTAAAGCTGAAAATAGCCCATAGAACTCATTGTGACCTCGGGGGTCCGCTCCAGAGGACAGCTCGGGAGGCCCTTTGTATCCTGCGGCCGCCCCCAACCCAGGTCTCCAGGAGTCTACGGCTACTGTTCTTCGCCGCAGCATGCCGCTCGAGAGACAACGTTCACTTTGGTCTTAGTCCCGGGACAGAATACGGCCTCTGCTCCCGGCGGGAACGCACGAGCCAGAGGATGGGGGTGAGGGGTGCGTGCCCCTGGCCCCGCCGGGAATTTCCGCGCCCTTCCCCCCGCTTGCCCGCACAAAGGCCCTTTGTCCCACCGTGCCCCGGGTTCCTGAAAAGTTCCAGGACAAAAATTAAATGGAGCGGAGGGGAGTGGGGGGTGACTAGCAAGCCTAGGCCAGGCGGGACCGGTAGGGCTAGCTAGGGTCAGTGGGTCGCTCCGGAATCGGGGTCCGCCCTGCCAGGAAGCAATGACTGAGGGAGCGTCAGAGGTTCCCCCAATAAGTGGCAAGGGTCCTAAACCACCGTTTGGAGAGAAAAAGCGGGCTTTTTAAGTTGCTACGTGGGACATCAAGCACAGAAGCCGGGGGATGCACGGGTGGAAGGATCGGGCCTCCAGAAAAGACCACAGGTCAGTGTGCCACGATCGCCCCTTCCCAGCAGAACCCAATCCGGGAATAACAGAACAAATGTCCTCCCAGCGCACCCGCCCGTGATGCCGGTACCAAAGCGCAGGGCAGTCCCTCTCGGGAAATGGCGGAGGCGCCGGGCCTGGTCGTAGCGTTTCTCCCAGATTCACATTTCCACCCTGGTTTCCTTTAGCCGCAGGAACCCGCCCGACCAGCGCCGCTTCTTTCCTCGCAGAGTCGCGTGGAAGGCAGCAACCTCGCTGCGGCGCACACCCGCAATTCCCGCCGGAGCAGAGGACCCCCTGGACCAAGGTCGCTGCCCTCCTGACTGGAAACGAGGGGCCGCAGCCCGCCTGCCGCTCTCGGCAAGTACCCCACGGCTCTCAGGATTGGTCAAGACCCTGCAGAGTGAGAGCAAGGTGCGAGTAGAGGACCTGGAAACAGACTCCAGGGCCCACCGGAGGCGAGCAGCTCGTTTGCCAAGAAAAAGATTGGACCTCGGGGAGCGGGCGTCTCTCGGGTTGTCGGGTTGGTTTGTTCTTTTCTCGCCCAGATTTTGAAAACCCCAGCCCAGGCACGCGCTGCAGAAGCTCTGGGATTGGAATCGCCCTGGATGTCTCGGATTCTGGAAAACGTATTCGCCACGGGACAGTCTGGCGCGCCCCTGTCTGCCCGTGTCATGGGGGTAAGTTTCTGTGCCCCGGGAGCTGAGCCCGTCGGCACCTCCCTCCATCTCCGAGGAAGAGGGAGGTGCCAGCCCGCGTGATCGCTCGCCGGGGAAATGGCCGAATGCCCCCCCCCCCCCGCCAGCCTCCCTCCCCTAGCCAGTTCCCTGACCCAGGATCCTGGGATGGCGGACCGGTGCGGTGGTACACTTACCCGGGTGTGGGTGGAGGTTGAGGCCGGCCATATACTTCCCGGGCGGCAGCGGGCCAGGCAGGCCGGAGGCGGGCAGGCGTCCGGCCGCGGCCGCGCCCACGCGGTGGCTGTCCATAGCCAAGCCGGACAGCAGCGGCGGCGGGGGGCCGTGTACGGACCGCGGGGGCCCGAAATCTCGGCCATCCATCCTCCGCGTGAGTGCCGCGGCCAGCCCCCCACCCGGGCCCGCGGGCCACGCTCAGTGGGACCTAAAAGTTAGGCCTCAGCGTAGTCCCAGAGTCCTCGGTTGGTGGGGGTTCCGCAGCGGGCATGGCGGCGGCCAGCGGCTTGCGCGCACGACTGCGGACCGGCGTCCCGGGGCGCACAGGCGGCAGGCGGTGGGGCCCCTCTGGGCGGCCAGGCAGAGCTGGGCGGTGGGGCGCACGCGGCAGCGTCTTGGCGGGGAGAGGAGGAGACCGCAGCAACAACAAAAGGGGGAAAAAGAAAAAGGAGAGAGAGAAAAAAAAAAAAAAAAAAAAAACAAGTTTCAGAAAGTAGCCTCGCTGAGCGGGGTCGAGAGTGCGGTTCTGGTGTCTAAATATGAAATCAAGAGGCGCCCCTTTGACATGTAAAATAAAAATCCATTCTCCGTTCTTCGGTGGCTCTAGGCTCCGGGGGACCCAGCACTGAAAAGTGGCCGGTGCGGCGCTGCGATCAGGCTTGTTCCCCGATCCTCCTGAAACCAGAACCTCGGCCGCACCCGCGGATTACAAATCCAGCCCTTCGAAATGTTTGATTCTTCGGCGTCACATGCTCAGGACTTTAAAACCGAAGACTTTACAACAGCAGCTCGAAAGGGCTCTCCCCAAACACTCTGCCATTATCTGATGCGGAAAGTTTAATATTTAACCTGCTTTCGCCCTCGTCTGTGTGGTTTTCCCTCCTTCACTCGCTGCCAAAGGGGCCTTTCGGGTGGTTTTTCAGAAGGGAGGATACTGTGCGGGTTTATTATTTTTGAAGTGGCTCGTCGCCTTCCTCCCCACCTAACCCTCGGCCCCTGCAAATCGCAGAGTCGGAGTCTGAGGACCCGAAACGTGGCAATTCTCGCTCAAGGACTGAAATGATTCCTTCATAACAAGCTTTGGTTTCATTTTCCAACGCCCTGGCTTGGGAACCCTGCGGCCCGAGGACGTGGCCTGGCACCGGGATTGGGGGACGTGGAAAGAAAGGAAGAAGTCTCAAGGGTCTCGCTCCTACTCTGGTTTCTTCCCTCACCTACCCACCGCCCCCAAAATAACCTACAAGAACACCTTCACAGCGCGGGTCAGTCTAGGGGCGCGCCTCCTCACACCCCTCCGCTCTAGATAAATCTCCCTGTAACTCCAATCTAAAGCTATTTGTTTAAAAGATTCGTCGTTTGCCCATTGAGGGAGGAGGAACTCGGAGCCAACCCTTATCTCCGCTCTCCACGTAAAGGAAGACGCCAAGGGCCGGTAGCAGCTCCGCGCCTTCGGATCTAGAGACCTAGGTGCTGCCAGCGCAGCCGATCTCACCAACCTCACCGCCTGGGGCTTCCCTCCCCCTCACCCCCACCCCCCCCTCGGGTGCCCGCCCTGCGCGCCTGCCCC
>NW_006408552.1:14959260-14969270 GCF_000296735.1 Chrysochloris asiatica | reverse complement strand
CGCTGCAGACCCCTCGGTCACAGACCCCCGGGCCAGACCCGCCGTCCCCTTCTCTAGCTTCCCGCTCCAACTTTGCTAAGAGTGCTTATTTTAACCCGGTTTTGGTAACAAACATCTCCCTCCCTCCCTCGCTCTCCCCAACAGCCTCCGGTTACCAGATCCGCGTTTACTTTGGAAAAATCTAAGATCGCTACATCCAAGTATACCTGTCTTAAGGAGGAGATGAGCGTCCTGTGATTTTTTAAAAGATCGACCTTTGAGTCTATTTCTAAAAGCAGCGAGTTTGGAGTTTGTCTAATGGGTGCCCAGGTTCACTATTTCGGGGAAGTCGAAGTGAAGCCCCCCCAAAACACCCAGCCTGGGACTGAGGCGCAGCTTCGGCCATCTGAAGGCTGTGCTTCATCCTCCCACTTTTCTTCCCCTTTAAATGCAGTTAAAATGGCTGAATTCCGGCTTTTAATTAAAACCAGTCGCTAATCTGAAACGTCTCCGCGTCTCTAGGTCCCCTGTTGCCTGCAGACAACCGATGGAGGGACCGACGCCCCTCTTCTCGGACGCGCGGACTGCATGGGGCTGGGGACGCGGTGGGCATCCGAAGCACAGCAACGCCCCCACCTCTACTAGAAACACCCGCTTCCGATTTGATTCCCGAGGTTCCTCAGCGAACCCTGAGAACGTGGGAGTGGGGGGCCAGGTTGGATAAGTTTGAAGAAGATCGCGCCCGGCCAGAGCCAGAAGGACGGACCGGTGGCGTACCTGGCGCGGCGGGGCTCCAGGCTCCGGTCTCCAGTTCCAGCGGCGGCCCCGGCTCCCGGCGCGACTAGGCGCCCGTGCTGCACGCCATCCTGCGGCCGCCGCTTCCCTGCGCGACCCGCGGCCGCCTCACACTTTTTGCCCGCCTTTCCTTTTTTTGGTAGAAAACCGCTCCCGGGGCCGTGCGCTCGGCGCGCCAACTCCTCCGCCCTCCCGCCGCCGGGCTCCCGCAGCCCCCGGAAAAGCCAGCTTTCCTCCCGCCGAGCTCCCCGCTTTTTAATAAAATCCAGGTAGCGCCGGTTTAAAGAATCCCAAATCTCCATATACAGCCCGGGATTGGAAAAGGTACATTACACAACCCCCCTTTCAAGTTCCTCTTGCTAGATCTAAAAAAAAAAAAAAAAAAAAAAAAAGAGGGGGGGGGAGGGAGCGGCGGGGGAGGGGCGCGCTCCAGGCGAAGAAACACGCATTGTTCCCGGCCGCCCGCCCCTCCCGCCCGCGCCCCGGCCGCCTGCTCATTGGCCGCGCGCACCGCCAATCACGCTCATGTAAACACCTTGGCCCTCAGCCATCCCTATAAAACCAATTACTGACGGAGGGGCTCTGGCGGTTTCCAGGCTCCCCCCGGTAGGGCTGAATGATCCAAACTGGTGGTGAGAAATTTTCCCGGCCGTTTCTAGGCAGCCCTAACCTCCACCAGCTCGCCCTCCCCATCCCTCCCTCTCTCCTCCTCCTCCTTTTTCCTCCCCCCTCTTTGCCCCAGCGTCTGGGCTGAGTGATCAAAATAGAGGAAGATGGTTGTCGCTGCAATCCAGAGCTTTGCAAGGCGCGGTTTAATGGGCCGCCTGTCAGCTTCCTGCTCTCTGGAGGAGGTGACAAGCCGAGCGAGCCGGGAAGGGCCTAGGGCCCTGCGGACCGCACCCCGCGCTCCGGGCCCCCCACTTCCCCTGTGGCGCGCCTTCCAGAGCAGGCGGTGGAGACGCCAAAACAAGCAGGGCTTGTTGCTTTTTCCCCTCCTTTTTCTTTTTTTTTTTTTCCTTTTTCCTTTTAAAACAAAGCCACGATTCATTCCCTTTCCCATCCCCCCAGCGGCGCGGTCGGGTGGGGATAGGGAGGCGAGAATCTCGGCCGTTTTCCTAGTCCCGGCCTGCGGGTCCTCGGTGAACCGCGGTGTCAGATGGTCACTGATTAGTATTTTGGAGAGGCCGCGGCGGCGGGCAGCGGGTGAGTCTCGAATCTTCTAAAAGGGGTTCCTATAGAAACGGGGACGGGGCGCGACCCCCTCCCTCGCTCCGCTTGGGTCAGGGCTGCGGCGCTTTGGACCGTGCGCCCCTCTCCAAAGCCTCTCTACGTGGGCTGCCCTCCTCCCCAAAAAAAATCAGCAATAAAAAAAAAGGGATTAGTTTGGTTGAGCGCAAACTAAATCCCCCTCGATTGTGACATTTCAGCCTGTTTGCACTTCTCCACGGGGCCTCCTGAAACCTATTAAAGTGTAATATTAAAAACCTCTTGGCTGGGGGCCTCTCTCGCCTTCCATCCGCCGCGCCCCCTCCAGGGAGGGCGAGACCGGGAAGAAAAAAAAATCTGTTGAGCTCAGAGGGAGCCGCAGCCAAACCCAAAAAGTGCTTGGCTGGCCATGGTAGCTAGGAGTGGGGGGAGGGAGCCCCCGATCATCTCCCCCCCTCCGCCCCCTCCCCCTCCCCCCTGCCAGACTTTGTACTTTCCATTTTGCGCTTTCAGCAAAATTCTTTCTGAGTACTGTCGCCCTGAGCTGCCACATCTACCTGGCTTGGGGCCGCGGGGAGTGAGGACCTGGTTAGAGGGGCCGCCCCCCCCCCTCTCTGCAGCCCTGCAGGGCCTGGTGCCCACCTAGGCTTTACATACCCAAGAAAAGCAGCTTGGAGGGGCAGAAATCCTTGCCGAACCTACCTCGCAGAGGAACCGTGGCGATTGCTTTTTAATTAAAACAAGAGAAGCCCGCTCTTTCGCCCCGCGCTGCGGACTCAGCGTTTCACCTCGCTCGTTCTATTTTTTTTTTTTTTAATCCATTTTTAAGGGAACTTTGCTGGAGGGGGTAAATGCACTATTGGCGCCCATTCGTTCCATTTTCTTTTCTCCGCTTCTTTAAAAAAAAAAAAAAGTGGGTAGGCTTTGAGAGTGAAATGGGGGTGTCTAATTTAATTCCCCGATAAATTTGAGGGAGAAAAAAAAAAAAGTTGAGCCTGTTAAGGGCAGTTTCAAGTTGCCCTTTCAGGAGCCTCCTTCGCTGGTTTCCAGGCTGCCCCCTCTTGGAAGCTGAAGTCAGGAGGGGGGAGGGAGGAAAGAAAGGAACGAAAATAGCCGCAGCCGAGGGGAACTGTCCGCGCTTGAAGCCTGGAGCTCGGGTCTCGGGTCTCAGTTGAGGCCAGAGCGGCGAAAGGTTCCCGATGCAACCCTGGGACAGCCAGGAGCAAAGACCGAAAGGAGAGGGGGGTTAGAGAAAGGAGGTATTGTGTGTGTGTGTGTGTGCCTTGGGGGAAGGGGAAGGCGACTGTAGAAAAAATAAATAAATGCGATAGAGCTGTGCGGGGCTGTTGAAAGTGAAGCCAAGGTTGGGGGGCGCCTCCCCAGTGGGAGCTGAGCGCCCTCGAGTCTCATAGAGACATCTTTGTGGGTTCCCAATTAAATCGCCCCAAGGCTGAGTCTCCAACGCAGCCCCCACCCCCCACCCCCGACCCCCGTTTCCCTCCACTGTTAAGAGCCCAACCCTTACCCATCCCTCCCCCACCCTCATCAACCCTGTCAGGGGTCTGGAATGTTTTTCTTTATTTCAATATTGCGAGAGAAAAAGAAATATATATGTGTGTGTGTGTGTGTGTGTGTGTGTATGTATCTTGAGAGCGTGCGGGTGTGGAATACAAAAAGGCTTATGAGGTGGAAAAAAACAAAAGCCTATTTTTATAAATGTTTAATGTTTTCACCCCTGGATGCTCCACGACGCCGTAATTGTGACGGCGGGGTATGTGTGCCATAAATCATTTAGTTGCTAATAAAAATTCTGCCTGTTTGCCCTGGATTTGCCAACGGCGTTTGCATTTTTCAAGTACGCGCCTGGTCGACTTGGAGAGCCAAACCAGCACTTCATTAAAGCCGCAGTTCGAGGCCAGCGAGGCCCCGAGAGTCCCCTACCCCCAATCTATTTTGTGACCCCAGCCCCCTTGCGGCCCCTCCATGCACCCCCTCACTCACTCCTGCCAATAGAATCTGACCCAAGCATAGGGTCTGGGTCACAGTAGCGTGGAGTAGGTTGCACAGCCTAGCCTGCCAGTGCCGGTTCCAGGACGGCCTTGTAGATAGGGGCACGAGCTTGTCCTGCCAGCTCTGCCGAGGGGCATTCTGTTTGCGCCCTGATCTTTGCCCCACTGGGAAGCCACCGCTCCCTGCCCGGCCCGAACCCTGCTCTCTCCGCGGCCACTGGGTAAACAGCGGCCGGGAGCCATCTTTGGGCGGGGGAAGAATCCCCAGAAAACTGGTGGGTGACTCTCACTATTAGGGGAGGGGACTTCGGGATCTGGGGCAATACCCTCCCCTCTCCTGCGGGCCATGTTTAAACGTAAAGCCAGGACCAGAGAGAGAGAGTGGTGCGGTGACAACGCAAGCCTGCCTGGTGCCGCCGCCATCTTCCGCGTCCCCTCCCCCACTAACTCCCACTCTGTTTACCCGAAGGATCTGTGGCCAAAAAACAGTGTGTTGACGCAGTGGGGTGTGTGTATTGTACTGACTTGGTGGCAAGTCGGCTGGGGGGCGCAGGGGGGGCCTCCTAGTGGCCCCAAACCGCAAATTTTTAAGAAGCCGCTCCAGCGCAGTGATCTTCAAGTAGCCGGGGCCTGTGTTCCTAGACCGCTGGCCCGGGTTTTTGCTCCCAGGACAAGGCCGGACTGACAGATCCGGCGCTTTTGTTTTAAAACCCAAAGACAAGCCAACCTTGAGCCTGGTCCTCTTCCCTGTCGCGCCTTTGCCTGCGCCAGTCTGGCTGGGTGACCGGGGGTCGAAGAAAGGTCCGGGCCACAGCGCCCAGGTAATCCTTCCTTATTGGGGACCGATCCCTGCGCTTCCCAGAACCCCATGTGTGTGACTGACTGGATGCGGACAAGTTCTTCCCTAGCCACCTACCCGCCCCAAAACAGACTGGCGTTCTTTCTTAGATACGGACAGCTTAGTTGCCCCCCACTCCCAATGGGGGCTAAAGTCACCGCTCTCCGCCAGTGTCTCGGTGAAAGCTGCCCCCGTTTGATCGCCAGCACTGCGGCCTACACGGGAGACTAAGGCTGGACATTATATAGCCCAAGCTTCCGTAAGTCTCAGACCCGGCAACCCTGGCACTCCCGGCTCGGGCGTCTCTAAAACCCGGAGGAGCTACGCCAGGAAAGGCATGCTCACTATCCTCTTGTTTCGACCGCCCAGCCCCGTCTTGTTGCAGAGCAGAGCTTCGGCCAGCCGGGTCAAGACCAGCCCCAGCCCTCCAGGCAGCGCCAAGGACGCAGTGCCAACGCCGGTACGGAGCGGGTATCAGAGCACACAGCGGGCAGAATTCTGATGATAGTGCCTGGCTGGTCCCTGCGGATCTCGGGCTTCTTTCGCCCCGCCTCCGACCCTCGGCATCTTCCTCCGACCTTGGCTCTTCCAGGCCACTGTTTGACTCCGGGAGAACAGAACGGAGATGCGCTCAGCGTGCAAGGGGTTGTCTCTGGCCACAAATCTCTTTCCCGCTGCTCACACACTGCTGCTCCAAGCTGGGCTCACATCCTGATGTATGCCCCGCTCTTGGGGGTCACGGTTGGGGGAGCTGAGGAGCTTCCCAGTTCGCCAAAGAGGGAATGGGCTCCCTCAGTCCTTACCGCTGCGATCCACCCCGTGTGACCCAGCCCAGAGGAGGTCCGGGGCTCACTGGATTATCATCTGGGGCCGGAGTGCCCTGGTCGTGCACTTCCTTCTAGGAAGGCTCGGGAAGGTCGGGATGGGCGCACAGTTACTGGTTCAATTCCGGCACCAGGCACCTTGAAGGGCGCAGCCAGTCTGGGATCGGCTTCTCCGAACTGGAACGCTGCCCACCATCCCTTTCGTGGTCCCTGCTTTGATCCCTTGCCCCCTTTCTGCCCTCGGAGCCCCTGACGAACGCACAATATGGAGAGAGGGTTTTCTGTGCCTGGCGAGGACCAAGGGCTGTGTTTTTAGGCACCTTGCCGACGGAAGGCGGGGGCTCCGCTGGCTCGCCAGCCCCTATTCCTCGGACACTTCAGGCTTTTCGCCGCCCAGTCCGGGCTCCGCGCCCTGGTGGACAGCCCACTCTGGCGCAAACAGCTGAACAGTCAGGAAAGCAGAGTTAGGCTATGCAGGGGCGGCGGTCTTTCTACAGGAACCCTCGAGGGGTACGGGTGGGGAATGGGGAGAGTCGGGGAGACCCTGAGAGAGTACATGTACACTAAGAACACATAATGTCACCAGCCTGTCTTTTTGCCAGGGGGTTGGGGAACGGGCCTCCTTGCCCAGTGCCCTTCATCACTCACAGAGCAAGCTTTCCGCAGTTGGGGGACAACCACCCAGGAGCGATCTTTGCACGGGACTCTGGGTGGGGACAGCTCCTCGGGAGGGAGTGGTATTCACTTCCCGCCTGGGTGCTTCCCCAGCGCCTCAACTAGCCAAGGACGAAACCCGAACGGGCCGGGCGACAGGCTTAGAAATCTGCACCGCTCCGGGGACGCTTTCACCCAGAAGCTTTGGCTCCTTCCTAGAGATTCTAGAAGCACCTTAGGAGGGGCTGAAGGGCTTCTGGCCAAGCCCCAAAGAATTTGAGAGCTAGTACCACCGGCCGGAAAGTGGAGAGTCGGCAGGGCGTCATACCGGGTTGTGTCTCCCTTGCTCGGCCCCAGTCCCACCTCAGAGCCCTCGGAAGCTCCTCCGAAAACAAAGCGCTGCGGTTAGAGACCAAGGTTAAAATTCACCGCGAATGTTTTTGCCCCCGGAATCAGAGCTCTCGTTCCTCCAAATAAACCACCAGTAAATAGGCTCTGGGAGCGCCTTTGCAGGGCTCCATTGACCTTGGGGAACAGCTTTCCTACCAGACCAGACCCCTCTGAGGACTGGCATAGGATGGGGAGGGGCAATGTCAGTCCTCCCCTGTCTGATGGGGTGGTCAAGGGCATTCCTGGGTGTTTATGTGGTCCTTGAGCACCTGGAGCCTCTGTTGGGGGCATAGGAAACTGGTTGTGGGGTCCATAGTGCTAGGTTGTGAGGGATTTATGACTGTGGAAGACTGGCTTCTTTGGGGGTGATGCATGTTTTGGAGAGGACCCTGTGTTCACTCAATGTATCTATCCTACACCTCTACCCTGCCCTGCGTGGAGAGTGTAGTATAGGCTCTGGGGATGACTTGGCCCTCTGGGGGCTTCAGCCTTTGTCTGGGTGTGCCTGGGTGTGTTTGTTGGGTGAGTGTTCGTGGGGTGTGACTCATGGGATTTATGGAGGTCACTGTGAGAATGACTAATGACTTTGCGGCATGCGTATTTGAGGAGGGGTGCGCCTGGGGGGAGGGATGCCGCACCTAAGTGGGGAATTCAAGTCCCAGAAGGGGCTGCCTGAACTCTTAGAGGCTCCTTCCTCCTCCCGCAGCCCGCTTCAGTCTTTGTTGAAGCCTCAGCATCCGTCCTGGGCAAGCCTGGGCCTGTGCAGTGTTCTGGGGCACATTCCACTGCAACTCATCTCCTGGGAGGCCCCTCAGGCATGCCTTCTGGACAGCTCTGGCCTCTCCAAAGCAAGCTGTCCCACCCCCTTCCTTAGCAGAGCCTTCCCAGTTTTCAGGCTGCAAATTCCTTTGGATGCTAACCACCTCCTGCTTAGACAGGCTCAGTGGAACCTGTGACTTAGGTTCTGTCATACCCATTTCACAGATGGGAAACCTGAGTGCAGAAAAGAAAAAGGAAGGCAGTCAAACTTACATAGCCAGGAAGTGGCAGCAAGCCAGCACCCTCAACCCACTAACCTCCTCCTACCAAGCAGGGATGCGATACAAATGTGGAGCCCTTGGATCCCCTAAGTCTGATGGAGACTACACTAACATCCTTCGCACCCCAGTTTACTGCCCTTCCCCATCAATCCTCCTTACACCAGCTCCCCATCTGTTAAGAACAACCCAGAGGTCAGCAGGAGTTCCTGGTTGGCCTGGGAATGGAGACAGAGGAGGTGGGATGGGGTCCATAGCTGGCATTCCAGCTGGGCAAAGGCTGGGCAGGGGGAGATTTATGATTCCATGGAGCCTCCCTCAGAGTTCTGCTTTCTGACACACACATAATCTCTGGGTACACCTAAAGGTGCTATTTGCAAGCATGTTCTAGCTCTGATATCTGTGCCCCTGTCCCAGGTCTCCTCATCAAAGAGCCCCTGAAACCCAGAAGTTGGAGTGACCTCCCCAAGGTCACCTAACATGCTACCAGCCACCAAGCCAGACCAAGGCTTTGCCTAGCTCTTTCTACATCTGTGTGTGGAAACATGAGCTGGTGTCACCTAGGTCTGTGGGGGCCTCTTGAGGGAGGGGATAGAGCCGGACTATCTTCACCACCAACAAGCTCCAGAGAGAACTCTCTCTCTCTCTCACTCTCTCTCTCTCTCTCTCCCCCTCAAGCACTCGCTCTGCTCTCTCTTTCACACACACATACATACTTACACATCTTCTCTCAGCACCTCCCTCCCTGGGTTTTTTTGTTGTTGTTGTTTTAATCTTTCTTTGGCATTTTCTTTCAAGCAGAAAATAAAAACATTTCCCATGGCTACAGCTTTGAAAGCAGCCCTCTCTTTTCTGCCTCCACCCCACCCCCTCGTCAATCCATTTCCAGAGTCAGCATTTTAAAGTCAAGAGCAAACTTGCCAAGATGAAGCCTGACAGCTCGCCCCCCTTTCTCCCTTCCCCCATTTTCTCTTCATGTCTGGGTCTGTCTTCTGCCTGGGATGAGCAGGAGGCAAGTCCTCCCCCACTAGCACACACTCTGTCACACACACACTCACACACACAGCTGCCCAGCTTCTGTGGCCACAGAAGGTTCCTCCCAGAACCTCTAGTCACTACTGCCGAAAGACCTGCTCGTTTGACTCCTTATGAAAATATGGATTTCCCCTCAACCTTTTCCTATCTGGCTTTCTTCAGCTGGAATGCACCCCAAATTTACCGAATTTCTCTCCTATAATGTGCCCACTTAAACAACCTGCAAATACGTATAACGTGTGCATAGGGAACTAATGCAGAGGGGGTTGTGAGGTTGGCAATACCGGAATGCGGTGTGCGTTATTTGCATATGAGCTGGAAGGCACTCAGAGTCTAAAATACCAATTGTTACGCTGGTGCAAGACCCGGTGATGTTTCTGTCTGTTACACATGGGATCATTATTTGTCAGAACCAACTCAAGGACAATCAATCACAACAATAACAATACAGAAATCATATGAGAAACAATAACCCCTCATAGCTACAACTGACATGCCCCAGATCCGCTTTTGTTCATAGGAAACTTGTATGTCAGTCAGTGTGAGCTAGGTTTTGCTGCCATGACAAAAATTCCTACACAACACATCCAAGTTTATCCTCACGTGCACATTGTCTCCTCAGTCTGGGAAGCCCTATAAAGCAACTGACCTTCATGTGGTGACTTGGCAACCCAAGTGGCTTAGATTGTCTGCCCTAACTGAGGCTACCACAGGAAAGGGAAGATAATTGCACACTGGGATTTTTCTTTGCTGGAGCCTAGAAGTCACATGTAATTTATGCTTGAAATCTATTGGCCAGAGCTAGTGACATGACTCCACCCAATTGAAGGGTGTTGGGAAATGGAGTCTTTTTAGTGTCCAGGAAGGAAAAGAAACCCAGTTAATAACGAATAAAGATAATGTCTACCACAGCAAGAGTGTGACATGTTCTGATTGGTTTTCCTGAATCCTGGGCACTTTTCTGATCATACAAGGTATGTGGTTCAATTGTACCAAATGCTCCTGGGAAACCCTCTACAGGGTGACTGTGAGTCAGTCCTGACGCAGCCTCACTTAAAAACAACATGCTGAAGTGACTGGCTTACAAGTTTTCAAGAGGGAACCTAGAGCTAGGGGGCATGGAGGAAGGCAGAATCTCCAGTGAGTATTATCCAATCTGTCTAGGAGGAGCTGATGAAATGAAATGCAGAAGGGTCACTTGTGATACAATAGTGAATGATTGTTATCAGGACTGATTGTGAGG
>NW_006408552.1:14951467-14958992 GCF_000296735.1 Chrysochloris asiatica | reverse complement strand
GGGCGGGTTTCTAGGGTATACCCTTTGGTTGGTTGATGATGCATGAAGGGGATTGGAACCATGGCAATGAAACAATGTACGGTGGAATGAATGTAAAACTAAAGTTCTCCCATGTAAAATATCATATAATTCGCAATAAAACATGAAAAAAAAAAAAAACAAAACATGCTGATCTTAGGAGCCTATGGGTTAAGCACTGGGCTGCAAGAGAAAGTTGAGACTGGCTGCTCCCAAAAATATTTCCAGTTTTGGAAACCATAAGTAGTAGTTCTTGGACTCCTGGTGTGGCTCTGTAGGATCAGTACTGGACTGTGAACCACAAGGTCAGCAATTCAAACGCACCAACTGCTCCTCCAACTCTATTACGAGTCGGACTCTACTGGACTCTACTTAACAAGCAACAGTGCTACTCTGTCCTATATAGGTCCTTATGAGTCCAAACTGACTTGAGGACACTGAGTTTTGTTTTTTGTTTTTATGCTGATTCTGGGTGGTACAAAGTGTTAACATGATCAGCTACTAGCCAAAAGGTTGGAGGTTTGAGTCCGCCCAGAGATTCCTCAGAAAAAAAAGGCCTGACAATCTGCTTCTGAAAAGTCAGCCAATGAAAGCTCCGCGGAACACAATTTTACTCTAACATGGGGTTGCCATGAATCCACATCAACTTGATGCCAATTGGTTTGATTATGATGACCAAAATAAAGTGCATGTGTAGATCACCTGTTCATTTTCAGTGGTGAACAGAAGAGACAGGATTCTGTCCTCTAGAGCTTCCACTGCTAAACACTGCCAAGGAGGAGGACAGAGGGCCCCAGGAACAGTGGAGGGGGAGGTGGGACAGACCAGGATTCAATCCAGAGGAGGAAAGGGTTGCTGTAAGCAGTTGGTACCCAACTATCTTAAACAATAAATATATGTATTGGGCCCTGATAACAAGAAGAGGCCCACAAGTGTAACAGCTTGAGGTATGGATGGATCCAGGAGCTATCCCTCTCTTCTCAATTATACCTCCCTCTCCATTGGTCCCTTTCTCTCCTACAACCATGGTTTTCCTCTAGAAGGTGGGATGTGGCCAGCCTCAGATTTGCAACAAGCAAGGAGCAACTCCACTAGGGAATGCTGGGAAGGTTGATCCTAAAGGGAGTAGTGCTGGGCAGAAACATATCGAGGGGACTTTCAATCCGCCCAGCTCTGCTCTGAGGGCAGATCTAATCAGGCCTCAGAATTCCTGATAAGATGTATCAAGTGACCCTACCCAAGAGGCAAACCTTCTCTTGACACCTGTATTGGCAATAAATCTCTTACACCTGCTCAAATCCTTCCTCCCTCCCTTCTCCCTCATCTCCCTTTCTCCACCTTCCACTCCCTCTCCCCCTTCTCCTCTTCATCCCCCACTCCTATTTATATATATATATATAAAGATCTTTTCATTGTGATCTGGGGGATGGTTTACAGAGCACATTGGTTTTCCATTCAACAATTCATACACATTTTGTTTCATGACATTGATTGTAATCCCCACCATGGAACATCACTCTTCCCACTTCCTCCCTGTGTTTCCTATCTTCACTTATCTGTCCTTCTTTCTTGTCCCTTCCTACCTTCTGAGTTTTCTCTCTGGGAAAATGCTGCCCTTTGGATCACATAAGTTGTTCTAAGGAGTAGGTACCTCCCTGGTGTGATTGTTCACTTTCTACGCCTGTCTATCATTTGGTTGAAAGTTGAGCCCAGAGGGTCAATTCAGTTCCAGGCCTGAAGGACAGCTAAAGGCCATAATCTCAGGGGGTCCACCAGTTTCTATTAGATCAGTAAACCTGGTATTTTTTTAGTGATTTTTAGTTTTGTTCCACATTTTTCTCCTACTCTATCCAGGATGTCCTAATGTGATCCCTTTCAGAGCGGTCATTGGTGGTAGCCAGGCACCATCTGGGTCTGTGTGAAGGCTGGGGGTTCCCCTCCCCCTTCTTCTCCCCTTTACCCCCCCCCCCCCATCCACCTTCTTTTTCTTTCCGGTTCTTTCTCTTTACCCCACATGTAGCAGGCCACCTTATTAAATCATGACTGGGATGAAATACCACATTATGGGGCACGGGACCAGGCTTCCCAAGTGGCTGACGTGATGGTCCCTCACTTAAGGCACTCTGGTGCCTTAAGCATTAGGTTGCTAAACAAGATCTGAGAGAGAAAGATGAAGCTGTTTGCTACCGTACAAATTTGCAGTCTCAGAAACCCTATGTTGTTGTTAAGTGCTGTTGAGCTGGTTCCAACCCATAGCGACTCTGTATAGGTTTTCAAGGAGCAGCTGGTGAGCTTGAACAGCCAACCTTGAGGTTCAAACTGATTTTACAGTCCAGCGCATTAGCCCACAGCACCACACCAGGACTCCCAGAAACCCTCAACAGAGAGCTGCTTTGAGTCAGAATCACCTCAATGGCACTGGGTGGTCCCTCACTTGCTGTTTCTGAGTCTCTCTGCTTCCTCCAACAGTCAGGCCTTAATTCCCCTTCAGGTGCCTGGCGGCCAGGAAGACAATGACCACATGTAGTGTGTGTGTTGAGTGTCAGACATTTTCTGAAGAGCCCTCCTAGGGTGCTGCATCAGCAATGCAGAGCTGAGATCAGGCATGGAAGACACACAAGTGCCAGGCTGTCCTTGCTAGGGAGGGCTGATGGAACAAGTAAGAAAGGGAACAGGCATTGACTGACTGGGTTCAAGTCCTGCTTATACCACCCACTTAATGTGTGGTTTTTACAAGGTCACTTCCCCTCTCTGGGCCTCGGTTTACCTGTCTGTAAAGTGGGAGTGAGGGAGAGGGTATGTACACCTGTATTGTGTGCATCATAGACCCTCAGTAGTTACTGGTTGAGATGATTACGTTTTTGAACACTTGTTATTAAGAGGCATTGAATCTGTTCCGATTCCTGACTCATAGTGACCCTGTACAGAGTTTCTGAGAAGCAACTGGTGGGTTTGAACTGCCGACCTTATGATTCACAGTCCAATGCTGATCTTACACTGGCAAGTACCAAAGAGGATATTTTTCAGGTAGCAAAGTGGGTCCAGGGACCCCATGCCTGGGGTAAGCACCTCCTCCCTCCCACCACTAGAATAAGTCCTTCGTAGGCTGCCATCAGCCCTGTAACCAAGCCATTGGCCCTTTTAATTTTTTTCTTAATTTATTTTATTTTTGTTGTTGACACTATAGCAGAACGTAAAAAATTGAACTGTTTTACCTGTACAATTCGGTGACATGGATGATATTCTTCAAGTGATACACCATTCTCACCCTCCTTCCCAAGTTGGTCCTTCTCCATTAGCATAAATGCTCTGCCCACTAAGCTTCCCGTCTAACCTTTCTCAGTGGCTGTTGTCAGTGTGACCCCTTGGAGATAAATCTGAAAGCACAGTGCTCAAGGTAGCCATTCTTCACCAGTGAAGCTAAAATATTATTTGGTTTTGAAAAGACTTCAGGGCATACTTTTGGTTTCGGGTTTTAAAATTATCTGAGTATTAACTTTCAAGACTTCATCCAGCCTCAATGGATTCAGCAAGTCTGGAATCCATGAGAATTTAAAATTCTCTTCTGCAATACCCCCTACACACACTTTTGCTCAGGATTCTGCTATAGAATCTTTGACTAAAATGTTCAGTCATGGTAGTTGGGCACCATCCAGTTCTTCTGGTCTATGGCAAAGGAGACAATGGTCCATGGGGGCAATAAGTGACACATTCCATCTCCTCCTATTCCTGACTTTCCTTCTCCTTCCACTGCTCCATGCAAAGAAGGCCCAATGCATATGGATTAGGACAAGACAGAGGCCAACCTCGGACCCTTGCTGCTTTGATCTGACCCAGCACTTGGACGCAGCTTACCTCCTTTATCACACAGGATGGAGTTCTCCTAGTCCCTCAGGATGCAGAACAGGAGACTCAGGTCCTATGATATAGGGTTTTGTTGGTGCCTGTGATGGTTGTTTTTATGGGTCAACCTGGCAAGACTGTAGGTCCCAGTCATTTAACAGGACACTGATCAAAGCTTGGCTGGGAAGTCACTTGTAGAGGTGGTTAATGTCCACTGTCAGCTGATTTGAAATAAAGGAAATCGCCCTTTATCATGTGGATGGGCTTCTTCTAATACATTGAAGGCCTTCTGAGTGAAAACTGAGGTCTGCCAGAGAAAACAGGAATTCGGAAGCTTTAGCTCTTCACAGAGCTACCAGGCCACACAGGGGATTTCAGACCCCAGCCCCTCCCCGCAGTCATGTAAGCCAATTCGTTAATGAACTAGAGATAGGGAGAGATAGATCCATATAGAAAGGAGGAGCCCTGGTAACATAATGGTTGAGTGCTTAACGGCTAATGAAAAGATCGGTGTTTCCCCAGAACAAGGACCTGGCAATCTGCTCCTACAAAGATGACACCCTAGGAAATCCCCTAGGTTCTACCACTCCCTGCAGGGTCACTATGAGTTGGAATCAACAGTACAACACAGCAACATCGATCTAGCATTCTACCGATTACTGCTACACCTTTGCTTTAACAATCTAAAGAGATCTTTGGCAGCAGATTTGCCCCATGCAGTACGTCCTTTGATTTCTTAACTGCTTCTTCCATGATGGTGGATCCAGGTAAAATGAAATCCTCAATAACTTCAATCTTTTCTCTCTTCATCATGATGTTGCTATGGGTCCAGTTGTGAGGATTTTTGTGTTCTTTATGTTGCGGTCTAATCCATACTGACACAGTGATTGCAGCAGTGGATCCAAATATACCTACTACAGGTAGACCTCAGCGATATTGCAGGTTCCATTCCAGACCACTGCAGTGAAGCCGGTCACACTATTTTTATTCCCCAGGGCACATTGCAAGAATGATGAAATGAATATGGGTCTGAAACTTAAAGTTTGGTGTCAGCTTGGCTGGGCCAAGATTCTCAGTGGTTTAGTAGTTAAGATGTAGTCATCCCCTATGATAAGGCGCTCTGGTTGGCACTACAAAATAAGCAGTGGACTGCAAAGAACAAGGTCACACAAGTGCCAGGCTGTCCTCATCAACCGTTCTGAGGGAGGAAGATGAGGATTTCTGCTCCCATAAAGATTTACAGCCTTGGAAGCTAGTCATGGTCGATATGAGCCAGAACCAACCAGACAGGAACTAACAACAATCCCTCATGTGAGATCTAATGTAATATGATCTCTTCCATGAACAGCCAACCAATTGAAAAGAAGTTTCTTCAGGGGTGTGGCCTATACGACTGTATCTTGCAAGAAGAGATAAAAGGAGAAAGAAGTAGAGGAAGGACTGGTTACTACCAAGCAAGAGGCAGGAGTGGAGTGTGTCTTTTGGACCTGGGGTTTCGACACTGTGAATCCAGGGGAAGACTGATGCCAAGGTGTATGGAGATCTCCAAGGAATGCTGGGCCTACAAATGCTGAAAGGAGACAAGGACCTTTCTCCAAAGCTGGCGCTCTGAATTTGGATTTCTAGCCTCTGGAACTATAAATGAGGACTCCTGGTGTAGCGCTGTGGGTTAATGCACTGAACTGCAGAGTCTGTTTGAACCTCAAGGTTGGCAGTTGAAATTTACCAGCTGCTCCTTGGCAACCCTGTACAGGACCGCTATGGGTCAAAACCAACTGGACGGCACTTAACATCAAGAAACTGTAAGCAAATAAGTTTCTGTTTCTTAAAGCCTGTGGTATTTCTGTCATGGCAGCACTAGAAAACTAACATGAAGTGAGCATATGCTTACTTGGGAAAACGGCACTAGTAGATTTCCTAGACTCAGGACCGCCACAAACCTTCAATTTGTGAAAATCACAATATCTGCACAGCACAATAAAGCAAAAGTACAGTACAACAAAGTAAGCCTATATTATAAGACTAATGTTGTTGTTGTTGTTAAGTGCCGTGGAGTCTGTTCCAACTCATAGCGACCCTGTACAGGGTTTCCGAGGCTGTCAATCTTTACAGGAGCAGAAAGCCTCATCTTTCTCCCGCGGAATTAATGAGACTAATAGGACCAGGCAATGTTTCATTCTGTTTCACATGAACGTCGGCCCCTGCCAATACCATCAAACAATTCGTTCTGTTTCTCTGATGCTGCCTGACTGATAACGTTGTTGTTATTGTTGCTGTTGCTAAGTGCGTTCAAGTCTGGTCTGACTGATAGGAACATAACAAAACATAACACTGCCTAGTCCTGTGTCATCCACACAACTGTTGAATCCATTGTTGCTTCCACTGTGTCAACCCAACTCCTCAGATGTCTTCCTCTTTTTCACAGACCCTCCACTTTTCCAAGCATAATGTCCTTCTCTAGGGACTGACTCTTCCTGAGAAGATATCCAACTGTACTATGCATGTGAGGTTACTGAAAATACCATGGCTTACGTCAGGGATACCTTAGTCTTTAAACTGATATCTTTGCTCTTGAACACTTCAAAGAGATCATGTGCAGCAGATTTGCCTCATGCCAATACATTGTTTGATTTCTTGACTGCTGCTTTCATGAGTGTTGCTTGTGAATCTAAGCAAAATGACGATTTTGACAACGTTGATCTTTTCTCCATCTTCATGATGTTATTTGTTGGTCCAGTTGTGAGCATTTGTTTTCTTAACTTTGAGGTGCAACCCATACCGAAGGCTGTGGTCTTTGATCTTCTTCCCTTTCAACAAGCAAGGTTGTATCATCTGCACATCACAAGTTGCTAATGAATCTACTACCTCCAATCCTGATGCCACAGTCTTCTTCATATAATACAGTTTCTTGGAATATTTGCTCAGCATATAATTGAATACACAGGGTGAAAGGATACCACCCTGGCACACACCTTTCCTGATTTTAAACCATTCAGTATCCCCTTGTTCTTTTCTAAACACTGCCTCTTGGTCTTTGTACAGGTTCCTAATGAGCACAATTAAGTGTTCCGTAATACCCATTCCCCGTAGTGTTGTCCATAGCTTGGCATGATCCACACAGTTGAAAGTCATTTCAGAGTTAAAAGGCACAAGTAAACATTTTTCTGGTATTCTTTGCTTTTAGCCAAGATCTATCAGCAATGGTAGCTCTGGTTCCATGTCCTCTTCTGAATCTGGCTTGAATTTCTGGCATTTCTCTGAGGATGTACTATTGCAACCATTTGAAAATTTGTACTTGCATATGATATTAATGATATTATTCAATGATTTCCACATTCCGTTGGGCCATCCCTCTTGTGCGGGAGACAAATATAAATTTCTACCAATCATTTAACCAAGTCTTCCAAATTTCTTGGCATAGATGAGTGAGCATTTCCAGTGCTGCATCAGTTTGTTGAAAGATTTCAATTTGCATTCCATCAATTCCTGGAGCCTTGTTGTTTTGCCAATACCTTTGATACGGCTTGGACCTCTTCAGTTCCATTGGTTCTTGATCATGTGCTACCTCTTGAAATGATTGAACATAGACCAATTCTTTTTGGTACAGTGACTCTGTGTATTCCTTGATCTTCTTTTGATGCTTCCTGCATCATTCAGTCTCTCA
>NW_006408552.1:14925941-14950222 GCF_000296735.1 Chrysochloris asiatica | reverse complement strand
ATGGACTTGTTTTAATTTTCTTCAGCTTCACCCTGAATTTGCATATGAGCAATTGGTGGTCTGTTCCACAATCCGCCCCTGGCCTTGTTTTGAATAATGATATGGAGCTTTTCTACCATCTCTTCCCACAGATGTAGTCACTTTGATTCTTGTGTATTTCATCTGGCGAAGTCCATGTGTATAGTTGCCTTTTGTTATTTTAAAAAGGCATTTGCAATAAATCAGTCAGTCTTAGAATATTTTATCATATGATCTCCGCATACTTTCTATCACCAAGGCCATATTTTCCAACTACTGATCCTTCCTCTTTGTTTCCAACTTTTATATTCCAATCACCAATAATTATCAATATATCTTGATAGTATGTTTGATGAATTACAGGCTGAAGAAATTGGTAGAATTCTTCAATTTTATTTTCACTGGCTTGAGTGGTTGGTGCACAAATTTGCATAATGGTGATATAAACTGCTCTTCCTTGTCGGTATATGGATATTATCCTATCACAGACAGCGTTGTACTTCGAGATAGATTATGTATGAAATGCTCTTTTTGACACTGAATGTGATACCATTCCTCTTTAATTTGTCATTCTCACTACAGTAAATGGTATGATTGTCTGATTCAAAATGGCCAATACCTGTCCATTTCAGCTCGCTAACGCCTAATATATCAATTTTTATGTGTTCCATTTAATTTTTGATAACTTCCAATTTTCCTCTATTCATCCTTTCACATTCCAAGTATAAATGGATGTTTGCCTCAGTTTCTTCTCATTTTGAGTTGTGCCCCACCAGCAAATGAAGGTTCCAAAAGCTTTACTCCATTCATGCCATTATGATCAGCTCCACTTTGAGGAGGCAGCTTTTCCCCAGTTTCATTTGGAGGGCCTTTCAACCTGGGGGCTCATCTTCTGGCACTATTATCTGACCATGTTTTTATCTTCCAGGACTATATCTGGCAGTGTTCCGCTGCTGTTCATAAGGTTTTCAGTGGCTAACATTCAGAAGTGGTCTGTCTCTCCTTCTTCCTAGTCCGTCTTAGTGTGGAAGCTCGGCTGAAACCTGTCCACCATGGGTGACCCTGCTGGGATTTGAAATACTTGTGGCCTAGCTTCCTGCATCACAGCAACATGCAAGCCCCCACAGTAGGACAGACCAATAGGCTAGTGGTAGGACTGAGAAGGCATCCTACTCAAATCCTCCCAGCAAGCATCATTCCCTTCTATGTCAAAGAAAAGGCTTCCCACTAGAAGCCCCTGCAACTCTGGGGAGCTTTCCCTGGTCAACATTAAGGTTTTCCCACCCAGGCAACCCTCAACCAATGACTGACCCTCATGGAGAAACATTTCACTTCCCTCTCCCTGGAGTCCCCAGTGAACTGAGTCCATTGTCCGCCATGGTAATTTACCTAATAATATACCATCTTCTGCATTTTGATCAGAGATTCCTTAGACGAATCCTGTTCAAAAGGGGAGAAATGCAGAACAGATTCTCATAGAATCCAGACTTTCTGGAGCCAAGGAGCCTGGATGTACCTCAAACCTATTGCCCTGAGATCATCTTGAAACCTTAAAGCAAGAGTATCCCTGAAAACCTTCTAAAACTACACAATCGCTTAGCTTAATCAGTCAAGAATGTCTGCTTTGAGCACTGAGCTCTTTTAAGACCTATTTTCATGGGATCCGACTGACAACAGCAACTCAGAGATGAGGCAGGAAACTTAGAGGGTAGTGAGTTTATGTGAACGGGGGAGGAACAACTCAGAAACGTGTTTCATTCTGTTGTGCATAGAGTTGCTATGAGTAGGTACTGACTCGCTGGCACCTAACAACAACAACAACGTGCTGGCTGCATTTCCTTCCCTATCTCACTCCCCCTACCAGAGCTTCTTAGAATCATCTTCCATATAAACTTGTTGTAGTTGTTGTTGTTGTTGTTAAGTGCCATCCAGCCAGTTCTGACTCATAGTGACCCTGTCTAAGATTTCCAAGGAGCGGCTGGTGGGTTTGAAGCACCAACCTTGTGGTTAGTAGTCCCGTGCTGATCCTACAACGCCACACCAGGACTCCACCACATAAATTTCTTGTTGCTGTTGTTAAGTATGTCAAGTCAGTTTCAACTCATAGCAACCCTGTGTTGGGTTTCCAAGGAGCAGCTGGTGAGTTTGAACTGCTGATCTTGTTTTAGGATCTGCTTCTGTGGGGATCTAGCCTGAGCCACTTGGCAGTGGCTCTCCCAACCCCAAGCCAGTTCCTGCCCATCCTGGCCTCCAGTTGTGCTGTCACCAGAGCGAGAGGGACTCCCTACCTAATAGAAGCCAACAGATACTCCTCTGGACCATCTCTGCTGAGGCTGCCCAGCCCACAGTCGGCAGAGAAACAGGACTCTGGTTGAAACACCAGGTCCAGAGTTCCTTCTGCTCAACCTTTGCCATTTGTCTGAGTGTGGGGGCAACAGCATTTCTGTTATGGGCTTGTGTTCCCAGTTAGCTGCCTCTCCACTGCTGGGCAGGGGGATGTCTGGGGTCTGAGGGCTCCAAGAATGAGATCTTGTTACACTGCAGAAATGAAGTCTTAGACAAGGAAAGTGGCTTGTCCAAGGTCACACAGCTGAATAGTGATAGTGATGGGACTTTAACTTGACTCCTTCTGACCACATTGTATCTTGCCTGTGCCCCCATTGCCCCTCTGTTATAACTATTACCCCTACAAACCTTTGGAAGACAAGAGCATACTTCATTATCACTCTCTCCACCGGCCCTATAACCAACCCATAACTTTCAGTAACTGTCTACTCCAGGAATGGAAGAATGAAGAGGCATCTTCTTGGTAGAGTTTTCAAGGATGAATAGAAGTTTACAAGGCAGACAGAGAAGGGCATTCCGGACTGAAGGAACAGCCTGCACTAAGACCTTGATGGGCCTGGGATAGGGAGGGAACAGTATGAGAGCCAGGCGGGGCTTCCTGTCTCTAGGTGACTGTTCCTCCTTGGCAAACACAGGCAGCAGTGGCCCGGGGTTGCCCACCCCTGTGATACTGACCTGGTCCCATGCACAAGGAGCAGGGCCCCCACACTCTTTTCCCCCAGAATCCAGCTCCTTTCCCCTTCATACCTGGGTAGGTTGAGCAGTACTTATTTAAATTTACATTTTATTGGTATTTTTGTTGAAAGCACAGGAATTATTCAAGGTTGGTTTCAGTTCTCTGGTGACCACTGCTGCGTATTCATACACAAGATCTAAATTACATGTCAGCTCAATTCATGGTCAGTCAAAGGCTGCCACCCAACATCAAACAACAGAAGCTTGGAATGTTCTAGAAGCCAGGGCTAGCTGGCAGGAGGCAGCGATGGTAGAGGTGGAGAGGGTTTGAACGTATCCTAGTCCCTAAAGTTGCCTGGGATGGGGACCTGGATGGGAAGTAGGGAAGTGATCTGGGAACAGATCCCCTCTCTGTGATCCCAGTCAGGTAAGCCAGCCACTGTGAGCTGTCTCTGCATCTGTAAAATGGATACAAATAACCATTCACATGGTACAAATAACCATCCACAACCGTGTCCTGATGTTGCCACACCACCTGGGTGAGCATCTTTTGTGCCTGCTCTCTTGGCCTCTTAGGAAGGGCATCAGGGAACACTAACAGAAACAAAAAACCAAAAGCTGGGACATGGGGGTTTAGGACCACAGTCTCAGGGAACATCAAAGTCAATTAACAAATCATAGATCACAAAGACGATGTTCTACAACCAGCTATGGTAAGTAGCAACTGGGGTCTTGAAATCTTATGAGCAGCATCTAAGATGCAACTATTGGTCTCTCCCTGTCCAGAAGAAAGAAGAAATCAACGACTCAAGGAAGGATTAGTCCAAAGGACACATGGACATGAGAACTACACAACCTCTATGACCCTGAGACCTGAAGAACTGAATGGTGCCCAGCTACCACTACCAGCTGCTCTGATTGGATGACAATAAAGGCTCTTGTATAAAAGAAGAAGGAAAAACAAAAGAACATCATCAAAATCATAAAAAAGACCAGAATTACAAGTCTGATAGAGACTGGCAGAACCCCCAAGACTGTGGCCCTGAGGCACCCTTCAAACCTGGAACTGAACCCACCCCCAGGGAGGGACCACCTTGCAGCCAAACAACAGACAGGCCTATAAAGTGGACAGTAACGCTCTCGAGGAACATACCCCTTGGAACAATCAACCTTTTAAAACCAAAAGGGCAGCCTTTTCCCCAAAGCAAAGCCCAGAAAGCAGGAAGCAGCAGAAAAGAAGAGTAAATGGGAATGGGAAACCCAGGGAAGAAGTCTGTGGAATTGAGGGACTTGTAACTAATGTTACATAACAAAGTTTGTATGAATTGTTGAATGAAAACTTTGATCCAAACCACAGTTTAAGAAAACCAGACCGCCAGTCTTCATTTGGCAAGTATATCTGACTGACCTCATGGGCCACGTTGCTGTTTGTTGTTGTTGTTGTCATGTGCCGTGGAGTCGGTTCCGACTCATAGCGGCCCTGTACAGGGTTTCTGAGGCTGTAAATCTTTACGGAAGCAGAAAGCCTCGTCTTTCTCCTGCGGAACAGCCGGTAGTTTCGAACTGCTGACCTTGCAGTTTGCAGCCCGATTCGTAACCACTATGCTGTTGTTGTTGTTGTTGTTAAGTGCCGTGGAGTCGGTTCCGACTCATAGCGACCCTATACAGGGTTTCCGAGGCTGTAAATCTTTACGGGAGCAGACCACCTCATCTTTCTCCCGTGGACCCGCTGGTAGTTTCGAACTGCTGACCTTGCGGCTCACAGCCCGATTCGTAACCACTACGCTAATCAGTTTGGACTCATAACGCCACTATGCACAACAGAATACTGCCCCGTCCTGCACCACCCTTAAAACTATTGTTACTCCTCAGCCTTTTGCTGCTGCCGCTGTGTGAATCCCTCTTGTTGAGGGCTCTTCCTCTTTTTCGCTCACCTTTCACATGATGTCCTTCTCCAGGGACTGGTCCTTCCTGACATATGTCCAAAGTATGAAAGACAAAGTCTTGCCATCCTGGCTTCTAAGGAGCATTCTGGCTGTACTTCTTCCAACACAGATTTGTTTGTTCTTCTAGAAGTCCATGGTATTTTTTAATATTCTCTTCCAACACCATAACTCAAATGTATCAATTCTTCTACAGACTTCCTTATTCACTGTCCAACTTTCACATGCATATGAGGTTATTGAAAATACCATGGCTGGGGTCATGTGAGTCTTCAAACTGACATCTGTGGTCTTGAACACTTTAAAGAGGGCTTGTGCAGCAGATTTGCCTAATGCGATATGTCATTTGATCTCTTGACTGCTGCTTCCATGAGTGTTGATGGTGGATCCAAGCAAAATGAAGTCTTTGACAACTTCAATCTTTTCCTGTGGTATAGTGTTTTGAAACATGGTCCTAAGATTCTTCAACACTCTTGCTCTTGAAAAGTGGGCCTATGTCTCTTCCCATTGCTTGCTTGGCCGTGGAATGTGGCAGACATAACCATCTGCCTTGTCTGATCTGGGCCTTAAAAAACCAGCTACATCTGGACATTTCAACCAATTGACCTAATTTTTATTTTGGTGTTTCTCTTCTATCTCCTAGTTCATTGGGTGCGTGTGCCTGAGGTCTTAAAAGCTTGTGAGTGGATAAAGTGTGCCTGACCCAGGCCATGGCATTTTCAATAGCCTCATATGCATGTGAAAGTTGGACAGTGAATGTGGAAGACAGTAGAAGAATTGATGCATTTGAGTTATGGTCTTGGAGAATATTAAAGTCCATACCATGGACTTCCAGAAGAACAAACAAATCTGTGTTGGAAGAAGTACCACCAGATTGCTCCTTAGAAGCTAAGATGGCCACACTTTGTCTCTCATACTTTTGAACCAGTCTCTCATACAGGAGGGACCAGTCAGTCCCTGGAGAAGAACATCATGCTTGGTGAAGTGGAGGGAGACCGACAATGTGATGGATTGGCACAGAGGCAGAAACAATGGGTTCAAGTGTAATCACACTTGTGCAGACGGCTCAGGAATGAGCAGTGTTTCATTCTTTTGGGTCACTATGCATTGGAGTCAACTCGACGGCACCTACCAACAACAACAAGGGCAGTAGGGTTACAGTGGTAGAATTATTGTTGCTATGATGTTGGTGAGCAGACTAAGCTGGCCTAGTAAATCAGCCAATAAAAACCCTCTGTATCCCAACAGTCCAATCAGCGGCCACTCATTGGATGGCGCAGGACCAGGCTGCCTTTTGTTCCATTGTGTGTGAAGTCAGTATGAATGGGATCAGGCAATGTTTGTCTCTGTGCCTGACTTCTTGTGTCCAGTGTCTTAGGCTGAGTTCTCAGAGGAAACAGTTCACATGGTTGTAGAGGAAAGTTTTAAGTCTGTGGGACAAATGTCAGATAGGAAGCTTCTGACTCACGAAGCTGCAGGGCCTGATGAACCCAAGATTGGCAGGTCAGATTGTCCTTAGGGATTTCAATGGCTTATTTTTCAGAAGTAAATTGCCAGGCCATTCTTCCAAGACACCTTCTTCCAAAGTGGATTTGGTTAGCAGCCTAGCATGTTAATTATTTGCACCAGCCCAGTGGGGAACTGTTTCCTACATTGGAGACACATGAAAGCCTTTTTTTTAAAAAAAATAATCTTCTATTGTGTCAAAAATCCTCACCACTGAACCAATAAACAACATTCTTATCAATGGAGAAAAGACTGAAGTTGTCAAAGACTTCATTTTTCTCAGATCAACCATCAGCACTCATGGAAGCAGCAGTCAAGAAACCAAACAACGTATTATTACATTAGGCAAGTCTTCTGCACAAGACCTTTTTAAAGTGTTGAAGAGCAAAAATGTCAGCTTGAGGACCCAAGCCATGGTATTTTCAGTAACCTCATATGCATGCAAAAGCTGGACAGTGAATAAGAAAGAACATAGAAGAATTGATGCTTTTGAGTTATGGTGTTGGAGGAGAATATAGAAAATACCATGGGTTGCCAAAAGAACAAACAGATCTGGGTTGGAAGAAGTACAGCCAGAGTGCTCCTTGGAGGTCAGGATGGCCAAACTTCGTCTCTTATACTTCGGACATATTGTCAGAAGGGACCAGTCACTGGAGAGGGATATCATGTTTGGTAAGGTGGAGGGTCAGGGAAAAAGAGGAAGACCCCACCCAGTGAAATGGATTGGCAAAGTGGCAGCATCAGTGGGCTCAAGTGTGGCAACAATTGTGAGGTTGGCCCAGGACTGGGAAGTGTTTCGTTCTGTTGTATATGGGGTTGCTATGAGTAGATACCGACTTGATGGTACCTAACAACAACAACTTTGTGTTTTCAGTGAAAATCTGCACAGCCATTTTGGTTTCTCTTCGACAGTTTTTACCTGTGTGGTTCAGTGATACTGACTGGCTTTATACTTTTCAAAGAGTAAGGAGTCTCATTATTTCCATTCCGGTTGTTTCCATTAATCTAGCTCTCCTGCCCCCCTTACATTCTCATCTTCATTTGAAAGTCATTATTGACCTTTTGGTCTCCCATAGATTTTTTTTTTTTTAAAAAGAAGTACAATTTTCACGGGTCTATTCTTTATTCTGTGAGCCAACCTCTTATTTAGCTCCAAGGTGACCTAAGGGGTGAGTTTCGGTTCAAAGTTTATAAAAGTACCTCAGGGCAGCACTCTCGTGGGCTTTTCTCATCTCGACCAGTCCAGTAGGTCTGGTTTTGTCTGTTTTCTTTTTGGGGAAGGAATTTGAGGCTCTGTTCCTCATTGTTCTCACATTCTACCAGGACCTGTCAGTCACTCTGAATCCAGATAGAGAATATATCACCAGAGAGGGAGTTCAGACACCTGAGACAGCAGGAGCAAGGCCCTCACAGGCATGTGGACTAGTACTGGGGTGGGAGCAGGCGGGTCCCTCTCTGGAATGGTCTTGTGGTAACTGGGACACTGTCCTGGCAGAGTGACCCTCAGATCACTCCATGAGCAATTCACGTCCTTTTTGACATTGCTTTCTTGCTTAACCTAGCTGTAGTGGGCTCTGTCGTCTGCAACTGAGAACCTAGATTGATTCAGTTCCCCAACACCTTGCTGACCACCCAGGATTGTCACGTAGGCTGTATACTTCACACCTGTACTGTGGGCAAATTAGAACATTTCCCAAAGATGGCCACAACAGTATTACCCAGCCTACTTACTTACTTTGGAGAAGAACATCTTGCTGTGTAAAATGCAGGGTCAATGAAAAAGAGGCAGACCCTCGATGAATTGGATTGACTTAGCGGCAGCAGTAGTAGGTTCAAGCACAGCAAAAATTGTGAGGATGGTGCAGTACTGGGCAGTGTTTTGTTCTGTTGTAAACGGGCTATCTGTGAGTCAGAACCAACTTCAGGACTTCTACCAATAACACACACTCTTCTAGTATCCTGCTATTCTGCCATTCAAAAGGTGGGTCTATCCTATGTTCTCCACCTCTCAAATTAGCTGGCCTGTGATTCAGTTGTAACCAGTGGAACATACTAGAAGAAGTAATGTTCTCGACAATAGTTGGGAATCAATCCTGCAACTTCAAAAAAAAAAAAAAAAAGCCTCCAAGATTTGAAAGTAAACAGTCTGTCAAAGGGAGATTCAAAGACAATGTGTCTTGGCCCAGAAGAGGGTCTCACAGGGGACGGGTGTGGTTTGGGTTGGGGTTGATGACAGGGGTGGGATGAAAGAGGGGCGGAGGAAGAGTGGGAAAGCTGGCTGGTAGAGGGGCTGAGTATGTCTTGGTTAGGGTACTGTCTCCTTCTACAAATGCCTTTTCCAGCTGTTCCTGCTGCTGTGTGACCTCCCACCGGGAGCACTGTTACGGCTCTACCCGGCTGCCTAAGGCTGTAGCTTTGGCAGGGGCTGTACTCAGTCCCGATTGCTGACAGCTAGGGCAGGTCACCTTGCATCTCTGGACCTTCTCAGGGTCCCTGTCTAAGTGTGAATAAGAACATGCCTGCCTGGCCCTTCTGCAGTAACTGAGGGCATCCCGGGACCCATCCACATAGTCAGCAGACAGTATCAAGCACCTGCTCAGGCCAGGAGGGCCGGGTAGGGTGCCTAAAGTGGTGAGCAGGACGCCTGGATGCCTGCTCCATGGGACCCTTCCTCTGCAGGGCACAGACAAGGGCAAAAGTAAGTCCAGTGGTTCATGTGTCTGCAGAGACCTCACCGACCCTCATACAGGGCTCCAAGCCCCAGCCCCTACCTCATCTACAAGCCCACCCCTAGAGCCACCCACCACCCAGGAAGAGCCAGAGCCACTCACCACTCAGGAAGGGCCAGAGCCCCCCAACTGAAAACAGTGGTCCCTTAGGAAGTGCTGATCAAGGCCATGGGTAGGCAGCTGTCCCCTCTCCCCAATGAGGTCCACTGAGGCTGAGGAGTCAGGTGCATATTGGAAGCTTCTGGAGCTCAAGCAGCCCCAACATCAAGTCTCCCCAGGCATCCTTGGGTTCTTCCCTTGCCCCCAAGTCCAGCCTGGCCTGCTGGCCGGCATCCCCACACAATAATGAGACTGACCAGACACAGAGGTGTGGCTACCTTCTCCACCCCAGAGTCCCCACATATAGCTGGGGACAGAGCATGTCAGGGATAAGGAGTAGCAGCTGACAGAAACTCTGGGCCCTGCATCCCTGAGCCTAAGCTGGAGAGAGAACCTCTCCTCCCCAAGCTGGCCCTACATTGCTCCCAGGCTCAAAGCAAAAGTACAACCTGGAGGCATTATCTACCTCCGCCTCGCACCCCTGCCCTGCTGTGGCTTCACAGCAGAGTTCATAGACCCCAAAATGCCTGTGGCTGTCCCACCTTGCACATGCTGTTTCCTTGCCCAGAGCCCACTTTCTTCTGAGTGGAAGCACCTTACTGTTACCACTGCCTGTCACACCACATCCCCCTCAGGCTTTTTCTGAGGGCACCCACGACTTGGGCAGGAAAGCCTGAGGGATGTGGGAGCTGGTCTCTGTGACACAATGTCTGGAAATGCAACCTACTCAAAAATGAAAGAGTCCCTGGAAAGGAAGTTAGCACCCCGTAGTTGGAGGCAACCAAGAACTGGCCAAGGGAGATAGGGGACAAAGAGGGCCTTAAGGGCCTTTATTCTCTTCCCACCCCCTGAATTTCTCTCTTTTCCAGGTCCTCAGAGAAAATGGAGACCCCAAAGGTTGCTACCAAGGTTGATCACCCCTCCACTGGGGTCTGCCTGCTGTAACCCACCAGTCAAAGCTTAGGCAGCATGGTCTCTGGTCACATCCTATATCCTAGGCTCCCTAATCTCATTGTGCTATTCCCTCTGTCTAGAATGCCCTTCCTTGCACCCACCCTGATTTCTCTTGGCATCCTGCAAGTCCACATGAGCAGGTCAGATCCTCAGAGGAGGTCACTGGGGAGCCATGGTGGAATAAGGAGGGAGGGGTGGCCTGGTCTACTCTGCTCGGGAAGATAATGAGAGGTAGGGCCTGGGGTGATTTGTTAAGAAAATTAATGAGGGAAGGACAAACCAGAAAGGAAGTAGAAAAAGCCAGGAGGGGCTTCAGGTCCCACTTAGCGCCCTGGGATGTACGTATTGCATTAGGCAAATCTGCTGCACAAGACCTTTTTAAAGTGTTGAAGAGCAAAAATGTCAGCTTGAAGACTAAGGTGCGCCTGACCCAAGCCATGGTATTTTCAATAACCTCATATGCATGCAAAAGCTGGCCAGTGAATAAGGAAGACTGCAGAAGAATTGATGCTTTTGAGTTAGTGTTGGAGGAGAATATTGAATGTGCCATGGGCTGCCAAAAGAACCAATAGATGTGTTTTGGAAGACGTGCAGCCAGAGTGCTCCTTGGAGGCCAAGATGGCCAAACTTCATCTCTCATACTTCGGACATATTGTCAGGAGGGAGCAGTTGCTGGAGAAGTATATCATGTTTGGTAAGGTGGAGGGACAGAGAAAAAGAGGAAGACCCCCAACGAGATGGACTGGCCAAGTGGCAGCTTCGATGGACTCAAGAGTGGCAACAGTAGTGAGGTTGGCCCAGGATTGGGCAGTATTTTGTTCTGCTGTGTATAGGGTGGCTATGGGTTGGTACCGACTCAATGGCACCTAACAACAACAACAACAATGGTCCAAGGTTGATGGTTCAAGCTCACCAGCTGCTTCTTGGAAACCCTATACAGGGTCCCTATGGGTCAGAATTGACTTGATGGCACTTGATAACAACAAATCGTCTTGGAGTCCTGGTGTGGCAACATAGGATAAGCATTTGACTGCCAGGTCGGTTTGAACTGCAAGGTTTGTGGTCCAAACCTACTAGTCACTCCTTGGAAACCATATGCAGGGTTGCTAAGAGTCAGAACTGACTTGGTGGCTTTTAACAATAACATGATCCTGGTTGAATGGCACTGTAGCATAAGCACTGGACTTCAAACCACAAGGTTGGCAATTCAAACCCACCAACTGCTCCTCAAAAATCCTATACAGGGTCACTAAGAGTCAGAACTGACTCAAGGACCTTTAACAACAGTGGTCAGCTACCCTGAGACCAGGAAGCAGGTTTTCAGTGTCCAGGAGGAGGGGCCCCTGGCTCTGTCACACAGGACCCAGTAGCTGGGTAACCTCAGACAGCTAGGAATGGACCTAAAGAGCTGGATCCAGGGATCTAAGGAGTCCACTGTGGGCACTCTGCATATCAGCCCAATGATATCATTCCTACTGCGACTTCCCAATAGTACCCCATACCATGTGTCATCAACCACGGTAGATGGCAGGACACACCGCCCACCCCCATCAAGGTTAGCCACTATGGCACTTCCAGCCCTTCCCATAGCTATGCTGCCCCCACCCATCTGTATCCCAAGACATTCCAGAAGGGGAAAGAGTGGAGGGGCTCAGGAGTACAGGAGTATAGGGGTGCAAGGGCAGAGAGGTGCAGGGATGCAGGTACAAAGGAGCGGAGGGGTCTAAGGGTGGAGGGGCACCAAGGTGGAGACGTAGAAGAGTGCAGGGGTGGAGGGTACAAGGATTCAGGGGCAGATAGGCAGGTAAGTGTGGCACCCTGAGGACCTTAATTTGGAGTGTGTCCCCCACCCTGGGAGATTTCAGCCCTTCTGGGGATTTAGAAGCTCCTGACCCCAGGCAATGTCAGTTCTCATTTTAACTGGGACCATTTTTAGTCCTGAGCAGGAGGCTCCCCCGAGGCTCTGGTGTCCTCCTTGTCCCCACAGGATTGACAAAGGCCTCCTCCCCCCTCCTTGAACCCCTCACTTCCCCCTGACATCCAGTCTACAGAGAAAGGGAACCACACTGGCTGAGCTGGGGAACTTGTGTTCCTCAGAAAGGGTTTTGTTGTCACTGTGATAAAATACATTTAACAAAAAGTTTGCCATTTTCACCATTATTAAGGGTGTGATTCAGTGACATTTGTTAATGGGGGTATTTGAATATCAACCTTTAGTTGAATACAAGCCATTTGTACCCCCAGGGACCTAACAGAAACAACTCAGTAACTCTTCAAAATAACTTCCCAGTCCACACCCCACCCCTTCCAAGTCCCCAATCTACTCTGTTTCTATGCATTTGCCTATTCTGGAGATTTCATATAAGTGGGATCCTACAATATTTCCTTTTGTGATTGACTTCACTAAGCATTACATTTTCAAAGCGCATCCATGTTGTAGCACATTTCAGCGTATCATTTTTTATGGTGGGGCACTATAGAATAAGCACTGGACTGCTAACCATAGTGTCAGTGCTTCAAACCCACCAGCCGCTTCTCGGAAACCCTACACAGGGCTGCTATGAGTTGGAACCAACTCCATGGCACAGAACAACAACAACAACAGCACTCCATTAGAGTTCTGGTGTGGTGCTGAAGGTAAAGCACTGAACTGCTAACCGCAAGGTCAGCTGTTCAAACCCACCAGTCGCTCCTCAGAAACTCTATATAGGCTTGCTGTGAAGTCAAACGAACTCAATGACACTCTCCAACAACAATGAACTTGAAGGCATTTAACAACAACAACACTACTCATTGTCTTGTTGGACCACATTTCCCTCGTCCACTCATCTATCGATGGACACTTGGGTGATTATATCTGAAGTGGCATGGGTAGCTGGCGTCTACCCAGCTGCATCCAACAGAAACACTTAGAAAGTTGCTTGCCAACTTCTCCACTGTGTTTTTTGGAAGAGTAACCCCAAATTCACTGCCATCAAGGCAATTCTAGCTCATAGTGACCCTATAGGACAAAGTATAACTGCTTATCTTACAGAGCCCCACCCCAAAAAATTCATGCATATCCAAAACCTCAAATGTAACCTTCTTTTGGAATAGTTCTTGTTATTAAGGAGCGCTGGTGGTTCTGTAGGATAAGAAAGGTTAGCAGTTCAAACGCACTAGCTACTCCAAGGGAGAAAGGGTAGCTAGGCTGTAATCTTTATGTGAGCAGACCACCAGGTGTTTCTTCCTCACAGTCACTGGGTGGGTTCGGTTAGAAGCCGAGAGCTGCAAAACTCAACAGCCAGGCTCCACTATTTAGGAATAGGGTCTTGAGATGAAGTCACCCCAGACTTAAGGTGGGTCTTAAGTGCAATGACCGTGCCTCCTTAAGGAGTGGAGTGCAGTAATGTTAAGACAGAAGCAGAGATTGAAGGGATGCCGCCACAAGCCAAGAAACACCAAGAGCTGCCAGCAACCATCAGAAGCTGGGAGAGAGGTATGGAATGGATGCTTCCCTAAAGCCTCCAGAACTGAGAGGGTCACCTTGCTTGATTGTGCCTTGCGGATACTGCATTTTTTTACACCCTGAAGGTTTATGATAACCCTGCATATCCATCCAAGTCTATCTGCGCTGTTTTTCCAACAGCATGTGCTCTTCATGTCTCTGTGTCCCATTTTGGTCCTTCTCACAATATCTCAAACTTTTTTTATCATTCTATTGTACACTTTCAAATCTGTCTGGGAAGATGTATGGCCAAATTGCTTCTTAGAAACAACTTTGTCTCTCGTATTTGGACACGTTATCAGGAGGGACCAGTCCCTGGAGAAGGACCTCATGTTCCGTAAGGTGGAGAGTCAATGAAAAAGAGGAAGACCTCCAATTAGATGGACTGGCACATTGGCAGCATCAATGGGCTCAAACAGAACAATTGTGAGGCTGGTGCAGGGCCAGGCAGTGTTTCATTCTGTTGTGCACAGGTTGTTATGAGTCAGAACCAACTGGATAGCACCAAACGACAACATTGCCCACTTAATAGACTGCAGTCTAGTGTAAATCTAACTTTGTTACGTACTGGGAAATTTAAAAATATATGTACCTCCTTTATTGTGATGTTAGCTTTCCTGTGGTGGTCTGGAACTAAACCTACAACATCTTTGAGGTGTGCCTGTATCAAGCTCTGTGCTAGGTCCCAGCAGATGAGAAAGAATAAGATGCCCCATTTCTTCTCACCAACCACTTGGGTTTTGCTTGGGCTCTGTCATCACCATCGCCTCTGCTTTGGTTTCCAGCAGCCGCCATAACAAAGTACCACAGAACTAAAATGCCATGTGAAGATGGAGGTCGAAATTGAGTGATGTTGCCACAGGCCTGGGGCCAACAAAAGCTGGAAGAAACCAGGCAGGCCTTAAAGCATGGTCCTGCTGACACCTGCATTCAGCACCTAGACTCCAGAACTAAGAGACAATACATTTCTGTCATTTGGAGTCACTGCTTTGTGGAACTTTCTTATATCAGCCCTATTATCAAAGGTCACCTTCCAAGTCCCCAGGAGAGACATGAATTATTGGGGACACTATTCAGCCAGTACGAGCTCCAATCTGAGATGGATTCTTATATTTATTTACTTGGCAGGCATCTTCTTAAGCCATGTGGCCATCTCATAAGGATTAGTTGGGTTAATCTATAAATCCACTTAGCCGGCTGCATGCCAACCTCTGAGCACCCAGACCCTGAAAGTGAAAACGTACCACGTCCTTGACCCCATCCTCTCCCTACAGGAAAAAGTGAGAACCACGGCTCAATACCTCATACTCCTCTGTGGTCTCTCAACAACACTTTGTTGGCGGAACTGCGAGCCTACTTTACAGAGGAGAAAACTTGAGGCTAGGGAAGTGAGTGGACACCCTGCCTAGCCACATGGACTGTGTTTTGTATACACACTCATGCCCTGGGCAGGCCAGTTGAGTTGGACCAACCCATGAACTAATGTCAGCAAAGTTTTCTTTTCTTAGTTTTTAGGGAGAAATAATTTGGTTTTGTTTTCAAAGATTTTATAGGTTGTTAATCCCCTGATGAGGAGCTCTGGTAGCAGTACACATTGGTCTGCTAACTGCAAGGTCAGCTGCACGAATCTACCAGCTGCTCCATGGAAGAAAGATGAGGCTTTCTCCTCCAATAAAGATTTACATCCTCAGAAACTCTTTCTATACAGGGTCACTATGAGTCAGAACCAACTGGATAGCACACAACCAACCAACCAACCAATCAAAATCTACACAATCCTCAGAGATCAATCACCCCAGAGTCTTTATTCCTGCTTTTTGCTGGCACCAACCTTGGTCACTGCATTCTACAGACAGTCTCCATTGTGTTCTGGCATTCCTCCCAGTTACCCGAGGTCTTTTTCTTTGCATGATCCATGGAATCATAGATCACTCCGGAGCCAGTTGTCTTGCCACCACCACAATGGGCTCAGAATCCAAATACAAAGATGGCAGCTGGTGTGGTCTTGTGCACTGGGCAGTTTTCCCTCAATTTCTGTCTTAGGGACTGTTGGTCTCCATGGTTGAAGAACATAATTTGTTTTCAGCTGGAATGAATTGTTGGTTGGTGATGAACTTCTGGTCCGGATAATTACTGTGTCATTCCTCAGTCTGCCAGAAGATCACTCTTGACTAGCCAATCATATCAACGTGCACAGAAGGACCCCAGACAGTACCTTAAAACAAGTGTTGATGTCTTCTTCCTTCACTTTGGTAGCTACCTTGAGTGGTTGCCTTGGAGACGGCTGATCTAGCAGCATATCAAAACCAATGAGGTGTCTGTCTGTCTGCCTGGACTGTAATCTCCAAGAGGGAGGGACAGAAGGAAAGAGTCACTCAGCAAACGACTGGAAACCAGACCAGTTGCATCAACTCAACTATGAGTCATAGCGCCCCTATGTGTGTCAGAGTAGAACTACGCTCCACAGGGCTTCCAGTGGCTAATCTTTATGAAGTAGATCTTTAGTCCTTTCTTCCAAGGCTCCTCTGGATGGACTTAAAACTTCCAACTTTTCCATCAGCAGTTAAGGGGATTAACCATTTGCACCATTCAGGACTCTTCCATGAATAGAAGAGACCTCAGTTTATAGACAGTATCTGAAGCTCAGAGAGATTAAGGAAGATGGAAACTATTCAGTGGGGACTCTATCTTCCCCTGAACACTCTTACACTAAGTTCCCTCTTGAAAACTTGTAAGTCAGTCACTTCATACCTTTATCGCCCCCTCATTTTAGGTATCTAATGTCTAAGTTGCCCATCCCTATCTACCCTGTATACAGAGGGTACTTTGATACTTGATGTGAAGACTCCTTTCCTCTCTGTTGGTATTTTGAGCTAGTGGTTACGAGTCGGGCTGCAATCCGCAAGGTCAGCAGTTCGAAACTACCAGCGGTTCCATGGGAGAAAGATAAGGTGGTCTGTTCTCATAAAGATTTATAAACTCAGAAACCCTGTGTAGGGTCGCTATGAGTCGGAACTGACTCCACGACACACAACAACAACATCCATGAGTATAGGTCAAGTTCATCAAATTGTAGCAATTTACCCTCATTTCCTTTATTAAAAAAAAATTTTTTTTTAATCTTCCTCTAGTTGAGTTCTGATTATCAAACAATTGAGGCTAGGTCAGATGGGTACTATCTGCAAGTATGGGTGTTCTTGTGTATCTTCTGTCACTTCATATCAGCTGGATGCTTCACTCTCATCTCTAGCCCTCCACGGCTATGTCCTTGTCCATGGGCTTAGGTGTCCCCAGGGTTCACCACACTTTAGACCAACCAGCTCTTCCTCTTCTCTATCTCATCTCCAAGTTAACAGGAGTCTATGGAACATGGTTGAACTCAGCCCATTTCTTCATTGCTACCTTTCCCCCTCTTCCACTCACCAGTAGACCAATGTGGTTGCCAGCAAGCTTACACGCCTGCTCATGTGTTCCCTTTGAGTTTCAGTCTTAGAGGGGAGTTTGTCCTTGAAGGAACTTGATTGCTTGCCTTGATGGCTTCTCGGTGAACAACTTGCTTATTCTTGTAGTAGCCAATCATACTGCCATTTTTGTTTTGGGTTTTTCCTATTGATCTTTCTTTGAAGATGTATCTTCTGTTGCTCTGCCTGTTCCAGGCCGGTCTGCTTGTCCTTTCTAGTGGGATTGTCCCACCTCATAAAGTTCTGGATGGGGCTCAGGATTCCACCTAAGGTCCTATACTCTGCAAAGGCTCCACAAGAGGCTTATTTCACTGGGCAAGTTCTAGAACCCCTTTTAGGTATTCAATCAGTTATAGGCTGAAGACAGGCTTACAAGCTTTCTGTAATCATGCTTCCCAACATTCCTTTCTATCCACTCAAGCGTCTAGTTTACAATAGTAGGCAAGGGAAACCAATATTCATAATACAGTCAAGCATCTTAGTATTATTATCCCTCTTTAGACTATGCCTCAATCCCTGTACTACAGAGCCCTGTTGTTCCAAGATTGAGCACGCATCACTATTTACCTCTATCCCATTTAGCCCATGCAAACCTGTCTCAGTGTTCCCTTATCTACCTTGTTCTTCCACCTCTCCCCCTTCTTGTGTATTGCCCTCCCCAACACTCAAATCATGGGATGTTCTTAGAGATACAGTATTGGAGAGCACACTGCCAGGGATGAAATCTCAGGGAGCACTCAGCAATGCAACATTGGGGAGCACACTCAGGAATACAGGTTCAGAGAGCATTCTTTGGGTATAGTATTGGGGAACAAACTGTTGGGATGCAGGGAAGTACTCATGAGGAGCATCCTCAGGGATATATTCTTGGGAGGCAGCACTTTTAGGGAGCATTCAGAGCAGGCTAATCCCTTTGAGGAACACACAGACTTGTAGAAAAACACAGAAGAGTGCGTCAGATCCACCAAGAGTCATTATTATCCTTGAATATCAGGGAAAAAAAATGTGCATCCTTCTCCAGGCCCAATCTGTCCCTCCCTTTCTCTGTAGCTGCTACATGGTTTGGGTCCTGGCCACAGCAATGAGTCCAGGGGAAGAAATACACAGGGATTCCCATAGCCCTGTTGGGTGGCACTCGCTGCCCTCAAGTCAGTTGTGACTCACTGGTATGACCCTGTAGGACAGGGTAGAACTACTCCCTAGGGTTCCCAAGGCTGTAAACCTTTACAAGTGCAGACAGCCTCCTCTTTCTCCCTGGGAGTGATTAGGGGGTTTGAACTACTAACCTTGAGGTTAGAAGCCCAATACTAAACTCACTTTGCCACCAGGGTTCCACAGCTGACTGATGTTGTTGTTGTTAAGTGCCTTCGAGTCGGTTCCGACCCATAGCGACCCTGTACAGGGTTTCCGAGGGTGTAAATCCTTACGGGAGTAGAAAGCCTCATCTTTCTCCCGCGGAGCAGCTGGTAGTTTCGAACCGCTGACCTTAAGGTTCGCAGCCCGATTCGTAACCACTACGCTACCAGAGCTCCACTACACTACTTGATAGCTATTCTAAATCAAGTCCTTAGAGCCACTGCTGAGCTGCTGGATCAATCCTGACCTGCATCCTAACTACCATTACATTTCCCCCCATTACAATAGATTGCCTCTATTGTCCAGTTGTTTTGAGTTAGGTTTTCAATTCTTTGCCATCAGCCCTATCCTGGTTGATTCAGGGGGCTGGGACTGAGTTCCCATAGAGACCCAGTGCAGTAATGAGGTCACATCAGAAGCCAGACTGAGCAGTTGTTTTCCAAACACTGAAAACCAGGGTATGACTCTGTAGTACCCGGGAGAAACAAGCTACAGTATAAGAAGCAACAGGAGGTTGGGAAGCGTGACCCTTGGGCAGTCAAGACCTGCAATGACCCGAGTGACCCCGTTGGCAGGAAGGTGGGTAGGAGGGAGCGGTAGGAGATGGCTGGCCTGAGAATGGGGCCCAGGTCCCTGGCTTTCCAGATTCCCATGGGCTGCTATCCCAAAGGCTGCACCTGGCTGGCCCAGGCCCCTGGCCCACTTGCCTGAGGAAGGAGACCAGGCGCTACTGTGGGGCCTGGTCCAACTCTGCTCGTGTTTGCCGCCAGCTTCCTCACCACCGGAGCCGAGCTGGAAAACGGCCCGTGAGTTAAAAGAGATTTCTTTCCAGTAGACATCGCTCCGACGGATCCGAGCCTTATCTTTGCCTTCCAGAGAGAGTGTGTTCACTTTACTTCCTAAAAAAAAAAAACTTAAACCACCAACGGTACAACAGGTGGGGCCGTTTCAGAATTTGGCTGGAGTTTGTCTGGGAACTGATAAAGAGCAGCCATGGGGGCAGAAAAGCAGGGGGAGGTAGAAACAAGAAACATAGCAGGGAATGGTGGGGGCATGCCCAACATTTCAGGGGCTTCCCTGCTGCCTCCCCCCACACAGCTGGAAATAGCAGGCTAAGGGTTCTGAAGCCTATCTTTCCCTACAGAGATTTTCACCTAGAAATATCTAGGGCCCCAAGGGGCAGGGAGCAAGAAAGAAGAACCCACCCAGGCAGGAAGGGCAAACTGTATTATTGTGAGGTAACACTGAGTCATTTCTGACTCAAAATACAAAAGAACAAGATGATGCCCACTTCTGCCCCATCTTCACAATTGTTGCTATGCTTGAACCAATAGCTTGCAGCCACTGTATCAATCCATTTCATTGGGGGAACTTCCTTTTTTTCACTGACCCTCTATTTTACCAAGCACAATGTTCTTTCCAGGGACTGGTCCTTCCTAATAACATGTCCAAAGTACAGGTATGTTGAGATGATATCTTTCTAGCCTAGCTTCCAAGGAACATTCTAGCTGCACTTCTTCCAAGACAGATTTGATTGTTCTTCTGGCAATCCATGGTACTTTCAATATTCTTCACCAACACCATAACTCAAAGGCATCAATTCTTTGGTCTTCCTTATTCATTGTCCAGTTTTCACATATATATGAGGCTATTGAAAATATCATAGTGTGGGTCAGGAGCACCTTAGTCCTTAAAATGACATCTTAGCTTTCGTTCTTAACTGAGTCAAAATTCCAGAGCTGACTGCCCTGGGGACATCTAGAAAGCTCCCCAAGCACGCGCTTCTGACCTGGAGACCCAGGTTGTGATGGCAGGCCCCACGGGACATTCTAGAGATAGGTCTGCAGAGGTGGCCCTGGCCCAGCCCTGACTCTGTGCCCTCATGCCAGATTCCTTAGTGGACTGGCTCCCCAGCCAGGGCCTCCACAGGTCTGTCTCCAAATCATCAAGGATCCAAAAGCTCAAAGAGACAAAATGGTTCATTTCACCACTGCTGCACCAACGAAGACAGTCCAAACCAGCAGCACATTCAATATGGCGTGAGTTTGACCCTGTGTGGCTATGAAAGACGCAGTCAGCTGGCTACAAGTGGGGACAATGAGAGCACCCATTTCATAGGTTGTGGAGTTGAGTGAGTTTGTATTAAGGACTAGCCCTTACTACTTAATCACAATACAAGCCATTGGGTTTTTCTCATTTCTGGTCAAATATAAATACTTATGGTGTTGTGAATTTTCTAATGTCTCCTCTAGCCATAGTCTGTAACTCCCACCTAACAACGCGGCTGCCCTGCTGGGTCTAGGTAAGAGAAGGTGAGAGAGGATACTAATAGGATGACATGATTCAGCTGTGGAGGTCAGCAGAGTTCATTGTAATTGTAAAAATTTGAAACTCTAACGTGGGTTTAAAATGAGCCATCTCAGAAACAGAGGGGGGATTTCACTACCATCAAAGAAGAAGAGCCAGGAATGGAGGACATCTTTTTTAAACCCTGAGATCCCTAAGCACTGACCCTCGACCCAGGGACAGAAAGCTGTGACACTGAAGAGGGGCAGCAGCAGCAGAACCCAGACCCAGAGCACCAGACACAGCAGTGGACTTTCCAGCTCACGGAGCAAGGAAAGCAGAGTGACCTTGGGCAGGACGCTTGCTTATAGAGTGAGGTGCCTCCAGGCACTGAAGTGGGGGAGCTATGTTTGCTGACCCACGGAGTCAGAGCTGAGTGCCTTCAGGCTGAGAGGGAGTAGTGTGTCCTGTGGGCATTCATCAGCAGCTGACTGGTACACCTGTGCCCTGAGCATCTTATAATCCTGTATTGTAACCTGCTAGCGTCCCTAATAAACTCCGTAACTGTGAATATCTTGTCTAAGTTCTATGTGGCTGAGGCAATGGATATTGTTGTTGTTGTTAAGTGCCGTCGAGTCAACTCCGACCCATAGCAACCCTGTATAGGGTTTCCAAGGAGCAGCTGGTAAGCTTGAACCACCAACCTTGCAGTTAAAATGGCTTAGCAGTCCGGTGCATTAACCCACAGCACCACACTAGACCCAGCAAAATAGAGAGAGGTTAGGGAGGAATGGTTGGTACCTTATATTTTTGCAATAACATATTATATGGAACAGGGAATGAGGTGGCTCCATAGGATAAACACTAAACTGTGAACCACAAGATCAGCAGTCTGAGCCCACCAGTTGCCCCACAGGAGGAAAATGAGGCTTTCTGTTCCTGCAAAGATTGTTTGTTGAGTCCATTCTGACTCATCAAGACACTGATAGAATTTCTGAGGCTGTCCATCTTTATGGGAGCAGAAAACCTCATCTTTCTCCTCTAGAATGGGTGGTGGGCTCAAACAGCCAACCTGTGGCTCGTAGTCCAGTGTTTATCCTACAGCGCCACCACACTCCCCTACAAAGATTTACAGCCTTAGAAACCCTATCCAGGGTTGCTGTGAGTTGTAACTGACTCAGCAGCACTTAACAACAACATACACAACATAAAGGTTGCCATTTGAAGCAGTTTTAAGCATACAATTCAGTGGCATTCATTATATTGCCCATGTTGGGCAACCAGCTCCATCTATTATTAAAATTTTTCCTTTCGAAATGCGGATAGATCTCTTGTGATACAATAGTGAATAATTGTTATCAGGACTGATTGTGAGGGTTGTAAATGTAAGGTAGATGTTTTATAGCAAGGAAGGGAGTGATTAACTTTGCAGTCTAGGAGCAGAGGTCCCTAGGACCATCAAGGGAGAAGAGCAGAGAGTGAGACCCTACCCAGAGAAGCAGTGATGCCTGAGATGGAGGCAGAGAAGATGACGTGGAGCGATGGAGCAGCTGGAGACTTTAGATCCAGAGAGGGAGAGGAGTTGTGTGCTGACAACCGCGGGGAGAGGGGGCTGGCTTGTAGGATATACCCTTTGGTTGGTTGATGATGCATGGAGGGGATTGTAATCATGGCAATGAAATGATATACGATAAGATGAATGTAAAGCTAATGTTCTGCCATGTAAACTATCACATAATTCACAATAAAACATTAAAAAAAATTTTTTTTCCTTTCCCCCTACCAAAACAGAAACTGTGTACTTTAAGCAATAACTATTCCGTCTCCCTTCTCTCCACCCGCTAGTAAATTCTAATCTACTCTCTCCATATATATATATACATTTGTCTATTCTAAATATTCCATATAAGTAATATTTGTCCTTTTACAACTAACTTATTTCACTCAGCACGTTTCCAGTGTTCTTTACGGCTAATATTACACTGGACTCCTGGTATGGTGCTTTAGGTTAATCACTGGACTGTTAACCTCAAGGTTGGTGGGTCAAACCCACCAACCACTCTTTGGAGACATTACACAGGGTCTCTATGGCATTTAACAACAACAATATTCCATTGTAGGGATGGACCAGATCTTGTGAATGTCTCATCTGTTGATGGACACTTGGGTTGTGTCCACCCTCAACAACTGTCAATCACACTGCTATGTCCATAGATGCACACATTTTGTTGCTGACATACTTCCAATTCTCTTGGGTTCCTACCCGGGAGTGGATTTCCAGCCAACATCTTGATTGCAAGCTCCTGAGAGATGGTATGAATCCATCATGTCCCCCAAAATATGTGTCAACTTGGACGATGATTCTCAGGTGTGATGTAATTATCGTCCATTTTCTGATTGGATGTAATTAACCTGCGTGTTGTAAGTCTCACCTCTGTGGTGTTAATTAGTGCAGCCCTCCTGGTTGTGGTGTTGTAGGAGAAGCACTGCTCACTGCAAAGTCAGCAGTTCAAACCCAGCCACTCATAGGAAACCCTATTCAGGGTCGCTATGAGTTGAAACCATCTCGCTAACACTTAACAACACTGTTAATTGGACAGGTGGTAATCTACAGAATTAGAATGTACCTCTTTTTTCTTTTCTTAATGGTGAAAATCTTTTCTCGACTTTTTACAATACAATATATGTTCCATTTTCATTGACTAATTTCACTCAGCCTTCAGTATTGGATTGCACCTCAATGTAAATAAAATGAAAATCTTCACAATTGAACCAACAAATAACATCATGATAATTACAGAAAAGAGTGTAGTTGTTAAAGACTTCATTTGGCTTGGATCCATGATCAATGTTCATGGAAGCAGCTGTCAAGAAATCAAATAACGAATTGCGTTAGGCAAATCTGCTGCACAAGACCTCTTTAAAGTGTTCAAGAGCAAAGATGTCAGTTTGAGGACTAAAGTGTTCCTGAGTCAAGTCATGGTATTTTCAATCACCTCATATGCATGTGAAAGTTGGACAATAGTGATCGATGAAAGAATGGCTAAACAAACTTTGGTACATACACACAATGGAACACTATTCGATGTTAAAGAATAATGGTGAATCTACAAAACATCTCATAACATGGATGAACCTGGACAGCATCATGTTGAGTGAAATTGTTGAAGAATCAGAGAAAAATCAATACATTTGAATTATGGTGTTGGAGAATACTAAAAAAGTACCATGGACTGCCTGAAGAGCAAACAAATCTGTCTTAGAAGAAATAAAACCAGAATGCTCATTACAAGCCAGAGGGCAAGATTTCATCTCTCCTACCTTCATTCTTCTTGGATCAACTATCAACACTCGTGGAAGCAGCAGTCAAGAGATCAGACGACGTATTGCATTGGGCAAATCTGCTGCACAGGAACTTTTT
>NW_006408552.1:14917658-14922366 GCF_000296735.1 Chrysochloris asiatica | reverse complement strand
TGTCAAGGATTTCATTCTTCTTGGATCAACTATCAACACTCATAGAAGCAGCAGTTAAGAAATCAAACTATGCATTGCATTAGGCAAATCTGCTGCACAAGACCTTTTTAAAGTGTTGAAGAGCAAAGATGTCAGCTCCTGACCCAAGCCATGGTATTTTCAATAACTTCATATGCATGTGAAAGCTGGACAGTGAAGAATTGATGCTTTTGAGTTATGGTATTGGAGAAGAACATTAAAAGTGCCATGGGCTGCCAAAAAAACTAACAGATCTGTGTTGGAAAAAGTGCAGGCAGAGTGCTCCTTGGAGGCCAGGATGGCCAAACTTCATCTCTCATGCTCGGACATATTGTCAGGAGGAACCAGTTGCTGGAGAAGGCTATCATATTTGGTAAGGTGGAGGGTCAGAGACAAAGATGAAGACCCCCAGCAAGATGGATTGGCCAAGTGGCAGCATCAATAGGCTCAAGCGTGTCAACAATTGTGAGGTTGGCCCAGGACCGGGCAGTGTTCCATTCTGTTGTACATAAGGTTGCTATGAGTCAGTACCAACTTGATGGCACCTAACAACAAGTTTGTCCCAATTTTTTCATTGATGATCTTTATAGTTCTAGGTTTTACATTTATGTCTTTAATCCACCTTGAGTTTGTTTTGTATATGATATGAAAACTTGTTTTGTATATGATATGCTTCTGAAAATGCATTTCCAGCTTTCTTGAAGAGACTATCTCTTCTCCATTTGATGTCTTTTTGGCCCTTTGTCAAAGATCAGCTGACTGTATGCGCTGATAGATATACTTCTGGGTTCTCGATTCTGTTCCATTTATCTATGTAGCTTTCATTGTACCAGTACCAGGCTGTTTTGACCACTGTGGCTATGTAGTTGATTTTGAGATCAGGGAGTGAGAGGCCTTCAACTTTGTTCTTCTTCTTAATCAATGATTTGCTTATCTGAGGTCTCTTTCCTTGCCATGTAAAATTAGTGATCAATTTTTCCATTTCTTTAAAGCAGGAGTGGTAAAACTTTTTTCTGCCCAAATTTACATTATAAAAATTTATCCATAAAAAATTAGCCTGCTTATTTGGCTAAACATTTAATTAACTCACCCCTAAACTGATGGCTGGAATTGCAGTTGCCTTGGCAGAGCCAGACCAAATGATGTCACAGGCCTCATACAACCCGATGGAATACTGGTGTGGTGCTATGAGCTAATACACTGGACTGCAAGATTAGTTTGAACCACAAAGGCAGCGGTTCAGGATCACCAGCAGCTCCTTGGAGACCCTGAACAGGGTCACTATGAGTGGAACCATTTGATAACACTTAACAACAACATATAGCCTGAGGGCCGGATGTTCCCACCCCTGCTTTAAAGAATGACATTGGAATCTGGATAGTGATTATGTTGTATCTATAGATTGCTTTGAGAGTCCTGGTGTGGTGCTGTGGGTTAATGCGCCAGACTGCAAAGTCATTTGAATGGCAAGGTTGGTGGTTCAAGCTCCCCAGCTTAAAAGGAACCTTATACAGGGTCGCTATGGGTCAGAACCAACTTGATGGCACGTAACAATAACAACAACATAGATTGCTTTGGATAATGCTGACATTTTCACAATGTTAAGTCTTCCTATCTGTGAGCAAGATATATTCTTCCATTTTTGTAAGTCTCTTGGTTTCTTATAGTAATGTTTTGTCATTTTCTTTGTATAGGTCTTTTGTTTTCTCTGGTTACAGTTGTTCCTAAGTATTTCATCTGTTGGGTGGCTATTGTAAATGGTATTGTTTTCCTAATTTCCTTTTAAGAGTTGCCTTTTTCCACAAACTTTTTGAAGCCCCCTCATATTTAAATAAGCTTGAAAGCTTTATTTAAATCATCTGAAAAGGAGTCCTGGTGTGGCGCTGTGGGTTAATGTGCTAGACTGCAAAGTTGATTTGAGCCGCAAGGTTGGCGGTTCAAGCTTACCAGTTGCTCCTTGGAAACTTCCTACAGGGTTGCTATTGGACAGAACTGACTTGACGGCACTTAACAACAAAAATCAGCTGAAGAGTTGACAGTTCAAACCCACCCAGGGGTACCTGGCAATCTGCTTCCAATAGATCACAGCCTTGAAAACCCTGTGGAACGTTTCTACTCTGATACATATGGGCTGCCATGAGTCAAAGGCAACGGGTTAACAGACACACTGCATTCCTCATTTAATTGCACTTCACACATACTGAGTTTTGACACATTGAAGTTTTATGGTAACTCTGAATTGGGCAAGTCTATTGGTGCCATTTTTCCAGCAGCATATCTAGTATCAACATTACTTTTCCAGGTACTAGAAACCAAACATGGGATGTGAAAAGTTATGTGATCTTCACTTTCTTGCAGTGGCCTGGAACTGAATCCACAATATCTCCGAGGTTTGCTGTGTGTGCGTGGTTAATGGGTTCTAGAGGAGAAAATCTGTTTCTACTTTAAAACAAGCTAAAATGGCAAATGTTTTGATGACTAATTGGTATCCCCGATCCAGTCTGCTTGTAAGGAAATGTGTTTGTAACTGATTTGATGCCCTTGCCGTGGGGCCCAGCTCTCTCAAGCCCACAACACTAATAATCTAATGGTGGAGGTCCAGTTGCAGGGCCCCAGCCAGACAGCATCACCAAAGTATTTATTCTGCGGATGCAGGGCTGTTGCTTTCTCCCTCTCCATTGCACTGTGTTTTTCTTTTCTTTGCAAACAGCACTGTTCTGAGATAACATTACTTCTGGGAGACTGGGCTGAGAGCTTTGTTCATTCAAAGACAATAGTTTTTCCTCCACATTCAAGTGCTATGTTTCAGCTATAAGCCCCAGCTTTTCTGCTACTGGCTTCCTGTCCACCTTTCTTCTGGCAGCTGCCTCCATATGGTCCAGGTGTCCGGAGCAGGGGACAGTGGCTCCAGGAAACACGCCCTCCCCCCCGCCAATTTGTGTGTTTTCCAGAATGAAGTCTGATGTAGGCCACAGCCACAAGCGGGAGAGACTCAACTCAGAGGTTCCGATGCAAAGGGTGGTAGCTCATAATTATTGAGGATCTAAGGAGCTCTGGTAGCATAGAGGTTATGAATTGGGCTGCGAACCGCAAGGTCAGCAGTTTGAAACTACCAGCTGTTCCGTGGGAGAAAGATGAGGCTTTCTGCTCCTGTAAAGATTTACGGCCTCGGAAACCCTGTACAAGGTCACTATGGGTCAGAACTGACTCCACAACACATAACAACAACTGTGTACCTGGTGTGGCACTGTGGGCTAAGGCATCAGACTGCAAAGTCATTTGAACTGCAAGGTCAGTGGTTCAAGCTCACCAGCTGCTCCTTGGAAATCCTATACAGGGTCGCTATGGGTCGGAATCGACTCGACAGCATTTAACAACAACATTGTGTACCCAGCATCAGGCCAGGCAATCCTTCCATTGACAGCAATTTTTTAAACTGTTACTCATGTTGTTGTTGAGAGTAGAAATTGGTAAGTCAGAAAAGGTTGCTACAAGTGTTACACTTCATACCAGTTTATCCCAAATAAAATACCTTTAGAAAGGTCTCTGTAATCAATGGATGGCTGCAGACACGTTTTCTCAGTAAAATACTTCCTTGTCTTAATCTTATTAGGGTGCCTTCAACAACAAAGATCCAGTTAAACAATGGCTTCTGAGGGGATCTGCTGAGCCATTTACATTCAAGAGAGGTCAGTTCATGTTATAGGGACTGCTTTTTGGGATTCCCAGGGGGTCGTCTTAATAGATTTTTTTTTTAAGGCCACAGGACAATCAAAGGAGGTTATTTAAGAGATTATTTAAGAAAATCGATCACCTGAGAGGGATCACATTAGAATGTTCCAGATCGAGTGAGAGAATATGTGGAAGAAAACTCAAAATTATTTTTAAAAAACCAAGAGTGGGCTTACTTGTCAGAAAGAGATTGGAAGAACCTGAGACTATGGCCCTCGACCACCCTTCAGGTCTGGAAGGGAACTTACACCCTCATGGCCCAATTTTCAGTCAAGTAGTAGATATGTATGCAGGAGGGACAACCACACTAGAAAGGTATGCTGACCATGGAATGGTCAATCATTCAAGATCAAAAGGGCAACATTTATCTAAGGACAAAGTTGAGAAGGGTTGGGAAGGAGGATGGAACAGAAACAGGAAGCACAGGGAGGAAGTTGTTACATGGTGGGGACTGCAATCAATGAGATGAAACAAAGTGATTTGTTGAATGCACAACGGAAGATCTTGTCTGTAAACCTTCACTCAGTTCACAATAAAAAGAACTCACAGGGATGAAAAAGAGAAAACTGAGCCTGTGTTGGTCAGGAAAAGATCAGTTGAGCTGAGAAATATTTTTCCATCATGACAATGTATCTGCTCATTCTTCCAGGCTAACCAGAGCTGTCCTACTAGAATTTCGTTGAGAATTCTTACCCCATCTACCCTCCAGCCCGTCTCTTGCCCCTTCAGACTCCTTTTTGTTCCCCAAATTCAAAGAACATTTAAAAGGAACACAACTTAAGACCCTCAAAGATAACAAAATGACCCCTCTAAGACAAGATGATATAAATTGAAGAGGGCATAATTCTTTGGGGAAGGGTTGTTGTTAAGTGCCGTCGAGTCGGTTCCGACCCATAGCGACCCTGTACAGGGTTTCCGAGGGTGTAAATCCTTACGGGAGTAGAAAGCCTCATCTTTC
>NW_006408552.1:14917023-14917558 GCF_000296735.1 Chrysochloris asiatica | reverse complement strand
TAGAAAGCCTCATCTTTCTCCCGCGGAGCGGCTGGTAGTTTTGAACCGCTGACCTTAAGGTTCGCAGCCCGATTCGTAACCACTACGCTACCATAAAGAGATGGAAACAGCACCTTCAGAAGTGTATAGTCCTAGATGGAGGATATGTCAAGAAACAACAGCTCTCATTTGGACATTTTTGCTTACTAAAGGTTTCTGTAATTTTAGAGCCATGCCCTTTGATTTGTCCTTGTATACCAACTCAACCCTTTCCACATGTACAATAGCATTGATGACATTCCTCATGTTGTATAATCATTCTCACTCTCCTTTTCTAAATTGTTTTTCCCAAAAAAAGATAAGAAACTTCCTTCTAAGTTTACTATCTAATCTTTTCTGCTGCTGTTGTCACTTTGATCCTATATAGATAGTTCTTAAAAGAGTATCATACTCAAAGACATTCTTGAGTTGCTGAGGCTGCTTCTGTACAACCAAATACTTTTTGTTCTTCTTAAGTGCAGTCCAGTTGGTTCTGACTCATTGAGACCCTGTATAG
>NW_006408552.1:14913970-14915250 GCF_000296735.1 Chrysochloris asiatica | reverse complement strand
GCCATCTTGGCCTCCAAGGAGCACTCTGGCTGCACTTCTTCCAAAACAGATCTACTGGTTCTTTTGGCAGCCCATGGCACTTTCAACTTAGACCTTAAATGAGGGGGTGATATAAAAAGGCACAAAGTGACTGGCTTATACGTTTTCAAGAGGGAGTTTAGTTTAAGAGTGTGTGGGGGAAGATAAGAGTCCCCAATGAACAGTTCTCATCTTGTCTAGATGGGTCTGGTGAAAAGAGATAAGGATAAGATTCTTATGATTCAATAGTGAATAATTGCTATCATGACTAATTGTGACTGTCATAACTGTAAAGGTATAAGTTTTGTAACAAAAACAGGAGAGTAGTTAATCCTACAGTCCAGAAACAGAGGACCATCAAGGGAGAAGAGCACAAGTGGAATGAGGGACCAGAGATGAAGGCAGAGATGAGGACATGGAGAGAGGGAGAAGCTGAGGACTCTAGACTCATGGAAAGAGAAAGGCTGTGTGTTTGCAACCAGGAGGCAGGCTTGCACAATGTGCCCTTTGTTGTTTAAATTATTACATATTCCTGAGTGTTTTTGTGTACATTCCTCCACCCCATCACACCCCCAAAATGTCCAAAAAACAGAGGGAATGGAAGCAGATACTGTTGAATGATGACGCACAGAGGAAATTATGATCATTATAATGAAATGATGGTGTAAAGCCGATGCTCCCTCATCACTGTCACTCCATTCACAATAAAAAAAAGATATGCTGAACTTAGGAGCTCTGGTAGCATAGTGGTTACGAATAGGGCTGCAAACTGCAAGGGCAGCAGTTCAAAACTACCAGCTGTTCCGCAAGAGAAAGATGAGGCTTCCTGCTCCCGTAAAGATTTACGGCCTCAGAAACTTTGTACAGGGTCGCTATGAGTCGGAACGACTCCATAGCACATAACAACAACAATGCTGAACTTGAAGCCCTAAGCCAGTACCTGTGAATGTGAACTTGTTTGAGGACATAGGGTCTTTGACAAAGTTATCAGTCTACATGAGGTCAGTTCTGACTCATAGTGACCCTGTACAGGGTTCCTGAGGAGTGACTGGTGAGCTTGAACTGCCAACCTTGTGGTTCAAACAAACCTTGCAGTCCAGTGCATTAACCCACAGCACCATGAAGAATCATGACCCATAATCCCATCTGAACAGTGTCCTTTATAGAAAAAGACTCTCAAGTGGCAGTTAAAGCCACACGAAGAGAGAACAAATGAGATGGCAGATTGGGTGGAAGTACAATAAAGAGCTCCGCCAACAACA
>NW_006408552.1:14898677-14910984 GCF_000296735.1 Chrysochloris asiatica | reverse complement strand
TGGGGGGAAAGAAAGAGTCCCCACTGAATAGCTGTCATCTTGTCTAGATGGGTCTGGTGAAAAGAGATGGGGATAAGATTCATAAGATTCAATAGTGAATAACTGTTATCATGACTAACGCGACTGTCACAATTATAAAGGTAGAAGTTTTGTAATAAAAAAAGGGGAGTAGTTAATCTTACAGTCCAGAAACAGAGAACCCTAGGACCATCAAGAGGGGAAAGCACAAGCAGAATGCGGGACCTTATCTAGAGAAGCATCAGTGCCAGAGATGGGGGCAGAGATGGGGGCATGGAGAAGGGGAGTGGCTGAGGACTCTAGATTCATGGACTAAGAAGAGAAAGACTAAGAGCTGGTGGCCAGGAGGTGATGCAGAATGTGCCCTTTGGAGACGTAAATTATTATATATGCCTGAGTGGTTTTTTGTTGTGTTTTTTAAAAAGCTAAAGTGGGTAGAGAGAAATACTGTTAACCGATGGTACATGGAGGGGATTATAATCAATGTAATGAAACAAGGTATATGATTTGTTGAATGTAAAACTGATGGTACGCCCTATAAATTTTCACTCAATCCACAATAAAAATCTTAAATTTAAAATAATAAAATCAAAACCACATGAAGAAAGAGCTTTGCTGTAGCCCCAAGCCAAGGAGCCCCTGGAACTACCAGAAGCAAAGAAAAGATAACAAAGAAGGAGGACACAGTTGCGGCCCTCGCTTCTCACACCTGAGACCAGTCAGTTGGAGGTCAACAGCCTCCTTGGACACAAGTGTGGGAGGTATGAGGACTCCCTGTTTGATAGGATCAACATCCACTTAATTCCTTTATTTTCTTTTATCTGCATTTCCTAATTGCAGATGTTGTTGTTGTTTTTAAGTTGTTGTTAACCATTAAGTTGATTCCAACTCATAGTGAAGGAGCAGCCGGTGAGCTTGAACCACTGACTTTGTGGTTGAAACCGACTTTGCAGTCCAGCGCATTAGCTCACAGCGTCACACCAGGACTCCATTAATTGCAGATATGGCCCTATAATCATTCCCACCACCTGTCTGTCAGTGTGTCATTCTGTTGTGGCATGCATGTTACTGTGATGCTGGAAACTATGTCACTGGTGTTTTGGGATCACCCATGGTGAATGGGTTTCAGTAGCACATCTTCACTAAGACCTGGAGCTCTACCACCAAAACTCAACAGTGAAAACCCTACAATCATAACTGAATAATATCCAAGTTTGTGCTGGGAGATAAAGGCCACCCGATTGGAAGACATTCAGAATACACAGTGGTTGCAATACAGACCAGGGATCATGAAGATGGCGCAGGTCAAGCAGCATTTCTTCTCATTGTGCAGGGGGCCACCAGCAGCTGAAGTCAACTGGCCAGCAGCTAACCACAACAAATCATTCCTTTCCTGAGCAATTACTAAATTTGAAATCAAGAGAATTTAGTAAATAAAAATACCCATTTGGAAAGCAGACAATGAGTTTTGAAGCCAGGTCTGCAATGTGGGCCAGATCTTTCCTGGGGAAAGCTGCTGAACCCATTCTGAAAACACAGCTCTACTTGCACAGCTTCTAGAAGCCCCAGAGGAGGGCTCAAAAATATTCAGACTTAGACCCGCAATTTCACTAATGAGAGTTGCTCCTAAGGAGATAATCCCAAATATAGAAAAATGCCCCAGCACAAGGAGGCTCCTTTCAGCTTTCTTTAGAAGAGCAACTAATTAGGGACAACCTAATAGTCCGAGGAGGTGGAGGGAAGGGAGGGGGGCAAAGCTGTATCGTTAGGAGGAGGAGCCTGAAGTGTGAAATTGCAGCTACTGACGGTTTTTCAAAAAAGCCGGAAGCAAAAATGTGAAGGGCGCTGACTAAAATATCAGCAGAGAGTGGAGAACTTTCTTTCAGCCTTTGTTCTACTTCTCTGGATTTCTTGAGTTCTCTGGAATAGTGTCATCTTCAGAAGACCCCACGGGGGACGGAGGAATCACCCTTAGGCCCCATGGTGGATGGAAGTGTCACTCCCCCAGGAGGTCCTATGAGGGGCAGAGGTATCACCCTCTCAGGGGCCTCTAAGGGAGAGAGAGGAATTACCCTCAGGAGACCCCCTGTGGGGGATGGGGTTGATGTCACCTTCAGGAGGCCCTGTGGGTGGTGGGAGTGGTATCATTCTCCCAAACATTCTAGAACGTGCCATGTGGTGGATACTTGGGAACCATGAGCCCTGTCTACGTTTTCTCTACCACACATACCAGGCAGCTTTAAAAAACTAGGAAAATTCCGCTATCTTTTTTGCTTTTCCATGAACTTTTTGAAGTCCCCTCATATCCCTGGAGTCCGTTTACCCAAGGCCTGGAGGTGGGAGGTGGCTGAGAAGGGAGCAGAATTAACTCGGGTTCGGAGGGCCCACTCTTGCCTTCAGCCAGTAGCCCCTTATTCCACTCTGTGCTGTCCCTAACACGGGGCCAAGTGGCAAAACTCATGTCCAGCGACTATTCCATGTAACTCTGGCCCCCCCAGACCAGAAAGCTGAAAGACACACACACTATCCACAAGCCTGACTTCCAATCTGGGCTGTCTGCTAAACAAGAGAGGCATGTAAAATGGTCTGAGACCCTTTCTTGCTCTGCTAAGGTAGGACCCCTCAACTTTCTCCCAAGCAATCCAGAAAGTTCCGTATTGGTCACGATTTCATGCTGAGCTGCCAGCAAAAATCAAAGTTTTTCATTCCTGTGTCCCTCCCTCTTGCAGCCTTGAATCCCAAGGTTTTGAATACAAAACCTTCAAACCCAGGGCTCTGGCCTTTTTCATCTCAGCTACAAAGAACAGCTAAATTGAGGTTCTTTTGTTTATTTTTTTAAACCTGCAAATCATTCAAACTGTGAGGGCAATCTTGAACCTTTCGGGGGCCAGGGAAAGTTCTCCGTATTTCGTGATGGCTATTTCCCCTGATGCAGCGCTCCCTACAAAACATGGGCATCTGCTCACAAGGTGTGGAACGTGAGTTCTCCCAGGCCCTAAGCTCCTCCACACGAGGGTTCGGGCTGGACACCTCCTCTGACATTGGTTATCCTCCATTCGGGTCCACTTCCTGCCCTGGCATCTGCCCACCTGCCCTGGTCTCCCTGCCTCAGTTGACATCCCCTGACCGAGTTTCCACGGACAGCCCAAGTCTGGTGAAGAAGCTTCAGTTTAACACCGTTGCTGCCCCCGGGGCCCTGAATGTAACCAAGCTGAGCTCAGGTCCACCTGCCCAGCAGCTCTGTATCCACCCTTGTGCAGGGCCATGCCAGGACCCGGTGCCTGGCCACCTTCCCCATCCCTCCCCAGGAATCTGTTTCCAAGCCCATCCCTGTATCTACTGAGTTCTGCCATGACCCTGGGGGTCACAAAGGGACAGACAACAGGCATAGGAAAGTGCTCCCACCAGAAAGGCCACAGGCGGCAGGTTCTCTAAACCCATTTCACTTTATTGGAAATGTTTCACATGCCACAAATTTACATGACGTTCCCATTCAGGATGGCGTTTGCTACTGTGACCATGAAAACTGGGTGTGAGCCTCACTGTGAGGCCTGTGCGGGGCAGGATGCTCAGCCGTTTAGCACCTCGTCAGGAGCAGTGGGAGCCTCTGGCCTGGCAAGTCTTGGCCCTCACCTAGACATGTCCATGCTGAACCCAACTGGTTTCTAGTCAGTCACACAGGGACGGGGAGCAGCAGGGGGCAGAGGAGGGGCTGGGTGCAGGGCTGAGGGGAGACATCATCCATAGTGGCAGGGAGGAAGACAGGACCGCACATGAACACACACACATGAACACACGCCCACCCCCTTACACACCCACCAGTGCACACATCCCCCTCACCTACCCACCCGACACACATATAAACAAAAGCCTCCCATAAACACATGAATGCATGCCACATACACACAGCTGTACACACACTCGGGAGCAGAAACACATCACGTGCCCACCCTTTCACACACACCTCATGCCCACTTCAACACCTACACCAACACACACTTCATTGCTACCCACACGCTCGACACCAGTGAGCACAAGTTCACAGCACGGGGTTCAACAGTGGCGCCTCAAAGTCACGTCTGTGAGCCTGATGGTAAGCTCCCTAACCGAGCCGCGCTGTGCCGTCCTGGGCCTCCCTCATCTCTGAGTGCTGAGCCTGTGACATCAATGGCAAGGCCCTTAGGTCGGGATCTTCAGGAAGAGCTCTACAAAGTAGGCGGATTTAGACAGCATTGGGCCTGTGGGACTCCGGATTTCAAAATGTCCCACATGGTGTGTGTTCACACTGCTCAGACATCAGGGGATCTTCTACTGGGAACCTAGCACCCACAAATGCTGAAGAGATCAGTGACCGCACAGGGGTCTCCCTCCCCAGGTTGATGAATTTAAATCAGTGGGCCTCAAGGCAGAAATGCTGGGACCCTCAGCCAAGCCCATGTGCACCACCCGGCTTCATCCTGACTCATGAGCGCTCAGCAATGTTCTGACCCTGACAGAAGCAAGACAGTGAGGCTGGGGTCTCATCACAGAGGAAATGAGGTGGACATCCAGGAGGGCCACGTGGCACCACCTCCTTCCTCCTGGTCACTTGATGTTGGTATTTCCAGGGGACAGGGAGGAAGCACTGTGGCTGCAGGTCTGCTCACCACAGCACTTGAGTCCTAGGGCTGGGTTTAGGGTAGGGCCTGGCTTTCCAACAAGCCCCAGAGCCCCAGACCCTCACCCAGCTTTCATCCCCATGGTCTGTGTTAAGGGACCATGTGGGGCCAATGTGTAGGAAGATGAGTGGAGAAAAGCCCCCGGAGTCTTGGTCTGGGCGGTGGTTGAGGCTCTCATAAAGAAGGGCCTCCCAGACCCGCAATGTGTTTACTGAAAACAGTTGCTCCCACATGGAAACAATAAAAATCTTGCTGGGTATAGAAACGTCCCGTTCTGGTTCTGCGTTCCTCAGGCTCATGCCTTCTCTGGGGCCCCTCAGAAGTCGGGCTTGCTGTGGTGCTTGGAGAGAGCCATGAGCGCAGGGGAGATAGGGAAAATGCCCTGAAGCCCCCTCCCTCAGCCATGCGCTGTTCTCGCGCACAAACACACAATACATGCATGTGCCTGCATGTGCCACACTCGACACACACACATGCACACCCTCACATGTGCTCATACACACTCATGAAAGCACATCAAAGGTGTACACACACACACACACTGCGTACACACACACACTGTGTACACACTCACACACACACACAGCAGCTGCTACTGCTGACCAGGCAAAGGCCAAATCTCCCTCAGCTAGTAGCATATGGTCCGCCGCGTAACAGCCCGTTCCTGCCAACTGGGGGCCATTCGGGTGGGCTCTTTCCCAGCATAAAATGCTGCAGAATATAAATTGCAATTAACACCGGTGCCAAAACAGCACTTAGCGAGAATAAGCACATTATTAACATCTGGTGAATCCGGCTCGAGTATCGAGGCAACGGGAATTCTCGCTCTAAGTAAAAGGATTGTGGCAGGGACGCCAAGCAAGCCAGGGCTACCATGGGGGGCTGCTCCCCAGCTTCTGAACACAGCCCCCGCCCTGGCTGTCAGCATAAATCACACTGCTGGTTAAAATGCTGCTCAGGGGACAGGCCACCCAGCCACCACTGTACAAACAGACCCCAGCCTTTCCGATCCGTTCCCAGGAAAAGGCAGTTCTGTAGATAGAGTGGGAAGGCTCCAGGTGGAAGGAGACGTGAGAGCTGCAGTGTCCAGAGCAGTGGATGGCCCTGGGGGTCTGCAGGCTGTTCCTATCCACTGTCACTGCTCTGAGGACAAGCAGACTGGTCTCTGCTCCCAATGGACTCACCAGGTGCCCCTTTAAACGTCTGATAGAAATGTCTAGAAACGGGGTGGGAGAAAAGTCCAGCACCCTAGGCCCTCGTCCACAGGGACCCTGGGCAGCCTGTCCTGTAGCCCATAGGATGGCTCTGTGTCCCTTGGGGGGTGTCAGGCCCTCAGTGGGGGCTTTAGCCCCTCAGCTGGGGTGAGAGGCGCTTTGAGTATCATTTGTCTAGCTCCTTCCTGCAAGGTCAAATCAGGACCATGCACACTGTCCCACTGAAATACAGCAAGAAGCCAGCCAGCGTAGTCCCAAGGCTGTGGCAGCCAAGTCCCAGGGGGACAGGCCAGCCCTGCAGCTGGAACAGTCCTCTAGAGGCTGAGGTGCCCTGAGCGGGAACCTGCCAGACCCACACTCCCCAAAAGATCCCACAAGGGCTGAGGCAAAGCCAGGTGTGCAAGGGAAACCGACCTTCGGCCCCCCTCAGAGTCCCCAGGCTGGGAAAGGCCACACCACCATGCCTGGCATGGGTCAGACCTCAGCACAGGAGCTGTGACTGATTTCTGAAATTGCTATGATGCAGGTTTTTAAAGTGCTAAATGGAGTGAAATGAAAAGGAGGAAGCTGGCTGCTCCCCAGGTCGTCCGCCTTCTTCCATGGTTTTAATAGCTCAAGTTATGCTACTGAAGTCAAGTGTGTACATGTATGTGTATGCGTGTGCACACGTGTGTATGGCATGGATGCCCTCACGCTTCGATGCTCATAAAGGAACCAGGGCATTTCAAAACAGGTCAGGGTCTCTTGTGGGGGGACAAGAGGCCACGTCTGATGACCACCTGCCTGGAAGACCCTAGAGTCACATCTGTCCTAATGAACAGGCACCTCTGAAGGTGTGTGGGGCTCATCCTGTCAAAGCATGCCACTGTGGGGCAGACATGGTGGTTTGGGCCCCCCAGGAAGAGTTCATGTGCACCCCATACTCCCAGCACAGTCACGTGGCCTTGTGGGGCTCAGAGGTTATGGGGACAAGGACCACACAGCTCCCCAGGGACTGGGTCAGGGACTCACTGTGAGGATACATGTCTCGGATCATGATGGCCCCGTCTAAGTTCCCAGGCCCCTGGACCCTCCTCATAACCTCCAATCAGAAACCTCCAGCTGCAACATCACCACAGAGGAAGCAGGAGGGAGGAGGACAGTGCAGGGAGGATGAAGTGGGGATCCGGGCCTCCTGCCGATTGTTTGGTCCTTTCCCCTGGCTGAGGTGGTAGCAGTCACGGGCTGGGGCGAGGGGGCAGCCCCCGGTGTGGCCCCTCACCACCAGAGGTTGGGCGGCTCCTCGGCCACTCTGCTCTTGAACAAGGTGACCTCGTCCAGGTGTACCAGGGGAACGTCCCGGATGACGTCGGTCAGGCCCTCGTGGAGCAGGGGAAAGATGACCACATTGAGTGCCGGCCGCTCCGCCTGGAAACTGAACCAGAGACAGTGTCAGAGGGCCAGCTCAACTGCAGGGGCACCCCAGACACAGAGATGACCCCCAAGGGCCTTTGGGGGCCGACCTATCTGAAGAGTCTGCTTCACTCTAGACAGCCAAGAGGGTGCCCTTGGGGTGGGTCACACTGAGGGAGGGCAGAAGGCCAGAAGGACACGCAGGGCTTAACCCGACCCCAGGTAGGGAGGGTGAGGCAGGAGGGCGAGGCTGCTGACCCCACACAAACCTCCAAGTCAGATTAGGCATTGACACTGGCTCTGGAAGAGGGAACCACAGGTGGTATGTTCCTGAGTGTTTAGGAGCCAAGCGTTCCCATGAATGACTGAGAGCTAAGTCCTGTCCTCCCACCTCCCACCCAGCAGGGACAGGCCCCTCCACAGCAAGGTCAGGGACGTCATTCCATAGAGCAGTTTACCCTCCAGTGGTCCCTGCGCTGGCCACTCTGGAAGCTGGGGCTCAGAAAGGATACACTCCAGTCCTCAGGGATACTCCAAAGCCCCCGTTAGCGCCCCACCTCCCAGTCACACGCTGTTTCTCAGTCAGTGAGGAAGAACACAAACATGCTCACAGCAACAGTATGGAAAACCTCTGGGTGCCACAAATGATTAAGTGCTCCACCACCAGCCAAAAGATAGGCAGTTCAAACCCACCCAGAGGCCTAGTGACCTGCTTCCAAAAGGCCCCACCCTTGGAAGCCCTGCAGAGGAGATGCACTCTGCTACTCTGCACAGATGGGGTCGCCATGAGTCAGGCTGGATTCCACGGCAACTCACAATCACAAAACACCCAAGTACAGGCCAACAGGGGAAGACAGAGGCGGCCCCAGGCCTGCGGGTCTGGCAGCAGGTGAGAGTGGGGTGAGAGGAGGGCCCAGCACCTGTTAGAACCAAGACAAGTCTCCCAGCCTGTGGGCTCACGAACCAGCCAGGCCGATGGGGACTTGGGCCTTGCCGGGGTCAACAGCAAGTGCAGCCCTGCCGGAGAAAGGACTGGATTTAGGATATGTAGAGAACATGCTAAAAAGGCATTCATAAAACTTGATGTTCTGGCAATAAAGATGCCAAAAAAATATCTCCTGGGTTTGGTGCCGACACTTTCTCTCTAAGAGGCAGCTGCACCTCCGGGAGGAGTGGAGGTTGGGCAGCCAACGAGCCCCAGCCTGTGAGCCCTCTGGTGACAGACTTGATTTGAAATAGGATCCTCTGGGCGCTGGGCTTGCCAGGACCCCGCCATCCCTCTGGGCTGGCGCCCCCAGCCACCAGAGGCACTCTGTAAGCTGCCAGAGGATGGGGAGCTGAGATTAGCTTGCACCAGAAGCAAAGAATGTACCTCCCCGCCCACAGCAAAAATGCACCTCCACACCCAAGACTGGCCAGGTGGAGGAGGGAGCAGGGCTGAAAGGCCCCAGCAGTGCACCTGCAAGTTACACCTGGATGGATCTGGCTGCACCTACAATCCCAAGGATGACCTCCGAGAGACAGTTCTTTTCCAGGTTTTCCCAGAGCCTTCAAGAAACTGGAAGGCAGCTAGCTACCTGGCCAATGATTGGAAGAGATCCATATTCGTGCCCATTCCAAAGAAAGGTGATGCAATGGAACGTGGAAATGATTTATCATCATTAATATCACACGCAAGGAAAATTTTGCTGACGATAATTCAGTAACAATTGCAGCAGTACACTGGCAGGGAGCTGCTAGAAATTCAAACAAGATTCAGCAGACAACATGGGATGAGGAGTATCACTGATGTCAGATGGATCTTGGTTGAAAGCAGAGAATTACAGGAAGGTGTTTACTTTGTGTCATAATCACTATGCAAAGGCATTCGACTGTGTGGATCACAACAAATCAGGGATAACATTGTGAAGAATGGGAATTCCAGAATACTGAATTGTGCTCATGCAGAACCTGTACATAGATCAAGAGACAGTTGTTCAAACAGAACAAGGGAATACTGCGTGGTTTAAAATCAAGAAAGGTGTGCATTAGGATTGTATCCTTTTACCATGCTTACTCAATCTATATGCTGAGCAAATAATCGGAGAAGCTGGACTACATGAAGAACAAGGCATCAGACCTGGAGGAATATTCATTAACTACCTGTGCTATGCAGATGACACAATCTTGCTTACTGGAAAATGAGGAAGAGTTGAAGGATTTACTGATGATAATCAAAGACTACAGCCTGGATCCACATAAAGAAAACAAAAACACTAACAACTGGACCAATATGCAGCAGGATGATAAACAGAGAAAAAACTGAAGTTGGTGAGGATTCATTTTACTTGGATCCATGATCAATGCTCATGGAAGCAGCAGTCAAGAAATCATACCAAGTATTGCATTGAGCATATATGCTGCAAACAACCTCTTTAAAGTGTTAAAGGCAAAGATGTCACTGAGGTACACCTGACCCAAGTCCTGGTTTTTCCAGTTGTCTCATATGCATATGGAAGCTTGACAATGAATACGGAAGACGGAAGAACTGATGCTTCTGAACAACGGTGGTGATGATGAATACTGAAAGTACCACATGCTGCTAGAAGAATGAACACACCTGTCTTGGACGAAGTACAACTAGAATGCTCCTGAGAAGTAAGGATGCTGAGACTTCATCTCACACACTTTGGACATGTGATCAGGAGGGACATGTCCCACCCTGGAAAAGGACATCATGACTGCTTAAGTAGAGGGTCAGTGAAGAAAGAGGAGGACACCTAATGAGATAGATTGACAGAGTGGTGGCCACACTGGGTTCCCACGCAGCAATGGCTGTGAGATGGAACAGGACCAGGGAGTATTTCATTCTGTTGCACCCCTGTGAGTCACTATGTACCAGAATCGACTCGAAGGCACCTCATGTCACCACACGTGGGCTCTACTGGGATTGACAGTCCAGAGCCATCAAGCCCCAGTCACACCCAAGGGAAAGGTCTGCAGTGACAAGAAAGTCGGGAGAGAAAACCATCCACTTCACGATGGGGTGGCTGTCTGCACGGAGGTCTGCTGGCTGTATGCATCTCCTTCCAGTCCCTTTACTGCTGTGTGATGCCATCCCGACCAATCCTGATTTCATGTCCTGCTGCGGCATAACAGGTCACCTCCAGGGTCCCTGTGACATCACTTCCCATGGCCGCTGTCCCAGCCAGCAGGTAGGCCACACTGATTTAGCCACAGCCCTAGTTGGACATAATCTGTTGTTGTTGTGTGTGCCATTGAGTCGGTTCCGATCCATAGTGACCCTGATAAGGAGACCGAGAGCAGCTGGTGGGTTAGAACTGACAACCTTGTGGTTAGTAGTCTAATGCTTATCGGACAGAAACACACTATAATACTGATAAACATCTTTGAACACATTTCTGAATAGCTGAAGTTCATTTCTGAATAGCTGAAGTGTTTCCTCAGAATAAATTTCAGAATCAAAAGGTAAGAACGTTTTTATGCCTCTGAAGGCAAACCTAGAACAAGGGAGAATCAAACACTGCTTCAGGGCCACAGTGAGAAACCAGCTAAGCACCCCAACCAGAAGGGCCATGAGGCCAGACAGTGTTCAGAAAACCAGCACAGGAGCCCCTGACCAGTCAGATTTGCTCAGTTTTATGAATTCACTACTTATCTGCTAGGACTCCTTCAGAGAAGCAGAAAGAACTGGCTAGGAGTCAGGAGGGCAAGACTCCAAGTTCCTGGCTAACAGGGCGTAACGTGACCTGGGATGACAAGGAAGACGGCAGCAGCGGCTGGCACTACACACACTGGGCCCCAGACCATTCATTCAACCCCACACTCGGCACGTGGGCTCCACTGACCCCACGGCACAGAGGAAATGGAGGTTCCTTCCAGAAGACTATGAGTCCTGCCCAGGGTGGTGATGGGAGATAGTTGGGTCACCTGTGAGGAAACGGCTCGCATATTGTTGTGGCAACAAAACTGAGAATCCTTCCGGGAGGTGACCTGGCACCAAGGCCAGGTCAAACCCCCAGAAAGACAAGAACAGTCATGAACTGTGAAGAATGTAGCCACTGCCACCGAAAAACTTGTGTAGAAATAGTTGAAGGGGACCTTAAACTGTGGTGTAAACCTTCACTAAAAACACAGTACTATTTGAAAAAAAACCCAAAAAGCACAACCATACAGAGCACAGTTCTGCCCTGTAACGCGTGGGCTTACTCTGAGTTGGCACCAACTATATAGCAACTGGTTTGGTTTGTGTGATTAATCGATTGAATTGTGACCCCTTCATCACCCAAGAAAAATGAGCTCCTAACCTCTATACTCATGAATGGGGCCGTTTGGAAATGTGACCCTTGATGATGATGTTGTTAGGTGTCACCGAGTCGGTTCTGACTCACAGCAACCTGACATACAAGAGCAGGAAGCACTGCCCTGTCCTGTGCCATCCTCACACTCGCTGTTATGACTGAGCCCACTGCTGCTGTCACCAGTCCATCTTCTGGAGGGGCTCCCTCTAGGTCGCTGACTCTGTACTTTACCAAGCAGGACTGGCAAATACATCACAAAATGCAGACAATTCACTGCACTGCAGTTGTATGTTTCCGCATTCTGTGGGGTCACCTCTCTTTGGAATGGGCACAAATATGGATTTCTTCCAGTTGGTTGGCCAGGGAGCTGTCTTCCTCATTTCTTGGTATAGACGAGTGAGAGCCTCCAGCACTGCATCCGTTGGTTCAGACGTTTCAGTGGGTATTCTGTCAATTCCTGGAGCCTTGTTTTCACCAGTGCCTTCAGTGCAGCTTCAACTCCTTTCTTCAACACCATCGGTTCTTGATCATATGCTACCTCCTGAAATGGTTGAATAGCAACCAATTCTTTTTGGCACAGTGACTCTGTGTATTCCTTCCAGGTTCTTTTTTGAAAAATTCCATTATCTTTTAATTCCCCTTCATATCTTCACCAGTGTAGCTAACATCACAATAAAAATATTGAACATTTTCATAAGCACAAAAGATTCCCTTGAGTTTTGCT
>NW_006408552.1:14878646-14898260 GCF_000296735.1 Chrysochloris asiatica | reverse complement strand
AGACCCGTCTGCATTTCACTGCATCAGCCCCGCCTAGACAGATTGAATACTACTACTCACTGGAGATTCTACCTTCCTCCAGGCCCTCTGGATCTAGGTTCCCTCTTGAAAGCTTGTAAGCCAGTCCAGGTTCTTTTGAGGCTCCCTGTGTCATTCAATATTTTGCTATAGAATCCTTCAATACTACAACCGGAAGATAACATGAGATCCTGCTGGAGTAGGGAGGGTCCTAAGCCAACATGACTAGGATCCTTATAAAAGAAGAGGAGACACACAGAGGCAGGGAGACTCCATGCATCTTACTACCACAAGCTAAGAACACCTAGGCTACCCGAAGCTAGGAGAGAGACAAGAACAGTCTCCCTGAATGAACACACTGACACCCTGGTCACAGACTCCCCGCCTCTGGAACTGCAAGAGAATGAACTTCTGTTTTTATGAGCCGCCCAATTTGTGGGTACTATGGTATGGCAGGCCAAGGAAACAAACTAGCGATCCCATTTCCAGGAATATATCCTATAAAAACACCCGCCTGGGGCACTCGTGTGAGGACATTCTTTGCAGCACTGATTTTAATAGCAACATTAGAGATAACCAAAACATCCACCAACGGGGTTCTGGTTTAATAAATGACTGTCCCGTCAGCTAGCAGATGCAGGGCTCTGTGCTAATACTGAACACAGGACAGATGCAGACCAGCTTGAGTTGGGCAGCCCAGTCTCTAATGTCAGGTTAAGAACATGGGGAAGGAGACATATGCAGGTGATTCCAGTCCCCCAGACCATCGGGGAGGAGGTATAAGAAACTGGTAATAGCAGTTGCCCCTGGAAGGGAGAAGAATTTACTTTTTGAGAATGTTTTACCCTATTTGTGCCTTGGTTTTCTAGCGCTGCTGTAACAAATTCCACAGGTACGGGTGGCTCTAAGGAACAATTCTATTCTCTCACTGTTTAGGAGGTCAGAAGTCCAAGTTCAGGGTACAAGCTCTAGGGGAAAGTTTTCTCTTTGTCTGTTGGGTAATTTTCATGTGTCTTTCCCTTTCTCTACTTGCTAAAACTCACACCACTGAGTCGACTCTGACTCATACCAACCCTACAGGACAGAGCAGAAATGCTTCGTGGGATTTCCTAGACTATGAATCTTTAAGGAAGCCGACAGCCTCAGCTTTCTCCCTTGGAGTAGTTGCTGGGCTTCAACTGCTGACCTTTCTGTTAGCAGTCCAGTGCTTAACCCATGTGCCACCAGGACTCCTTCTCTGCTGTTGTGAAGTGCCTTTGAGTGGGTTCCAATTCATAAGCAACCCTGTATAGGGTTTCTGAGGACTGGCTGGTGGGTTTGAACCACCAACCTTACGATTCAAATCTACCTTGTGGTCCAGTGCTTATCCTACAGCACCACACCAGATTCTTAAGACAGGCATAGGACAGCGGATTTATAACACTTATTTTGGAAGCAGCAGTCAAAAAATCAAGCAACTACTGCATTAGGCCAATCTGCTGCATAAGGCCTCTTCAAAGTACTGAAAGGTAAAGATGTCAGTTTGAGGACTAGGGTGGGCCTGATCCAAGACATGGTACTTTCAATCGCCTCCTATGCTTGTGAAAGTTGGACAATGAATAAAGAAGATGGTAGAAGAATCTATGCACTTGAGTTATGGTTTTGGAGAAGAGTATTAAAGACACCATGGACAGCCAGAAGAACAAACAAATCTGTGTCGGAAGAAGCAGAGTGAGAATGCTCCTTAGAAAGAGAGATGGTGAGACTTCATCTCTCATACTTCAGACATACTATCAGGAGGGACCAGTCCCTGAAGAAGGACATCATGAGAGGTAAAGTGCAGGGTCAGGGGTCCTGCTGTCATAAGCACTGGACCACAAGGTCTGCGGTTCAAACTCACCAGCCGCTCCTCGGAAACCCTATACAGGGTTGCTATGAGCCAGAACCGACTTGATGGTACTTAACAACAGCAAAGTTTAGGTTCAGGGAAAAAGAGGAAGACCAGCCCCCCACACAAGGAGATGGACTGGCACAGTGGCAGAAGCAATGGGGACAGGACGGGCATCCCAGGTGGGGGTGGCAGACTGGCCAGGAGTCCTACCCAGAGCTGCGGTGAACCCAAGGCCACTTGTGGTGGGTTCGCACTGCTTCATCAACAAGGGAAAAGGGAAGTAATAGAGCACCCCTTCTACGTTTTAAATCCACTCTCCTTTCAGAAGCACTGAGTTGCCCAGACTTAAACACCAGGCGACGGTGGTCTGCAACGTCACAAGCGCCTACAGAGTCTACAGCACAGACGCAGACCATGACCTTGGAGCTTGACTGAGCAGGGGGCCTTGGACCTCCCTGGTGGAGGACCCTGGAGCCCCTGGCCCCAGATGCTCAGGAAGCTGCTCCCCCATAGGAGGCAAACCCGGAATGTGGAGATTCGTCTGTACTGTGCTCAGACCCGACCCAGGAGGGGGCTGTGAGGGCGTCCTGTCTGTCTGGTCTCACCAGCTCACATTCCTCACCAGCAGGAGACCTTGCCAAGGAACACACCCCTGGGCCCCTTGCGCTTGCTGGAGGGAAGGAATTTCCAGCTGGGCCTCAGGGACAAGCAGAGCGCGTGACCCATGCCTTGGAATGTGAGGCCTGAGTTACAGCAGCCAACAGGGCGCTGCAGGACCGGCCCCCCAGCAGGAATCCCTGGGTGTCCTGGAGGAAGAAGGCTGGCGGTTCCATAAGGAGCTCCCAGAGGCCCACGTCCACAGCCCTGAGGGGTACAGCCACCTGGGAGTGCTCTCTGTCCCTGCTGGCTGCGCCTCAATGGCTCAGCTACAGAATAGGGGATCAACAACAATATTCTAGAAGCAAGAAGTAGCTTGGCAAAATACAGACGAGAGGGCTGGGGCGCAGAGGTGGGAGCCTGTCCAGGAGCTCAGAGGCCTCCTCAGAGACCTGGCTGCAGGCTGCGGCATCTGCTTACCCACGCCCTGTCCACCTGTCTGGCCAGGCACTGTGGGAGCCCCAGTTGTCTTCCTTAGAGTCTGGCCTCTGTCTCCCTCACTGCTGATTCTCCTATTCAGATGGCATCCTGGATTCCTGTGGGGGACCACATGGCACCCAGAGCCTGCTCCACCATTTACATGCAGCCAGACCTTGGGGATCCCCAAATTCTCTCTTGACCTGGGTTTCTCACTGTAACATAGGGGCGGCACCCGGAGGTGGGGCAGAAACAGGGCGCTTAGCATAGGCGACAGCTGCGTCAGGACACAGGCAGGAGGAAGAGGCTCACATTTTGTCACAGACCCAGAAGTGAGGCTACGGGAGCTGACGGTGAAAGTGGGGTCAGGAACAGAGCTGTGGCCTGGTCGCGAACAGGGACGTGTTCTCAGGAGCTGGAGGGCAAGGCTGGTCTGACCTCATGGGGCATCACAGAGACATCAAAGAGAACCTGAGTGTGGCACACAGGCCCACAGAGGTCTGTCTGGTAGGACAGTACCAGGAATGGGGTGTCAAATGTAGGCTGGGAGAGCCCTGGAATTCCTGCCAGGGACATCCTCTCAGTCCAGGGCAGGTTGGGAAGTCAGCAGCAGAGGGGACAGATGAGAGGGTTGCCCTGAGGCTGACGGCATATGGGATGAGGGGGCTCCAGACCCCTCCAAGTCGAGGCCCATGTCTGTCAGCACTAATGGGCCAGGAGGCTGTGTTGGCTCAGCCCAGGACAGGATGATTCAGGGGGTTCTGGGAAAGGCAGGAAGTGAAGTAGACAGGGGGAGGGGCTGGCTTTGCTGGCTGTGGCCACTCGGCATTACGGAGACCAGGACTGAGCGGGGTGGTAGTCCCAGGCACAAGCATTGGAGAAAGACAGACAAGAAACACCACACCTGCAGGTCCTCAGTAGGGGTCCCTGATTATTATGGCCTTTCCCTAAACTCTCAACCCAGACCTGGCACTAGGGCCGCTGGACCTGGCCAAAGAGGGGGAAAGTCGGCGGATTGCTAAGGGGAGACTGACCGCTATGAAACGCCTCTGAGAAAGTGAGCTCGAGACCCTGAGAGGACAATTAGACAAGGACCATTGTCCAAGGTTCTACGAAGGACAAGCCATCACCCACTCTCACACTGGACAAGTGACATGAGGCACTTGTCTCAACCCATGGGCCTGTACAACACAAACTGCTGGCCCCTGGTGGCATGAGGGTTAAGCACTCAGCTACTTACCAAAAGGATGGTGGTTCAAAACCGCCCAGCAGCTCAAGGGACAAAGCCCTGGAGATCTGCTCCCGTAAAGAGGAGAACTTAGAAATCTATGGGGCAGGCCTACTCTGTCTGTCATGTGAGGTCATCAGGAATCAAAATCAAATCATGGCCCCCAACAACAAGAGCACACACTAGAGGTGTGAGTTAACACATTCTTACAGATCTATGCTGGCTTGTCCGCTGTAGCAAACATACCATAGGAACATTCATAAGAGAAGTAACCATCACTGTGTAGGGGACCATATGCTATTTTCTGCATAGTTGTCCTGCAAACCTAAAACCGCTCTGAAAAATACATCGATTCTGACTCAGGGCCACCCTGCCGGGCAGAGTGGAACAATCCCCTAGGGTTTCTTGCCTAGGGTTTCTGAGGCTGTCTTCTCTACAGAAGCTGATGTCACATCTTCCTCCCTCAGAGCAGCTGATGGATTAGAACCACTGATATTTATGTTAAGTGTCGAGTGCTTTAACCACCATGCCCCCAGCACTCCTTGCTCCAGCCAGCTTTTAAATCCCCAAACAGTCTGTTGTTACTGGCTGCTGTCCACCACATGACAGGCTCACACCACCCATAGGGCTTCCAAGGCGGTCATCTTTATGGAAGTAGGCAGCCACATCTTTCTCCCAAAGAGTGGCAGCTGGAGGATTTGAACTGCTGACCTCTCTGATAGCAGCCGAGTACTTAAGTATTGCAGAACCAGGGCTCTTTCTCAAAATGGAAACCTATTAAGAAAAGGAATGGAAACACAGGGCTCTGTCTTCACAGTATCTCCAGCCATGATGACTACTCCCCAGGCAGGTTACATGCTAACAGTGGAGGAAACTGAGGCAACCGCTTAGCTGGCCCTTCCTGGGGCCTGCAGGGATCAACACTGTAGATCCCCACCAAGCCCATCCAGGGCACAGCCAGAGGAAGAAGTAACGGCCGATAACACCCACCTCAGAGTCAGATGGCACCCAAGGGACAGGTGAGTGGGAGAAGTTGCCGACCACCGGGCGGAGCCTGCGTGCCACCTCAAAGGAGACGAATGGCCCATCCCTGAACAACAGTAGGGGGTGAGGAGGAGCACCAGAGACAGGTGACACTAAATGCCAGCTCTCTCCTTCCATGTCACTTGCCACACAAGGTAGAGCTGGTGAAGCCAGGCTGGAGGCAAAGGTGAACTGAAAGGAGGGCTGCTGACATGAACCACAGCACCACCTACTGGAGGACCTGCAGAGATGCAGCGAGCACCAGGGTAGGGCAGGCTTGGGGAGCCTCCCAGCTGTGGGCAGGAAGAGGCGGGGACACTGGGGGGAGACACTGCCCCTTCAATTACTCTGTTCACCACTGAGCCTCAGGTTCTCCATTTCTAAACTGGGGTAATAGTATTTTCACTGTTTTTTTTTTTTTTTGTTTAAACAACAGACATAATGCCCAATGTCAGGCACAGAAAGCTTCTAGAAGCAGGAATCAGCCCAGTCCCCAAGCCCCCAGGGACACCCAGATAGGGGTGCTCTTGGAAAACAGCAGGGAATTAGCACTGCTGGCCAGGAGGGTGTTCAGTGTCACTGACACGCTAGGGGACATGAGCGGGAGGGGGGGTGTGCTGCTGCTATGAGAGGCCAGGTGTGGGGACAGAGGAGAAGGTATAGCATACACGCAGGAAACCACTTAAGCCAGGCCAGCCTGAGCCTGTCCTCAAATATCAGATAACCAATTCTATGCAGGCATCGCCCTGGAACCTGTACAGAGGGTGGGGTGGGCACAGGCTGGAGAGGGGCCAGGCCTAGACTTGGTGGTCCAAAAATGCCAAGGGTGAAGGAGCTGCCACACACCAGCCTCACAGACCAGTGTGAGCAGCTGACAGATAACAGCGCCTGGACCTCATTGAAGAGCCGGTTCCACCAGGTTTTCAGTGGCTCTTTGGAAATAGATTACCAGGCCTTTCTTCTGAAGGGCCCCAGGGTAGACTTGAACCCCAAGTTTTTGGTGACTAGTTAGCCGAAATGTGCTGTTTGTACTACCCAGAGACCCCATGCATCTAAACAAGGGTGGTTTTCAGGGGTTAGAGGAGCCATCACCAACCCAGGAGGAGGCCAAGGCAGTGAGCTGCCAGCTGGAAGCGGTGTGAACGGAGAGTGTAAGCAAGGAACATGCCTAGGATAATAATACATAAAGCAACATCCAGAGCTGGCCTCCAGTGTAGAGTCCAGTGGAGCAGCCTGCCACGCTGTGCTCACAGGGCTGCTGAGGGCCTGCCCTCAGTGCTGCCCTGACACAAAAACAGCTCTTTCAGAGCGCCTGGTGGCCGTGGGTGCTCTCTTCTAGAGAAGGCCGGTATGCGCACACAGGCACACATGTGGTGTAAGCGCAGGGACACCCACGGCATGCTCACACACTGATACACATGGCACGTGCAGACACACACGGTTTGAGCACAGATACACATACACACACGGGATGAGCGCAGGTACATGCACACGCACACGAACACACAGGGTATGAGCATAGGTACACATATACACACAGTGTGAGAACAGGTACACCCACGGCAAGCACACACACATGGTGTGAGCACAGGCATACACAGTGCAAACACACGGTGTGAGCACAGGTACAAGCACGGCACATATACACACGGGTGAGCACAGGTGTACCTAGGGCACACACTCAGGCACACACACCGCCCTCCCCCACCCCGCCCCAACCTCTCTAATTGAGCCGCTCAGGGCTGGGAACTGACCTCATCCAGCATAGACACTGAGGAAGGTCAGCCCAGTTACCTGACCACCGCCTCCCCGAAGCTGGAGCCCCAGCAAGTGGAGACTTAGGACAAACTGACAGGGGTGTTCCAACAGCTAGAAGGGCAGAGCAGAACAGGGGTCCTCATCTGCCGCACCCCAGAAAATCACCCTTGACCTTCTGCTCTGGCCGTCAGACAGAAGCAGAGCACGCACAGAAGCAGAGAATGAGCGAGGTCGCAGGTGCTGGGCGGAGCCATTAACCACTCTGGAGGCCAGCTCTCAAATCAGCTACCATCAACCCCAAGCCCACCTGCTAAGCCTTTGACAGCCAGTAGCCACCATCCCTTTGAATAATGGGGCTGGTGAGAAATAGCAAAGAGCCATGGACGACCAGAGAATGAAAAAAACCTGTATTGGAAAAAAGTCCAGAGAGAAATGCTCCCTAGAAGTAAGAATGGCGAGACTTCACCTCTCATACCTTGGATGTGTTGTCAGGAAGGACCACTCCCCGGAGGAGGACCATCAAGCTTAGTAAAGTGGAGGGGCAGCAAAGAAGACCACTCTCAACAAAATGAACTGTGGTTACGATGGGTTTAAATGCCACAATGATTGTGAGGACCCTAGAGTGTTTTGCTCTGTTGTACAAGAGGTTGCTATGAGTTGGAACTGACTCTTGAACGTGCCAGTTTGCGATACTGTGGTGACTTGTGTGTTGCTGTGATGCAGGAAACTATGCCACCAGTATTTCAAATACCAACAGCAGCGTCACCCATGGTGGACAGGTTTCCAGACAGACTAGGAAGAAAAGCCTGGAACTAAACTTTGGAAAATCAGCCAATGAAAATCCTACGGATCACACAGCGTATTATCCAATTCCATGCTGGAAGATGAGTCTCTAGGTTGGAAGGCACCCAAAATACCAGCGGGAACAACAACGGGCTCAAATCAAACAACAGCCGTAAGGATGGTACAGACACCAGGCTGTTAGAGGAGGAGGTTTCAGATTAAGTTCATGGGGAAATGCTGTGATCTGTTAGTTCCATTTTCCCACAAACTCTCTGAAACCTCCTTGTCCATAAAGTCACCATGAGTAGGAGCCAACTCAGTGACAACTGACAGGACAGAGGTGAGTGTCATGTTTGTCCCCAGACAGTGTACCCACATAAATAATATAGCGCATATGGCACCTCCAGAAAACAAGGGGTTGCAGGATTTGGGAAACCATGTAATACACTGTTAGTGTACAAATACAGAAATACAGTGAGCAAACACAATCAGTTATTTTGAGACATGGCTTTCTGGGACTGAAGGCGTCACCTCCACCACCCCGACTTCTGGAGTGGTGCCTTGGAAGAAGTCTCAGAAGTGGCAGGTTTCTGCTAGCGTACTCCCTGCACTCATACAGCCTATCTCGGGCCTGGAGAACCTGCGCAGTGACGCCTGGGCACACAGTCAGGAGCAGTCCACTACCCCGAACACCGTGAGCACACCGAATCAGATGCCTTCCTTCAATCTGTGGTCAAACCCGAACTCACCATTTCCTGTGGGATGAACGTCGACAAGGACTGATCAAAGGTGTCTCGACTGATCAGTCTAGTTAACGCACAACGTGGCGTGCAGTTACAGGAAGTCTCTGAACTTTCCGACATACAAGCAGCAAAGTCCAAGTAGCACACACTCAACACAGAGATGCCTGTGGCCCTCACGATACATGACTTGTATTTTGCACACAAACCAAACCAATAAGCTTTGGGAGCTGGTTGTGAAGAAGAGGGCAAATAAATATAAAAGGCAAATCGTAAAAGGATGCTTGGGATGTATGAGAGGGGGTTGTCATTAAGCTCATGAAGCAACAGTGAGCAGAGCAGGAAGGAAAAATGAGAAAAGAATTCACTAGAATCCTCACGGCCTGGCCCACTGAGTCCAAAATCCCCGGTACTGTCTCATAGCCGGTGTGGAACTTATGAACTGAGCAACCCTTTCTCTTGCTCTAAGAAAACCCACCAGAAAAGTTCATGAGGTAGTAAAATAAAATCAGTTATAAAATTTAGTTCTTATTTTAGTAACCAGGGTTGAAATAAATCACCTCGGTTAGTGTGTTTAATTTGAACCATTTTTTTTTTTAAGCTTAAAATGGCCATTATGCATCCAGTTTTCCTCAACTGTCGAGCTGATGCCATGGAGGTTAGTGTCATTTTGTTGTTGTTTTAATGGCCACTCCTAGAAACCAAATTGTAACTCTCTCTAACTTGGAATCCTAGAATGCCATTCCACCACAGATCCGATTTTGAGCTGTAGCCTCAGAGCACCGCCACCTCCCCACCCTCACCCTCAATGCTTTGAGGTGCCTCTCACCGGTCCTCCCAGGTGGCCTTCACATGTTCTCAAACCCCACCCTCACATTTACCAATCTGATTAGTTTTTGACATAACTAAAAAGGCATATTTTTTATGAGTGCTGCCAAATAACACATTTAAGCATTATATCATTATTATATTTTTTATAAAGTGTTCTTTCGCCTTGAGTAATTGCAGAGAACAAGTCTCTCAGCAAGTGATGATTTTAACTAAAAGTTTTTATGTGAAAAATGTCAGGAAAAGAGGCCTATGAGAAAAGTACAACATTCTCCTCATTTCTCCTTGAGGAGAACGTTAAAAAAAATGGCCCCAATGGTCATGGAAGGGAAATTTCCTGAAGTTGCATTATCCACACACAGCTCTTTCCAGCATTTTCCTAAGTGAGGTGCCTCATTGCCACCGTGGCAAAAGTCAAGCATCAGACTGTGTTTTAAAATTTATGAGATGTGCATTGGTGGGCTATCTAGCTGAATAATTTAATCTCTCCCTCCCCAAAGAAGAGGATTTACCAACACAGACAAAGCCTTGGAATAATAACTCGGAGAACATTTCTTTGACCAAAATTCTGCACATGGAAAATCAGAGCTGTTTTGGACATTAACAAACTTGAGCAGTAGTATTGAGGACTTCGAATTTGATCACAGCGGAGGCTGCATTGAAGTTAGAAAGTAATGTTTTTGTTGTAGTTGCAGAAATGAGCATTTTTGTGTACCTTCAAATGACTATTGGGAAAGATTAATATTGTAGCTTGGCAAAATCAGCTATGTAAAAACCAGATGGGGACTCCAACTCTAAAGAACTGGCTTGAGATGTGTAAAGAGCCTGATTTGATGCTCTGTAAATTTTATTAACTAAGACACATGTATGCTATCTGTGTGTGTTTGAATTTTTTGTGTAGAAAAGTAGAAATGTAGCTGTTAACACACATAAGCTATCAACTTGATCAGCACATGTGTAGACATATTGACATTAATGAAAGTGTAAGTTGATTTTTAAATTTTCATTTTATCTGAATCATGATCTGTATTTTAAAAAAATGAGTATAAAAAAAAAAAAAAAAAAAAAAGTTCATGAGGGATCTGAAGAGATGACCACAAACGAGGAAGGGGTAACTGTCACCGTTGTTGTCATATGCTGCCATCACTTGGCACAGGGAGCAAACGACTGTCTGGCCAGGTGCCATTCCCATGCCTGGATGTAGATGGGACTACAGTGATCCATGGGGTTTTCACAGGCTGGTTTCCAAAACTAGATCTCCAGGCCTTTCTTCCTAGTCTGTCTTAGTCTGGAAGCTCCATGGAAAACTAGTCAGCATCACGGCAACATGCAAACCTCTACTGATGGTGGTGGCTTTGCGTAAGAACACCGACCGGGAATTGAACCGGGGTCTCACACAAGGGAGGCAAAAATCCACCCCTGAACTGCTACTGCCTGACCATAAGTGACCAATAAAAATACAAAATGATGCATGTCAGGAAGAGATTAAAAGCAAGTGCAAACAACATTAAGAACGTTTCCACCACGACAGAGAAGACAGAGAAGGGCCTGATCGCCTGACTGCTCCCAGGTGGAAGGAAGTGGGAAAAAAGAACTCTCACACCCACATGGGACAGAACTTGGTAGAACCACTTTGGAGAACAATGTAGCAATTTCTCAAAGCGTCCTGGCAACGCCCCTTCTGGGAATACCTGGGCACAGGAAATCCCCTGTGAGGATATTCAGGCTGAGAGAAGACAAGATGGGGAAAGGTCCAGAAGGCCCATCTACAGGACAGCAGCACAGTGTCAGATGCTATCTGGCTACACCCAGCACCTGGAGGGTGAACCAACATCCACAGACCTCAAGTGAGAACCACAAGTCCTACTTTATCATCCATGCATGTAAGGGGCAAACACACAAAATCAGAATGCGAAAAACTCAGTCACTGGAAACCCGACACACACGGGGGCACCAGTGAGTCAGAACTGACTGAATAGCAACTGGTTTTAACTTAGAACGTGACTTGGGTGAAAGTTTATAGAGCAGGTCAGTTTTCCAGTCAATAATTCAGACACATTTTGTTTCATTTCATTGATTGCCCATCCCACAACAGAGCACCATTCATCCCACTTCCTCCCAGTTTCTCCCATTTCTGTTTCTCCTTGTTTCCTAACCCCTTGGAGCACTGCCCTTGAGTAAGTGCTGCACTTTTGATTTCAAATGGTTGATTATTCTCAGGTGTGCAGACCTCACTACTGCTATTGTTCCTCTTGATGTTGTTGTTAAGTGCTGTTGAGTCGCGTCTCATAGCCACCCTGTGTAGGGTTTCCAAGGAGTGGCTTGGAAGTTTGAAGTGCCAACCTTGCAGTTCAAACCCACCTTGCGGTTCAGTGCTTATCCTACAGCGCCACACCAGAACTCCTGTTCCCCTTACACACCTGTGTATTGTTTGGATGAAAAGGAGGATGAGCTCATTTCTAGACGTGAAGGGTGACTAAGGGCCAGCGTCTCAGGGGTTCTAACAGCCTCTCCCCAACCAGGAAAGCCTGTTCTAGATGACTGGTTTGGTTTTTTTTTTTTTAAGACAGAGGTGAATAATCTAACAATAAGCAAATGTACTCAATTATTTTGAAGCCTCAATTTCTGGGACTACAGGGTTTACCCTCCATCACCTCCCCTAATTTCTGGAATGGTAAATTGGGAGGCCCAGCAGTTAGTGATTGAATTGTGTCTCCAAGAACTATGCACTATAATCCTGGCTCCAATACCTATAAATGTGAGCCTGTCTAGAAATAAGAGGTCCACCCCATGGCTCTACACCAGACACACACCATATGGAAACTGCTGCAAGTTAAGGAACACCCAAAGCCACTGACAAGGAAGGAATCAATGCAGGTGACCCACCGATTCCGACTCTGAGCCTCCAGAACTGTGAGAAAATCGATTTCTGCTCTTTAAAGCCATTGATGTGTGGCGTCTGTGTTCCAGTGACCCTAGCTCACTGAGGAGGTTCTGTCTCTTGGGAATTTGTGTACGTCACAGATTTCAAGAGCAAATCCGTACTGGCAGGTCCTGGGAGTCAAGGGGCTTCACGTCAACTGGTATAGAATGCTCCTTTGTGTCTGTGTTTTTTCAGTTTCTTAAAATAAATGTCAAGAAGAATACAGGACACCATGGCCCTTCCTTGGTCACCCTGCAAGCCTGGAATTCAACTCACCCCTCTGGCTCAACAATTTTGTTGTTGTTATGTGCCGTGGAGTCGGTTCTGACTGATAGCAATCCTGTATAGGGTTTCTGAGGCTGTAAATCTTTACGGGAGCAGAATGCCTCATCTTTCTCCCACAGAGCAGCTGGTAGTTTTGAACTGCTGACTCTGGGGATAACAACCCAATGTGTAACCACTACACTACCAGAGTTCCTTGGCTCAACATGAGAGACAGGCCTATAAGGTGAGCAACCACACCAGCAAAGTACGTACTCCTTTAGAAAATTCAACCATCTGAGACACAAAGGGCAGCATTTTCCCAGGAAGAAAACTCAGAAGGCCAGAAGAGACGGGAGAGGAGGAGGAATGGAAACAGGAAACTCAGGGAGGAAGTGGGAAGAGTGCTGTTACATTGTGGGGAACGCAATCTATGTCACGAAACAAAACGTGTCTGAATGGAAAAAAACAATCTATGCTATAGACTTCGGCTCAAATCAAAATAAAAAGTTTTCAAAGAATGAGTAAGGTCTTTATGAGCAGATGAGGAGGGAGGATTCCCAGGAGAGATTAGTAATTGAAAAAGAGGAGGTAAGAGAATGCACATGTACCAGCTCATTTGTGCAACAGAAATACAGAAAGGGAAATCTAGACGCTGGTAATCAATGAGGGTAGGTGGGAAGGGAAGGGGAGAAGGGACAGGGTAGACGTTTGTCTGACTGCCCTCTTCTACAGCTCAGACTCTTACAACCATAGTTGTTATAGTTAAGTGCCATAAAGTCTGTTCCAACCCATAGGGACCATGTGTAGGGTTTCCAAAGAGTGCCTGGTGAGCTTGAAGCGCCAACCTTGCAGTCCAGCGCATTAACCCACAGCGCCACACTAGGACTCCATACAACTATAGTGAGGCGTCAGATACCAAAAATAAATGCATAAAATTGTCCGAGATGTGGAGTGAAAACAGATGTGGATAGTGGTGGTGGTGGTGATATGCCGTGGAGTTGGTTCCGACTCATAGCAACCCTATACAGGGTTTCCGAGGCTATACATTTTTATGGGAGCAGAAAGTCTCATCTTTCTCCTACAGAACAGCTGGTAGTTTTGAACTGCTGACCTTGCGATTCGCAGCCCGACTCGTAACCATTACAGTAGCAGAGCTCCTACAGGGAATATTAAGCAGTAACAAATGGACCTAAGTGCATCACAGGTGCACCCTAAAGGAGGTGGGGGAGAAAAAAATGCTCATATGTGTGAGAGTTAAGGTTCTGTGTCAGCGTGGATGGACCAGGATTCTCAGTGGTGTGGTGTGGTAGCTGAAATACAGTCATCCTCATGATGATATCAACTATGATGCAATTATCCCATGATGAGATCTACTATGAGCAATTAATCAGCTGAAAGGAAGTTTCCTCAGGGGTGTGGCCTGCAACACCTTTTATCTTACAAGACATACAAGAAGAGAGCCATGAGCAGAAAAGGAGGGACCTACTGCCCTCAAGAAGGAAGATCTAGGAGTGGAGGGTGTCCTTTGGACCTGGGGTCCCTGCACGGGGAAGCTCCTCGGCCCAGGGAGACTGATGCCAAGACACACGGAGCTCTCCAGGGAATGATAGGGCTACAGGTGCTGACCGGAGACAAGGACCTTTCTCCAGATCCCAACGCTCTGCATTTGGACTTCTGCCTCCTAAACTGCGAGACAATAAGCTTCTTTTTGTTAAAGCCAGCACTCACGGTGTTTCTGTTTTAGCAGCACTAGAGAACAAAGACATCAGGTAAGTCTGACAAACAGTATTTTGACTGGATACCATGAGGCCAAAACCAAGAAAACTCTACTGAAGTATTAGACCCTAACCAGTAAATGTGCTTCTCATGGGGTAATAGGTCAGCAGCTCTGAGATGGAGCTACGTGCACACTCTGATTGGACAAATATGTAAATGTACTGTGGGTGCCGAGAGCCCGGTGCCTCACTGTAACGGGAAGGAAAGGAGGAAGAAAGGGTGCAAAGAGGAAAGCCTGCAGTGTGGAGCAGGAATCAGTAGGAACTCGCTGCTCTTGGTCCAGATACAAGTAGGCAGCTCTAGAAATAGAGATGTGCTGCCTGTCAGCTCTTGGAAGGCCTAGGAGGACTGACACCCCAGGAATACCAGGTACACCCAGCACCCAGCACCCAGGTCTTGGGCTACACAGACACATGCCTCAGCTCTGGGAGGGCCTAGGAGGATTGACACCCCAGGAACACCAAGCACACCCAACACCCAGCTCATGGTTTCTAAATACTCTTCTCCAATAACAGGAACCAGGGCTCCTTAGAGAACTAACTGGTCGATCCCAGGGCAGGGGCTGGGGCAGGGAAAAGACCAGATGAGCATTGAGTGGGGACAGGAGTAGTATGCGAAAAAGCACAAAATTCAACCTGAACACAGACCCAGTGGCCAAGTGGGGAATAACTGAAGCATCTAATGAGCAGTGGACACTAAGGCAGTCAGTCAATCATGAGAATTCATAGTGGTCACCGGGGACAGGTGGGTGGGAAATGAGACGAGCCTGCTTAAGAGGCGCTGAGTTCCTGGTGGGAAAAACTAGGACCAGATTGCAGCGATGGCTGCACAACACAGGGAACGTTGTTTAAGACACAGAACTCGACACGTGCAAACGATGAAACTGGCAAATGTTTTGCTATATGTCATTCACCACAGTGCAAATAATAGACAGAGAAAGAAGCGATGGGCAGAAGGTAGTAAGGTTGGACTGGACTACAACTGTGGAGGGAAATTCGTATCCACACATTCATACTGACACAAGCAAATAGCGGAATAAATTAACCAGTGGGAAAAGGACCTTTCTCACAGAAGATTGCAATTCACAAAAGCAGAAGGAGCAAAACCCAAAAAACCAAACTCCCAGGCATCACCACAGTCCTATAGGACAGAGTAGAACTGCCCCATAGGTTTTCCAAGGTTGGAAATCTTTATGGAAGCAACTGGCTGGAGAGCTTGAACCACTGACCTTTCAATTGGCAACCCACTGCTTAACCTACTGCGCCACAGGGGTAGCTGCTAGCATTAGCCGGAGAAAGTGTGATGGGACATGGGAGTGATCCGCAGAGTCCCAAAGTATCTCTCCCCAAAGTATACTGATGGATTAGAAAGGAAACAGCAGTACCTTTACTGGGGAGACAGCTGGAAGCCACTGCGGAAACCAAGCCAAACACCGGATCAAGGTCGACATCTCCAGTAATAAAACACAAGGTCACGTACTCCTGCTAGAATGCACTGAGATTCGGACAGAAATGCATTATCTCAAGAGAATCAGGAGAACACACTAGATGCATCCAAACCGAGGCTTTAAAAGTGTCGGGGCCGTGACAGCCAAGGAGAGACAGAGAGTGACACAAGCAGAGGGTTGATGAGACGTCACAACTGAACAACTGAACCAGGGTGAGGGAAAGGACTTGCCGTGGACTGAATTGCGCTCCCCCAAAATATGTGTCCGCTTGGCTGGGCAGTGATTCTCAACGGTTGACAGTTATATAATGTGATGTGACCTTGATGTGATCTGACGCAATAGCCAGTAAGAGCATTAAGGGATCCGAAGGACCTGCTACCACCAAGAACGAGCTTGGAGTGCATCCTTTGGCCCTTGGATCCAGAGGAAGACTGATGCCAAGACATACAGAGGACTCCGACGAGCCTTGGACCTACAGATGCTAAAAGGAGACAAGGACCTTTCTCCAGACTTGTGCTCTGAGTTCGGACTTCTAGCCTACACTGAGAGGATAACTTTGTTTGTTAAAGGCACCTCTGATGGTATTTCTGTTAGAGCAGCACTAGAGAATGAAGATGGGGCATTAGTGAGAAAACCAGCGCCAGTCAAAGGGCAGTGGATCAGTCCTTAGTACAGTTTTGTTGAACACGTTTTGGTAACTGTACTGTGGTTAATACCCAGTGCTAATATTAGGGGAAGCTGGGTTAAGGGTAAGGAGTCCTGGTGCTACAGTGGGTTAAGTGCTGGGCTGTGAACCAAAAGGGCAGTGTTTCAAACCCACTTTGGGAGAAAGATGTGGCAGTCTGCTTCTATAAGAACCACAGTCTCAGAAACCCTACAGAGCAGCTCCTATAGGGTCGCTACAGTCAGAATCCACTATACAGCAGTGGTTTTAAGGGGATTTGGGAATTCTGAGTTATTTCTTTTTGAAACTTTTCTAAGACTATCATTATTTCAAAACCAAGTTTTAAAAAAGAGAGAGACCTAATTGCTGTGTGCTCTCCATAGAGGAGTGTTTCTGCCCAAATGTGGACAAGCACAGAATATTCTTGCACCTCAGGGGTAGGCTCCAGCTACCCAGAAGGTTAGCACCATGGTGGAGAAGGCCTGGGCCAATGAGATGCTCATGGATGGGGAGACCCAGGCCTTGTTCTTATCCCAGCAAAGAGCTAGTCTCTGTCTATTCTGTTTCTGAATTCTGTCACCCAAATCTGGGCACGTACATCAGTCCTATCAGCAGCGGTCGTGTAGCCATGCTTGTGACAAGGACAAACAGGTGACGTCCTCTCCCCACTCACCTCCGAAGCAGGGACTGCTGCAGGCTCTTGCAGGTGGCCAGGGACTCCCCGGTGAACATGTGGCACACGACAAGGTGCAGGCAGCGGCCCATGAAGGCCAGCACGGCATCAGGCTGCAGTGTGCCGCTGCGGGAGACCAGACACAGGCGCTGCAGGCAGGAACACTGGCTCAGCGCCTGGAAGAACTGCGCGTTGGCGCTGAAGTAGGGCTGCTCAAGCCTGCGGGGATAGAGGGACAGAGTGAAAGGATGGATGGATGGACAGAATGAATATGAGGGAAGCCACCCAGATGCCCCCACATCTGCAGTCACTCCCACCCTCTCCCCACTTGGGGATCCTGAGCTGGGGGAGAGAATGTGGGCATGAAGCTACAGACCCAGCTGAGGGTCCTTGGCTTGTGTTGGTCCTGCCACCCACTCAGTGCACCCGCCTGATGAGGCCTCTGGCAGCCCCAGCCCTTCTAAAACATAGACACACTGTAAGAGGGACTAGGGGAAATGCAAAACGAATTTCAAATTCTCATAGAACTTTCTGGAGTCGTTGACACTAGACAGAACCATGGAACTATTGTCCTGAAAAACTACAGGCCTGGACTCCAGCCAGGGCAGAAAGGTGGGGATGGTCAAATGGGTGAGCAGTCAAGTGGGCCAGGCTCAGGACTTACAACCTCAGGTTCTAGAAAGGTGGGTGGGAGGAGGCAAGACTACAGAGCAGCAAACACTGACACCTCCTGGAAGAGTCTGACCTCAGCTATGAAGACAGATGATAGGGAGGTGGGGGAGGGGGGGGGACCTGGCAGGGAAGTGTCAGGGTTCCTCCTGCAGGATTCCGTTCACTCAGACAGGTGCAGTGAAGATGGGGGGAACACAGTGCTTGAGTGGGCTTAGAAGAAATATACAGAGGGTGAGGCTGCTGGCTAGAAGCATGGTGCCGGACACTGAAGAGCACACCGAGGCTGTGAAAGGTGCAGGCTGCAGGTGTATGAGCTCACTGGGGCTGAGAGTCGCAGATGGGAGACACACAGAAAAGGCTTGCCCCAGGCTTTCTGCTGAAGCTCCAAACACGATCTTATTTGGGAAAAGGGTCTTGGCAGGTGTAATTCAATAAAGATGCGGTCAGGTTGGAGTGGGGTGGTGCTCCCGCCCAAAGACTAGCAGGTGTTCCTTAAGAGGAGATCAACAAAGATTCTATATAAGAATCTTGATCAAAGGGGTGGGGGGATGTAGAAGAGAACTTCCAACTTCTTGAACAATCCAGACTTCTGGATTTATGGAGCCTGGGTGAACCGCTGACACTATTGTACTGAGATCATCTTTAAAAATTAAACCAAAACTATCCTTTGAAGGCTTCTTTGAACCAAAAGTACATATGTATCAAGTAAGACTGCTTTGAGTTCTGTGCTCCTTGAAAGAATTATCTGTTGTTGTTGTTGTTGTTATGTGCCGTGGAGTAGGTTCCGACTCATAGTGACCTTGAACAGGGTTTCCGAGGCTGTTAATCTGACTCATAGTGACCCTGAACAGGGTTTCCGAGGCTGTTAATCTGACTCATAGTGACCCTGAACAGGGTTTCCAAGGCTGTTAATCTTTACGGGAGCAGAACGCCTCAGCTTTCTCCCGCGGAGCAGCTGGTAGTTTCGAACTACTGACCTTGCGGTTCACAGCCCGATTCGTAACCACTACGCTACCAGAGCTACATGAGCTCCAATTCACAGCAGCAACTGGGAAGGGAAGACTGAAGTGGGTGTAAGCTGGGGCAATGGAGCTGTGTGAAACATTGTGGAGAATGATAGCCTGACTTGAAGACTGGAACCCATTTCATGGAACTTTACATGCAGAAACTGTTGAAAGGGTATGTCTCTGTGAACACTTTCACCAAAATAACAATGATACTACTAATAATAATGAATTAAAATGGGACAAACAAGAAGCAACAAAACAGAAATACAGACAGGAAGAAGGCGATGAGAAGAATGAATTCATGGAATGAGTTTCATCCTTCAAGAAACAGTGGGGAGGAATTCAGATAGACTAGCAGAGACCAGACCCCAGTTAAAGAGGGCAGTGGCTGTGTGACACTCTAAGATGCCTGCGTTAAGGGCAGCCCAGAGAACCATCCAGAGGCATTTCTACTATTGAGCTGAGTTTTGAGAGGCTCATTTGTTCTCCTGAAAAAGCCTGAACACATCACAGGCAGACCTCAGCTTATCAGGCTTTATTTACTGCGCTTCACAGAGACAATGTCATTTTCGTTATTTTGTTGTTGTTTTTTTACAAATGGGAGGATTGTGGCAGCCTTCCATCAAGCATCTCTTATCAACAATGCTTTTCCAAGCAGCATGCTCACTTCGTGTCTGTGTCCCCTGTTGGTCATTCTCACAATATTTCATGCTTTTTCCTCATGCTGTGGCACACTACATAGATGGCAGTCTATTGCCAACCTCTTTTTTATCTGTACTGGGGAAACCATAAAACGTGTGTGTCTCACAATCAATAAATACAAGGTATGCCTCTACTAATGTCTATCTTTTAAAAAGATCTTTAAA
>NW_006408552.1:14851134-14878430 GCF_000296735.1 Chrysochloris asiatica | reverse complement strand
AAGATGAGGCTTTCTACTCCCGTAAGGATTTACACCCTCGGAAACCCTGTACAGGGTCGCTATGGGTCGGAACCGACTCGACAGCACGTAACAACAACAACAACATATATATGAATGACCAAAGGGTTGATAGCTATTTTAAATCTTGGATGAGAAGGTTGGGAGGCAGGGAGATTAAGTCAATAAAAGTGACACAAATAGAACAGAAATGACAAGAATGTTGACACAATGTGAGTAATATAATGGATGTCACACTGATCATTTTGGTGGACATTCTCACCAAAAAGAAAGTTAAAAATCAATGAGCTTTACACAAATATATCATGAGTGGGGCTGGGAGGCAGGAACCACCTGGATCCAGGGCGAGTGGGTGGGGATGGTAGGCCTGGGCTCGCATCAGCCACTAGGTGGCAGTGCAGGTCTACATTACTGCACAACTCCCTAAGCCGCCCTCAGAAATTACACACCAGCCAGCCAGTTTGTGTTGAGCACTGGTGTCTGGACGTGTGTAAACGAACATGTATGTGTGGATTTCTGTGCATATATGCATATACTTAGATTTACTTTTCAGCTACAATTCTGGAATTTTCCAACCTGAAGGACAAGGCTTGTGTGGTTCGATCATGTGCTTGCTTCAACACCCCCAAAACCTAAACAGCCAGACCTCCCAGTCTCGAGGGCAAAAGCAGGTCCAAACGGACAAAGGACAGAATGGCCATGATGACAGGCCAGACCTGGTGGCTTGACCCTTCTTTCCCACTACCCCCTCTAGCTCCAACCAGCCCAGCGTGGCAGGGGTTCACTAGGTTGTGTGTGCGCAGCCAGGTTGATAGAATCTCCTGGCAGCAGGACCTCCACCCAGCACTCGGGGTGCCTGGCTTCAGGCCACAAAATTTTAGGCTCTGAAGTGGCTCCCTCCTGCTTCTGACAACAGACTGTCAAGGGTGACTCAGGGTAATGTCTGCCCCTCCACTACCAGCTGTTCTGCAGAAGAAAGATGGGGCTTTCTGCTCCCGTAAAGATTTACAGCCTCAGAAACCCTGTACAGAGTCACTATGAGTCAGAACCGACTCCACAGCACACCACATCACCACTACCACTCCCATCAGGCCAGGCTTCATGCATGTCTGGGGGGTGGGGGAGGGGCAGCATCTGGAGGGCTTGTAATCCTCCTGCTACTGAGGTGCCATGGAGTTAGAACGCCTTGTTCCCTTACCGCCTCCTCCCCGTGGGAGCTGCCCTGGCAGAGCAAGCGGAGGCTGGCACGGAGCATGGGGGCTGAGCCACGTTGGGCATGAGATCTGGGCTCCCTGCTGCTACTTGGGAAGGTCCCACTGGATAGAGCAGTGGTTCCTGAAGCCAGGACAACAGGGCAAGGGGTGCCACCTGCCCCTTTCACTCCTGTCCCCAGGCCTGGGTGGCACGGGGCCACCTGGCTGCATCTCAGCGTGTCTGCTTTGTACAGGCTGTCCTGGCTCAGAGCAGGTGCATGGTGCGGGCTGCTGCCAAGCACAGGAACTGGTTGAGCTCTGGACTGGCCTACAGACACCCAGCACCAGCCTCAAAAGCCACTCAACAGATGAAGCCTGAAAGATCTGGGAGGGGACGACAATGTGGAACAGAACTTCAAAGTCCCAAAGAATCTAGCCTGAGACCCAACCATCCTCAAAGTCATCTTTAAACAAAAAACCTACTTAGTTCACAAAGTGAAGAATGAGATCCATAAATGCTGGGATTTTATGAGGATGGGCTCCATGGTGCAGTGGTCAAAACACTTGACTGCTAACCGAAAGGTTGGCAGTTGGAGTCCACCGCTGTACAGGAAAAAGACGAGGCAGTCTGCTCCCGCCAAGACTTATACAGCAAGGCGGTTCTACTCTATCCTACAAGGTCCTGATGAGTCTGTTGGGGGGCCCTGTTATGAAGGGGCAACAGTAACTCTAAGGGACAAATGAGGGAGCAATGAGTCCAAATGGGTGGGGATGGAACCAGGCAAAGGTGGGACACCATGAGGAACATTTAACCATGTTGCTGAACGACACGTGTAGCGATTAGTAAATGGGAGCACATTTGTATGTTTCCACCTCTCCAGCCCCCTCACCTGAGGTCCTTGAGCCTCCTGCAGTGCTTCAGCATGTCTGAGAGGGCGGACATGTAGACCACCTTCCCCATCACGCCCAGGTTGGCCAGAGACAGCGACTGCAGCTGCTGGCATTGCAGGCCGATGCTGACCAGCCCAGAGCCCGTAAGTATGCTGGGCAGCTGGGCCAGCGTCAGGTGTCGCAGGAAGGCCAGCTGGCCAATGGCAGCCACCTCAGCATCACCGACACTCTGGGCCCGGCTGCAAGGTGGCAGGGAGTTGCGGATGGCAGGCTCATTGCGGGGCATGGCAGAGGAGAAGTTGGAGCCAATGAGCTCCAGGCGCTCCAGGAAGGGCACGCTCCGCAGCAACGACCAGAAGACAGAGGAGGGCTGGGGCGCCGACTGCCCGGTGGCAAAAGGACTGGGCACTGATGGCACACCGATGCGCACCTTCTTGCCAAAACCCCGAGGCACGGCATGCATGGCAGGTGGCACAGGTGCCCGGTCAGCCCGGGGCGCCGAGTCAGCGACAGCACAGACAGGGAGGGCCAGGGAGCGCAGGTGGCCCAGGCGGGCCAGCAGCTGACAGAGGTGGCGGCCTAGGCCCTCAGCACTGTGGTGGTGGGCAGCCGACAGGTTCAGGTGCTGCAGGTTGCAGCAAGCGCCCACCAGTGTCTCCAGGATGCTGCTATCGATGTTGTCCTCAGCCTTGCGGAAGAGGGCATCTGGAGAGAGGCAGTGGACGCAGCCGCTGAGGTTCAGGCTAGCCAGGCTGCGCAGGTCCCGGCCACCGTTGATGACCCGCTGGATCAGGTGGCCGCCTGAAAGGGCACAGCGGCTGAAGCTGAAGTAGAAGGGGTTATTGAAACGCATGTGCTGCAGCAGCGCCGAACCGTTCAGCCAGGACTTAGGCAGCTGCAAGGCGTCCAGGCAGGCATTGCGGGCCATCGAGTCCAGCAGGTTCTTGGTGGCCCCGCTCTCGGCAAAGCTGCCAGGCACAGAGATGAGGAAGGCGTGCAGGTTCTCAGGCGTGCGGTCGCTGAGCACAGCCAGGTAGAGACGCACCACCTCCTGGTTGATGTAACCGGGCGCCAGGCGGGCATAGAAGACCCGCAGGTTCTGGTAGTGCGGCACGTTGCTCTGGCCCACCATGAGCTGGCCCGAGAGGATGGCACCCTCGCGTGTGCGGTCCAGGATCTCAAAGTAGAGCAGCAACTTCTCCAGGCTGGTACAGCAGGGCACCACGCCGTACGAGGGTGTAAAGAGTGTCTGCCGCAGCTCCCGCACGCGGCTCAGCGTGGCCTTACACTCACTGCTCAGCTGGCTGGCGTCGAAGCCAGGGCTCACGTCAATGGCCAGTGAGCGCAGGTGCTGCAGCACCGAGAGCACCTTGGAGAGGCGCAGGGAGGTCAGGTGACAGCCCGATAGGTTCACCTTCACCAGGTTGCGGCAGCGGGCCACATGCTCCACGGTGGCCCCCGACAGCCAGTAGCAACCTGCCATGTTCAGCTGCTGGATCTCACGACCAATAGCCTTCACCAACTGCTTCACTTTGTCCTCACTGGCCTGCAAGGAGGGTGGACAGGGGGCAAGGAAAGGGTTGAAGGCACACAGGGGTCTCCATCACTCCTCAAGGGCACACTTCCCCACCAAGATAGGGAATCATGAGGGACCCTGGGGGGCTGAGATACCCCAAAGAGCTAGCCTCATCTCTCCCTTCTATTATAATTTCTGTCCCCCCAAAAGAGATGCTGCCCACAAGAACTAGGGTCTTTAAAGATGTCAGAGAATGTGAGTTTATGCTGGAGAAGGTGGGCCTGCCCCACCATGAATGGGATCCTTATAAAAGAGGGAAGACCACCAGGGGAAGGTGAATCTACAAAGCAAGGAAGGCCCGGGACTACCTAAAGCTGGGAGGGTGGCCAGTACCTGATTCTCCCTCCAGTTTCAGAAGCAGTTAAGGCAGCTGACACTCTGATCCCTGCCTCCCAGTACCCAGAGTAGAGAGACAATGAACGTCTATTCCTATGAGCCAGGTTCCTGGTGTCTTGTTACGGCAACCTCAGGACACGGAGATACTTTCCCACAAACTTACCTTCAGCCAACAGCCACACAAGTGTCCAGCTGAGCCACAAACCCTCCCACCCTGGAGCACAGAGTGAATTCCTTCTACCCCACGCCACAAACCACAAGTCAGGCCCTAGCATACAGCAACCAAGCTGTAGCTACTGCTTCCCTTCGTTTGCCCAGAATTAAGCTGTTCCTCAAAAACACATCGAGAGAGCCGAAAGCGGGACCCTACCCGAAAAGCAGTAATGCCTGAGATGGAGACAGAGACGATGATGTGGAGCGATGGAGCAGCTGGAGCCTTTAGATCCAGAGAGGGAGAGCGACTGTGTGCTGAAGACTGGGAGGTGTGGGGGGAGTGTAGGGAGCAGGCTTCCAGGGTATACCCTTTGGTTGATTGAGGATGCATGGAGGGGATTGTAACCATGGCAATGAAATTATATACGATAGAATGAATGTAAAACTAATGTTCTCCCATGTAAATTATCATATAATTCACAATAAAACATTAAAAAAAAAAACACACACACATCGAGGTTTTAAACCTAAAACCAAAAACATCACCTGGGAGCTTCTCAAAATCAAACTATAACTTAGCTGAACTGGTACAGAAGGTCTGCCTCGAGCACTGTGCGCTCTTCTATCTGGAATCAAAGTGACAACTGGAAAGGTTAGAGGGGACCTTAGGGGGCAGTCAGGCTAGGTTAACAGAGGAAGAACAGCAGAAAAAAGACGGGGAGGTGATGGCACATCCTGAAGAATGGAATCCGTGTTACTGAAGAGTGTGTGTGGAAACGGTGGGAACTGGTATCTATTTTGCTGTGCATATTCTTGACAACATCAATATTAATGAATTGATTAAACACACACACCGAGAGAGGTTTAAATGACCCACACTGTGTCTAGTGGACAGAGCACAGCAGTCAGCCACCTCTCCAGGTGGACCTGTGGCTGGATGGACATCATACCTTGTCATAAGCAAGGCTGCACAAACACCTATACCTTAGCTGGGGGGCACTGATCAGACTTGGACCTACGTGTACAAAAACGGACCTGCCTCATCCAGAGAAAAAGCAAATCCACTGCTGTCCAGTCAATTCGGACTCCTAGGACGGAGTAGAACTGCCCCATAGGGTTCCAAAGCTGTCATCTTCATGGAAGCAGATTGCTATAGCTATCTCCCATAGAGGAACTAGGGGATTCATACCACCAACGTTTTGATCACAGTACTTAACCACTGTGCCCCCAACACACCTTACTCAAAGACAAGCATGTCTTAAATGCTCCTGATACCTGTGAGGTGAGGCAGCACTGTGAACCTTCCACTACGAGAAAGAACCTTCACAGACAGCCAGTCTGGCCTCATGGCTTCAGGGAGGGAGTCAGGTCAGTCTTCCTCCCCGGGCAAAGCCAAGCAGAACAACCTCCAGCAGAAAAGGCACAGCAGCCTCGCTCCAGATCCCAAAGGCACCGCTTCACAGCCAGTGAGAAAAGGTGGTTCCACTCAGAATACTCGCCTTCCATGCAGGCGACTCCAGGGGGATTCTTGGCCAATGCACCTAACACAGGACCCCACCCCTCTGTCAGTGGAGGCTTCAGTGTCGCTAGGATGCGGAACAGGTTTTAGCAAAGCTTCCAGGTTAGGACCAGGAAGAAAGGCCTGGTAATCTACTCCCAAAATCTGACCAATGGAAACCCATGAACCACAGCAGTCCAGTCCTCCAGCAATCAGGACACAGGAGCAGGCAGCATAGTGTTCTGCTGTGCACGGGGTCTCTGTGAGTCACAGCCGACTCCAGGGCAGCCAACAACCAACCATAACAGAGTCATTAGGAGCCCTTTCCCTATCTCCTACACTGTAAATTCAGATCAAAGCCCTAGAGAATTGCTTATTATTATCTTTTTTGTTGTGTGCTGACAAGTAGGCTCTGACTCATACTCACCCTGTATCAGGTTTCTGAGGCTATAAATCTTTACCGGAGCAGAGAGCCTCATCTTTCTCCCACGAAGCAGCCGGTGGATTTGAACTGCTGACCTTGAGATTAGCAGCCTAACACAAAACCCACTACACCACCAGGGCTCTTATTTTTTATCTTTAAGATATATCATCAATTGATTTTTGAGAAAGGTTCTAAAGCAATTCAACAAGAAAAAGAAAATCTCGTCAAGAAACAGTGCTAGACCAATCAGGTGACCATATAAAACAGGGAGGCTGGACCCTTACCTAACACCCTTACCTCATAAAAAAACTAGCACAAATCAGAGCTCGACTTAACCTGAAGAGTTATGCTTATAAAATTTCTGTAAGACAACTTAAGAGAAATTCTTCATGATCTCAGGTTGAACAAAGACTTCTTAAATATGACACATAAAGCACGGACTCAAAGGAAAAATTCAATAAACTGGATTTCACCAAAGCCAAAAAACATTTGCTTAAAGAAACATGTCAGAAAATGAAACGGCAAGCCTGGGAGAAAAAAACTAAAAATGCATATATTGGACAAAGGACTTGTATCCAAGTATATAAAGAACTGCAAGGCCAGTAGTTCAAACTCACCAGCCACTCCTCAGAAACTCCATACAAGGTCGCTATGAGTCAGACCCCACTTGACGGCTTTATAAGGAGTCCTACTGTGGTGGTGCTGCAGAGTAAACACAGTACAGCTACCTACAAACCCACCAATCACTCCTCAGAAACCCTACACAGACAGGGTCACTGAATCAGAACTGATTCGACAGCACTTCACAGCAACAATAGCTTGATAAGAAAAAGACAAATAAAACTCAATAATAAGTGGACAAAAGACTCGTTAAATGCCTGAGTCAGTTCTAACTCATAGCAACTCTGTATATTTTTCCCAAGGCTGTAAATCTTTGTGGGAGCAGAAAGCCTCATCTTTCTCCCATGGAGTGGCTGGTGGTCTTGACCCACTGACCTTGTAGTATGCAGTCCAGTGCTTATTCTACAGAGCCACCCCACTGAAGAGACTAGAACTTCTAGGGGCCGTGTGTGATGAGCGATGACAGCCTTCACCACTGAGATACCATTTCTCATCCTCAGAAATGGCTAAAAGGAGCCTTGGTGGTATAGTGAGTAAGCACTCGGCTGCTGCTCCAAAGGTCTGCAGTTGAAACCCATGAGCCGCTCTGTGGATGTGACAGCCTGCTTCCCTAACGATGTATATCCTAGGAAACCCCACGGGGCCATTCCACACTGTCACATGGGGTGGCTATCACTCAGAATCAACAGATTTGGTTTGAAGTTTGGGGGGAATGGCTAAGACTCAAAAGACTGATAACATCAAGGATTGACCAGGATGCTCCTGCACTGCTGGGGGTATATACCATGGGGCACCCCCACTGTACTGCTGAGAACCCCAAGTTTAACTTCCTAAGAACTCCAACACTTACCCAGCTACCCACTCCTACATACCCACTGGAAAGCCAGTCTCCCTCCTGAGCCCCTCACTCGCGAAACACTGTCTGTCCCTCCCAGGGAGCTACCACACACTTTGCCAAGTCCCTCAGCACCCTAGCCCCGCCTCACCTGGTAATCCTTCTGCAGTAGCACCGTGTGGGTGAGGCTCTTGTCCAGACAGAGGGTAGCCAGCTTCCGGCAACTGCGCCGGACATTCAGCACCAGGTCAGTGCTGGGCACGTGGCTGAGAATGTGCAGCAGGATCTCGTCGGAGAAGCCCAGAAGGTGGATGCTGCCCGCCACCGTGGCCGCCGAGGTGCCCGCATCATCTTCACTGGGCATGTCCTGGAATCAGGGGGCATCAGGTTCCAAAGGGCACCTGGAGGCAGGCTCTCAGGTCAGGAGAGAAGCCATGGGGAGCCCACAGGAAAGGATGTGCTAAAATTCCTAACAGTACAGCAACAGAACACTAAAACCAAAACCAAGCCACAAAGAATCTATGGGTCAGAGTAGAAAGACCCTATTGGGTTTCCAAGGCTGAAAGTAGCAGACAACCTCATCTTTCTTCTGTGTAGCGGCTGGTGCATTTGCACTGCTGACCTTGTAGTTAGCAGTACAGCACCTGACCCACAGCAACCCTGGAACTCCTTACCAAACAGCAAAGAGACTGTCAAGTTCTACAAGAAAAACCTTTTACAGATCTGAAAACCAGGAGCATGCTTCAGAATCAATAGACCTGGAAATAAGATATGTAATGTTTAAAAGGAGTGCTGGTGTGGCACTGTGGGCTAATGCACTATACTGCAAAGTCCGTTTGAACTGCAAGGTCAGTGATTCAAACTTACCAGTCACTGCCCTGAAACCCTCTGCAAAGTCACTATGAGTCGGAAACAGCTCAACGGCACTTGACAACTGAAATAAGTGTTTAGATGATCGATCGTCTAGTGTCAGATGCTGTAGGATCAGCACTAGACTGCGAACCATAAGGTCGGCAGTTCAAACCCACCAGCTGCTCCTCAGAAACCTTATACTGAGTTGCTATGAGTGGAAACCGACTTCAAGCCACTTAGCAACAGCACTTAAAAGGTCTTACCAAAGGCCTTTGGTCAAGTTTGCTGTGCTTCAGGCTCAACAACATGACACTAGCCAAGGTTCTCCTCTCTTGAAAGCCACTAGTCGGCTCTAGGTCCCTGGCTCAAGTGATTGATGCTCAATGACTAAAGATTGGGGGTTCAAACCCTCCAGAGGCACCGCAGAAGAAAGGCCTGGCAATCTGCTCTTGTAAGGATCATAGCCAAGAAAACCCTATGGAGTGCAGTACTACCCTGTAACAAACGGGGGTACTGTAAGCTGAAACAGACTCCTCTGCAACAGATTGCTTTGGTGTTTATTCCCACACACAAATGGCAAGCTATTTAGGTAGGAAAAACTTACCTATCAAGTTTCTATCAAGAAACTTACTGGCAAGGACACATATATGATCCATTTATATAAAATGCAAGATTCCTGGTGTGGTGCTGTGGGATACAGTATTGGACCTTGTGAACTGCAAGGTCAATCGTTCAAACTCATTAGCCACTCCTTGGAAACCCTATACAGGGTCGCTATGCGTCGGACCCAACTGAATGGTACTTAGCAACAACAACAACAGTATGAACTATCTAGAAGACACTAACGTTTACTAGTCGTCACCACGGGCAGTGGGATGGGGAGAGAGGGAGGCCGCATTGAAGGGATACTGGCTTTGTTTGGGGGGGGATGGGAATATTTACAAATGGACAAAGGTGATGGCTGCATACTTGGTGAAAGTAAATCATGTCACTAAATGTACACATCAAAACGGTGAAATGGCAAACGTTCTGTTACGCAGGCAGGCCTCAGAGATGACAGGGCTTCCATTGCAGACCTCCACAATACAGTGAAATTTACAACCAAGTGAGGCACACACAGTTTATGGTTTCCTTTTGTTGTTTTTGTTAAGTGCCATAGGGTCAGCTCCAACTCATAGCAACCATGTATAGGGTTTCTACAGTTTTAAGTCTTTGTGGAAGCAGAAAGCCTCATCTTTCTCCCACAGAACAACTGGAAATAAATCCAGTGTTTATCCTATAGAGCCACCATGCTTGTATTTGGTTTTGCAGAGTGTGGTGCTGTAGGATAAGCGCTGGACTCCTGACCACAAAGTTGGTAGTTTAAACCCACCAGCCACTCCTTGGAAACCCTATACCTGGTCGCTCTGAATCAGAACTGACTCGAGGGCACTTAACAACAAGTGCATGGAAGGAGTCCTAGTGTGGCACTATAGGATAAGCATTGGACTGCAAGGTTAGCAGTTTAAACCCACCAGCTGTTCCTTGGAAACCCTATACAGGGTCGACATGAGTTGGAACCAACTCAATGGTACTTAACAACATCAAGTGCACAGAAAAGGAGCTCTGGTGGTGTTGTAGGATAGCACTGGTCAACTAACCGCAAGATCAGCAGTTCAAATCCACCAGCTGCTCCATAGGAGAAAGATGAGGCTTTCTGCTCCCATAAAGGTTTGTAGCCTCAGAAACCCTACATGAGGTTGCTAAGAGATGGAATGAGAGGGACCAGTCCCTGGAGAAGGACATTATGCTTGGTAAAGTGGAGGATCAACCAATAAGGACCCCAATGAGATGGACTGGTACAGTGGCAGCAGCAATGGGCTCAAGCTGAGCAATGGTGAGGTTCGTGTTAAGACCGGGCAGTGTTTCAATCCGCTGTGCACAGGGTCGCTCTGAGCTGGGAGCGACTTGACGGCACCTAACAACGAGAAGTCGGAATCGACTTAATGACAGTGAGTTTGATTTTTTGGTTTTTGAAGTGCAGAGAAAAGTGAGGCTGACACCAGACCACAATCTATGATGTACACAACAGCATGGTGGGAAAGTGTGAAATACTACAAGAATGACCAACATGGGGCACGGAGACACAAAGTGAGCACATGCCTGGCATCAACACACTTGTTCCGCACACAGAGCTGGCACAACTTTAAAAACACAATAGCTGCAAAGCATGATAAAAATGGTGCGCAATAAAACAAGGTGCATCTGTAAACAAGGGGGCTTCAAAAAGCCTGTGGAGAAATGGAATTGAAAGATAATGAAATTTTCCATAACTCTATAAAGGCCCTGTGTACATTTTATCACTATTAAAATGAAAAAGAAAGTTTCTGGTAACAATAGTGTCTCCATCCCACAGGGCTACGATGAGCAGTAAGGGAGTTAGGACCCTCATGGGGCAGTAGGACAATATCCGACCCAAGCAGCCCTTCCAGCACTATTACTCGGACCACATGAAACTTGAGCAAGGACGCAGGCAAGTCCTCCTAAAGAAGAGGGACAGGTGATGTTTTAAATCTGGAAGTCAGCCATGAATAACAGAAAGAGCATACCTATTTCCATTTATCCTGCTCTGGGTTAGAAATGTATTTGAGCGTGTCCAGTAAGACGTCTCTACAATTCGTTTTGGAGTCCTGGTGTGGCGATGTAGGACAAGCACTCAACTGCACAGTCGGTTTGAACTGCAAGGTTGGTGGTTCAAACTCATCAGTCACTCCTCAGAAATCCTATACAGGGTCGCCATGGGTTGGAACCAACCCGACAGCACTTAACACGACAACCACAAACAATTCATTTTGCCTTGCAGTAGATAGCTAGCAAACTCAAAGGTTTTCTATACAAATGCAGCCATGCACCTGAATGCCCAACACCTCTTTGAAACAACCAAGAGGGACAGGGACCCACCCTGGGCTAATGTGAGCATGCAACTCCCAAAATTAGCAGGAAGGAGTTCAGAAGAGTTAGAGGGGCCTCCGTCTATCCACAGAGGCTTCTGTGTTGATATAAGCTGAACAGGCTTCAACAGAGCTTCCAGAGTACGACAGACCAGGAAGAAAGACCTGGCCATCTACTTCCGAACAGCAATCAGTGAAAACCTTGTGGATCACAACAGTCCAATCCACAACCTGTCATTGGAAATGGTGTGCAGAAGTGAACAGCGTTTCATACTGCCGTGCATGCGTAGCCATGAATCAGGGTCATCTCAAGAGCAACTGACAACAACATGGGGGGAGGACTCCTGTCTCTTCCATACTTCCCCCACCTCTAACATGTCCCACCAAGGATCCCCTCTCTGATGACTCCCCAGAGAGAGAGCACAGAATCACTGTGGCTGCCTTTCTTGCAGTTCTGTCTCCAAGGACAGCCCTCCAGCCTCCTTCCCTGTTTGCATTTGTTAGGAGGCAAGCTCAGAGCTTTTGAAAGCCCTGCCTGATGCCATGGCAACCATGAGGCTGTGGAGGAAGCGACTGTCTGCACATCTCAGGCAGCACTGGTAGGGATAGCAGCCAGGGGTTTGCCAGGAACTCTGGTTTGCGATAGTCCTTCAGCCTGTCCAGCTGGAGTATTGCCCACCCATTCTCCCTTGGAGTGAGAAGCGTCCCCAGTCATCAAGAGAGCCACGGAGACCCCAGAGGGCCTGGCCACTGTGTGCCATTGAGTTAGTTCCAACTCAGAGAGACCCCATGTGACAGAGTAGAACTGCCCCCATAAGGTTTCCTAGCCTGTCATCTTTACAAGAAAGCGACCTGGTGACCCTCGGCTGCCAATCAAAAGGTTAGTGGTGCCAACCCACCAGCTGCTCTGAAGAAAGAACTGGCAGTCTGTTTCCGTACAGACTGACAGCCTCAGGGAGCCATAGGGCAGTTCCACTCTGTCCTAATCAGGTCGCTAAGAGTTGGGATCCACTCAATGCAGTGGGTTTGGAGATTTGGAAGTCAGTCTTCATGGGAGCAGGAAGTTTACCAGGAGGATGCGAGTCCCACACCTCAGCACACCATCAGCCTCTCCCCATTCTCTGATCCCCTTCTCCTCTTCAACTGGCTTCCCCACAATCCCTTTTTCTGCCCCACCTTCTAGGTCAGAGGGCCCTAGCTGCACCATGTCACTGAATTCTGGGCTCACAATCTGTCCCCAGAATCCAGTCATGGACTGACGAAGGACCCCACCTAACAACCACGGCAAAAAAGTGGCTGTTGAGTTGCCTCTAACTCATGGCTCCCCCACGTGGGTCAAAGTAGAACTGATTTTTCAGAACCAGATCACCAGGTCTTTCTTCTGAGGTGCCTCTGGGTGGAATTGAACAGTGGGCCTATTGGTGAATTAATAGTAGCTCCAGATCCTACCAAGGCCTACAGACTCCACCCCCAGGACTAATGCTCATCAGGGGTCTGGGAGATGTAGCTCCGGCACAAGAAAGCATGTGGTAAAAGGGGGAGCAAAGGGCTGGGTTTGAATCCTGCTGAGCAGCCTGAGGGTCACCCCCCCAGAGCCTCAATGTGCAGATCAAAGTAAGAAAGCCAGCAGACATGGAGCTCACACCCAGTCTGATGAGGACACAGCACAGAATTTGTTACCAAAAAACCTCAAGCCATATATAAATTCTGTCCTGGGTGGTGCTGTAGGCCCAGCACTGGACTCTGAACCTCGAGTTCACACCCAACCAGCTGCTCCTCGGATAGCCTATACAGGGTCGCTATGACTTGGAACCAACTCCATGGCACTTAACAACAACTACCTATATTGAGTTTTATTAAAACAACCTTGTTGTTATTGGGAAGTACTGTCCAGTTAATTCTGACTCAGAGCGACTCAGAGGTCTTCTGAGGAATGGCTAGCGGGTTTGAACCACTGATCTTGTAGTTAGCAGAAAAGTGCTTATTTTACAGTGCCACACCAGGATTCCTAACACCACCTTATTGTTGTTGTCAAGTGCCATTGAGTCATTTCCGACTCATTGCGACCCTGTATAGAGTTTCCAAGGAGAAGCTGGTGAGTTTGAACCGCCAACCTGAGGTTCAAACCAACACTGCAGTCGAGTGCTTATCCTACAGCGCCACACTAGGACTACTTAAACTACCTACAGAACCCAAAATCCTCATTGCCATCAAGTCAATTCCAACTCACAGCGACCCTGTCGGACAGAGGAAAACTGCCCCTTATGGTATCCAAGGCTGTCATGTTTCTAGAGGCAGACTGCCACACCTAGCTCTACGGGCGTGAACCACCAACCTTTTGGCCAGCAGTCCAGCGCTTAACCACCAAGCCTCCAGGACTCCTTTAGACAGCACAAGAATGTGAAAATAAATAAAAACATACCTTGATCAAAGATTCTATACAGGAATCCTGACCAAAAAAGGGGAAAAGTAGAAGAGAATTACAAAATCTCATGGAATCCAGTCTTTCCGGAGCCATGGAGACTGGATGAACTCCCAAAACTACTAGCCAGAGATCATCTTTAAACCTTAAACCAAAAACATTCTCTGAAATCTTCGTGAAACTAAACACTAGTTTGGCTGAACTAGTAAACAATATCTGCCTTGAGCAGTATGATCTTTTAAAACTACCTCCAGGGAATCAAAGTCCCAACAAACTCGAAAGGTTAGACAGGAGCCTTAGAGGGCAATGAGCTGGTGTTGAGGAGGGAGGAACAAGCCAGAAATGGAGAATGAGAATGGGTGCAACAACCTAAAGACTCATCAGTGTTATCGACCTGTACGTGTAGAAACAGCTGGCCTGTGTTGTACTGGGAATATATTCAACAACAACACAAGAAAATCAATTTAAAAAAAAAAAACAGAAAGAAAGCCAGGAACTGAGTTCCAGCTCTTTCCACCCAATCTTCTAGCATGACATCATGAGGCTGAAACGCTGCCACTGGTGACTGTCATTTCATTTTTCCTGTTCTTCATTACGTTTCTACCACTCACCATGGCCCAAATTAAAGAAAAACCCTATCTTAGGTCAGACCCCTAATGCTGCCCGCAGCTCCTACTCAACATACGGTGGCTCTTGGGAAGTGGCTGACTGAGGGCGTGGCTGGGCAGGTTGTGTGGGAACCACCAAGATTTCCCAATTTCCCAAACATCAAGTGACTGGTGGGTATGCATAAGCTCAGTCTTTTCCCTGCATCTTAGGCTTCCTGGGACCAAGACGCAGACTTTATTAGGTTATTGCTACTGCATCTTCCTTTCACCCAGGAAAGGTGTCCCCCAAAGTACCCAACACACAGAGAAAGGTACAAAAAACAAGGAGCATCCACCAGAATGGTTGAAGTGGGCTTCTGAGTTTCCTAATTTGTAAAAAAATTAAATGTGGTCATGACTAGCAATTCTAGGCAAACACCCAAAAGAACTAAAAGCAAATTCCTTCAACATGAATGTTCCTAGTAGATCTATTCACAATAGCCAAAAGGTGGAAACAACCCAGGGGACCATGTCCAGAAGAATGTTTCAACACAATGTGGTCTAGCCACAGAAAAACAATCCAAACCCAACCCCGCAGCCATCTAGTAGAGTCCAACTCAGAGAGATCCTGTCACACAGATCAAAGCTGCCCCACAGGGCTTCCGAGGCTATAAATCTTTACGGGAACAGACTGCCACATCTTTCTCCTATGGAGGGACTGGTGAGTTCCAACCGCAGGTGAGTGCTTAACTGCTGTGCCACCAGAACTCCTACTCGAGCTCTACAATGGAATATTATTTAGCCAATAAAAGAGATGGTGTGCTGATACTACCACGCAGGTGCAAGTCCAGACCAGTCTAAGTGGAAGGTACCAGACATGTGATGTGGTTCAGTCAGGTAAAGCTCTCATGGAGACAGAAAGCAGACTGGTAGTCACCAGGACTAGAGAAAGAGTGGGTAGTAGCTGATGAATAGACACAAGGTTTTCTTTGACGGGGTGTATGGGACAATGTCCTCAACTAGAGAGAAATGGTGCCTACATGCCCCTGTGAATGCGTTAAATGCTCCTGAGTATGCCCACCTCCACACACACACCCCAAATAAACTTGCCCTTGCCTATATCTGTATCTCAGGAGAATGTGCTCTCAGTGGCTGGGAAAACTGGGGCAGACCCATCTACCATCTTTTTTTTAAAGTAGGTAGCTAGTCCAAGGTCAGAGGGCCATCAGTGAAGAAGGCAGGGCCTTCGCTGCTTCTTCCTGGAGTGTCCTGAAATTCCAATTCTAGGGTGAAGAGTGGGTCCTGGAGGCCGCTGTGTTTAGCAGGTCTCAGTGGTTCCTATCAGTCACATCTGGGTGCTATCTGGCTAAACTGGACACAGAAGGCTTGGAATGGGTGCAGAGTGACAGTTTAATGTTGAATTAATTCTGACTGTTCAAGACCCTGTAAGAGAAGGGCCCCATAGAGTTTCCAAGGCTGTAAATCTTTAGGGAAGTAGACTGCCTCATCTTTCTCCCATGGAGCAGCTGATGGGTTCAAACCCCTGATCTATCAGTTAGGAGACAAGCACGTAAGCAGTATGCCACCCGAGGTCCTTTTATGCCACACCAAAGCTAAATCCTAAAGTCATCGTTATAGAGTACATACTGACTCATAGCAACCCTACAGCAAGGACTAGAGCTGCACCACCACCACCACCCCGCCGCCCCCGCACGATCCCCAAAGCTGTTATCTTTACAGGAGTGGACTGCTTCATCTTTCTCCCGCAGAGCAGCAGGTGGGTTCAACCTGGGGACCTCTCAGTATCCAACTGCTTAATCACTGTTCCATCAAACATCCTTTCCTGCCAAACAAGGCTCCTTATTCACTAAACTAGACCATCCAGGAGGCCTAAGAGACAGGACCCTGTAAGATCAGGTGCCTAATGACCAACATTATTATCCCCACCCCACCCCCAATTCCGCTCCCACCTTCAGGCCTCCCCAGAACTCACCCGCCCACAGGGGAGCTGGGGCTTCCAGGCTCTGCAATCCTATTAGCTACAATTACCTCATCTCCTCCCCCGACCCCTATTCAAGGAGCCACAGGGACTAAGTCTCAGCCAAAATCACTCCCAAAGAAGACAAGCGGCCAGTAAGCCCCACCCACTCGGAGAAAATTCTCCCAGGTTCCCTAGAACACAAGCAAACCCCAACAACGCAGGCTCCCTTGTCTGAGACTTGGGAAAGGAGAGACACAAATACAGGTACACAGACAGGTAAGCAACAGGCAATAGAGAGCTAAGACACCAATCCGTGTCCACAGCTTCTCTACCCTGGTCTGCAGAGAAAGGAACTTGCACCGCATCACCAGGACGCTTGAGATTCTCCATCAGACTCATTTGTTGGAGATCCCGGGGAGGAATTCCAGGGTAGGTACTCCCTCCGTCCCCCACCCCCGCGTGAAGTGGCCTTTCCTCCCTTTATCCCATACACACAAGTCACACAACAAGCAGGCTCCAGATGGCGGTAAGCTGAACTGAAAGCAACCATTCAGAAAGAGAAAATGGGTAGGAAGTGTCTGGGAAGTGAACAGAGGGAGAGCTGAGCCAAGGCACGGGGTCATGGGAAAGGGCCAGGGAGGCCTGAATGGGCGGTGGGGCAGGAAAAGGGTGGATAACCGAAGGGGCAGACGGGGTCGGGGACAGGGGTCGGGAGGAACGGGGAGCGCGAGAGAGCCGCCGGACGGGTGGAGGGGTCGGGAGGAACGGGGCTCCAAGGGGTCAGGGGCAAGGCCAGGGTCAGAAGGAAATGGACGGGGCGGGGCGGTCGCCATGGGTGGGACGGGAAGGACCGAGGCCGACTGACATCAGGCTCGAAGTGGAAAGGACCGCGCGGGCCCAGGTTCCTGGTCCAGTGCCAGAGTGGGAAGACGAGCGTGGGTGCAGGGTGGGGATGGGAAGGACCAAGTGGAACCCAGGTCCGGATGCGAAGGACTGAGCGGGGCTGGAATCTCCGGGGCAGGGAAGAGCGTGGAGAGAGGTGCGGGCCGTACCTCTCCAGAGCTGGCCATGTCGCGGGCCGACAGTACAGCGGCCGCCGGAGCTACAGCCCCGGAGCCACCCACCTGCCGGGCCAGGGATGCTCAAAGCCGGCGCGTCCGCGGTTCCACAGAGACCCTGGCAGGGGGCGGGACCGTCCGCCACTTCCGGCGCTTTCGGCTACGCACTTCCAGAAGTCCTCCAGCGTGCCCCTCACGCAGCCGCCATGTTGGGTGTGGCGATGCCAGAGAACTATCTAGGTCGGGGACTGAATATTCACGGGGACCCGAGCCTTCCAGCCTTCTGCAGGTTCCGGCCTTGGAACGTCGCCTTTGCTGTTGAAAAACCACCTGTCCCCACTTGAACGTACACACACCTGAACATATTTTCCGTAGCTCTTTCCACCATCTTTGTATTCTTTTTTTTTTCCTTTGCCCTTTCCCCAATAAAATATGAGCAAGTGCAGGACACCCCACGCTCAACCGCCACCCACCCACCCCTGGTACCTAGAATACTCCCTTACTGGCTGTAAATAATGAATGCGTAATTGCTGGTGCGTGAGTGTTTGAATGACATGCCCTCACTTCTAAATCCATCCATTTTTTCCTGGTGTGGCACTGTGGGTTAATGCACCGGACTTAAAAGTCATTTGAACAGCAAGGTCGGCGGTTCAAGCTCACCAGCCGCTCCTCGGAAACCCTATACAGGGTCTCTGTGGGTCAGAACAGACCCGATGGCACTTAACAACAACTACCGCCCGTCTGTCAGTTTGTCATACTGTGGTGGCTTGCCTGTTGCTGTGATGCTGGTAACTATGCCACTGGGATTTCACCTACCAGCAGGATCACCTATAGTGGACAGGTTTCAGCAGAGCTTCCAGATTCCACAAACTAGGAAGAAAGGTCTGAAGCTGTCTTTCAAAATGCAGCCAATGAAAACCCTACAGACCACAATCAAACATATTCATTATAGTGCTGGGATATGAATATCAAGGCTGGAACCAAAAAAACAAGCCCACTGCTATCAAGTTGATTCTGATTCCCAGCACCCTATAGAGGGTTTCCAAGACTAAATATTTACAGGAGCCGACAGCCTCATCTTTCTCCCCAGGAACAGCTGGTGCATTTGAAGCACTTACCTTGCAGTTCCACTAGGGCCCCTTCCTAGGCTGCGAGACATTGGAAATGTACAACAGACTTCCACACACCAATGACTATGAAGATGGTGTGAGGTTGAGCAACATTTCATTCTGTGTGTGTGGGATTGAGATGAGTAAATACCAATTTAAGGGCAGCTAACAACATTATTAAGACGCCTCTCAAGAGAATCCTCATAGAATCCAGAGTTTCTGGATCTATGGAGACTGAATTGTCCCAAATTATTGTCCCAAGATCATCTTTAAACCTTAAACTAAAAATATCCCCTGAAGTCTTCTAAAAAAAAACAGACAATAGTTTCGCTTCTAGAATAATTGTCTGCCTTGAGCATCATTCTCTTCCAAAGAACTATTTAAATTAAAACAAAAAACAAAAAACTGCCATCGAATCGATTCCAACTCAAAGAAACACTGCAAAACAAATCCAAACAAAACCCAGCGAATTGATTCTGAGTCATAGCAGCCCTGTACATGGTTTCCAAAGCTGCTGTTAGTATTTACTTACTGCACTTGTCTTCTTCAAAGTGCTTGGTGGATTTGAATTGTCCACCTTGCAGTTAACAGCCCACTTCTTATCCTAAAGCTCCTATTTAAAAGCCCACTGCCATTGAGTCGCTTCTAACTCATAGTTACTCTATAGAGAGTTTCCAAGACTATAAATCCCTATTGGTTTTGGAATTGGAACAGCCAGTCTCATACTTCTCCTCTGCTGCTGGGTTTGAATCACTGACTTTGCAGCTAGCAGTCAAATAAATGCTTACCCTGCAGCATCAGTAGGACTCCTTGGATGCTATGTTAAGTGCCATCAAGTCAGTTCCAACTCATAGTGAGCCTGTATAGGGTTTCATAGCAACCCTGTACAGTCATTGTTTGCAAGGAGCAGCTGGTGAGCTTGAACCATCGACATTGCAGTTCAAACTAACCTTACAATCCAAGGCATTAACCCACAACGCCACACCAGGACTCCTTGGGATCAAATTGACAACAGCAATTAAATAAAAGATCAGACAGGAAACTCTGGGGAAAGTGGTGGTGAGTTCATGTTAATAGGGAAGGGGACATTCAGAAAAGGAGGGTGAGGGTGACTCCACAATTTGAATAGGAGGGTGAGGGTGACTCCACAATTTGAATAATGTCGCTGAGTAGCAGATGTTGAAATTGTTGAATTGAAGCATATTTTGTTGTGTATATTTTCATGAACAATTTGAAAATGACGAAGCCTCTGATGAGCTCCTATTGTAACCACAGTGAAGGCAGGCAAGTCTGTGCCCTTAGGTATTCATGGTTTAGCTCAGGTTGACTGGCTTTAGTCAACAATTAAAAAACAGGCATTCATGGGGTGTTCCATTGTTTACAACAGTATTTACAACTGGATCTCAAACAATAGAGCCCAACTGTGAGCCACCCAAACATCTAGGGAGACTTACAGAGGCTCCGCCTGCCTTCCAAATGTATCCTCTTCCTTCCTGCTTCCTTTAGCTCTTCCCCCAGCCCAGTCTGTTTGCCCCTGCCACTGCCCACCTTCCTCCTCTGTGCTAAATGTTTTGCTTCTCGTCATGGTCATGGCAGAGTCAGGTGGTCATAGCACAAACATCTGACTCGTAATTGTTTTTCTCATTTTCCACGACCCAGTCCGTAATCAATAATTAAATGTTTTTCACTTGTTCATTTTCTGTCTTCCGCTAGAATAGTGCTTGGCAGTTGCAGGCCCAAGATAAATGTTTGTCAAAAGAATAATAGGTTACAGGCAAAAATGCATGGAAATGTTGGGAGCTTAGTTACCACTCAGTCTGTTTTAGTAGTAGTTCTGGTGAGGAACCCTAACCAAAACCAAAGCAGCTGCGCTTGAGTTGACTCCCACTCACAGCGACCCCATCTATGTCAGAATGGAAATACTCATAGAGTTTTCTTGGCTGTAATATGTCCCGAAGGAGCCCTGGTAGTGCTGTAGGATAAGCACTGGACTGCTAACCTCAAGGCTGCTAGTTCAAACCCACAACCTCTATGAGGGAGAATGATGAAGTAAATCCTATAAAGATTTACAGCCTCTGAAATGTATACAGGCTCTCTGTAAGTCAGAATTGGCCCAATGGTTGTGAGTGGGGATCGTTACCTAATGGTGGTGCAATGGTTAAAACACTGCTGCTAACCAAAAGGTTGCCAGTTCAAAACCACCAGCCACTCCATGGGAAAAAGATGTGGTAGTCTGCTTCCCTAACACTTTTAGAAACAAAAATAACCCCCAGTGCTTTCCAGTCAATTCCAGCTCAGAGTGATCATCCAGAACAGAGTGGAACTGCTCCATAGAGTCTCCAAGACTATAAATCTTTATCAGAGCAGACAGCCTCAGCTTTCTCTCCAGGAGCAGCTGGTGGGTTTGAACCACCAACTTTACACCACCAGGGGTCCTCCATAAAGATTGACAACTTTGGAAACTCTATTCGGTAGTTCTAGTCTTGTTTGAACCACAATGTTGGCGGTTCAGGCTCACCAGCCGCTCCTTGGAAACCCTAGACAGGGTCTCTCTGGGTCAGAATTGACTCAACGGCACTTAACAACCAACCACTCTGTCCTAGAGGGTCACTGAGGGTCAGAATTGCAAGCAAAGGACCACCTGGAGCCACGAAAAGCTAGCCTATGGAACATCCTTCTTCTTATGCCAAAGAGGGTCTCCAGAATGGTCATCCCCTCCACCTTGTCCCAGCCTCTCCCTAATTCCAGGCCTGTACTGATGGACTTCCCCACTCCCCTGGCCTGGGCAGCAGACAGAGCCCTGCACTCCTACCACTGCTATTACAGAGTCTCAGTTTCCCCACAAGGAAGATGACAACCCTATAGCAATGGCAAAACTCCAGCCTCAGCATGACCCTGAGTGGCTTCCCTTAGCCATCACCACTAGAGGCCAAGAAGAGGTGTCAGGATGGTGAGATGACCCGGGGCACAGTGGCCCCACGTTTTCCCCGGTGCCCCTTCCCTGAGGAGTTCCCCTAGAGGGAACTGGATCCAGGCTGTGGTGTTTCCTGAAGGGCAAGCCCTGAGAGACTGGTTTCAGTTTGTTAGAAAGGGGAATCCCAGTGTTGAGAGCTACCTCACGGGGGAGCCAGCCAGCTGAAAAACCCTGGGAACCTCAGGCCGCCACAGAGGGACAGAAAGGGGCAGGATTCCAGGGCCAAGGCAGAGCAGAGATTCTGCATTTCTATAAAATAGGAGAAAGGCCAGGCCCTGTGTTGTATGAGCCTTGCTGTGGCTGGCTGGTCAGGGAGGCAGGGCAGGGCAAGGCAGTGTTAGGGAAGTGGTAGGTCACAAACAGAACAAGTCTTACTTATAATGCCAGTTAGCTGGGGCCAACCACCTGTCATCTTTGAACCTCATTTTCTAATCTGTAAAATGGGTACTGAGAGGAAAACAGGAGATGAGATGGGAGCCTCCCACTTAGAATGACCTGGGTAGAGGTTCCCCATTCAGCCTAGCTGCTATAGTATGTAGCCATTGCAGACTGGCTCCTTTTCCTTAATGCCACTGCATCAAATCAAGCGTCGTAAAGAACCTATAGAATAGGGTGGAACATCCCTCTTTGGGTTTCGGAGACTGTGAATCTTTACAGAAGCAGATAGCTTTATCTTTCTCCCTTGGAGCAGCTGATGGGTTTGAACTGCTGACCTTGCGGCTAACAGTCCATTGCTTAACCAGTACATTGCTAGGACTCCTCCTCCTTTCAGTTAGCATATGTTTGTAAGGTTCTTCCTAGTCTTTTCCTAGCTCGATAGCCTCCCCTTTTTTTTTAAATCACTGAATAACGCCTTGTATGGATGTTCCACAGTTATCAGTTCACCTATGGAAAGACATTTAATAATGTATCAATCGTGTTTCATTCATTGTAGCATGTGTATCACAGGAATGCAAGATGTTAAAAAAAAAAAGCAACTGTGTGCTGGGGGTGGAAGACGTGTGTGTGTGTGTGTGTGTGTGTGTGTGTGTGTACTTGGGTACTCTCTACTTGGGTACAAACTGCTCTTAAAAAAAAACCAAACAGTTCCATAACAGAAAAAAAGAGAGCTATTGTATGAATCCACTTCTATGAGATATCTAGAACAGACAGATATATAGAGACCAAAGTGCATTAGTGGTTAGCGATGGAAGTAGAGAGAGGGAGTGAGAAAGTCATTGTTGAAGGGACATTGAGCTCTGTTAGGTGATGGAAAACTTTGGAAATAGATCATGATGATGGTTGAGCAACATGATGAATATCATGAATGTTATTGAAATGTACAGGTAAAAAGTGTTAAGACCTCAAATGTTTTGTTACATACATATACTTATAAAATTATATGTATTACCTATCATTCCAAAGATAAATAAATAAACTAAAACATGGTGTGGCACTGTAGGATAAACTCTGGCCTACTAACGAAAAACTTGTCAGCTCAAACCCACCAGCCGCTCTGTGGAAACCCTATACAGGGTTGCTGTAAGTTGGAACTGATGTGACAGCACTTAACAACAATCATTTCTCAAAAAGAATCTAAAGACTCTTTTAATAAAAAGAAGTACTCCCAGAAACACTCCACAATAGATCATTTTTTTAAATCAATAAAATCAAAGAATGATGGCGCATCTGATCACAAACCACCCCGCATGTTGCTACTGATGGAGCCTGAACAATGAGGTAACGTCTCATGGTTAATGCTGTTCTAACAATCCCACCCATTTCCACCCTAGGGGCTCTGTTTCCAGTCTCTGGGCCTCTGTCCCCAAGCATTCCATACCTGTGTCATGTGTGGCACTTCCAGCTGGCCAGATGACTCCAGGCCACCAATCCCTCCCTACACTCTACCTCCCACCCAGTATGCCTGGTTTAAGGATCCTTTACCACCCAGTATGCCTGGTTTTAGGATCCTTTATTACTTTTTTTTTTCCCTGTCCAAAAAAAATGACGAAACGATGATTGTTTGGTTTTTCCTCTTTTCAAAATTATTATTTTTTGTTGTTGGGTTTTTGTTTTTTGCTGTTTTTTAATAAAGTGACTTTAAAAAAAAATCTTTGGTGGGAGGAGTGTTTTATAAGTAAAAACATCAACTCTGTTATTCAGTTGTACAAATGTTTCATTTATGAAAACCAGTGAATATTTTGATTCAAAGGACTCTAAAATATTCTGACATTACAAGTTTAATTTAAAGTTCAAAAATAGAAACATAGTGAATGAATATAAATCACTCACAGACATAATCTTTTTCATAAAATCCCATTAAGGAACAATAGGTTAGTAAGCCCTTTTTTCAGCATTTGGTCAGACTAGTTCAAATGCCCTGGACAAACCTTCCGAGTGACTCTCCAAATCTTCCTCTACCAAATGAGGGTGCTGGCCCAGAATACTTCCTCCCACATTCCCTCCAAACTACAAATGCATACAGAATTGTTCATTGCACATACAGTAGTTTTACTAGTAAAACACACAATATATTTTTTTGCAAACCATGCAACTCACTCCAGCGTTAATTTCCTATGTTCTCTGTGTATGCATTACTTAGGTGGGCACATTATCTGCGAAAATTATATCTTTCCCAGAATGAGTTGATCCACCCTCAGTGAATTTCCTAGCAAATACTGACTTTAACACTAAAATTTTCAGAGTATAATTTTAAGCTTATCATTTTACAATGGACACACAATAAACTGTGCATATATACAAGGTATAATGGGATGGATTTGGACCAGAATAGCCAGAACTGGCTCCATTAAGGACTTCCCATGGCAGATCTGTTTTCCTGGGATCTCTAACCAGATGAAGTTGGGGTTACAGAAACTTTCAAGAGAGTTGTATAAACAGCTCAGCTGCTAACTGAGAAGTTAATGATTTGTGTCTAGCCAGAGATGCCTCTGAAGAAGGACCTGATGATCTACTTATGAAAATTTTGTCATTAAAGACCTTGTGGAGCAGAGTTCTACTCTGACACATAAGGTCACCAGGAGGCTGAGTTGCCTTGATCGCAATGGTTTCTCAGCCAGCCAATTAGAGGCATCTCCAATATCCCTTGGAAACAGGGTTGTTTATGGATGGCACCCTGCACCTACTATGCTGTTTTGCAACTGGGAAAATCAGGCTCAGGTGAGCTGAAATAGGTAGGCATCTAGAAGCTGTTCAGGGGTCTCCTAACTTTCCTTTATCACTGGCAGATCAGCTTTCGCTAATATTAACACCTTGTTCCTCCAGTCCTGGAGGTCTCTGGGCAGCATGTTCCTTGCAGTTCTATCTTCATTTGTAACATGAAGCAGGGGAGCAGGGGGGCTCAGTGGGCACATCCCTGTGAGCATGTAAGAGGCACCCTTTGCAGATCAGGACAGCAAAGGCCATCTCTGAAGTCCCCTCCCTCCCTCTTTCTGCTAACAGAGGGGAAGGTAAGGCTGGATCTTCTAGGGAGTTCTGCAGGTTAGAGTGGCAGCCTTGGAGCACATACCAGTCACCAGACAGACCCTGCTCACCCCACCCAGCCAGGAGTGGCTTGGGAAGCAGGGCAGGTCTGCACTTGTAGGAACCGGGCTGACTGGACAGGCCAGAATTCAGAACTCGGCCAAGCTCACAGACCAGGGTCTCTGCCAATGCCACACTGCCCCATGCAGGTAGGTATGACCCTGCTAGGTTTCTAGGGGCCACTCCCTTGGAGGGGGTGGGGGAGGCTGCACAGCAGTGTAAGGTCCAAGTGGCCTGGCCCAGTGGTCAGGAATAGGGTAAAAAGTATACCCCAGAAGGCCCCCACCAAAGCACAACACATGTGCCACCCTGGCCTGGCAAACCTCCACCCAAAGCCAGCCTTGATCTCTGAAATTCAGATCCCTGGAGTTCACCCCATTTGTGTGACCGGTGCTCCCATTTCTGGTTCCAATTAGCTGAGTAAGTTGTGTCCCCCAACTTGCCCTTCCTGAGTTTCAAAGTCAGGATCAAAGAGCCTAAACAGTGTCACCTCTACCATCCCACCCTTCTCCCAATCCATAGCCCCTTGCTGGTAGAACACCCTAACACCATCACAGAGCCAATTCTCGCTTCTTTAAGGTGTGCACTTTTATTGAACTCGTCAAAGTCAGTGTACAGTGAAGCCCTGGCTTTCTCCACATGTCAACCAACCCAGGGGAGACCAAAAGCCTTCATAGTTCTAAAGTTGGGGGACAAAGGAGGGGTGCCACAATGGCTGACCATTCAAAACGAAAGAAAATTAAAAAAAGAACAATTATTAAGGCGGAAGAGTTTTCTAAAAAATTTGGATTACATAATTTACACAAAAGCAATGCTGCGGATCCCCCCACCCTGCGTGGACCTGGAGTGGGTGGGGGAGGACTGGGCCCTTTCTCCTTAGGGGAAAAGCAGGGTGGCTTTGGAGAAGGCAGGAGCTTCCTGTCACATGGCATCGCACGTTATTTGGAATGACTATTAAAAAAAACAAAAAAAAAAAAAAAAACAACAATGTACAATCAAAGTCCTCGGCCACATTGTAGAACTTTGGGGATGCTCGCTCCAACTGCTGTCACCCTCAGCGTTCCAGTTTTTAAATCCTGAGTCAAGCGCCAAAAAACAAAACAAAACTGAAAAAAAACCAAAAAATAAAACAAATAAAGCCATGCCAATTTCATCTTTTTTTTTTTTCTCTCTGCGCAAGTTAGGTTTTTGTCAAGAAAAGGGTGTAACGCAACTAAGGACAGTCCGCCTAGAAGCATTTGCGGTGGACGATGGAGGGGCCGGACTCGTCGTACTCTTGCTTGCTGATCCACATCTGCTGAAAAGTGGACAGCGAGGCCAGGATGGAGCCACCAATCCACACAGAGTATTTGCGCTCAGGGGGAGCGATAATCTGGGGAGAGAAGAGAGACAGTCAAAGTGCTGAAAATCTGATGTCACAGCTCGATGCGGATTGGCAGGCAGGCAGACAGACGTTGAGAATACCTACTTGAGGAACGAACCATCCTAGTAAACCCCATACACCAAGACTGCCATGACATTTGCTATGGTCCATCCTAGGCACTGGCCAATCTGACGGTCACCTCCCACCCTCACATGACCAGGTGGGTACTCACCTTGATCTTCATGGTGCTGGGCGCCAGAGCTGTGATTTCCTTCTGCATCCTGTCAGCAATGCCTGGGTACATGGTGGTACCACCAGACAGCACTGTATTGGCGTAGAGGTCCTTACGGATATCCACATCACACTTCATGATGGAATTAAAGGTGGTTTCATGGATGCCACAGGATTCCATTCCTGGAGGGATGCAGAAAGCAGACTTAGCGTTAGTGTCCCTGTGAGGATCCCCAAGGGTGACCCCAGATAAAGAGGTGGGATAACCCAGCTTACTCACCCAGGAAAGAGGGCTGGAAGAGGGCCTCTGGGCACCGGAATCGCTCATTGCCGATGGTGATGACCTGCCCATCAGGCAGCTCATAGCTCTTCTCCAGGGAAGAGCTGGAGGCTGCTGTGGCCATCTCCTGCTCGAAGTCCAGGGCGACGTAGCAGAGCTTCTGCTTAATGTCACGCACGATTTCCCGCTCAGCTGTGGTGGTGAAGCTGTAACCCCTCTCCGTGAGAATCTTCATGAGGTAGTCTGTCAGGTCCCGGCCAGCCAGGTCCAGACGCAGGATGGCGTGGGGGAGGGCATACCCCTCATAGATGGGCACAGTGTGGGTGACCCCATCGCCGGAATCCATCACAATGCCAGTGGTGCGGCCAGAGGCATACAGGGACAGCACAGCCTGGATAGCGACGTACATGGCAGGAGTGTTGAAGGTCTCGAACATAATCTG
>NW_006408552.1:14844948-14850559 GCF_000296735.1 Chrysochloris asiatica | reverse complement strand
TCCTCTGGAGCAACACGCAGCTCGTTGTAAAAGGTGTGGTGCCAGATCTTCTCCATGTCGTCCCAGTTGGTAACGATGCCGTGCTCAATGGGGTACTTGAGCGTCAGGATGCCTCTCTTGCTTTGGGCCTCATCCCCCACGTAGGAGTCCTTCTGGCCCATGCCCACCATCACGCCCTATGGAGGAAACGCAGACGATATCAGCGCCGATTCGGGCCAAGCCAGCCTCCAGGAAGCCCCAGGGGCCTCGCCTAAGATGCAGCCCCACCCGTGCACCACTTCCAGTGCAAGTGCCGCCTACCTGATGCCGGGGGCGCCCCACGATGGAAGGGAAGACAGCCCGGGGAGCGTCGTCACCCGCGAAGCCGGCCTTGCACATGCCGGAGCCGTTGTCGACCACGAGCGCAGCGATATCATCATCCATGGTGAGCTGAGGAAGGAGCGGGCCATGAGCAGGACGCCCCCGCCCCGCCCCGCCCCGCTTCCGGCGCACCGCAGCCACGGGCCGCAAGGGGGCGCCGGCGCGCGGCCTCGGGACAAAGGAAGCCGGGCTGGCCACGTTATTACCATAAATGGCAAAGGCTGTTTGGCGGCGGCCGCAGGCCAGGCCCCGCCCCCTCAGCTGTGAGCCCCGCCCAAGCCGCGTTCAAACTGTGCTGGGCGCGCGGCCACACCCTCGGCGGGCGGGAGAAGTGAATGCGCGCAGCCGCCATCGCAGCGGCCGCGACCCCACCCCTTCCGGGACTACCGCCCCGCCCTCCCCTAGCCGGTCCGGCCCGCGCTGTCCGCGCCAGAGACCTGCCGGACGCAGGCGCAATAGCTCCCCAGCCCCCACCCGGCCCCGGTCTTGGCCCGCCGCGTGTTCCCACCCAGCTACCCACCCATTCAGTCACCCATCCACCCAGAGGCAGCATTCTGGCCGTTCAGACAAAAGCTGGGCCTCCTGGGTCCCAACCACTGGGCGCGCTCCCTGGGCCCTTTTTCCGGGCCCCCACTTGTCGCAGAGCCGGGGCGGCTTTTTCCACGGATTACGTGGGCCGCGGGGAGAGGCCAAGACGGGCTGGCCAAGGGGCACTGCCTGTCCAGATGGAGGACGCGGGGACGGTGCTGTGGGCTCCGCCATTAGCGCGCAGGGCGACTGCCGCCGAGTCAGCCGTACCAGCAGAGAGACTGCCATCGGGCCTCCATCAGCTTACCAGATCGGGGCCGGGGGGGATCGTACCGAGGCGCCCGCCCCCGGTGCGGGGTCGTCACCAGTGCGCAGGGCCCGGCGAGGCGCTTACCTTGGGGGTGGCAAGTGTGAACCAGCGGCGGTGACTGTGCAGCGGCGAGAGGGTAGCACTCGCGGGATGGACGCGGTCTCGACTGTGGCTGAACGTCGCGCCGCCGGGTTTTATAGGGCGTCGCGATGCCCGCTCGAGCCATAAAAGGCAACTTTTGGAACGGCGGCCGCTCATTGGCCGCGCGCCGCTCACTCACCGGCCTCGCAGCACAGTGCAGCATTTTTTACCCCCTCTCCCCTCCTTTTTGCAAAAAAAAAAAAAAGAGAGAGAGAGAGCAAGAGCGCGAGATTGAGGAAGGGAAGGGGCAGAGGAGTAGGAGGGAGAGTTTGGCGTTGGCCGCCCTTGGGTGCTGGGCCCGTGGACCCCCGCCTGCTCGACTATCCTCGCCCTGCACCCAGGATTCTTGGGGTGTGGATGTCCCATGAACAGTGCGCGCCTACTGGGCACTGGTTAGCTGGGGTGCCATGGTCTTGGTTGCTATGGACACCTGCTGGAGGGGCAGTAGGGGAGCGATGCAGGGTGAGGGTAGTGAGGGGGTCCTGCCCTCTTGCCAAACAGTAGTTCAACAGTCCGGCCTGTCTAGGGGTCTCTGGCTGTTATGATCAGCTTGCTAAGAAGAAGAGGGACTCTACTCAGAGATTTGGGGCTGAAGACAGGTGTGGGAGGAACCAGGGAGGCTTGTGGCCTTTAAGAGGGATCTCAGGGCCCCAGGGTCAGGGCAGTGTCCAGGCCCCAAGACCCAGGGTCCAGAGGTTTCCTTCTACAAAAGGCTCCCAGCAGCCCCAGCTGCAAGCTTTGGGGTCCAAGAATCAGGGAAATGTATCCCAGAGTGCCTAGCTGCCTCCAAGAGCTGCCTAGGAACACCCCAGTCAGGTCAGGGCCACTAACTGGTGGCCAGGCCCTGCTAGGCTCACAATGGCCCTGAGGCCTGGACCACCATCCAGCATCTGTAATTCATATGGGGCTGCAGCTAAGCTGCCCACCTGGACCATCTGGAGGCCACACTGAACTCCAGAGGGGCCCCTGCATGTGCCAGGGTGTCGAGAAGATTCTCTGCTCACCCTTTCTTGCCCTGGGTCTGTCCACCAAACTTTGGGCGAAACCCATGTACCTGGAGTGTTCTGGGTGGTCAGTAGTGACTGGCCCTGTTCACTCTTCTGGAAGCTACTAATCTGATTCCAATGACCATGGAGTCCCTAAGGAAGCCTATAGGATTTCTAGAGGTGGTAACAAGAAACTGGACTTACACATTAAAGGGTGGGTAATCCAGGTGTGTGTAGGGTCTCAAATGCTCTGTTCACCCAAAGTGCTCAGGTAATGTGTGTGGAAAGGAGCACTCCATCAGCCACCATGTGGGTGTGGAACTAGTGGCCATGACGAGGAGGCAGGGCATTTGAAGTAGACAGAGTGACCACCATCTGGCTTGCAGAGATCTTTGTGGACTCTCTAAGCCCTGTGCATGCATTCCCTGTGGCCTGCCTGGTGACTTATCACAGCTCCACTGTCACCACCGTGGTCTAGGAGTACTTTGCTAGCCTGTCCAATGACTCCCGGCCACCGTTCCTGGAGGCTGGACTACCCTGTCCCTGGCCTTGTGTCTCTCAGTGGCTGGCATCCTGCCAACTGCCTTGGGATCTGCCAGTTCTGTGATTTCACCAGGGTAGGGGCAACCCTTTTTGTTGCAAATTTCTTATTATCTCTTTCCCTTATTTCCCAGGCACAGAACCTAGTGGGGTGGTGAGCAGGGTGGGCCAGGACTACAGGAGGGGTGTCACTGGGCCTCTTCCTAGATGCCTCCACCCAGGCACCGAGCCAGGTGTGGGCCAAGTGGCAGGTGCTCCAGCCCACCTCACCTCAGGCTGTAACACTCCTAGCCTCTGGTTCCTTCTGCATGCAGCCCCCCCTTCCTTGTGCTTTTCTATGCAACGTGCAAGGTCCATCCCAGAAGACCTCTCCTTGGAGAACATACACCCTCCAGCCCACATGAGCTCAATGTGCTGGACCCTATTTACAACTATGGGACTATGGAGGGTCTGGGCTTCCCCACTTCTACCACTAAGAACCCTACTGTACTAAAGGAAAAAGTGAGCGCCCCAGTGTGACTGGGTGGTGCATAGAATTAATGTACTCAATTAATGACAGAAATGTTGGGGGGGCTCTAGTATACCCAGAAGTACCTGGGAAGAAAAGCCTAGTGATCTACTTCTTTAAAACAGTCATTGAAAACCCTGTGGAGCACAGTTCTATGGACTCCACCACACAGGGGGGCACCATGAGACAGAAGGGACTCTATAGTAGTTGGTTTGCTGGTGTCCTCAGCCTTTAGAGGGGACCCTGAGGGTATTTGGAAGACAGGAGGGGACTGAGGCTGCCAACATTGGTGGGGGAGGCGCTCAGCTGGCCTGTAAATAGGCCTGAGAGAGAAAGCAAGTAGAGGAAGAGGAAAAGAGGAAGTGGAGAGCGGGAGGGGGGAGGGGGGAGGGGAGGAGAGGAAGTGAACAGGTTCTTAGCTTGGGAATTTTAGTCTTGCTGGGGGCTTTACAGTTGGGACTGGGCCCCCTATTCATTCACTGAAGCAGACTTCACCTGCCTCCTGCTACTTTTTCTTTCAGCCACCCCCACCTCCACCTCTGTGCCTTTGTCACCTGTTCCTCTGCAAGATGCTCAGACAAGGGGACATCCTGCGATGTCCTTTTTCAAAAGGGGTGCTGAGAAGGGGTGGAAAACTCCCCTTCTAGACTGCTGAGTCTAGGTGTGCAGGAGGACAGGAATTCGGCATATAGTATGTGCTCCCTGAAGGGTATGTGAGTGACCCAGTGAAGGAGATTGAGATCCGAAACACATTCCTGCAAACACATGCCCTTTTTACAGATGAGGAGACTGAGGCAGGATTGATTGTTAAAGCATCCACCCAGGGCCAGGACGCCCATTTAAAGAAAGGATTCCAAGCTCAGGGTTGTCACCTGACACTGCCCCTCCCAGGTTAAACTGTCCCCTGGAATGTCCCAGGGGATCTGGTCCAAAGGCTGAATTCCTGAGCCCCACCTCCCTCCTCAGTGCTTATCTCCTGAGGACCAGAGAAGATAGCCAAAAGCCCATGATCACACAGCAATCCATCCTGAGGCCCCAGGTCTGCTCTTGCATGCTTCACTTCACTTTCCTCCCTTACTTATAGAATGTTCTCAAGAGGCAAACTGGACCCCTTTGAGAAACTGGACCTCAGATTCCTGAGGGCCTGGAGGGCCTGTGTTTGGTTAGGGTCCTTCCACCTCCTGTCCAACGTCTCCTCTTGAGCTGCCTCCTCCATGAAGCCATCATGACTTCCCCTTCCTGTGCCAGAACAGAGAGGCAAAGAAGCTCTGCACAGCCAGTAGCTGAATCTGAAAGGCCTTTCTTTCACTGTTCCTGCTTCCTGAACACAGATCAGCTAAACAGGCTGCCGTCCCCACCCCCACTCCCCATCCCCCTCCCCGCCTCATGTTTTGAGCATAATCCTTGAGACAGATCTCAAACTAGGACACTCAGTTTGGTTCCTCTCTGAGGGCAAGCACAGGTTTACTGAAGGACCTGCTAAAAGGGCAGTCAGGGTGACCTTGGGGGCCTGGGGGTGGGTGGGTACAGTAATGGCTCACTGGAGGAGATGGTGAAGAGGAAGAGAGAGGACCAGAGGCAGGAGGGCGGAGCTCTGTGCTCTCTGAGGGTGGGGGGTGGCCAGAGTCCCAATGCCTGACTCCAGACATTACCTTTCTAGGGCGGGACAGCTTGGGCCTCCCCTAGTTCTAGTCAGTCATCTGGTGAGGGGGAGGGGTCCCTGCCCTGGAGAAATTAGGAACTGCTGACATTTCTGGGGAGAGTTTGAAAGAATCCTTCAAAACTACCCTATGTCTTCCAGTCCTCTGGGGCACCAAGAGAAACCTGTCCTGTCCTCCCTGGGGCGGGGGTTCCCAGTCTTGCTCATTTGACTGAATTATTCAGAAAATGAAAAAAAGAGCTCCCTGGACTTCCCCTGTTAGACACACATACAAGAAAAAAACAACATACATGTGTACACTCCTGTATAAGCACAGGTATGTTGTTAAGTACCATTAAGTCAGTTCCGACCCATAGTGACCCTGCATAGGGTTTCTGAGGAGCTGCTGGTGAGCTTAAACCACTGATGCTGTGGTTCAAACCAACTTTTCAGTCCAGCTCATTAATCCACAGGGCCATAACAGGACTCCGAAGCACACACATACATGCGTGCATAAACATTGTACATGTGTATACATTGTATGTTGTTGTTGTTGTATGCCGTGGAGTGGGTTCCGACTCATAGTGACCCTGTATGGG
>NW_006408552.1:14814723-14844313 GCF_000296735.1 Chrysochloris asiatica | reverse complement strand
CTCTGCTCTTCAATACTTTAAAAAGTTCCTGTGCAGCAGATTTGCCCAATGCAATAAATACGTCGTCTGATCTCTTGACTGCTGCTTCCGCGAGTGTTGACAGTTGATCGAAGAAGAATGAAGTCCTTGACAACTTCCATCTTTTCTCCATTGATAAGAATGTTGTTTATTGGTCCAGTGGTGTTGTCTTGACATTGAGATGCAATCCATGTATAAATATACATTGTATATGTATACACATAAACGTACATATACATGCTCATGTGTGTATAAACGTGTGTACACATGTACATCTAAACACCTATATGCATGTATACATACACACACGTTGTTGTTAAGTACCATTGAGTTGGTTCTGACTCATAGCAATCCTGTAACCTTGTGATTAATAGTCCTGTGCTTATCCTACAGCACCATAACAGGACTCCGTATACACAAAGATATACATCATATATAGGCACACAGGTATATGTATATGCTCCACATATACATGAACATGCACCACATACACATATACTCATACACACACATGTGCATGCAAATACAGGGGCATGCACATATGTGTATATACATATACTAAGCATATAGTGTGTGTACACATATCCACGTGTTCACACACACATACACCAGGTGGTACCTTACTTCTTATCCCTGAACTCCTCAGCTGTAGGGCTGATTGAACCCATTCCCCAGATGAGAAATTGAGCCAACCCAGACCCAGACCCAGACAGACCAGAGAACAGAAAGGGAGTCTCCTTGGCAAACTGAGGTGGGAGTTGGCTGGGCGTCCCAGTCCCTGACACCATCCCACCCAATTGTGTTTATAGGAGTCTCTTCCAACTCCACCCTAGGCCTGCCACAGGTTGCTTTGAGTGGGTAGCCAGCTGGAGGTCCCTGGGAACCCTAGAGCCCCTCTAAGTATACAGACAAGGACCTGAGATGTTGGGATGGGGCAGCAGCAACTTCAAGTTCAGCCAAGCAGGGGATGAGGGGCTCTGGGTCCTGAGTGTTGGTCCATGTACCCAGCATGGGGTTACAGGAACTAGCAGCTGGGAAACAGGTTAGGGGTGATCCCCAGCTCACAGAGGGTAGGGGGACAGTCAGTAGCAGGGGGCTGAGGCCTCAAGCCAGGCTGGGCCCCAGTCACTTAGCCAGAGCTGGGACTCATCCCTTTCCACTTTCCTGTCTGGCCACAGGGCCTCAGAAATGGGTACTGGATGTGCCTATAGGAGTAAGGTGAGTAGAGTTTTGGGGGGCCCCCTGGAAGGGCCTGAGGAAGTGAAAGGGGAAGGGGGAGGGAGGTGTGGGAAAGTGGGGGCTGGCAGGGCACAGCTGACTCACTACTATCTTTGGTTTGGCTCGGCTCGGCTTGCCTTCCCGCCCCTAACCTCCCCTGCCCAAGCCCCAAGTCCTAGAGAAAAAAAAGGTCAGAGACCCAGAGTCCCTACTGTGCACTGGGCCTGGGGAATACTCCAGAGCTGCACCTCTGTCACCACACATTCCCAACAGCCAAGTGGGAATCTCCCCATTGCTCAGATAGGCAAAACAAGGCTCTTGAGGGTGAGCTATTTCTATTTCTAGAACCTGAGAGTCTAGAACCTAAAGCAGGACCTAGGCCTAGAGTCTGTGAGAAGCTTGGGGGGAAGGGAGGCTAAGTTGTTCTGCTTTAAAATGATCACTCTTTGCAGCCCCATGTCCCAGATAGACACACTGAGGATCTGAGTGACCTATCACTCATCCAGGTGGTAGAAAGTCATGTCCCCTGGCTACGCTCGGTCACTCTGGACTGGCCGGTTGGAAATATGCTGGGCTCCACGTGGGGCCCTCCTCAGCTGGCTACGACTCCTCCAGCCATGGGTCTGGGGCCCATCCAAGTGGAAACCCGATCGGCCATAGCTACGTAGTGGCGTAACCAGGCCCTGCTCAGCCAGAAATTTCTGCCGCTGGCTGGGCTGGCCAAGAACCTTAGATAGTCTGGGAGACCCAGGCCAATCACAACTTCCTGGACCCCCGATGTCACCTGCACACCCAGCCCCATACCAGATATCAGTGCTCAGCCTACACTGTCTGCTGGGGGTGATAGTGGGGCACCTGCACAGTTTTGACTTAGTGGGAGTTGTCCTCCATTAACCAAGGGAGACCCCAACCCAGTGAGGCAGCCTGAGTTGCATATCTGCCCTGTTGGAAACGTCTGGGCAGCAGAAGGAAATAAGCAATTAACAAGAATTCCCATAAGCCAACAACTGCTGCGTCTATGGGCGTTGATTGTGGATCCAAGTAAGGAAACAAAAGGAAGTAACTGTATTGGGCAAATCTGCTACAAAAGCCCTCTTGAAAGTGTTCAAAAGCAAAGATGTCACTTTGAGGATTAAGGTGCTCCAGTCCCAACCCACACGGACTCCTAGTGTGGCACTGTAGGATCAGCACTGAACTGTGAACCACAAAGACAGATGTTCAAACCTTCCAGCTGTCCCTCAGAAACCCTATACAGGATGGCTTTGAGTCAAAACCTACTCTATGTCCACTGGCACTTAACAATAAGCCCCAAGTCACAGTATTTTAAATCATCTCATATGCATATGAAAGCTGGAGAATGAATCAAAAAGACTATGAGAAGAATTGATGCCTTTGAAAGATGGTGTTGTTGAAGAATATTGAATATACAATGGACTACAAAAGAACAAACAAATCTGTCCTGGAAGAAGTATAGCCAGAATGCTCCTTAGAAATTAGAATGGCCACATTTCCTTTGACATACTTTGGACACGTATTCAGGAGGGACAAGCCGCTGGAGAAGGACATCATGTTTGGTCAAGTAGCGAGTCAGCAAAAAAGAGGTAGACCCTCAACTAGATGGATTGTCTGCAGCAATGGGCTCAAGCAAAGCAATGATTGTGAGGATGGTGCAGGACAGGGCAGTGTTTTGTTTTGTGTACATGGGGTCTCTCATTGCTCATCTAACAACAAAAATGATGACCCGGATGTGCCAAGTCTTCTAGGGAGTCATTTTGTCTGTGTCATTAAGTCAGTTGGGTTGTCTGCTAGCGAGGGGCCACCAAGGCCGATGAGTCAATTCCAACCCATAGTGACCCTAAACAGGGTTTCCTAGGCTGTAAAGCTTTACGGGAGCAGAAAGCCCCATCTTTCTCCCGCGGAGCAGCTGGTCGTTTCGAACTGCTGACCTTGTGGTTCGCAGCCCGATTCATAACCACTATGCTACCAGAGCCACCTTAGGTCAGAGGTGACCAGGGCCCAATTCTGGGACCCCCACACATTGGCCTCCTGGGGTCCTTGTCTACTTAGACCTACTGTAGGAGTCCAAGGCACTGGATGTGACCAAGGGGCCCAAGGATATGGCACCTAGGACACAGATGCCCCTGCTGTGAGCACATGTAATAGACCCAGGTGGAACTTGACAATCAGCTGGCCAAACACAGGGGCTGCTGTGACTCCTTTGCTCTGTCCAGCCCAAGTAACAGAGTCCAGAGCAGGTGGGGTACCTGGAAATGAGGGTGGCATCCTCCTACCCCAGAGACCCTTTTTTAGGGTTCAGCATTCCTGTTTTGGAACCAGGTTGGACACTGTGTTGAACCCATCCAGTTTTGCTGCCTATCTGATGGACATCTCTAGGAAGTGACCTGCAGGGTCAATGAGACCAGAGGGGGGTGGCACGGTCTAGGCAGGGCTTGTCACAGACACCCAGGAAGTAGACACCCCTGCCCACTTACCAAAGGGGAAGGCGAGGCCCAGAGACAGACAGTGGCTCACCCAGAATTACACACCATACAGGGTACACAAGACCTTGGGGGTGGGGCTTTGCATTCTACATGCCACTGGGATGGTGCAGAAGATGTTTATCTTCTGCCAGAAGGACCAGGTGTGTCCAGGGGGAAGCAGAACCCTGCCCTCGTCAAGAGGGCCAACTTTAAATGCCACCTGGCAGGTCCCACCCGGCAGACCTCCATTCTGTGCTGCCTGATCCCCAGGGTAGAAGCTGCCCTCCTTAGCCAATACTTGAAGCCCTGCCCTCCCCACCTCTTGCCCCTCCCTGAGTCAGATGGATGTGTGGGCCCCAGGAGGACTGGGCTCCATTGTGTACCTGCTGTCCCCACTTCCTGCCATGCCCTTCCCTGCTCAGCCAGCATCATGTCCTCTGTGGAGCCTCCAGGTTGAAACCAGGAGGTAGTCAGTGGGGGATCCTGTTCCATCCTCTCACTTTGACCCCTTGCTTCACAGGGCTACCAAAGGTTGTTCCCCAAAAAACACACACAAACAGTTACTGTCAAGTTGATTTCAACACACAGAGACCCCGTGTGTGCTCCATAGGGTTTTCATGGCTGTGACCTTTGGAAACAAATTTCCAGAACTTTCTTTCAAGGCACCTCCAGGTAGATTCAAACCACCACCCACCTTTCAGATTGTAGTCAGGCACCACTCAAGGACTCCAGAGGACCTGCTCAAGCTTCTTCATTGTGGCCCCCAGGGCACCAGAAGCAACTGGGATGATTGAAGCAGGTGGAAAGTTATGAACTTGCAGCTCTCCAATGTTCCTATTTGGTGGTGGTGAGAGGACATGTAACTGACCCATTGACCCTCTAGCTCTCAGAGTTGAAGACAAGGGACAAGAAAGAGTGGACAGAGATGCTGGGTGGGGTCTGTCATGAGCAAGCAGGTGATGGCCCTAGGAGATCACATGCATTTCTGCAACACGAATGGGATGCTATCTCATCTCTGTTCCCGGGCTGCTGGAATTGGAGGGGGAGGAGGCATGGTGAGGAACTCCCCACAGAGCACAGGAAGGGCTAGGCTGTTCTGAGGGCCCTAGTGCTACCGTGTCTGAGGTAGCTGGGGAGGTTGAAGTGGGGGAGTGAGGGAACAGGAGTCCCAACAAGATAGTTGTCCTTGTTTGCTGTATAGGGTTTCTGAGGAGCAGATGGTTGGTTTGAACTGCCAACCTTGACCTTGTGTTTCAAAGTTCAATACTGATCCTACAGCATCACACCAGAGTCCCAACTAGATTGTTGTTGTTGTTGTTAAGTGCTGTTGAGTTGGTTCCGACCCATAGTGACCCTGTATAGTTCAAGCTAGTGAGCTTGAACTGCCGACCTTACAGTTCAAACGGCTTTGCAGTCTGGCGCATTAACCCACAGCGCCACACCAGGACTCCCCAACTAGATTGTTGTTGTTGTTAAGTACCATGGAGTCGGTTCTGACTCATAGTGACCCTCCCTGCACAGGATTTCCGAGGCTGTAAATCTTTACAGGAGCAAAATGCCTCATCTTTCTCCCGCAGAATAGCTGGTAGATTTGAACTGCCAACCTTAGAAGTTAGCAGCCTGATTTGTAACCACTATGCTACCACCTGGAATTCTGCCAACTGTTTCTGTCAGAAGGCCCAGCTTCAGAGATTGGTGTTCCCCAGGTGAGAATTGGAGTCAGAGCTGACTGGCACCCCAGAGCAGAAACAAAGCACCGAACATCCCCCAGAGAGGGCTCAGCCCATTCAAATCTCCTGGGACACACCCCACAAAGGGGATTCTGTGGTTGGGGTAATGCAGAAGCCAAGACCGGTTCAGAATAATTCTTACAGTGTTCAGTGGAAGCTGTGATTTGTCTAGTGCTACTGAATGATTGTGTTCCCAAAAAGGGATGTTGAGATTCTACCCCCTGTACCTGTGAACAACAGGACCTTATTTGGAAAGAAGGGTTTTTTCTTTTGTTATCAGTTAATGAGATCACGCAGAGCAGAACCAAACTGAACCAAATGCAAACCTACTATAACCTGAGTCACTGATTCGTAGCAATCCTGTAGGACACAGGAGAACTGCCTCAGGGTTTCTGAGGCTGTAAATCCATAAGGAAGCAAATGGTCTCATCTCTTTCTCTCAGAGAGACCGGTGGATTCAAACCACTGACCTTTCACTTAGCAGCCCAACTTTGAATCCACTGTGCCGCCAGGCTTCCTCATAGAGTGGTGCTTCATAAAAGGGGAGAACAGACACAGACAGACACGGAACAAGGTTTACAAAGGTGGGAGGTGTCATGTGGAGACGTAGCAACAAGCAACAAAGTAACACCAAGGAATGCAGGAGCCTACAGAAGCCAGGACAGAAGCTGGAAAGGTATCTCCCTCAGAGTCTCCCAGGAATCATTGTGACCATCAGCCTGCTCTCAGACTCCCAGACTCCAGAGCTGAGAGAATATGCTCTGGTTCTTTAAAAGCCCCTACTCTGGTAGCGTAGTGGTTACGAATCGGGCTGCGAACTGCAAGGTCAGCAGTTCGAAACTACCAGCTGCTCTGCAGGAGACAGATGAGGCTTCGGCTCCCGTAAAGATTAACAGCCTTGGAAACCTTGTACAGGGTCGTTATGGGTTGTAACTGACTCCATGGCACACAGCACTCTGTGGTATTTTGTGATGGAAACCCACCAACTCTAAGAGATTTGGTTGATGACAGGCTTGTGGTACGGGGAGCGGGGGGGCATCTGAAACAGGCCACCCTTTTGCAGAGCTCAGCCATCTTGGCCAAAGTAGGCCAACTTAGAAGGGTCACTCTAGTCCTGAGAGTCCTGTATGTTACCCACCCCCACCCCACCTCTGTTGGTCCCAGAGCCCTCCCAGGTAAAAGGCCTGCTCTCCAAACACCCTGCAACACTATGATCACATAAGACAGATCAGTTCCCTAATCATGGGTCAACATGCCCATGCACAGAACACACAGGGTCTAGGAGGAGGGATTCTTACCTGGGAAGAGAGAGAGGTGAGGTGGGTGAGGATGGGGACCTGGAGAAGTGGGTGAGGAGTAAGCAGTGAGGGTGAGAGGTGCGGGCGGACTGCCACCTTTTCTTTTATGTCCTTCTGGATTGTTTTTCCACAACAGAATATTGGCATCATATTTAGGCAAGAGGGAAAAGAGGAAAAAAGGTGGGGGAAATGAGCAAAAGAGTTGAATAGGCACTTTATGGGCCAGGATATCCGAATTGCCAATAAACATAAAAAGAATGTCAACATCATTAGTCATCTGGGACAAGCAAATCCAAACCACAAGGAGATCTGACTTCACACCTACTGGGATGGCTAGAATAAAGAGTCAGATAGTAGCAAGTGTTGGTGAAGCTGTGCAGAAACTGGTACTTTTCCATTCTGTTGGGCGGAATGCAGAAATGTATGGTGCAGCCACTGTGGGATGCAGGCTGGCTGTTGGTCAGATGACTCAACATATACTGCAGTTACCATGGTGTTGTTGCTAGTTGTGACAACTCAAAGGACCTACGTCTAACAGAATGCAGTGTTACACATTACACAATCCTGTGCCCCCCCATTGATCCAACTATTATAGTGTCTTCTAACCTTGTTGTTGTTAAGTGCCATCCAGTCGGTTCCAACCCACAGCGACTCTGTATAGGGTTTCCAAGGAGCAGTTGGTGAGTTTGAACCGCTGACCTTGGACAGGTTCAAACCCATCTTGCAGTCCAGTGCATTTACCCGCAGTGCCACACCAGGACTCCTTCTAACCTAGAAACTGGTTATCTTCCAGCTCTATATTGAACAATATTCGGTTGCAATTCATAGTTTCTCTTTTTTTTCACATTTTATTGTTTTGTTGTGAATTGAGCAAAAGTTTCCAGAGCAGATCATCAGTTTTACATTTATATACTTTCATTCATTACAATGACTGCAATCCAATCTGTGGACCATTAGTTGGCAATAATCACCTCTATTAGCTTTAACTCTTGCATTCCTCCCTGTTGTTGTATATTGCCTTCTCCTTCACCTCAACTAACACATGTCTACACTCTAGTCAGTGAAAAATCCATAGGGCTTTCACTGGCTAATTTTTGGAAGTAAATCACTAGGCCTTTCTTTGTGGTTTATATCCGTCTAGAAGCTCCACTGAAGCTGGTCCAGTGTGGGTGACCCTGTTGATTTTGAAATATTAGTGGTATAATTTCAAATCTTATAGCAACAGAGAAGCCAGCACGGTGTCACAAACCATTAGTTTGTTACCATTGTTTGTATTGTTGTTAGGAGCCCTGGAGATGGTTCCGACTCATAGCAACCCTATGTACAACAAGAGCAAACACGGCACCATCCTCACAATTATTATATTTAAGTCCATTGTTGAAGCCACTGTGTCAATCAGTCTCCTTGAGGGTCTGTCTCTCTGTTTTTTGCTGACCCTTCACTTTACCATGTTGTTGTTGTTGTTATGTGCTGTCAAATCAGTTCCAACTCATAGTGACCCTGTATAAGGTTTCTGAGGAGTGGCTGGTAAGTTTGAACCACTGACCTTGTGGTTCAAACCGACTTTGAGATCTAATGCTTATCCCATGAGCCGTGAAGTCAGTTCTGTCTCAAGACAGAAGGTTTCCAAGGCTAGAAATCTTTACAGTAGCAAAAAGCCTCTTCGTTTTCCCACAGAGTAGCTGGTAGATTTGAACTACTGAACTTGTCGTTAGCAGTCCAGCTCATAAGTCAGTATGTTACCAAGGCTCCTTACCCAAAATAAATGAAAACATGTATCCACATAAAGACTTGTACACCATTGTTCACTGCAGCGACATCCACAAAAGTCAAAAGGTGGGAACAACTCAAACCTCCATTAACATAGGAGTAGATAACAAATAGGTGGTGTATTCATATAATGGAATATTAGTCAGCTCCCCCCAAAATACATGAAGTCCTGATACATGCTAGTCTATGGATGCACCTTAAAATATGAAGTTGAATGAAAGCAGCCAATCACAAAAGACCCCATATTATGTGATTCCATTCGTTTGAGATGTCCTAGCTGAAGATACAAAGTTTCTTTCTTTTTTAAACTTTTTTTTACTGTGAATGGAATGAAGGTATACAGTATAGATCACCAGTTTTACATTCAACAAATCGTAGACTTTGTTTCATTACAACGATTGCAATCCCCTCCACGTACCATCAGTTAACAGCATTTAACCTCTATTCACTTTAACACTTACATTCCTCCCTGGATAAAACTGGTTCTTTTTGAGGTGAAACTGTTTAAAAAATAAAAAAACTGGTTGGGTGATAGGTGCACATATTTGTGACTCTACTAAAAACTGTTGAATTGGACATGTTAATGAGTGAATACTATGGTCTGCAAGATGGATTGACACAATGTGTGCAACAATGGGCTGAAACACAGCAATGATTGTGTAGGACTGTGTTTCATTCTCTTGTACATAGTGTTTCTTTGAGCCGGAACTGACTCCACAGCACCTAACAATAACAAGAACAAAGTTGTTCTTAAAAAAAAAATAACAAAGACTGAGAGAGAGAAAGAAAAGAACAAGAAACTAGCCTATCTGGTAAAAGTCAAGATAGTGGTTTTTGGGGTTTGGCAATGGGGTTCTTGATCTAGGTAGCACAGTGATGGTGGCAGCTAGGTTGGAAGAGAATGGTCCATCCTTGGCATCTTCACCCCCCAACCCCACCCCAGACCCTCTGGCCTTCTCTAGTCTTTAGGAACCCTAAGTACTACCTGCCTCAGGGCCTTTATCACTTCCAGTGATGCTCTTCTCATTTCCAGTGATGGTCCCCCACCGCCACACACATACATACACCTTTTTTTGCCTCTTTAGATCGTGCTTATCTTTCAGGGTTCAGTGCCAACAGGACTGCCACTAGACCAGGTCAGAGCTCTTGTACCTCCTTGTACTTTGTCACTCATCACAGCTGATAATTATGTCTCCCTGTGTGATTACAGATTTACTCTGTTCCTTACTGCTTCAAAGTCCACTGGTGGGGGCCACATCTGCTTTGCTTGTTGTGGAACCCCAAATCAGTACACTCAGCTCCTATTTGCTGTTCTTCAGGGAAGGAGAGAGATGGGGCGGAAAGAAGAAAGAAGGGAGGAAGGGAAAGATGGAGAGAAGAAAGGAAGAAGAGAGCAGGAAGAGAAAAGAGAGGAAAAAAGGAGAGGAGGAAGGAATGAAGGAAAGACAGACCAGGGAAGGTAGGAGGAGTAGGAGGTCAGAACAGGGGGGTGCACCCGGAGGAAGGAAGAAAGTGCAGGTCCATAGGTTGTACAGTGGGTGTGCTGCCTCCTCAGGGGTGCCCATCCTGCCCAGCTGAAGAGCCTGTCTAGGAGGCTCACACCTCCCAGCGGATGTTGATGGGTAGGGAGGAGGAGGGTGGGTACCACCGGAAGTCCTCAAGTCTTGGGTTGCAGTTGACTCACACATCTCTGATAAAACCAGAGATGTATCCACTAGGGAAAACAGAGCCCCAGGCAATTAATTTTAAATTGCTGAATGATCTCTCACAGCTGGTGATGGAATCCTCTGTGTCAAATAGAAACTGCTCATTGACGTCCTCCACCTCAGGTGGTGCCCTGGGCAAGTGCCATACCTGTCATACCCTAAGACCATTCTAGATAATATCAGTACTCACAGATCAGACGCCAGCCAGGTTCTCCCAGGCTCTCAGTGAAACAATGACTGATATTCTGAATGTGGGAGGGGTTGATGTGGAGCAGGCCAACCCAGTCCAGAAGTCTGGGGAGTCTTTCCAGAAGAGGGGTCTTTTTGGCTGGGCCTTGGAGTTTGAATAGTAGTTTTCCAAGGAGGCAATTTAGGAAAGGCTTGGTACAGGAAGGTAGGTTGCAGGAACCACAAACATCTGATGTAGCTGAGTTACATTGGAAATTGAGTCTGATGAAACCTTGGTGGGGAGATATGGACTCAGTATTGTTGTTATTGAATCGAGTCTGTTGCTACTCATAGAGACCTTGTGTAGGGTTTCCAAGGAACAGCGGGTGGGCTTGAACTGTCGATAATGTGGTTTGCAGTCCAGTGCTGATCCTACAGTTCCACACCAGTACTCCATGGACACAATACTGCTCCCAAAACTGAGTCAAGCTCCAATTGAGAGAGAGCCCTAAGGGTGAGGAGTTTTAGGGCAGGCATGGGGTTGAGGGAACACTCCTAGTACTGCCTACCTCTGTCTGCCCTGCTTCCTCCCAGGACACAGGTGGGGAAAAGCCAGTCTCAGGAGGGTGTGAGCCCTTGCTCCTTGAGTTCAGATCCCTTTGTACAGATGGGGAGAGTAAGGTGGATGACAGAACCTAGCCTCATATCTGGGTCAGGCTTGGCTCCTGAAGCCTCTAAGGGCAAGGGACAGGTCCTTCTGAGAATTGGGCACCCCATAGACAGCCTCTGAGGCCAAGTGCTAGGGGTACCATGGGGCCACCCACGGAAAGTGCAAAGTAGAACACAGACCCAGACCTCCAGGTGGACAGCTGTGGAATGGCTGAGCTTCCTTCTCCCAAAAGCTGTTTACTTGCCCCTTCCTCTCCTCCTTGACAGCCTCAGCCTGGCCCAGAGAAGGAATGCTAGCTGCCCTGAGTGCACAGCAAGAATGTGGCATTGGATCTCAGCCAGGAAGTGGGAAAGGGCTCCAGGAATTCAGATTAGCTGGTGCCCAGACTGCCTGGGGCAGTGCTGTTCTCAGAGGAAGACAGCAAGGCTGTCTGTGCACAGGCTCGGGAACTGGGACTTGGTTTGGTAAAAGGGAGCCATAAAGGGTGTGTGAAGAGAGGAGCATCAAGTCTGTTGTTAGAGAAGGGGACTGTACATTATAGATGGGCTCTGAGACAAACTCTTTTTGGTTTCCCTCTGCTGTTGGTCAGGAAGATGTCTGTATTAGAACTTTGAGTGTTATAATAATAATTATAATAGTAGTAAAGAGAATAATAACCTACATGGCTCTTTCACTTTTCAGATGCTCTATAATTTGATTTGTCCCCATGGCAACCCCAAGAGGGAAGCAGGGCAGTTCCCTTTAGTCCCGTTTTATAGTTGTGGGCCTTGAGGCCAGTGGGGGAGGTTGGGGGCCTACCTGAGAGGTGTTGCTTACTTCCCCACCTTGTTGTTGTTGTTAAGTGCCGTCGAGTAGATTCCGACCCATAGTCACCCTGTATAGGGTTTCCAAGGAGCAGCTGGTGAGCTTGAACCACTGACGTTGCATCCATTTACCTGTAGCCCACCAATTCCCAAATGGGTGAGGTGAGGTGGTGAGCCCTGTCTGGGAACCTGTATCCTTCTCCCTTCTACAAACAAACAAACAAACAAACAAAAACCCACTGCTACTCACAGCCACCCTGTATAGGGCTTCAAAGGCTGTCTGTCTATGGGAACAGAAAGCCTCATCTTTCTTCCTCAGAGATACTGGTGGGTGTTTCAGCTGGGCCCCCCTCAATTACCCTATGAGGCATGGGTTTCCCTGCCACCTGCCTGGAGCTCAGGCAGATGAGGGGACCTGCCAAAGGCCACACCCAGCTAGGAGGAGGTGAAGCTGGGGCATGTGTCTGACATCTATGTGACCCTGGGCAAATCACTTTAAGGGAAGGTCCTTGGTCTTAGAATCTGTGAAATGGGAGTACAAACCTGCCTCTGGGGCTGGTGTGCAGATGAAAGATGAGTGTGTGTTGCCAACTTAGAATGCCACATAGAGCCAGTGTGCCAGGGATGCCAGCTGTTGTTATGACTGGTTCAGTTCCCAGAGAAGAGCTGGGGCACTTGGTGGGCTGGGACAGGGACAAGGGAGGGGACAGGGAGGAGAAGAAAAGGATGGTTTATGGTTTAGCTGAGCTGCTTGGCCCCAGCCTATTGCCAGGGGCCATCTGAGCCTGGGACAAAGGACAAAGTGCAAGGCTGTTTAAGTTAGGCCTCTCCCTGTCATTCTGGGGGCACTGTGTCCTGAAGAGCCACACCTGGCCCACCCTGCTGAACCCGAACGAACCCCAATCCTGTGGGGTGTATACAGAGTGTTAGCCATACACACATACACACACACACACACACACCCTTGAAAGTGCTGAGGGAGCTGACTTCTGGTGTGTGAGGACAATGTTCAGAACCCCACCCCACCCTCTGAGCTCAGCTCCTTAGGACTCAAGGTCTGGGAATTTCTGGGGGAACCCCCTTGCGACTGCCTAGAAAACTCTTTTTGGCATCCAGAGAGAGCCCTTTAGTTTGGTACCACCTGCCCTCTCTGGGACTCAGTGTGTCCATCTGGGTATTGGGGCCGAATGGCTTCAAAAGGCTTCTGAGGACTGAAGATGGAGTCTGGTTAGTCTGGGATTGTGCAGTGGTGGGTTCTCAGGACCCCAATTTCTCTGCTCTCCATCCCCCCGTGGATTGGGATGACCCTATTGGATCCAGACACCAGGTTGCCTGGGCCACTGGGCTGGAGACCTGAGGTCTAGGTGCCCAGGGGGGCGGTCTCGCTTGAAGCGGAGCAGAGGGTAGAGGCACCATCTGGTCGCCCCCAGCCCCTGGAATGGGTTATGTGTGCGCCCTCTGGATCTACAGATGAGCGCAGCAGGCCCACTCCCCAGACTCGGGCTCAGGACTCAGCGTGGGTACCGACTGCCTGTGTCCGCTTGTGGGGCGGGCTCTTATCGGCGGGTTCTCAGAGACAGGCTAGGCGCCTCCCGCTGCCCGGTCCCGAGCCCGGCAGGAGATAAGCCTCCTGGCTGGCCCCGGGTGCGGGTCCAGCGCTGCCCGGGTCCTCGGGCGGGTCCCGGGCCCAGCCCCCACCCCGCCTCTCTCCGACCCGGCCTCCTTGGCCCAGCTTCCTCTCCATAAAAGGCGAGGTTTGGGAGCTCCCTGGGAGTGGGGGGGGGGGGGGTTGCTGCCGAGGGGGAGGGGCGCTGGGGTGCCCAGCCCCCGCTCCACCCTCCCACCTCCCGGGGCGACTCCGGCCGGTTCCCCCTCCTCCGGGACCGGCCCTACAGCCTAGGCTGTCTTACTCGGCGTCCCCGCCAGCGACGCTGCTTGGCCCCATTTTGCATTTGCAGATACTAAGGTGCTCTGCGGGGCTGGGGGGGATTCCCAAACCTGGGCAGGACCTTGCCACTTGGCTGGGCGCGTCCCTACAATAGAAGCAATAGTTCTACTCCATGCGCCGGGTGTGTCCCCGTTAGTCCTTCCAGGGCTGGGGGCCCCTCCCGGACTCCTCCTCCTCGTCTGTGTCCTTGGACACAGCTACATTGGCGTACAACCTGTTTCACAAATGGGGGCGAAGTTGATAATAACTGGTTGGTGCAAATGTGAAGTTTGCCACTGCCCGTGGCCTGGCGAAGGTTGAGGGAGGAAGCGGGGAAGGGGGCAGAGTTCGTTTCCTGCCTGGTACCCCCACCCCCAGAGCTGAAGACTGGGGTTATGGGTCGGGTGAATCCCCGCCCCTCCCTGCAGATCGGCCTTAAAGAACTGTATTTGCCAAGAGGCAAACACTGGGCGCTCAATAAATGCCGTCTTTCTTTTCCTCCCACCCCTTGGGAACGTGAGTCATCTGGATCTTGACCCAGGGCTTCTGGGCCACTGGGTGTCACTAGGCCCCACCCAGGCCTGCTATGTACCCTTGGCAGGAATCGGTTGGCTCTGGGACTCAGTTTCCCCTCCCTGGGGCCGGCCAGGGGTGAGGGGGAGCCGACTGGGTTGGGAAGTTGGGCGGCCTCTCTGGGTCCCGGGTCCGCAGATCGTTTGCCCCAGGCGGGCTGGGCCTCCGCCGGCCACGTCCCCTGCCCACAGGCGCCATAAAAGGCAAACGGCAGCGGGTCGCGCAGCCAAACTTAGTCATGCGGCCCGCGGGCCGCCGGCCGCCTTTCGGCAGCAATTTCCTTCATAACTTCCCGTTTTCGCCGGGAGGCTCGGGGAGGCGTGGGCGAGGTGTAGCCGGCCTTTCGAAAGGCCCTCCGAGGGGCGGCTGGACTGGGGCTAGGGGTGCCCCCGGGGAAAGGGACCCTGGGGAGAGCCGCCCTGGATAGGGGACGTACTGCAACGCCCCCTCCCTGCCTCACCCCGCCCTCAGGAATGAGTCTGAGGCTTCTTAACCCCTGAATTTCCAGGGGAAGGGGTAGTGAGGAGGAGGGGCTGAGCTCCTGACTGGCCCAGAGGGGAGTTACCTTCAAAGTCCAGCCTGTGAAATTTAAAAACACACCGGATCCAACATCCCTGCCCATATGAATCAGTAAAATTAATGCGTGGATTACTACACAGTCAAGGCAAAGAAAGGCATGTTTCCCATAGACCCTAAATGAGTCACAGAACACCAAAATCCAAACCCCGTACCGTGTACTTCCTCCCAATTCACCTCGACACCACGTACTACTGAGCTGAATAGCCCCATCGAATTTTCCCAGGTATAATCATTATCTGGTCAGTCTGCTATTCTTTTTCCCAATGCCACTGGATGGGTTCCAACAGGTTAGCAAGTAGAGACAAAATGCGAAGAAGCCAGCCTTAAAAAGAGGTGATAAGATGTGGTTCCATTTCTACCAAGTTCAAGAACAAGCAGAATGTATCTACTGTTGATAGCATTTAGGATACTGGTTCCTTCCTGAAAAGGAGGCAGATACTGACAAGGAGGGAAGGGTGAAGGAAAATAGTGGCTACATGGCTGTATGATTATGTTAAATGTTACCCAAGGTGAGTGAACTTTACTGTATACAAAGTATCCTCAATACAGAATAGTAAACAACAACCTACAAAGGACACTCCCTCATACTGTATTTAGGACAGGTGTGGCTCTGTAGGATAAGCACTGGAATGAAAAGTTGGTTTGAACTACAAGGTAGGTGGTTCAGACTCACCAGTCACTGCTTGGAGACCCATTCAGGGTCTCCATGAATTGGAACCCAGTCACTTGACAGCACTTAAAAATAACATGGGTATATGGACTACTGGTGTGGCATTGTAGGATCAGAACTGGACTGTGAAACTGCTACTTGGAAACTCTATACAGGGCTGCTATGAGTCGGAACCAACTCGATGGCACTTAACAACAACAAAACATAGGTATAAAGGCAGAAGAAATCCTGATGAAAAGACCCAGTTTCTGGTCTGGGAGGGGGCAGAGTGAAGGGAAGGGATAATGGGGGTGTGCACTGAATCTGATGTCCTGTACTTCTTTAAGAAAATAGTTGTTACGTGTGTCCTTGTATCACTTGACTCATAGCGACCCCATGCACAACAGAGCCAACACCACTTTGTCAGTCCATCTTATTATTATTATTATTATTTTTAAGGTTTTTATTGTGGATTGAGTGAAAGTTTTCAGGGCACATCATCGGTTTCACATTCAAACATTCATATACCTTGTTTCATTACATTGATTATAATCCCCTCCACATACCATCAGTTAACAGAGTTTCTCTATATCCTCTTTAGCTTTTTTTGGGGGGGAAACAGTCCATCTTATTGAGGGTCTTGCTCTTCTTTTCTTATCCTCTACTTTCCCAAGCATGATGTCCTTACCCAGGAATTGGTCCCTCCTGAGAACATGTCCACAGTATGAGAGACAAATTCTCCCCATTCTCATTTCCAAGGAACATTCTAACTGTACTTCTGCCAACACAGATTTGTTCTTTCTTCTGACTATGGTATATTCAATATTCCTCAACACCGTAATTCAAAGGTATCAATTCTGCTTTGATCTTCTTCAAAGCTTTTTTCCTTCATTGTCCAGCTTTCTCAGTGTGACAGCTTTGCTTTTTAACACTTTAGAGGAGACCAGTACAGCAGATTTTCCCAATACAAATGTCATTTGATTTCCTGACTGCTGCTTCCATGAGTGTTGATTGTGGATCCAAGCAAAATGAAGTCCTTCACAACTTCAATCTTTTCTCCATTTATTGAGATGTTACGGAATGGTCCAGTTCTGATGATTTTTGTTTTCTTTACATTGAGGTGAAATCCATACTGAAGGCTATGGTCTTTTGATTTTCATCAGTAAGTACTTCAAGTGCCCTTTGAGATCAGCAAGCAAGATTGTATCATCTGCATAAGGCAGATTGATTATGAGTCTTCCTTCAATCCTGATGCCGCTTTCTTTATATAACCCAGCTTCTTCTCAGATTATTTGCTCTGTATACACATTGAATAAACAGAGTGGAAAGATATAAATACAATCCTAACACACACTTGCCCTGATGTGAAACCACAGTATCACCTTGTTTTTCTTCCGAGAATACAGAGCTAAAGAAAACATAGTCAAACAGCATTTGCTCCGTTGCTGTATACTTGAAATACCTCTTATTTTTCAAAAAGGGGGAAAAAGAAAGCAAAAGGGTCAGGGTAAGGTAGTCAACTGCTTTGACCCCAGTTTCTTTTTCTCTCAATAATCCTTTGGGGCAAGTTTATTATGAGACTGATAAGAGACAGTTCATGCAAAGGGCCCAAAGTACTCAGCATGAATCGCAGACTTAGAGGAGGTGCTCAGGAAAGAGGTCTGGTGTGGACTCCCCGCCTACACCAGCCTCCCGCTTCGGGAGGACTTCCTGGGTTGGGGGGTGGGGCAGGTAGGAAGAAAGTCTTTGGCCCACAGCTCTCTGCAAGGCCTGGTCTGCTCTGCTTATAAAGGTGTGTGTTTCTGGCAAATGGGGGCAGCCAATCCCGTGCCCTGCCTGTCCAGTCCTGTCCCCTGGGCCAGGGTCACTCCAGGTAAGAACCCAGCAGGACACAAGCAGGGAGGTCACCTGGCCTCAGATTCCAGGTGGCCGGAACTCCAGGCAGTGAGAACATGCTGGTGTGGTAGATGCCAGCCAGTCAGGCCCTGAGCCTACCCAGGAGTACTGTTTGGGGGAACATTACCCAGATGGCTGTGGGCGGCCAGGGAGGAGGGCTGGGGTTAAGAAAGGGCAGCCGGGAAAGGAAGCGGAAGAGGGAAGAGAAAACGAAAGGAGTGCAGGCTGCTCTCCTTACTTCGGAACATCCCGTGTGTTAGGCACTGCACCCAGGCGCTGGGGGAGGGGTAAACCTCTCAAGATCCTAACTGGGGTTGTTAAATGACCCAAAACAGCAACGATAAGCGGCTTGGCCAAGGACACCCAGCCGAACAGAGGGTCAGGAGGATGTGTGAATAAGACTGCGGACGGACGTGGTTGGGGATTTGGAAAAGGAGGGACCAGAACCCTCGGTAGAGGGCGAGAAGGAGGGGGACCAAAAGAGGAAGGAGAAGGAGCGGAGAGAACCAAGGCTGGCGGCCTGGAACCGAAGAGGGCCGGCGTGTGGAAGGGGCTGCTCTGCCCGCCCTCTAGTGGAGAACTCTCTGTAGTCGTCCCTAGCCCCTCCCCCTTCCAGGAAGTGGGAGGCCGCTGGCAGGAATGGGGTAAGGAGAAGGGGTCCGGGCACACAGATGAAGGGACAGTACATTGGCGGGGGCGGGGGGCAGCCTCTCTTAGTTCCAGTGCCGATACAGTCCAGTTCCCCTAAGCCTTGAAGTCCCTGACAAGTTCCAGTTCAATGCATTAGAAATCTAACCATGACAAAGTTACCAACAAGCACCCCTTTTCTGCCCTCCCCATCTCCCCCTCAGTCTTGGGAGGTTGAGCTCTGCCACACCTGGGGTTCTCTCCTGCTATTGGGCACAAGCCTGGGCCACCCACTCTCCAGACAGCCCAGCCCCCACTCCCACCCTTTGTGTATAGGGACATTCCTTGCCCCTTTTACAAATGGAGAAACTGAGGGCTTCATACCTCAGGGACCCAGTACTGGGCTCACATTGCATGTGTATAGGAATGCAGACCAGCATGTCCAGTTCATGCAAATACAGGCACCTAGGGTCTTGTTTTGGGGCACCTGTGTGCTGGTGGTGATTGTGTGACATCCATTCAGTTCTGATTCAGGGTTTCCAAGACAGTAAATCTTTCCAGTAGCAGAAAACCTCCTCTTCCTCCCAGAGGGTGACTGGTTGGTGATCAGCCCAGCTTGTAATTCACTAAGATACCAAGTGGAGGTGGATGGAACTCAACCTTCCAGAATTTCTGGAATCTCCCAGGGTGATAGACAGGAACTGTCTGGGTGACCCAGCCCATTTTTGCTAGAGGACCCTGCAAGCCATCACTGGGAACCTCACCTGGCAGCCTCCCCTCACTGTTAGCCTCCTGTGCCTAATGAAGCTCAGATGTCTGCAAGTTCCAGGGACACACATGTCATCTTTGACCCAGGAGAAAATGGCTGATGGTGTTATCTCCTCAGTGCCCAGCCGAGCCTCTGTGGAGCTAGATGCCTGTAGGGAAGAGTAGAATATCCACTGAAGAGCGGATTACCCAGGAAACAGGATTACCCAGGAAACAAGTGGAGCGAACAATTTCACCCGAAGACCTGGCGAAGCCCATGTGCAATTTGTTCACCATAGATTAGCAAGTAAGCACATGTAAGCTTGTGTTTACCTTGCTTCCTAGGTCCTCAGTTCCTATCAGGGATTGTAAACTTGAAAAGAGGCTTTGGTTCTGTAGGAAAGTCCTGTGGGGTTGGGGGAAAGGCAGATGCCAGCCAGACCCAGAAGCAGAATCTTTGGTGTGGTGAAAAAATGTGAAATTCTGCATTCCAGATGAGTAAGTAAGCACAAGTAAGGCCATGCTTACCTTGCTCCTTGGCTTATCTGATTGAACTTGTGCTGGATTGATAGCTGTAGGCATTCATTCCCAGAGTCAGAATTAATGTGTTAGGAAGTAGCTCCAAAAACTGGCAGTGAGTGACTCCAACAGTTAGCTTGGTTGGTTGGCTGAAATTTCAGCCCATCTACAGCATCTACTCAGGGAGGACTAGATGCCAGGAAGTTCCAACCAGAATCCAGGGGAATAATACACAGGGGAATGATCACATTTGCTTCCTCAACCAACATCACCCTGGTGGATAGGACATTTTCCTTTCATGACACCTTAAAGAAAATTGTTAGTAAGGGTAGCACCTTCATCCCCAAAGACTCTGTCGACAGGGATGAGGGCCATGCTTCATTCATGTGGGCTCCCTGATCCCAGAATGACAGTGTTGATGGAACCTTGAATGGCGCCTTGAATGGCTGACCAGCAACTCTTACCCGATAGAGACAAGGTGAGTGGATTAGTGAGTGTATTACTGTTATGGGTACAAGGATGCGGTTGCTTCTAAAACGTTTTTGACATGCAGGTATTTCTTCTGATAGAGGCTAACTGATTTATGGTGTTGTTAGGAATGAGGTAACTGGGCCACATACTGATGTATTAGTATTTAATGGGAAAAGAGATGAGTATGTTTGGTCCTGCTAACAAAAGTTGGTGGTTCAAGTCCCCCCAGAGGGACAGTCTATTTCTGAAAAATCAGTCATTGGAAACTCCATGGAACATTGCTCTACTCTGACACACATGGGATCACCTTGCGTTGCAATTGACTTGATGATAACTGTTGTTGATTTGTTTTTTCAATGGAGAAATTCTAGGCTCTGTGTGGCAGTAACCTGTCTAAAGTCGCCACAGAAACGAGTTTCAGCCTCTCACCTAGTTTCTAGATTCAGACCATAGCCCTGGATTGAAGGGTCAGTCAATGGATGTCCCTGAGGCAGGGCACCCAACACCATCTTACTGGGTATCCAACCACTCTTTGGAGTCCACACCAGGACTCCTATATATATTATACCCCAAGAAAACCCTATGGAACACTTTTACTCTGTAACACTTGGGGTCCCCATGAGTTGTAATCAGCTGCACAATAATGAACAAAGGTTATCTACAGGCAGACCTCAGAAATATTGAGAATTGGCTTCCATACAACTGAAATCAAGTGAAGCACATGCATTTTTGGTTTCCCAGTGCATAGAAAAGCTGTGTTTACACTAGACTGTTATCTATGAAGTGTGCAATATCATTACAAAAAAGATTGACCAAAATGGGACACAGGGACACAAAGTCAGCACACATTGATGGAAAAACTGGCATTTAATAGATTTGCTAGATTTAGGGAGTCCTGGTGTGGCGCTGTAGGATGAGGGCAGGACCACAAGGTCGGTTTGAACCACAAGGTTGGAGGTTCAAACTCACCAGCTGCCCCTTGGAAGCCCAGTACAGGGTCACTACAAGTCGGAACTGATTTGATGACACTTAACAACAACAAACAACATCAAGGCTTTTAAGGTTGTAAAAAAGAAAACCCTGCAGTATCTTTAAAGTGCAATAAAGCGAAGTGCAGTTAAATCAGGTATGCCTGTGTACAAATAAGGTAAAACTAGCAAAAACGGAATAGTTCCTTCTCTTCTTCTTCCGCCTTCCAATTTTGGGCCTAGAATTCAGGGTGGGGGACAGGGGGAGATTCAAGAACTTGAAGTGAGAACAATGTCATCATTTATTTTCACTAAGTTCCACCTAAAATGTAGCATTCCGTGTTCCTTTCTGTTTTGAACTTAGTAACAAAGCCCAGTAACTAACAGAATGCCTGAGACTTTAATTAATAGAAACCACAGGCGTTTTCATTACCAGTATGGAGCAAGGGACATCCTGAAATAGTTTATGTTCATCACTATCTCAGTATAACAACAGTTAACAAACGGCTTAGTTATCATTACTTACCATTGAACACATTCATAAAGAAATGGGGCATGCTGTGCCTCTGTAGGCTAAGCACTGATGGCTAACCCCAAGGTTGGTATTTCAAGCCCACCATCTCTGGTAGCGTAGTGGTTACGAATCGGGCTGCGAACCTTAAGGTCAGCGGTTCGAAACTACCAGCTGCTCCGCGGGAGAAAGATGAGGCTTTCTACTCCCGTAAAGATTTACACCCTCGGAAACCCTGTACAGGGTTGCTATGGGTCGGAACTGACTCGACGGCACTTAACAACAACAACAGCATCTGCTCTGCAAAGAAAAATAAGACTTTCGACTCCCTCAAAGATTTACTGTCTCAATATATGTTGGAACTGACTCCACGGCACACAACATATATATTGCAGTTTTTAAAAAAATCAACACATAATTATATATATAATTATCATGAAGTCCTGGTTGTGCTGGTGATGTGCCATGGAGTCGGTCCCGACTCATAGCGACTCTGTACAGGGTTCCTGAGGCTGTAAATCTTTACGGGAGCAGAAAGCCTCATTTTTCTCCCGCTGAAAGCTGGTAGTTTCGAACTGCTGACCTTAAGGTTTGCAGCCCGATTCGTAACCACTACGCTAAGGAAAAGTAAAATAACTGCTAACTGCAACATCGGTAGTTCAAACTCACCAGCGGCTCCTCGAAAATCCTATATAGGACAGCACTCAATAATAATCATCATCATAGCAACATTATGAAAAATACCTCCTATAAGGTACTACATCACGCATTTGTTGCATTCGTTCTTGCCATCAACCGCATATCGACATAGTTTATTTTTGAATTCTATTAACTTCACTTTATGCATTTAAAAGCGTGGTTCTCAGAAGGAGTCCTAAATGTCACCAGATGCAAACCTACGCACACGGGTCCCCGGCACTCGAAAGGTTAAGAGTCCAGAAGTTCCTATTGGGCGAGTCCAGTAGGAAGCTGCCGGCAAAGGGCTCTGGGAAATGTAGTTTGCATGCTCCCTCAGAACTGAGAGGACCTGCGAAGGGTGGGCTTAGAGCTGGGAGACAATAGCTCTAAGATCGACAGACGGGCCCGGGGGAGGAAATTCCCTAGATTCATAGTTGGTTCGCCTATCCCCGCACTGCTCATGGGTAGCAGCTCACACGATCACACAAGCCGGGGTCCACACACACGCTTGTCTATTTTGCACCGGGCTGCATGTGGGCCCTGCAGTTTACACTTGCGGCTCTTAGCTAAGTTCTCGGCAATAATGATGTGGAACCCTGGCTACAGGTGCCCAGTGGGGCGCGTGTGCAGGCTGATAAGCCCTCCCCCTCTCCGTAGAAAGGCCCTGGCGTGGGCGCCTGCATGGCCACTAGGGGATGATCTCGCGGACAGTAAGCAGCATTCGGACCAGAGTCACAGGGCCGTGGCCGAGTGACTTATTGTTCTCAATGAGTGCGCAGCTGCGGCCTCGGAAGTGAGTCAGCAGAATGCCTGAACGCTGGGGGAGGAGGGAACGGGGGAGGTGGGGCTGGTGGCAGAGGGTGCCCCGCCTAGCTGGGGAGGAGTCGTGCCCATGTAGGTTCCACCCCGGACCCCTGCGGAGTGACGGGCACACCCACCCAGCGCTTTCCTCTCTTCCCTGGATTTCGCTGGGTAACAGCTGCTTAAAGGCCGGGCTGGGGCACAGGGAAGAATGGGTAGGGTTGCTGCCAGGGATTTTGGGAGGGAGAGAGGGAGCCGGGGACCAGATCTCTCAGCCACAACCTTAGAACCTGGCCCTTAAATTGGGTGTGGACTGTTTTAGCATTTAATCTCGGAGCTCCCAGGATTCTTCTCGCGGGGCTGAGAGAGAAGAATTAATTGGTCCTGCCCACGGAATAACTCCGAGGCTCCTCTGTGAATAAAGAAAATCATCCTACAAGCAATTCCCAAGCGAGGCTTCTGGTTCCGTTTTCTCAAGCACACAATGGCACTTAAGACACCACGCCACCAATGAGTCGCGCGGGCGTCCAGTTCTGACCAAGAACCACGCTCAGCTGGTGCACCCTGGGGTGGCCGGGCTGAGAATGCATATCAGTAAAGGCCCCCACACAGGCCAACTCCAACGGCCCTTTTGGGGATGGCCATCTGCGGAAGACAGGATCTTAGACCCTCCTAAGAGCCGGCCCCACCCAGTTCGGGTCCTACCTAGGAATGCACAGCCTTGGGGACCCGGGTCTCTCACTGCCCTGGGTTGTTAGATTTCTGGCGGCCGCCAGGTGTCGCGGGAAACGCGCCCGCTGCGCCCGCTGGGCGGGGTCCAATGGTCCTAGCAAAGGGGCCCCTTGGGGAGCCTATCCCAGACCCGTTAGAAATCCTTTGGAACAAAAAAGTATACTGGTTCTGACGGTGCAAAATAAAAGTTGAAGCTTAATCTGAAGACTACCGGTCATTATAATTGATCATCGTTTCTCCGAGGCGGAGGGTTGGGGGTCCAGATTTCTAGGCGGAGGTTTTGAGTTCAGAGTAGGGGTCTGAGAGTCCTCAGGCCTTGGGGTGTCAATTGGCCTGTGGAGGAGGGGAGACTCAAGAGCAGAGACAAGAGCGTTGAGTGTCACGTGGTGTAGCAGGGGGACTTTGGGAAAGGGGTCCTCCAGTCCCTCGCTGGAAGCAGAGGTGGCAAGGAGGAGGAGGGGATTCCGGAAACCACACCCTACAGGAAGCCTCCATCCCCACCCCCAAAACCTGCTGCTGAAAATGGGGGAGGGGACCCTGCCTGCGGAACCAGGAAGCCACCACTAGGAGAGTTTGCACAGGAAGGGGGACCGGAGTCTACGAGAGTGCAGGACAAAGGCAACCCCCAGCCACACCCATAGTTAGGGCTCCCCAGCCCGGGCCCAGCCTGGATTCTAGACCCTCGTCGGGAGGCAGTCCCCTCGGTGTTCCTCCCCCCACCACACACACACACACACACACACACACACACCATCTGCAGGTCCGGCCACGCCCCAATCCCCGGATTGGTCCATTTCGGTGGGACCACGCCCCCTTCCCTGCACAAAGAGATTTGTTCCTAGTTTTCTAGATTCCTGGGAGACTTGGGTGGGGTCCCCAGTTTGTAAGCCCCCACCCCACTTGGAATCCGTTTCAGAGTCGCGGAGGCGCTGTCCGATTCACAGCTGCCTCCACCCATTAGGTTGTAACAGTCACTCTGAGCACAATTCCTTCCCCATCTCTTACCTATCCCCCCACATCCCTTAGTGCTAGGGATGGGCTCCTTTGATATGATTTGATTGGGAAGCTGTTATGATGAGAAAGCTGAGACTCAGAGAGAGCAAGTAGCCTGCCTCAGTCACAGTTAGAGCCTACCAAAACCAAACCCCCTGCGCTGAGTTGATTCCACTCACAGCAACCCCATAGGTACCACAGCTTTCTTCTGGTGGGGTTCAAACTGCTGACTTTTTGGTTAGCAGCCAAACATTTAATCATTGTGCCACCCAGGACATACTTTTAAATATGTTATTAAGTGTGGTGGAGTCAGTTCTAACTCATTTGTTGTTGTTATGTGTCGTGGAGTCGGTTCCGACCATAGTGACCCTATACAGGGTTTCCGAGGCTGTAAATCTTAATGGAAGCAGAAAGCCTCATGTTTCTCCTGCGGAACAGCTGGTAGTTTTGAACTGCTGACCTTAAGGTTCGCAGTCTAATCTGTAACCACTACACTGCCAGAGCTCCTTTGTTCTAACTCACAGCTGCCCTGTATATGGTTTCTGAGGAGTGGCTGGTGGGTTTGAACTGCTGACCTATTAGAAGTCCGGTGCTTATCGTACAATACTCAACTGCCATCAAGTCACTAGCGACCCTAATTAGGGTTTGGTGGTAGTTGGTGGTTATGTGCTGTGGAGTCAGCACTGACTCATAGCGACCCTGTACAGGGTATCTGAGGCTATAAATCTTTACAGGAGCAGAAAGCCTCATCTTTCTTCCGCAGAACACCTGATAGTTTCGAACTGCAGACCTTGAGGTTTGCAGCCCAACTCGTAACCACTCACTACCAGAGCTCCTTATGTAGGGTTTATGAAGCTATAGAAAGCCCTGGCGATCTGCTATTATACAGATCACAGCCTTGGAAATCCTAGGGGGAAATTCTACTCTGTCCTATTGGCTTGTTTTGAGTTGAGTGGACAGCAGTGGGTTGGGTTTGGTGTTTTAGGCACTCATTTGTGAAGTAGTTTGGCTCCTTTCAGTCTAATCACATGGAGACCCATCTATGCTGATCCTGGTATCAATAGTTGGTTCCTGCTGTATTGCTTTGTAATGTTCCATTGATGTACTTTGTTTATCCCTTTCAGCTGGCCTCTGAATCCTTTACAAAAAATTTTTTGATGTGAAATGCACATAACAAAATGAGCTGTTTTACAATAAATAACTTGGTGGCACATCTTCTGTGTCATCATCACTCTCTATTTAGCTCCAAACATCATCACCCCAAAAGAAAGCCCATTAAGCAGTCACGTGCTAGTCCCCTGTCCCTGTGATCTTTCTTTCTCTAAGGATTTACCTATTTATTTCATTTAGATGGAATTATACAATACTATAAGTGACTTTTTGTGTCTGTTTTCTTTCGCTTAGCATAAGGTCTCGAGGTTCATCCACATTGTAGTATGTATTAGAACTTCATTCCTTTTTATGACTGTAGGGTCAGCACCGAACTGTGAACCATAAGATCAGCAGTTCAAACCCACCAGCTGCTCCTCAAAAACTTATACAAGGTCGCTATGAGTCGGAATGGACCTGATGGCACTTAGTAATAATACCCCATTGTACCTACATACCACAATTTGCTATTCTATTCATTCACTGATGGAATTTGGGCTGTTTCTACCTTTTGGCTGTTGTGAATAAATGCTGTTATGAGCATGTGTGCATTTATTTGTATTTGTTTGAAAACCTGTTTTCAGTTCTTTGGGGTACATATCTAGCAGTTGAATTGCTAGGTCATATGGTAATTTCGCTTTTAACTTTTTGAGGAACCACCAAAACAGCTTTTCCAAAGCAAATGCATCATTTTTCTTTCTCCCAGTAGCGGATGAAGGTTCTACTTTTTCTATGTTTTCACTAATACTTGTTATTTTCCTTTTTTTGGAGGTCAGAGTATTTATTATTTTCCTTTTTTAAAATAATGACCATTTTCCCAGGTATGAAATGGCATCTCATTGTGGTTTTGATTCGCATTTCTGTAATGACTAGTGATGTCCCTGGGTGGGCAAAGATTACTGCTAATGCTTAAATACTAAACTACAAATTGGTGGTTTGAATCTACTCAGCAGATTCTACTATAGAAAAAGGCCTGGTGGCAATCTGTTTCTATAACAATGACTGTTTGTCAAAAGTTAAAATAATAAAGACCAGGTTTACTGGTCTGATGAACTTATCAGACTATGGCCTTAGTCACCTTTAGCCCTTTAAGCCACCCCTATGGTTTAACTTTCAACCAAATGGTAGGTGTATAGATGAACAATAGCAGGAGGGAGGTACACATTCCTTAGAACAATCAAACATACCAGGTCAAAAGGGGGTCAAAAGGGCAGTATTTGTCCAGGGAGAAAGCTCAGAAGACTGGGTCAGGAAGGAAAGACAAATGGAAACTGGAAACAGGGAGGAAGTGGGAAGAATGTTTTGACATTGTGGGGGTTATGTTGTGATCAATGTCATAAATCAACATGAATATGAATTGTTGAATGGAAAACCAATTTGCCTTATAAACTTTCACCCAAATCACAACGAAAAGTTAAAAAACAAACAAAACACTAATTTAAAAAAAAACTTTTTTATTGTGAATTGTATTTACAGAGGAGATCATCAATTTTGCAGTTAGTAACTCATATATTTCATTTCATCTCAATTATAATCCATTATTGTAAAATCACTTATCCCACTTCCCCCACCCCCTCAGACGTGGACCCATACTTTGCTCTGCCCCTCCTAATGACTGTAAGCCTGGATTGTTCAGGAAGGAGGAAGGAGATGAAAAGGTCTTCTCTGTTTTGGGCTCTATCCTAACAATTCAGGGGAAGTTTGCATTCTACTTGATGTAATATACATGCACTTCCTTTTCTTTAAACGTAATGCAGTGATTTCCCCACAAATTTCCAGGTACTATTGTTGCCTGGGAAGCAGCAGGCTGTCAGGGTTCATAGACAGGGCCTGCGTCTCTCTCCAGAGAGGCTGCTGGGGGTGGAGTTGGCTAGCATGGTAGATCCCTATAGAGAGAGGGCTCTTTCCTTCCTGGAGACAAAAGGTGGCCGGCTGCAGCCAGAGATAAGGGAACAGGACTGAAATGACTGCTCCCAGCTGGGAAGGGCATGTTTCCAGCAGTCTCTGAGCCTTGGTAGAGTCCTGATGTGGTGCTGTAGGATAAGCACTGTACTGCTAACCACAGGTCAGTGGTTCAAACCCAGGAGCTGTTCTTTGGAAACCCTTTACAGGGTTGCTATGAGTCAGAATCAGCTCAAAGGCACTTAACAACAACGGAGCCTTAGTGAAAGGGGGACTACCGAACCCCTGGGAAATGGGGGCGGCCCCTACCTGCCCTTATTCCCTCTATGCTGAGCTTACCAAGGAGGGGATGCATCTCCGTCTCTTTAAACCCTAGAGACAATGATCATCTTGGTTCTTGAAGTCCATGATACTGAGAGAATGGAACTTGGACTCTTCTTTACCACTGAGTACTGTTCTTCTTAGTGTCCAGTCCTGCACCTGCCTCACAATTATTGTTGTGTTTGAGCCCATTGTTGTAGCCAATGTGTCAGTACATCTCACTGAAGGGCTTCCTCTTTTTTTTTTTTTGCTAATTCTCTACTTTATCAAGCCTGATGTTCTTCTCCAAGGACTGGTCCCTCCTGATAACATAATCAAAGTTAAGTGAAATGAATCTTGTCATCCTCATTTCTAAGGAGTATTCTGGTTGTATTTCGTCTAAGAGATCAATTTCTTCTGGTAGTCTGTAATATATTTAATATTCTTTGCCAGCATTATCATTCAAAGACATCAATTCTTCTGTGGTTTTCTTTATTCATTGTTCAGTTTTTGCTTGCATAGGAGGTGACTGAAAATACCATAGCTTGGGTCAGGAGCCCCTTAATCCTCAAAGCGATGTCTTTGCTCTTGAACACTTTAAAGAGGGCTTTTGCAGCCGTTTTGCCCAATGTAATACATTGTTTGATTTCTTCGCTACTGATTCCAGTGAACATTGACTGTGGGTCCAAGCCAAATGAAATCTTTGACAGCTTCAATCTTTCCTCTGTTATACATGATGTTGCTTATGGGTCCAGTTGTGAAGATTTTTGTTTTCTTTATATTGAGATGTAATCCATTCCGAAGGCTGTAGTTTTTTATTTTCATCAGTAAGTACTTCAAGACCTCTCTGCTATCAGCAAGTAAGATTGTGTCATCTGCGTATCACAACTTGTTAATAAGACTTCTTCTATCCAGCTTCTCTGATTATATGCTCAGCATACAGATTGAATAAATATGGTGAATTGGCTAAAAGGCATTCGATTATTCAAAGTCATTTGACTGAGTGGATCATAAACAAACTATGCATAACACTGAGAAGAATGGAAATTCCAGAACATTTCATTGTGTTCCTGGTAGACCAAAAGGCAGTAGTTCCAGCAGAAAAGGGGTACACTATGTGGTTTAAAATGAGAAAAGGTGTGTGTCAGGGTTGTATCCTATCACCATAGTTTTTCAATCTGTAAGCTGACATTCTATCACTGATTTGATTTCAGTACTATGTTGTTTTCACTGCTGTGGTGTTAGAATTAGAACTCAAGTAGGATTGGCCCTCTAACTTTGCTCTCTTTTCCTTTTTTGTATCCTGCTTTTCTATATATATATGTTAGAATCAGCCTGTCAATTTCTACAACAGTGCCTTCAGGGATTAGGCATGGGATCCTATGAAGTCTAAGATCTTTGGGAAGCACAATTTGGGATGCACATTGCAATCTTAAACATACTGAGTCTTCACGAGTGGCTGGCCATCTAAAGTGCAACTATTGATCTCTCCCTGGGCAGTGGAAAGAAGTGTGATGAAAATTGAAGATGCTTGGAGTCAACTAGTCCAGTAAACCAGTGGAACATGCAAACATTAGTTACCACGATTCTGAGATCATAAGAACTAGATGGTGCCTATCCTTGCTTGGAAAGGGATCAGGTTAGAAGGTCCTGGATAGAGTGGAGGAAAATGTGGAGCAAATATATAATATGCATATATGTGTGTGT
>NW_006408552.1:14810881-14814263 GCF_000296735.1 Chrysochloris asiatica | reverse complement strand
GGAATTTCTCTCAGCAATAGTGTGTAGGTTTCAGTATGCAGAGCTTGCCTATTTTCTGTTAAGATTATTCCTAAATATCTTATGATGCTATTGTAAATGGTAAACCAATAACTAGGTAATTCTGACTCATGGTGATTTCATGTGTGTCCGAGTAGAACTATGCCCACTGGGTTCGCAATGGCAGAGTTTTCAAAAATAGATCACTAAGCCTTTTTTCTAAGGCATTTGTGAGTGGACTCAAACCTCCAATCTCTCGGTTAGCAGCTGAAAGCATTAACTATTTGTACTACCCAGGGACTTTGTAAATGAAATTATTGATTATATTTCACTTTCCTACTCTTTGTTGTTGTATATAAGTATATGGTGTGAGGTAGGAGTTGAGTCCTCCTGCTCCCACACCTACTACGTATATCCTGTTGTTCCAGCAGCATTTGTTGAAAGGACTTTTCTACGCTCATGAGATTGTTTGGGGGACTATTATGGAATGAACTGTGTCCTCCCAAAATATGTACTGTAAATCTTAACCTCTATGCTTGTGGTTATAATCCCTTTGGGACTGTTGTTTTTGTTATGTTTATGAGGCAGAGTTAGTGTAGGGTGTGTTTTGAGTCAATCTCTTACAAGATATAAAAAATAGCAGAGTAAGCACTCAGATCTGGGGGAAGAAGGTATAGCTGCCACACTGCATGAAAATAAGCAAGGAGTCAAGAATGAAAGCTGAAGAGATAAGGACCTTCCTCTAAAGCCAACAGAGACAGAGGCTTCTGTGAGAACTGGTGCCTTGAATTCAGACTTCCAGCCTCCTAAACTGTGAGAAAATAAATCAAATAAAGTCATCCATTTGTTGTGGATCAGTTATAGCAGCACTAAGTGACAAAGACACACTTTCATGAAACAGTTAATGGTCAGATATATAGGCATATTGGCATTGTTGTTAAGTGCTGGTGAATTGGTTCCAACTCATAGCAACCCTGTATAGGGTTTCCGAGGAGTGGCTGGTGAGCTTGAACCACCAACTGTGAGGTTCAAACCGACTGTGCAGTCTGGTACATTAACCCACAGAGCCACACCAGGACTCCTTATATAGGCATATGTATATGTCTATATCTTGTCACATAGTGGATTACCCATCGGGCTGCTAACTGCAAAGTCAGCAGTGTGAATTCACCAGTGGCTCTGAGGGAGAAAGATGAGGCTTTCTGCTCCCATAAAGGTTTACAGCCTTGGAAACCCTATGCAGGGCCGCTGTGAGTTGGAACTGACTCAATAGCATACAACCTTTACCATATATATATATATATATATATATATATGCATCTATTGCATCTAGGTGAATGTGTACACATAAATCCATATATATAATAAAATTCATAGGTGATATTTCTTAGACATAACCAACACCTCATATGATTGGACTTCTGGGTTTGAAGGACCTCAGTCTTATGGGACATCTCAGTCAACTGATTTAGCTCATAAAGTTATGGTCTACATCATACATTGGTAAGTATTATCTAGGGTCTTAAAAGCTTGTAAACACCCATCTAAAATACCATTACTGGTCTCTACTCATCTGTACAAAAAAGACAGAAGGGTCCTTTTTTTTTTTAAATCAACTGGAACCATGGAGGATGTCGAAGAGAAGAAAAAGAAGGTTCCTGCTTTTCCAGAGACCCTCAAGAAAAAGCAAAGGAATTTTAAAGAACTAAAGAAAGAAAGAAGTTTGCCCAAAAGGGGCTTCAAAAGCAAGGAGGAAGCTTATCTATGAAAAAGCCATGCACTATCACAAGGAATCCTAGTGTGGCACTGTGGGTTAATGCACCAGACTGCTAAGCCATTTGAACTGCAAGATCGGCAGTTCAAGATAACCAGTTGCTCCTTGGAAACCCTATATGGGGTCGCTATAGGTCAGAATTGACTTGATGGCACTTAACAACAACAGATCACAAGGAATATTGGCAGATGTACAGAAGTGAGATTTCAATGGCTAGGATGGCAAGAAAAGCGGGCAACTTCTATGTACCTGGTGAGACCAAGCTGGCCTTTGTTATCAGGATCAGAGGTATCAACCAAAAGGTTCAAAAGGTGTTGCAGCTTCTTCACCTTTGCCAGATCTTCAATGGTACCTTTATTAAGCTCAACAAGGCTTCAATTAACATGCTGAGGATTGTGAAACCATCTATTGCATGGGGGTACCCAAACCTGAAGTCAGTGAATAAACTGATCTACAAGCGTGGTTATGGCAAAATCAGTAAGAAGTGAATTGCCCTGAAAGATAACACTTTGATTACACATTCTCTTGGTAAATATGGAATCATCTGCATGGAGGATCTGATTCATGAGATCTATACCGTTGGGAAACATTTCAAAGAAGCAAATAACTTCCTGTGGCCCTTCAAATGATCTTTTTCCTGGTGGTGGAATGAAGAGAAAGACCATCCATTTTGTAGAAAGTGGAAATGCTGGCAACAGGGAAGACCAGATCAACAGGCTTATTAGAAGGATGAACTAAGGGGTCTACCATGATTATTTTTGTCGTCTGTTCAGTTAATAAAACAGTAAATGTTCTCAAATTTAAAAAAAAGAAAAGAAAAAGAAGGAAACAAAAAATGAAGCTAGTCTACAGGACAAATAGTCTGCATGAAGCAGTGCTCATCTGCCCTGAGACCTGGAGAACTAGCCGGGGCGTGGCTACCACTTCCAACCATTCTAATCAGGGCCCCAGTAGATAGATTGATAAATGAGAGTGAAATAGGCAACAGAACTTCAAATTCCTAAAGATATAAACAGAAGTATGCACTGGACTGTGAACCAAAGATCAGTGGTTCAAACTCACCAGCTGCTCCTTGGAAACCCTAAACAGAGTCACTGAGTCTGAACCAACTTGACAGTACTTAACAACAACAACAACAACTGGACGGATTGAGACTGGAGGACTCCCCAAGCCTATTGCCCTGAATACTCTTCAAAACTTGAACTAAAACTAACCATGAAGGTAGCTAAATAACAAAATGACTTAAAAAATAATGAATATCACCTTTAAAAAATACAAAACAAAAACCTATATGAGACCAAAGGGTAAACAAGTCTTTAAAACAAAGATGAAAGTGCAAGATTAATGGAAATGAAACAACCAGAAGTGAGAAAGTTCACCAATTGTAAAGAATGTAACCAACGCCTCTGAACAACGTGTGTAGAAATGATCCAGTGGGAACCTAAACTGCTGTGTAAACCTTCACTGAAAACACAATAAAATATTATTATTATTATTATTATTATTTTGTATTGTGAACTAAGTGATAGTTTACATGGGAGAACACTGGCTTTATACCATTGTTTCATTGCAATGATTACAATCTCCTCTGTGCATCATCATTCAACAGTA
>NW_006408552.1:14808419-14809461 GCF_000296735.1 Chrysochloris asiatica | reverse complement strand
ACACAATCAAAAGCCTTCACGTAGTCAATAAAGCACAGGTAAACATCCTTCTGATATTCTCTGCTCTCAGCCAAGATCCATCGAACATCAGCAATGATATCCCTCGTTCTGAATCCGGCTTGAACATCTGGAAGTTCTCCTGTCAATGTACGATTATAGCTGTTTCTTTACCTTTAGCAAAACTTTACTCGCATGGGATATCAAAGATACCGTCCGATGATTTCAACATTCCACTGGGTCACCTCTCTTTGGAATGGGCACAAATACGGATCTCTTCCAATCAGTCAGCCAGATAGTTGTCTTCCAAATTTCTTGGCATAGATGAGTTGTGCTGCCTCACTTTCTTGAAAAATTTCAATTTTTATTCCATCATTTCCTGGTGCCTTGTTCTTGGCCAATTCCTTCAATGCACCTTGGACTTCCTTCCTCAATATCATTGGCTCTTGGTCATATGTTACCTCTTGAAATGGTTGAACAATAACCATTTCCTTTTGGTACAGTGATTCTGTGTATTCCTTCCATCTTCTTCTGATCTAAAGAACAGATTTGATACATTAAACAAGACTGAAGACCAGAAAAGTTGTAGGATGACATCAAGAACATCATACAGGAAGAAAGCAAAAAGTCATTGAGAAGACAAGAAAAGAAGGAAAAGGTCAAAATGGATGTCAGAAGAGACACTGAAACGTGCTCTGCAGCATAGAGATGCTAAAGCAAATGGAAGAAATGAGGAGGTCCAAGAGCTGAACAGAAAATTTCAAAGATTTTCTGTTCGAGAAGGTAAAGCCAAATATTACAACAAAATGTGCAAAGATCTGGAGTCAGAAAACCAATAAGGAAGAACATGCTCAGCATTTTTCAAGCTGGGGGAACTGAAGAAAAAAAATCAACGCTGAACTTTCATTATCAAAGGATTCTCTGGACAAATTACCTTCTCTGGATAGGGTCCCACATTCCACTTGTGCTCTTCTCCCTTGATGGTCCTAGCTAGGGTCCTCTGTTTCTAGACTGTGAGATTAACTGCTCCCAATATTATTATTAT
>NW_006408552.1:14794499-14807458 GCF_000296735.1 Chrysochloris asiatica | reverse complement strand
AAAAATATATATATATTTGTATTGGTTTGGGTGAAAGTTTACAGAGCAAGTTGGTTTTCCAGTCAGCAATTCATACTCACTTGAATTGGTGACATGGCTTGCAATCCCCATGGTGTAAGAACACTCTTCCCACTTGCTTCCTGTGTTGCCCATGAACATTCATCCTCATTTCCTGTCCTTTTCTGCCCTCTGAGCTTCTTGCCTGGGCAAATGCTGCCCTTTGGGTCTCATGTGGTTGATTGTTCTAAGGAATGCATGATTCTCTGGTGTGATTGTTCATCTTCTTAATCTGTTTATGTTTAGTTGAAAGTTAAGCCATGGGGGTGAGTTCATTTCCAGGCCTAAAAAATGTTGAAGGGCCATAATCTTGGGGTTCCACTAATCTCTGTCAGACCAAGATGCCTGATCTTTTTGTGTATGTGTGATTTTGAGTTTTGTTCAGCATTTTTCTCCTGCTCTATCCAACACCTCCTCATGTGATCACTTTGAGAGTGGGCAGCAGTAGTGGCCAGGCACTGTCTAGTTCTTCTGGTCTCAGGGTTATGGAAGCTAGGATTCACATGGTCCATTAATCCTGTGAACTGATTTGATTTTCTTCACTCTTCTTTGCTCCAGACAGGGTGAAATCAGTAGCTAGATCTTATGTGACCACTCACATATCCACTCAATCTGGAGGAATAGACAAATAGTGTGTGATGAAACCACAACCATATCTGATTGTCTTTAGTGGTAGAGTTAGTTCAGCATTTTCCTCCTGTGACAGGTTGAATTGTGTTCCCTCAAAATACATGTTGAAAATCCTAACCTCTAGACCTGTGGTTATCATCCCATTTGGGAATGAGTTGTCCTTAAATTAGTGAGGAAGGATTATTGTAGTTGTTGTTGTTAGATGGCCATCGATTCAGTTACAACTTATAGCAACCCTGTGCACAGCAGAGTCCTGGTGTGGTGCTGTGGGTTAATGCACCAGACTGCAAAGCTGTTTGAATTGCAAGGTCAGTGGTTCAAGCTTATCACCTGCTCTTTGGAAACCCTATACAGGGTCACTATGGGTCGGAATCGACTCCACGGCACTTAATAACAACAACAACAACAACAGAACGAAACACTGCCTGGTCCTTCTCCATCCTCACAATCATCATTACACTTGAGCCCATTGCTGCAGCCACTGTGTCAATCTATCTCATTTAGGGGTCTTCTTTTTCCCTGACCCCTCACTTTACCAAGATGTCCTTCTCCAGGGACTGGTCCCTCCTGATAACATGTCCCAAGTATGAGAGAGCAAGTCTTGCCATCCTGGCTTCTAAGGGGCATTCTAGTTGTTCTCCCAACACAGATTTGTTCTTCTGGCAGTCCATGATACTTTTAATATTCTTCTCCAACACCATAACTCAGATGCATCAATTCTTTCATGGTCTTCCTTATTCATTGTCCTACTTTTACTTGCATATGAGGCAAATGAAAATACCATGGCTTGGGTCAGGCACACCTGAGTCCTCAAACTGACATCATTATTCTAGAACACTTTAAAAGAGGTCCTGTGATGCAGATTTGCCTAATGCAATACAAATACCATCATTTGATTTCTGAACTGCTGCTTCCTTAAGTGTCGATGGCTGATCTGAGCAAAATGAAGTCTTTTCTCCATTTGTTGTTGTTGCTGTTAAGTGCCATAGAGTCAGTTCTGACTCATAGTGACCCTGTATACTGGTTTTTGAGGTTTCAAATCTTTGCAGGAGCAGAAAGTCTCATCTTTCCCTGTGGAGTGGCTGGCAAGTTGGAACTGTGTGGGCTTTTTCCATTTATCATGATGTTGTTTATTGGTCCAGTGGTGAGGATTTTTATTTTCTTTGCATTAATGTTCAATCCATACTGAAGGCTGTGGTCTTTGATCTTCATCAGAATTTTAAGTCTTCTTCTCTTCCAGCAAGCAAGGTTGTATTGTCTGCATAGCTCAGGTTCTGATGTCACGTTCATCTTCATAGAATTCAGTTTCTTGGATTACTTGCTCAGTATACAGATTAAGTATGGTGAAAGAATAAAACGCTGGTGCACACCTTTCCTGATTTTAAACCAATTCGATGTCTCCTAGTTCTGTTCACATGACTGCCTCTTTATGTACAGTTCCTAATGAGCACAATTAAGTGTTCCTGAATACTCATTCTCTGAAATTTTGTCCATAGCTTGTCATTATCCACACAGTTGAATAAGCAATAAAGCACAGGTAAACAGCTTTTCTGGTATTCTGTGCTTTCAGCCAAGATCCATCTGACATCATCAATGATATCCATTGTTCCATATCCTTGTCTGAATCTGGCTTGAACCTTTTGGCAGTTCCCTGTTGATGTACTGCTGCAGTATATTTTTGAATTATCTTTGGCAAAAATTTACTTGCATGCAATATTAATGATATTGTCTGATGATTTTCCACATTCCCTTGGGTTACCTCTCTTTGGAATGGGTACAAATATGGATCTCTTCCAATCAGCTGGCCAAGTAACTGTCTTCCAAATTTTTTGGTATAGATGAGTGAGTGCCTCCAGTGCTCACTATTGTTTTTTGAGAGATTTCTATTTGTAGTCCATCAATCCCCAGTGTCTTTTCTTTGCTAGTGACTTCTGTGCAGCTTGGACTTCTTCTTATAGTACCATTGGCTCTTGATCATATGCTACCTCTTGAAATGGTTGAACATAAATAATTTCTTTTTGCTACAGTGGAATCCTGGTGTGGCACTGTGGGCTAATGCGTCAGACTGCAAAGTCGTTTGAACTGCAAGGTTGGTGGTTCAAGCTCACCAGCTGCTCCTTGGAAACACTATACAGGGTTGCTATGGGTCGGAATCAACACAATGGCATTTAACAACAACAACAACAATGACCATTTGCTTTCTTCCTGTATGATATATATATTTTTAAATGTTTTATCATGAATTATGTGATACTTTACATGGGAGAACATTAGCTTTACATCCATCTTATAATTTATAATTTCATTGCCATGATTACAATCTCCTCCATGCATCATCAACCAACCAAAGGGTATACCCCACAAGCCTGCCCCTTGGTCGTCAGCACACAGCCCCTCTCCCTCTCTGGGTCTAGAGTCCCCAGCCGCTCCATCTCTCTACATCATCGTCTCTGCCTCCATCTCTGGCATCACTGTTTCTCAGGGTAGGGTCCCATCCTCTGCAATTCTCCCTTGATGGTCCCAGAGACCTCTGCTCCTGGACTGCAAAGTCAACCACTTTCCTCCTTTTGCTATAAAATGTCTACCTTTACATTTCCAACCCTCACAGTCAGTCCTGATAGCAATTATTCACTGTTGTACCACTAGAGACCTATCCCCATCTCCTTTCATAAGCCCCGCCTAGACAGATTGGAAACTACTCAGTGGAGATTCTACTTTCCTGGGCGCCCTCTGGATCTAGGCTCCCTCTTTAAAGCTTGTAAGCCAGTCACTTCTTGCCTTTGTAGCTCCCCTATTTTGGGTAGCCAATGTCCAAATTGCCCATCCCTGTCTACTCTGTGTACTGAGGGGTTGGGAATAATCCTTGCTGTAAAGATGTTACCTCTTTTGAGCTACTGCATCCATAGGTGTAGGTCAAGTTCAGCAAATTATATCAGATTACTCTTTTCTTCCTCTTTTCTTCTTCTAGTTGAGCTCTGATCATCCAGCCATTGAAGCCAGGTCAAGTGGGTATTATCTACAAGTGTGGGTGTTCTAGTGCATATGCTCTCTCTTCTTATCAGCTGGACTCTTCACTCTCCACTCTAGTCCTCTGTGGCTATGTCACTGACTCTGGGCCCAGGAGTCCCTAGGTCTTGTCATACTGCTGGCCAACCAGGTCTCCACCCGGGTTCACAGGAGTCTATTGAACGTGGTAAGACTTAGCTTGCAGTTTCATTGCTGTTTTTCCCTCACTTCCCCGTGTCAGTGACTGACCTGGTTACCAGTGAGACCTCATGTCTGCTCGTGTATTCTCCTTGAGTCTTAGTCTTGGAAGGGGGTTTGCTCTGAGGGGACCCGACCACTTGCCTTGATGTCTCCTGGGTGAGCAACTTGCTTGTTCTTGTAGTAGTCAGTTGGACTTTCGTTATTGTTTTTTTTATTTTTCCTGTCGGTCTTTCTGTCCAGAATTATCTTCTGTTCTTATAGCCGCTCCAGGCTAGTCAGCTTGTCCTTTCAAGTGGAGACTGTATGATATTCTTGATCTCATCCCACATCTCCTTTGGTCTTTGGTCATTAGTGCCAAATGCATATCTGTTCTTGAGATGATGTCTAAATTCAGGTGTGATATGTTCAAGGTCATATATTGGCTTTCATGGACTTGTTTTCATTTTCTTCAGCTTCAGCCTGAAACTTGCATATGAGCATTTAATGGTGTGTTACATAGTCTGCCCCTGACCTTGTTTTGGCTGATGATAATAAGTTTTTCTACCTTCTCTTCCCACAATTGTAGTCAATTTGATTTCTGTGTATTCCATCAGGGGAGGTCCATGTATATAGTTGTTTTTTGTTTTTATTTATTTATTATAAGTTTTTATTGTGAATTATGTGGGTATAGTTGTTTTTTATGCTGTTTTAGAAAAGGTATTTGCAATAAAGAAGTCATTGGTCTTGCAAAATTCTATCAATGGATCTCCAGCATCGTTTCTATCACTAAGGCCATATTTTCCAGCTGCTGATCCTTCCTCTTTGTTTCCAGCCTTTGCGTTCCAATTGTCAGTAATGATCTATACATCTTGATTGCATGCTTGATAAATTTCAGACTGAAGAAATTAGTAGAATTCAATTTCATCATTCCTGGAATCTGAATAATAGTGGTATTAACTGGTCTTCCTTGTAGGGGTATGAATATTATCCTATCACAGACAGCATTATACTTCAAGATATATCTTGAAATGTTCTTTTTGATGATGAATGTGCCACCATTCCTCTTCAATTTGTCATTTCCGGATAGTAAACCATATAATTGTCATATTTGAAATGACAGTTACCAGTCCATTTTAGTGTAATAATGCCTAGGATATTGATCTTTATGTGTTACATTAATCTCTTCTAAGATATAAAAGAGCGGATAAAGCAAGGAAGCTCCGATGAGGAAAGGTAAATGTCATGTCACATTAGGTTTCCAAAGAACCAAGAAACAGAAACTGAAGGGATGAAGACATTCAGAGCCGATGGAGAGAGAAAGGATTTCCTTGGATGTGTATTTTAACCTCCTAAACTATGGAGTCCTGGTGAGGCACTGAAGGGCCAGCACTGGACTACAAACCTTAAGGTTAGCAGTTCTAACCCATCAGCTGCTCCTTAGAAACCCTATAAAGAGTTGCTATGAGTCAGAATTGACTCGAGGGCACACAACAACAAACTGTGGTGCTGTGGAGTCCTGGTCTGGTGTTTCAGACCAGTTCTGGTATGGTGCCATAGGATAAGCACTGGACTGTTAACCGAAAGGTTGGCAGTTCAAATCTACCAGCCCCTTCTTGGAAACCTTTTTCAGGGTCGCTATGAGTTGGAACCAACTTGATATCACTTAACAATAACAAACTAATGTACTGTAGGATAAACACTGGATTGCTGACTGAAAAGTCAGCTATTCAAACCCACCAGACACTTCTCAGAAACGCTATACAGGGTTGCAATGAGTCAGAACTGACTCCGTGGCACTTAACGACAGACTATAAAAAATACATTTCTGCTGGTTGAAAACACCCACTTGAAGGAGCTCTGGTGGTGCAGTGGGTTAGGCATTGGACTGCCAAAGCAAAGTTTGGCAGTTCAAACCCACCAGCTGCTCTGTGGAAGAAAGATGAGAGAATTTGCTTCCGTAAAGATTTTCCACCTGGGAAACTCTATGGGGCAGTTGTACTCTGTCCCACTGAGTCACTATCCATTGTTACCAACTAGAAGGTAGTGGGGTAGTGGTTTCTTGTGGTATTTCTGTTATAGCAGCACTGGATAACTAAAATACCTCCCTTATGAATTTCAACCACCCATCCTAGTAAGGGCCTGTGATGGCTTGTCACCTGAAGTCATAGGGCTCAAATTGCAGTAGATCTTAGCTCCATCACAAGATGCTATGTGGGAGGCATTAATAAGAAGCACATATATTCATATATTGTGATTTAAAAACATTTTGACAATTTCAGTGTAATTCGTTTCCTTTGTAAGCCTGTGTGTTCAAGTTGAAAACTGAGTTAGTGTTCATAAGTTACCAAAAGTCTAATTTAGATGATGGTGGGAGGATATGAAGGCTGGTGCCCTGGCAGCCATTTTGTGACCCCAAGGGGCTCAGCCTGAGGGCAAAGCTGACTCAACAAGGAAAGCACAGTGAGAGCTAGGGATGTTCCAGGGTCCTTTCCCAGTGACACTTTCTTGAGCTGCAGAATTAACCAGCCCTGGAAACTTCCCCTTTCTAGCTCCTTATTTCTTGGTCTTGTTTTTTAGACAGTTAAACCAGAGGTTTTCATTACTTGTAATTGAGGGTATCATGACGAAAAGAGGGTGTTCCCAAAGTAACCAGGGGATGGCCGAGGGGAATATGAGTGCTCTTCTGTACCACCTCGGTGTGAGTCAGAAGTGCTCCTCTGGTTGGATAAGTTTGCAAAAGTTGCACTGGCTGAAGCTATGCTTTCAGCCCACAAGAAAGCCACCCACTCCCAATCATGTAGGCTGATGAACTCCCCAAACTAGGAGGAAGGGCTTATTCAAGGGAGCCGGAGCTGATTCACCCACGCATAGGTTTTGTACAGGATACAACCTGTGCAATTGTCCATGGAGGCCCTGAGAGAGGCCAACTGGTGGAGTGGACCCTGACAGGGCTTCATGGAGGGGCTGTGGTGGGGCCTCCCCCTCAGCCCCAACCACTCATCCCCCAACACGCACATATAAGTAGAGACATCATTTCTTACTGCTGATGTGACTTTGTCTATGACTCTGTCCCCATCCCAGGACCCTTGTCAATGCCTGGCTCCTGTACAGCATCCTGGACCCCTAAGCTGAGCAGGTGACAATGCTCATAAATGTCCTGGTATAAGCGTTTCCATATCCCGGTCTCTGGTCTCTGTCCCTAGACATCAGAAATGCTATGCATTGCAGGCAGATCTCAGCATCAGGGCCAAGCATTGGGTTGGGGGCCAAAAACCCACCAAGGGAGCAGTCAGGGTCTGCAGCCCCCTTGGGGGCATGAGGTCATATGGCACTCCTGAGAGAATGTTGACCCAGGAAAGGCCTGGACAGCCAGGACTGGAAGGCGAGGGAGGGTCTGACTCAACTAAGGGTCCTCTGACCTTCCACCTGTTCTGTCTTGCTTGGGGCTGCCTGGTTTCTGGGGGCCACAGAGTGTACTCAGAAGGGTTCATAGAGATCTCCATTCTGTTAGGCCTACATGGAAGAGGGAGGGCTGTGACAGAGAAGACAGATACAGTCCTACCCCCAGGGTCACAGAATGGCCAGCTGCAGAAGGAGGGCCATGGGGCAGAGACACCAGGGTTGCCTGGGGCCGTGACAGCCAGTGGCCACATCTGCCAACTCGTGAGACATCCCTGAGTCTCCAAACTCTCCAACGTCTAGGAGGCTGCCCAGCTGTGATAGGGATGCCAGACGTGTCTACACCTGCGCTGTCTAGTAAGTAACCACACATGGCTTCTGACACGTAGTAATTCAATCACAGAGGAATCAAAGCTCAGTTCCTCCGTCATAGTAGCCTCAATCCTAGGGCTCAGTAAAAACCCCTTACTTAAATAAATATGGAGTCCTGGTGTGGAGCTGTCAGATAACACGCTAGACTGCAAGATTGGTTTGAACTACAAGGTCAGAGATTCAAACTCACCAGCCACTCCTTGGAAACCTTATACAGGGTCACTATGAGTTCAAACCGACTCAATAGCACTTAGCAACTAAAATAACTTAAATAAATGGGAGCATCGTGGCTCCATAGGATAAGCACTGGACTTCGAACCACAAGATTGGTGGTTTGAGCCCACCAGTCACTCCATGAGAGAGAAATGAGGCTGTCTGCTCTCACAGAAAAGATAGAAAGCCTTTGGAAACCCTATACGGAGTCACTGTGAGTTGAAACTGACTCCATGACACTGAACAATTGCAACATACTACATAAACATGTATGTTGTGTGTGCTGTAGAGCCGTTCTGCATCTTAGTGACCCTGTATAAGGTTTCCGAAGCTGTAATCTTTCCTGTTCTTTGCCAACACTGTAATTCAAAATGCATCGACTCAACCTCAGTCTTCCTTATTCATTGTCGAGATTTTGCATGAATATGAAGTGACTGAAAATACCTTGGCTTGGGTGCTGTGAAGAATACTGAAAGTACCATGGAAGAACAAACACATCTGCTTTGGAAGAAGTATGGCTGGATTGCTCCTTAGAAGTAAAGATGGAGAAATTTCATCTCTCGTACTTCAGACATGTTGTCAGGAAGGACCAGTCACTGGACAAGGACATCATGCTGGGTAAAGTGGAGGGTCAGAGAAAAAGAGGAAGCCCCTCAATGAGATGGATTGGCACAGTGGGAGAATCAATGGGCTTGAGCATAACAACAATTGTAAGGATGGGGCAGGACTCGGCAGTGCTTTGTTCTGTCTGTAGGATGGCTATGAGTCAGAACCAACTCAACAGTATCTAGTAACAACAATCTTTATGGAAGCAGACTGCCATATCTTTCTCCCATGGAGTGGTTGGGGAGTTTGACCACCGGCCCTGTGGTTAGCAGCCCAGTGCTTAACCCACTGCACCACCAGGGCTCTTTATGTGTTCAATAGTCATGTGTAACTTGTAGTGATCATTCTGGACAGAGCAAATGATGGAATGTTTCTATCGGACAGCCCTAGGCCAGAGGCCCTATCTGACCACTGGGATTCCCAGACCTGTGTGAAAGATGCCAAAGCTCTCATCTGTGCCTAGTGAAGGAGCCAGGAGGCCAGAATACAGGCTCAGGGCTTGGGAGGGGGTGTTTGAACTGGGTCTTCAGAGTGAGCAGAACATGGGAAGGTGATGAATATAGGGAAGGGCATAGCAGGTTGAGGGTCTAACCTGTGCAAAGGCACTGAGGTTGGGAAAGAGCTGGGGCTTGGGGAGCTGCAGCCCCACATAGTTGGAATATAAGGAAGGAGGTGGGAAAGAGGAGTCAAAGTCAGACCAGAGTGCACTGGGAGCAATGGAGGAGGTGTGAGCTAGGGAGGGGCATGACCAGATTTGCCTTTTCAGAAGCCCACTGTTATGAAATGAGTTGTATGCCCTAAATGGTAAGCTGATGTCCTAGCTTCCAGTACCTGTGAACATGGCCTTGTTTGGAAAGAGGGTCTTTGAAGATGTTATTCCCCACCCCAGACTGTGGCCCTTAGTCACCTTTCAGATGAACTCAACCCCATGGGTCAACTTCCCGCCGAACAACAGATACATTTATTATGGTAACAATAATACTAGGGAGGTACATACACTTTAGAATAATCACTCATTTGAGATCCAAAGGGCAGCCTTTACCCAGGGAGAAAGTTCAGAAGGTAGGAAGGGATAGGATAGAAGAAGGAATGGAAAAACAGGAAACTCAGGGAGGAAGTAGGATGAGTGGTATTCCCTTCTGAGGGTTACAATCAATGTCTTGAAACAAACCATGTATGAATTGTTGAATGGAAAACTGATCTGTTTTGCAAACCTTCATCTAATTCACATTAAAAAAGTTAAAAAAAAAAAAAGGAAACATGTTCTCAGTTGACACGGTGTTGTACTGGAGCAGAATGAGTCCTAATCTTGTCTGTCTAGTGTCTTTATAAACATAGAGATGCAGAGGAAAGAGGACTGCTGAAGACGTAGCTGAGGGTTGGAGAAATGCACCTATAAGCCAAGGAATGCCTAGGATTGCACCCTATCTTCAGAAGATAGAAAAGAGGCCTGGACCACATTCTCCCCCAGAGCCTCAGAAACAATCAATATGGCCAATACCCTGGTCTTGGACTCCCAACCCCAAGAGCTGAGAGACAATGAGAGACAATGAAGTTCTGTTCTTAGGAGCGCCCCACCCCCGGCCCCGTTTATGATATCTGGTTACAGCAGCACCAGGACATATGCATACATCTCCCTGCGGGAGGTCAGAGGGCCCAACACAGCCTCAGAACTTGTTGCATTGGGGACGAACAGGTGCCTCCCCTCAGCAGCTGGCTGTGTAGTTGAGTGCATATGAGGAAGCTCAGGGAGGAGTGAATGATGTTGCCATTGGACACTGGGAGAGCCTTGAAGAGGGAAGCCAGGGCCTGGGAGCAGGCGTAGGAATGGAGGCCAGGTGCGAGAGGGCTCAGGCTGGGCATCAGGAGTTGGTCAGGTTTCTGGCAGGGTCCTTTTGGCAGGCGCTGGGCTCTGCCCAGGGTGCTAATGCCTTCTTAATTAGCCAAGCACTTGCCAAGCACCCGCCAACACAGCCTGACTTTCCAAATCCTGCTCAGACCTTGGCGCTGGGCCTGGGTCTGCCATATCCTATCATCAGCTTGTGGAGGGCCAGGTGGGGCATCCTGGACCAGGAGATGGCCCAGTTCCCCCTCAGGAGGATGAGAGAAATAGAAATGATTTTTAAGGACACAGACCTCTGGAGCTGTGCTTGGCCACACCACTGGTAGCCTCTTATTCATCCTACTGAGATGTCACTGCCTTTTGGAGGCTCTCCAGGATTTCACAGGCAGCTCAGGATGCCCCAGGCTTCACAACCCAGGACAACTCACCAGGTGAGTTATACCTTGAGGATCCAGGGACAGCTCATACTTGGCACTTGCCTTTGAGTAGGGGAAACTTGGGGGCTTTGAAAATCTGATATAACATGAGCTGGAACCTACCCAAACTGCATGCCCCTCCTTTAAAGCTGGGCCAGATCCTGTCTGATCTGCCCAGGCCTCGGTTTCCCATTTGTAGCCTGAAGACCCTAGGTGTTTGCTGGCAGAGGATGCAAGGCAATGGGGTGCAGCCTGGTCTAAAGCCTTTGCTCTGCTGTCACAGTGTCAGGAGCCACTGACTCAATGGAACAGTTGTCCTCCCAGGCCAGGCCCTGTGGGGCAGCAGGGGACCAGTTGACTCCCTCCACTGCTGGGTGATCTGAAGGTGCTAGCCGTACCAGGCTATCTGGCTCCAGAGGTCCATGGGGCAGTGACTGCTGACAAAGATATCATTCATAGTCTTCCCTAGGCTGGTCCCTGGGGACGGGCTGAGCTGATGACATCTGTGCTTTTGTAACGGGTAGGGCATTTATTGGGCTCTGAAGCACAGCTGGCCCACATTGATTATCTCGAGGTGCTGGGTCCAGAAGCTGCCAGGATGGCATTCCAGAAACCCACGGTTCCCAGTCCCTGCCCTTTCCTAGATGAGGACCGGAAGCTTGGAGGGGGTTGGGGGTGGCTGCTGTTTGCTCAGGACCACCCAGGGATCTCAACTCTGGACCACAGTTGTGCCCACAGGCAGGACCCAGGCTTTGGCATTTGGGCAGATGTGAAGAGATTCTTCCAGAAATGTAAGGTCTGGACTCACCTCAGAAAGGAATGACCAGCTTTGTCTTGTGAAAGGGAAACCCTGGACCAGGGAGCAGCAGGAGGTCAGGGAAATGGCCCCAGGGATGTGGGGAATCCTGAGGGGAATGGAAACTTCTGGAAAGTCCCATTGGCTGGGCAAGGAGGCTGTGTAGCCAGGGGAACATCTGTGGCCTTCAGATTTATTGAGTTTAGTAACGGCACATTGATTTGATTGTTAATGCTTGGTTTGGTGGCTCAAACAGTTATGTGTTTGACTACTAGCAAAAAGTTTGGTAGTTCTGACTCACTCAGAAGTACCTTGGAAGACAGGCTGGCAATCTGCCTCTAAAAAGTCATGGCCTTGAAAATCTCATGAAGTCATGAAGTACAGTTCTACTTTGCACATAGGAGATCACCATGAGTTAGGATGAGCTTAAGTTCAAATCCTGGTTCTAGCCCCTCTAGCTGTGTGAATTTATCACTTTTCTTTTCCTATCCTTCCCACAGCCCCACTCCAGGGTTGATTGATTTTTCTTTTCTTTCAAAAAACTTTTATTGTGAATTGAGTGAAGGTTTACAGACAAGATCATCAGTTTTACCTTCAACAAATCATACGCACTGTTTCATCTCAATGATTACAATCCGCTCCCTGTAACAACAGTTGTCCTGCTTCCTCCCTGTGGCTCCTGTTTCCATTCCACCCGCCTTCCCAGCCCTTCTCAGCTTTGTCTTTAAGAAAATGTTGTCCTTTTGATTCCCTAGTGAGCATACTTTTACTAGCGTTGTTGTCCCCTCTTGTAAACATTATCTACTGCATGGCTGAAAATTGGGCCACGCGGTGAGTTCCTCCTTTCCAGACCTGAAGACCGGTCGAGAGCCATAGTGTTGAGTTTCTCCAGTCTCTTTCCGACCAGTAAGCATGTCTTTTTTTTTTAATGAGACAAAACATTTGCCATTTTAATAATTTTTAAGTGTAGAATTCAGTGGCATTAAAGATATACACCATGTTGTGTTACCATCAGCACGCTCTGTTTCCAAACGTTTTCACCATGAAAATCACGTTTTACATTTATAGCAACTTGAATTGATACCAACTTTTATAAAATATAAAAACGATTCCTAAACTACTCCTCTCTTCTCTCATTTATGTTGTTATCTGTCACATCACTGTTGTTGCTAATTGCCATTGGGTTGGGTCCAACTCATAGTGACCCCATCAGGGTTTCCAAGGAGCAGCCAATGGGTTTCAGTAACTGGTGGGTCTGAACCGCCGACCTCTTGGTTAGCAGTCCAGTGCTTATCCTATAGTGCCACACCATTACATCATTATACAGATACATATCATGCTCAGTAATTAAGCTTTTATTATTATTACGCATGTAAGACATAACAACTAGAATCGAAAACCAAAAATACTCTAAAAATGATCTTTATACTTGCCCATAAAA
>NW_006408552.1:14791111-14793894 GCF_000296735.1 Chrysochloris asiatica | reverse complement strand
TCTATCGAGGATTCTAATGTGATATCTTCCAGGGTGGTTGGTAGTGTTAGCTGGACACCATCTAGTTCTTCTGGTCTTGTGGCTCACATTTCTTAATCTCTTTCTGGCTCAGTCTCCTGGTCTGAAAAATGGGGATAACACTAAGCTTGTGGGGAAGTTCAAGGAGACAAAGCTGTCAGTATAGACACAAAGTCCCTGAGGACAGAGTCCTATCAGAAGGTCTCTAGGGGACTGGTGGGAAGTTGTGCCCAGGAGTAAAGGGTCCAGCCTGCCAGAACCTAGTTTAGGAGGAGAGCTGTGAAAAGTGGGGCTCTGGAAGATTCTGTGTGGAGGAGCCATGGCTGAGAGTACAAGAGCTATCAGGAGACCCTAGATAGAGCACCTGGCCCAGCTCTGGGACTTGTAGGTAGAGGTGATGCTTGTGAAGTCATGGGGCCCCCGATGGTCAGGCTGCGGGTACTTGACTAATTAACCATCTGGTAAGAATTTTTAAAAAAACTTGATTGACTACTATTGTTATTAAGTGCCATTGAGTTGGTTCTGATTCATAGTGACCCTGTGTAGGGTTTCCGAGGCTGTAACTCTTCAAGGGAAGAGAAAGCCTCATCATCCTTCCATGGAGCACCTGGTGGGCTTGAGCCACCGACCTTGTGGTTCACATTCAATAGAGCCACTGTGCACCTAGTTGACTGTAATTTTATGTTATTGGATACAAGTTCGTTTTGTTTTGTTTTCCCCAATATTATCTAAGAGGGTTTCAAAATGTTTCTGGGAAAATTCTATTGTCTTTTTTTAAATGTTTTATTGTGAATTACGTGATATATTACATGGGAGAACATTAGTTTTACATTCCTCCTATTGTATATGGTTTCATTGTCATGGTTACAATCCCCTCCATGCATCATCAACCAACCAAGGGGCATATCCTACAAGCCTGCCCCCCTCCATTGTCTTTTAATTCCATTTCTCCATGAACTTTTTGAAGCTCCTCTGCACTGTTGCTGTTGATTTTTGTTTGTAATTGTGATTTGGGTGAAAGCTTACTGAGCAAATAATGTGATGGCCGTGTCTGCCATGGAATGTGAAACAGAAGTATCCATGGTGACCTGGGGTCTCCGTGGGACAAGTCAGCAGCAGATGGAAGCAAGACACAGAATGAAAAAAATCGACGCTAAAACTAAAGAAGCAAACAAAAGCAACTAAAATAAAAATAGGCATTTCTACATCTAAATACCTATCAATAAATATCATCTATCTCTCAAAGGAGCCCTGGTGGAACAATGATCAAGTAATCACCTGCTAACCAAAAGGCTAAGGAGCTCTGGTACTGTTGTGGTTACGAATCGGGCTGCTAATCTCGCGCTCAGTAGTTTGAAACTACCAGCTGTTCCACGGGAGAAAGATGAGGCCTTTTGTTCCTGTAAAGCTTTACAGCCTTGGAAACTCTGTACAGGGTAGCTATGGGTCAGAACCAACTCCACGGCACATAACAACAACAACCAAAAGGCTGGTGGTTCGAACCCATGATTGCTTTTCAGATGACCTACCATAGACCGCCAGAAAAACAAACAGATCTTTCCAGAATACTCCGTGGAAACCAGGATGGCCAGGCTGCATCTCTCTCTGTTACTTCGGACATATTATCAGGAGGGACCAGTCCTTGGAGAAGGCTAACATGTTTGGTAAAGTGGAGGGTTGGAGAAAAAGAGGAATGAGATGGCGTGGCACAGTAGTAGCAGCAATGGGCTTGAGCATACAATGATTGTGAGGTGGTTGCAGGACCGGGCAGTGTTTCATTCTGTTGTGCATGGGGTCCCTATGAGTCAGTACTGAGTTGAGGCAACTAACAATAAAAACAGCAGCTATGGTAAATATTGTTGTTATTAAGTGTCCTTGAGTTGGTTTTGACTCTCATAGCTACCTTGTATAGGGTTTCCAAGGAGCAGATGGTGGGTTTGAGACACTGATCTTGCGATTAGTAGTCCAGTGCTTATCCTACAGTGCCACACCAGGACTCCATGGTAAAGACTGCTGTTATTGTTAAGGGCCATTGAGTCAATTCCGACTCATAGCAACCTTGTATAGGGGTTTCGAGGAGCAGCAGGTGGATTTACATTGCAACTACGACCTTGTGATGTATAGTCCAGTGTTGACCCTACAGCACCTCACGGTGGTAAAGATGACAAGTCTGAAAATCCTACAGGGCAGTTCTGCTCTGTCACATGGGTTGACATGAAATGGAATCAACTCAGTGGCACTCAACAACAGCATCTAGTTGATTAAGTCATTTTGAAAAAGAGAGACAGGTCTGACAGGATGCAGTTCAAATACAACTAAATAACAGCACTAAGGCATAGGTAGGAGTGCTGGTGTGGTGCGATACGTTAAGGCACTGGACTGCAAAGTCAGTTTGAACCTCAAGGTCGGTGGTTCAAATTCACCAGTTGCTCCTTGGAAACCCTACACAGGGTTGCTATGGGTTAGAACCAACTCGATGGCACTTAACAACAATAACAACAATAAGACATAGGTGGAGAGCAACAAAACAAGATGGCGGATCGGGTGGAAGTGCACTAAGGAGTTCCGTCAGGAACAACACAGAATACCCAACCAAGCTGGCTCAGAGGATGGTCCCAGAACTCTGAATCACATATAAAGGAATATTTATAAGGTTGGAAGACTTACAGCTGGGGGAATTTGTAGCCGAAGCAAGAAATCCATTGCTTTCTAGTTCAGGACACTCAGCTGCTCCAGGAGCCGCCATCTTGGTTGAGACCAAGCAG
>NW_006408552.1:14762424-14788061 GCF_000296735.1 Chrysochloris asiatica | reverse complement strand
CTGTAAACTTTCACTCAATCCACAATAAAAACCTTAAATAAATAAATAAATAAATAAAAGACAGGTGGAATCCCTACCTGGTTCATTGTTGGAGTACTAATCAAAAGGTTGGTGGTTCAAACCCATCCACAGGCATCTTCTGAGTAGCATGGTGATCTGCTACCAAGACTCAACGCAGTGGTGCTTGTTGCTGTTGTATTAGGCACCATCAAGTCGTCTAATATACGGCCTGGTCATGCACCAGCCTCATAACGATTATGGTGTCAATCCATCTGGTTGGGGTCGTCCTTTTGTTTGCTGACCCTCCAGCTTATCCAGCAGAATGTCCTTCTCCAGGGACTGGTCCCTCTTGATAACATGTCTGAAGTCTCACCATTCTGATTTCTAAGGAGTTTTCTGGCTGCACTTCTTCCAGTACAGATATGTTTGTATTTCTGGCAGTCTATGGTCCTTTCGAGTCCTGGTGTGGCATTATGGGCTAATGCATCAGATTGCAAAGTCATTTGAACTGCTAGGTTGGTGGTTCAAGCTCACCAGCTGTTCCTTGGAAACCCTATACAGGGTCGCTATAGGTCGGAATCGACTCGATGGTACTTAACTACTAACTACTACTACTATAGTCCTTTTAATATTCTTCTCCAGCACCAAAACTCAAATGTATTCTTCTCTGGTCTTCCTTAGTCATTGTCCAATTTTCACATGCATATGAGGTGATTGAAAATACCATGGCTTGGGTCCGACACACCTTCATCCACAAACTGATGTCTTTGCTCTTGAACACTTTAAAAGTCTTGTGCAGCAGAGTTGCCTAATGTAAATACATCATTTGCATTCTTAATTGCTGCTTCTATGAGTGTTGCTGGTGGATCCAAGCAAAATGAAGTCTTTGACAACTTCAATCTTTTCTTCATTTATCATCATGGTATTTGTTAGTTCAGTTGTGAGAACTGGTAAGTAACAACAGACAAGGGAAAGGAGAAGAGAGATTGAAAATCTATTTGTCACATTTGAATTGAAAATTTCGATGATGAAAGAAATACAACAGAAAACATCAAAGTATCACAAATCTATAAAGTGCTACTGAAACAAGAATCCACACTTAATCTGTTTCCCAACCTCTACTTTTTTTTTTTTAAGGTATTATTTATTTATTAATTATGACTTTTCATTATAAGGAGCTCTGGTAGAGTAGTGGTTATGAATCGGGCTGAAAACCGCGAGGTCAGCAGCTTGAAACTACCAGCTGTTCCGCAGGAGAAAGATGAAGCTTTCCGCTTCCATAAAGATTTACAGGCTTGGAAGCCCTGTGCAGGGTCACTATGGGTCGGAACCGACTCCACGGCATATCACCACAAATTTTCATTGTGGAAATTTCCAAACACCCAAGAGAATCATGAAGTGAACCCTAGTGTACCCACCACCCTGTCCAGACTATTTTAAGGCAAATCCCTAAAATATTTCACCATATTTCACCCATAAATATTTCAGTGAGCATTGCCGACACGGTATGTAAATAACCACCACTGTGTCACAACAGTCCTATTTTTTGCCTATAACACACCCACATAAACAACACACACAAGCATATATTGTAAATAGTTTGCATAGGAAACTAAGTCACCTAGTAAAAGGGGTTACAAGGTATAGGAAAAAAACCAAAAACAAACCATATAATGCACACATTATTTGGGTTATCAAGAGAAACCTCATGTGTTATTAATCCCATTGGGCAGATGAGAACATTGGGGGGTGGGGGTGGGGGTGGGGGAGTGAAGTAGCTTGTGGAAAGTCTGGTACCAAGTCTGCATGCGATCCTGGACCCAAATCAAGGTCAGCTGACTCCTGGGCCCAGTTCCATGACCTCTTGGCTAGCTGCACTTTGTGAATTCATTACTGAAAGTGAATGGCTAGTTCAGAGAATTCCCCGAGGCTGCTTGTCTAGGGGGAAGGGGTCTTTTCCCCACCTGGGGTTTAGGGGCGTTACTCAGGGAATTGGGCTGCCTGGTCCTTCCTGGTGGCCTCATTTCCCCCTTCAGTGCCTGATGACTAACCTGGAGTCACTCAGACCTGGCTGAAGCCATACTTCTCTCTTCCCCTGGCTCTGTTCTCTTTCCAAGGAGGTTCAGGTGGCGCCCGGAATCCCATGGGGCCCAAGGACACAGCGTCCATGTCTTCATCCTTCCCCAGAGGGACCAAGGTGGACCTGCAGAAAGGACTGTGTGACCCACTCAGGGGGCCCAGTGTAATTGAGACCCACACCCGGAAAGGAGGAGGGTGGGATGTTTGGCATTGAGAGATGGTGCAAGGAATGAATTTTGGAAAAGGTCTTTTTTTCTGTAGAATTTATTTGAATTAACTTTTAGAAAAGACAAATGTATCATTTTTCAACATAATCTCCTTGCTTTTCAATATACTTTGTCCATATGTCAACAAGCTTTCATGTTCACATATTTATTTTATTGGTGGGGGGGATGTATACCATGAAAATGCTCTTTGCAGAACTTGCTGAGCTTTCATTCCTACAGTCTTCTCAGTGCTTTAGAATGAGCACTGGGCTGCAAGGTTGGTTTGAATCACAAGGTCTATGGAACCACAAGGTCAGTGGTTCAAACTTACCAGCCGCTCCTCAGAAACCCTACACAGGGACGCTCTGAGTGGGAAATGACTGGATGGCACTTAACAACAAACAATTGATGATAATTTAAAAAAATGAGATGACTTCTGAAATATTACATTAAGTGAGAGGAACCAGATATAAAAGAGCACATGTTATACAATTTTATTGATATGAAATATTTAGAATAGGTAAATCCACAAAGACAGAACACAGGTTGGTGGCTGCCAGGAGCTAACAACAACAAAAAAACACCCCAACCCCATGGGCGTGGCGTCAATTCTAACTCATGACGAAACCCACATGTTACAGACAGAACTGTTGCTTAGGTTTTCTTGGCTGCCATCTTTTTCATCACCCTAAAACGCAGTCAATCCCCCATCTTGTCCCCTGCTCCTGGCAACTACCAATCTTCATGGTATCTATGGGTTAATCTATTCCAAACGTTTCAGATGAATGGAATCAGACTATTATTTGTCCTTTTGTGTCTGGTCTATTGTACTGAGAATCAGTTTTTCAAGGTTTATCCATGGAGTAGCATAACAGTCTATCATATGGGTGAACCACATTGTGTTTATCTGTTCCTCAGCTGATGGACACTTGGGTAGTTTCCACATTTTGGCTACTGTGAATAGTGTTGCTACAAACATTATTGTGTGCACGTACTTAGTTGAGTATCTGCTTTCAACTCTTTGTAGTATATACCTGTTGGGTGCTGTCTTAAGAGGTTGAAGACCTCTTTGTCTTGGTTTCTCAATGCTTTCCTAGTTTAAAAACTGAGTCCCCTAATGTGCAACTATTGATTCTCTCCCTGTCTGAAGCAAAGAAGAGGGAAGAAAACCATAGATGTAAAGAAACATTTAGTCCCAAGGACTATTGGGTAACATGAACCTCAGCTTCCACAACCCTGAGATCAGAAGAACTAGATGGTCTCTGCTATCACTGCCAACTACCCTGAAAGGGATCACATCAGGAGGTCCTGGATAAAGTGGGAGGGAAATGTGGAACAAAACTCAATCATAAAAAATACGAGGCTCACTGGTCTGACTGAGATCGGTGGAACGCCCTATATTATGGCCCTTAGACATACATCCTTCAGGCCTGGAACACAACTATACCTGCACCTCCACCTTCAGCCAAATGCTATCCCCAGAAGATGAACAATAACACCAGGGAGGTGGGAGGTAAACACTTCTTAGAACCATCAGTCAGACAAGATCAAAATGGCAGCATTTGCCCAGGGAGAAAGCTCAGAAGACAGGAAGAGATAGAAAGAAAGATGAATGGAAATAGGAAACCCAGGGAGGAAGTGGGAAGAGCGCAGTTACATTGTGGGAACTGTAATCAGTGTCACCAAACAAAAAGTGTCTGAATTGGTGAAAGGAAAATCGATTTGCTCTGTAAACGTTTATCCAAATCATAATAAGATGTAAAAAACAAGAAAAGACAACTGAGTCTCTTATCCCAGGATCCCTAAATCTCAGTTCATGTGTGGTAACTCCTTCAGCCCTCAACACATTCATTATAATCATTATATTCCTACTAGAAATGAGGAAACTGAGGACCAGGCAGGTGAATTTAAATGCAGGAAATGCAATAGATGAACCTAGGCTGCCATGATTACTCATCTGGTCACTTTCTACTGATAAGACCCTGGCAGGAATGTCTGTGTGAACAGGAGTCCCCATTGTTGCCAGAGACCAGGACAGGGTCTGGGACTTGTGGCCTCTCTGTCAGACAGACTTGAGTGGATCCTTGGAGGTGGGTCTTACCCCACAGCCATCGAAACATACCATTTGGTATTCAGCTGCTGACCACAGCCTGGGGTTTCCTGGGTCCTGACAGAGTGTCTATCTGAATTCTGGCCTTGAAGACTATCCAGGGGTAGAGGATTAATCTCCTGTACAAAAGAAGAATAAGGCAAACTGTGGTGAGACCTGGGGACTCCTGAGCCCATGGACAAGGAAGGATGTAGCCATGAGGGCTAGAGCTGAGAGCGAAGCACCCAGCTGATATGAAGTGAGAAGCGATGTACAAGAACACTCAGACTTGCAGACAGTACCCATTTGACCTAGCTTTGATGGCTTGATGATCAGAACTTGACTACAGGAAGATGAAAAAACAACAATTTTTGATAAAGGAAACAAGTGTAAATTGTTATAATTTGATGAACTTGACCTATACTTATGTAGTACTAGCTCAAAATACCAACTGAGAGAGGAGTCTTCACATCAAGGATCAATACTATCCTCTCTGTATACAGGGTTGATAGGGATGGGCAACTTAGACATTTGCTACCTAAAATGGGGTGGGAGAGGGCTATAAAGGCACCAAGTGACTGGCTTACATGTTTTCAAGAGGGAGTTTAGTTTCAGGGTGTGTGGGGGAAGGTAGAGTCACCATTGAATAGTTTTCATCTTGTCTAGTGGGTCCAGTGAAAGAACATGGGGATAAGATTCTTATGATTCAGTAGTGAGTAATTGTTATCGTGACTAATGGCAACTGTCACACCATAAAGGTAGAAGTTTTCTAACAAAAAACGGGGAGTTGTTAATCTTAAAGTCCAGGAACAGGGACTCTAGGACCATCAAGAGAGCAGAGCTTGACCTATCCAGAGCAGCAACAACACTCCTGTCTTTAAGGGCTCTAGAATATCTGAGGTAGAGGATTTATTTCCTGTACGAAAGCAGAGTAAGGAAGAGGAATGAGTATCTTTCAAGGAGACAATGGTATGACATTTATAAAGCTGAAAGAAAAATTGTTCAACCAAGAATCATATATCCAGCAGAACTGTCCATCAAATACAACGGCAAAATAAGGACATTTCCAGATAAAAAGAAATTAAAAGAATTTGTAAAAACCAGACCAATCTTACAAAAAATAATAGAGAAAATAATAGACAAAGAACCAAGGTCAGCAGACAACAACCTGAAATTGGCATACATGAAAATATCACCCAGAGCTCAACCCAGATGCACAGGTATTCGAAGTAAAACCTATTGCTGTTGTTAAGTGCCGTCGAGTTGGTTCCCACTCATAGTGATCCTGATAGAGTTTCCAAGGAACAGCTGGTGGATTTGAACCACTGACATTGTGGTTAGCAGTCCAATACTTATCCCACAGCTCCACAGACAAAAGGACAAATATTTTCATGTGTCAAATCAAAACAAGCACACAATTTTGACTTACAGTGACCCTATGGACAAAGTAGAAGTGCTTCCATAGGGTATTGGGTTTCCAAGACTGTAAATCTTTATGGAAGCAGAATGCCTTATCTTTCTTTCATAGAGCAGCTGGTGGATTTGAACTGTTGGCCTCTGAGGTAGCAGGCCCACGCTTTAACCACAGTGCCACCAGGGCACCTCATATTGTATGTAGGATCCCACTTACAAGATAAAACAGTTTCACAGAGACAGAAAGTAGAACAGAGGTTACTGGGGGCTGGGAGAGACTGATCCATGGTTGTCAAGCCAAGCTGAACCGACCCATGGGGCCTACAGGCAGAGTAGAACTAACTTGTAGGGCTTCTAAGGCTGTACATCTTTATGGAAGCAGAAGGTCTCATCTTTCTCCCACGAAGTAGCTGGTAGGTTTGAACCACAGACATTTTAGGTAGCAGCCGAGCCCTTAGCCACCGCACCACCAGGGATCCTGAGGAGAGAGTTAAAAAATCTCAGTCATCAAGTCTAGTGTGGCTTATAGTGAGTCTTCATAGGGTTTCTGAGACTATAAATCTTTATGTGAGTTTCTGAGCAGCTGGTGGGTTTGTAACCGTTGACCCTGTAACTAGCAGCCCAATGCTTAACCCACTGCACCGCCTAGGGCTTCTCCGAAGAGGGTAAATCAAGCTAAACCCACTGCCATCCAGTGGACTCTGGTTCATAGTGACCCTGTAGGACACAGTAGAACATCTTGAGGCTGTATGTCTTTATGGGAGCAGCCGGCAGACTTCTGAACTGCAGCCCAATGCTTAACCCACTGCACCACCAGTGCTCCTGGGAGAAGGTTGTTGTTGTTAGGTGCCATAGAGTTGGCTCTGACTCATAACGATCCTGTATAGGATTTCTAAAGCTGTAAATCTTTACGGGAGCAGAAAGTCTCATCTTTCTCCTTTGGAGAGGCTGATGGGTTTGAGCTACTGACTATGTGATTAACAGTCCAGTGCTTATTCTACAGAGCAACCAGGATAGCTGTTGTTCAGTGCTATCGAGTCGATTCCGACCCACAGTGACCCTGCACAGGGTTTCCAAGGAGTAGCTGGTGAGCTTGAACTGCCGACCTTGCAATTCAAACGGCTTTACAGTCTGGCACATTAACCCACAGTGTCACACCAGGACTCCAACAGGATAGTGGGGAGTTATTTAATAGATACAGTTTTTGTTTGTGATGATACAAAAGATCTGGAAATAAATAATCGCGATGGTTATAAACATTGTGAATTCACTTAATACCCTTGAATTGTATACTGCAAAATGATTAAAAGGGTCAATTTTGTGTAATGTATATTTTACCACAATAAAAACCAAGTAAAGCCACAAAAAAGAGGAAACTAAGGCTCAGAGAGGTTGAGTAAACCCCAAATCTGTGTGACTCATTTTTGTTGTTGAATGTCATTCAGTCAATTTTAAAATCATAGTGACTCCAGGTGACTAAGTAAAACTGCCTCCTAGGATTTTCTAGGATGTAATTTTTATGGGAGCAGACCACAGGTCTCCCACGGAACTGCTGGGTGGGTCCGAACCATTCACCTTTCAGTTAGCCTCGGAGTACTTACCCATTTACCACCAGAGCTACTTGGGTGACCCATCGTAGTTATTGTTATGTGCCATCAAATTGGTTCCAATTCATAGTGACTCTGTATAGAGTTTCCAAGGAGCAGCTGGTGGGTTTGAACGGCCAACCTTGAAGTTAGCAGTCCAGTGCTTATCCTACAGCACTATACCAGGACCCAGGGTAACTCATTAGAAGACCTCAAAAGAAGCAACTTGTGATTTCCCTGGCTCTCAAGGGGGTGGGCTTTGTGGGAGGGGATGTTATGGCTATGACCTGATTAGGGAAAAGGGTATTGTTAACTTCTGCCCCTGCCTGTTGAAAATTCCCAAAAGGGACAACCTGGAGACAGGAGCAGCCGCACCAAAACCAGCGTAAAGTACTTGACTCATCCAGAGATGGAGGCTGAGGCCAGCAGCCAGCTCAGTGACCTCTGTTTGTGGCTGGAGAGCTTGTGGGCCGCTGTGGGCACACTGGCATTCTAGGGCCTTCTTGGCATGTGGGGAATGTTCCAGGAAGACGCTCAGAAAAGGGACGTGTTCCTAGTCCTGGGATGGGGTGGGGGAAGAGGAGGAAATCTGTAGAGACTATCCCCTTGGAGGGAGGAGTAGAGGTCTTGGGGACTGGGTCTCCCTATGAGCTCATGGTCCTATATAAGTTAGGGCTTTAGGGGTAGGTTCCTACAGACACTGAGCCTGGAGACTTGGGGGTTTACCTTTCATGGCTGGGTCCCCCAGAGCTGTCAGACGGGCTCTGATCCAGGACCCTAAATAACAGCAATGCTTACCCATCATTTGCCCTAGTAGGCCAGATCTCTGGCTTATGTGTCACCAGAAGTCAGTGACTTGGCCACTTTGGTTTTTTTTAGCCATTGGGTTGAATGCCAGGGCCACAGGGAGGTACCTGGGTGGCCTTCAGGTACAGCCTCAGGTAACATGCCCCTGTGCTGGAGGGCTGGGGACTCCCTGGGCTGGATGTGCTGGGGTCTCCAGCTCCATCCTCCAAGCACAAGTCGCGCAAGGTCCAGTCCCCTCCTGACCCACTCTCAACGCCGGTTCCCACGCACACCTGTGTGCTGATCTCCACCTACTCCTTCAGCTTCTAAGGGTCCGCCCCTGGGGCCTCCCTGTTGTCTCAGGCCACCTTCTCTGAGCAGCCCCCGAGCCCACTTCCGCCAGGTCCCAAGCCACACAGCACTAGTATTTGTCATACCCTCAAATCTGCCTCATCCTTCTGCCTCGTTAGACTTAGGGTCTGGGGCTTCTGCCGGATCACAAGTCCTCAGGCTGCGCGCCGCGTGGGTGGTTTTGGGGTGCAGGAAGGGGCGGTGGCCTGGCACTGGGTAGGGGACGAGGGACATCTCATATCCTGAGGGGCTTTGGTCGCTGAGTTCCGGACGTGCCATGGGCCTTGGAGACGCCGAGAGCGCAGCCCGGCGCGCGCCCCTCTGGGCCCCAACTCCTAGTCCTGCAGTGCTCGCTCCTCTACCCGCGACCCCCTCCTCTCGGACCCGGGGCGGAGCGGGGGTGGGGCCTGGTACCATGACGTCACCTCGCCTATAAAAGGGTTGCGACGCGGAGGGGCGGCTTTGTGGAGCGCTGCAGCGGGTGCGCTGGGCCCGCAACGAACAAAGGAGTCAGCGTGCCGGGGACTGCACGCCCGCCGCCACCATGCCCGCCAACGGCACGGCCGAGGCGGTGCAGATCCAGTTCGGCCTCATCAACTGTGGCAACAAGTACCTGACGGCCGAGGCGTTCGGGTTCAAGGTGAACGCGTCGGCCAGCAGCCTGAAGAAAAAGCAGATCTGGACGCTGGAGCAGCCACCCGACGAGGCGGGCAGCGCGGCCGTATGCTTACGAAGCCACCTGGGTCGCTACCTGGCGGCTGACAAGGACGGCAACGTGACCTGTGAGCGCGAGGCGCCAGGCGCCGACTGCCGCTTCCTCATCGTGGCGCACGACGACGGCCGCTGGTCGCTGCAGTCCGAGGTGCACCGGCGCTACTTTGGCGGTACAGAAGACCGCCTGTCGTGCTTCGCGCAGAGCGTATCGCCGGCGGAGAAGTGGAGCGTGCACATCGCCATGCATCCGCAGGTCAACATCTATAGCCTGACCCGCAAGCGCTACGCGCACCTGAGCGCGCGGCCGGCGGACGAGATCGCGGTGGATCGCGACGTGCCCTGGGGCGTCGACTCGCTCATCACGCTCGCCTTTCAGGACCAGCGCTACAGCGTGCAGACGGCTGACCACCGCTTCCTGCGCCACGACGGGCGGCTGGTGGCGCGTCCTGAGCCCGCCACCGGCTACACGCTCGAGTTCCGCTCCGGCAAGGTGGCCTTCCGCGACTGCGATGGCCGCTACCTGGCACCGTCGGGGCCCAGTGGCACACTCAAGGCGGGCAAGGCCACCAAGGTGGGCAAGGACGAGCTCTTCGCGCTGGAGCAGAGCTGCGCCCAGGTCGTGCTGCAGGCGGCCAACGAGAGGAACGTGTCCACGCGCCAGGGTGAGTGGCGGCGCCGCCCGCCTTCTCCCCGCACAAAGCTCCCCCGCCTCTCCTGGCCCGGTTGCCTCCCGCCCTTTCTCTTCCACGGCGCCGCGCCCCGTGCGCCCTAGCAGCCCCTGTTCGCCATCCAGCCCCAGGACGTGCGTCTCGCACCCGAAGGAGGGGGTGAGGGGTGGGGCTCTGTCCATCTTCCAGCGCTGCCGCACTCCCCACCGCCGGCGCTGGAGTGGGGGGGAGGTCCTTAGGCCCCGCGTGCGAGCTGCCTGGTGTGGCACCCCCAGAGTCCCCGTTCAGCCACAGTGTCTTCGCGCGATCCCGGCGCTGGGGAGGGGGCGCCTCCGTCCCCTTTCTCTTCCCCTCCCCCCCGTCGGTGGGCTGGGTCACTCCTCCTCCTCCTGGTTGCCTTTTGCGGGCGGGGCTAGGGGATAGGCCAGCGGAGCCTTTGATCCCGCGGGGGTGGGTGCCTCCAGTCCCTGTACATTCCCACTCCTCCCAATGCCAGGTGGGGTCTACTCTGCGGGGAGGTTGGTGGGATCGCCGCGAGAGGCTGCCCTTCCCCCAGCGCCGGCCCCGCGCTCGGGGCCGCGGCCTTTGTGAGCAGGGGGGCGGGCCGCCTAGCAGGGCCCTCCCTCGCCCCCTTTGTCCTCTCGGGCGCTGCAGATGGGGAAACCAGATGCGCGCGTGGGGGAGGGCACTGGCGCTCTGTGGGGCCCCACGTCGGCTCCAGGACCAGCGCCCGGATCCTGAGCAACCCCCAGGAGATGGCCACCCCCTTCGCGCCTCGGGCCCTGCCGGCGTGGCGCGGATGGCTGCCAGCCAAATACCCCGCCCTACGGCCACGGGTACCTCCCAAGGGGCGCGCTTTGCCCTTCGGGCTAACGCAGGAATGGAGAGACCCTAGTCTAGCGCTCGGGGAAGCTCTCTATCGAGTGAATCTACCCCCAAGGACTCCCGCCGAGAACAATTGACTGCAAACCCGATCGGTCTTCCCCAGGACTCCCACCGGCCTGGCCATTTCCGACCCGCTGCTGCTTGCCAGGAGCGAGCTGAGCGCCCTGCTTTCTCTTAGTTATGACTCTCCCTGCAGGGCGATTTCTCAATTTCTAGGATTCTTCCTTCTTTGAGGTAGCAGCGACCCCCCCTCTCTTTACCCTGCAGTGGCTTTTCAGGGCTCTTGCCTCCCAGAGTTGGAGGTTGGCCCCAGCTGCTGGAGACAACTGGGTGGGTATCTCCTGGGTTCTAGAGTGGGGAGGTCCCCTGGGCAGGCTGCCCCCATCTGGAGACCCCTCCCCCAGGCCTTCATGGCCGTGGGGGTGGAGATGGAGACCTGGGTACGATAATTGGTACTTTTTACCCATTCTAACCCGTTCCGATCCAGATGTGCCATCTTACAGAGGAAAGGTATCTGTAAAGGCCCAGAGAGGGACACCATTAGCCTAGGTTCACACAGATAATAAATATCGTTTGGAACCAAATGAACTTACTTGGACCATGCTGCCTTCCAGGCAAATCACTGAACTTCCTTTGGAACTCAGTCTTTGCTGGGTGAGGTTTTATTCCTGCCCTGTCAGCAAATGTGAGCACTGGCTAAATTGTGGGGCATGTATGATGAACAAATGGGGGTGTGTGCTTGGAGCCTCTACTGGGAGGAAATGTGATAAAAATTCCAGAGGTATCAGGAAAAGATTGCGGTGTCCCAGGTTAGATGGGAGAAGGTGATCCACCTAAGCAGATGTGGAGTTGGGGACAGACGGGTGGCAGAGTAGTATTGCAGGCAGAGGAAACAGGCTGTACAAATGCCCGGAGACTGGTGGAGCCTTGAAAGCCAGCTCCTGCTGGAAAGAGGTGTGTCATGTGGGAAATGGGCCTGGTGGGACCCAGGGCCTCCCTGGGGTAGATGAGGCTCCTGGGGCCACAGAAGGAGCAAAAAGTGCCTGCTGGTGTCCTTGGCAGCCCAGCGACGAGCCTGGACAGGTACTCCCTTTCCAGTTAGTCTTGCAGCATCCTGATTCAGTCTGACCAGGCAGGAGGAGGGACCACTGGGGCCTGGAGACACTATTACTCATCTTTGAGTTTAAAGAGGGGTAGGCCCCGGATAGAGGCTTTGGGATAAGGTTGCCTTGAGTTCTTTTTTTTTTGAAGTCCTCTTCTTGTTACCATGTTTGCTGACCCCTGGGCCTTCTTGGGGTGGGATGGCAATTCAGAAGGACCAGCTCCAGGGAATTTGGAAACCTACGGAGGGCAGGTCTGGGAAGGTCATGTTGGACAGGCCTGTGCTTCATGCAGACGTTAGGAATCGCTGGCCTGGAAGCTGAGGATGTGACTCATCTCAGCCCTCACAGGCTGGATCTAGGGAGCAAGTTGCATCCTGTTCTCAGTTTCTCCATCTGTAAAGTATGGGCTCCTGGTCGCCCCACCTCAAGCTCGAGGCTGGCTTGACCACTAGAATGAGGGTCTGATACCACCTTGACCTGCCCCTGGGTGGGCTCCTCGGGACCCTTCTGCTCTGGTTTTAGGCAGCCCCTGGGCGCTGCCATGCCAGTTTCCTGCTTAGACTCACAGTGTCAGTAGCTTCTCTGACTGGCTACTGTCTCTGACCAGCTGTGCTTCACGTAGCCCACACCCCATCTAAGACCTGGCCTGGAGCCTGGCTCAAGTGCTGTGTTAGATGTTGGCTTGTTGGGGTGCTGGTCAAGCTGGGCTTTGCAGGATGTGTAAGAGCTCTTTGGAAGAGACAGGGACAGGAGGGATTTGACAGGGTCCTGAAAGTGTAGACAACAGAGGAGGGGTGACTAGACTTTGCCAGGTCCCTTCCCTAAGTGGAATAGGCCAGAGTGTATGTGCATATTTTGAATAAACTCAAGGGGATTTGGGGAACCTCTGAGACAGCTTGACTAATCTAAGGCCTGAGGGGAATGGGAAGCCATGGAGGGTATTAGGGGAGGGGAGTGCCCCCTCTGGAAGGCCATTTTGGACAGGCCTGGGAGGCGAGGTCTGAAGGGTGTGGGTGCTGTGCTTGTCACCCTGGTTCCCTTGAGGGAGATGTACCCTTGGGCTCAGTTGAGCAGCCCCCGCTCCTCAGGGCGCCTACGAGCCAGTGACTAAGGTTTTCTATGTCGCTATTGCTGAAAAGAAAAATCCCGAAGAAAACCATGTTCCCATAGAAACGGGGCTCTAATTAGAGACTGCAAGGCCAAATGGGGTTTTTCCCATCTGGGCCCTGCCTTCAAGTCTGGAGAGCTTGTAGGGTAGGAGACAGCTCTTGTCCTTCACCTCTTTCCTGGGTGGCTAGGAAAGGCTGGAGTGTTTGGCACCAAGCCCCTAAACAAAGTGGGGAGAATGAACCCTTTTTACAGGTGGGGAAACTGAGGCAGAGTGAAATGGAGGCACTTGCTGACAGTACCTGATGCTCCTTTTGGTACCTTAGTGGGCCTGCACGGGACTTTTCAGCAAATCAGTTTGAACACGAAATGCAACCAACTGATGATGTTGAGACCCAAGCAGAAGGTGTTACTGACTTCAGCTGAGCCTCAGTTTTTTCTTCTCTAAAAAGGGGTAGCAGCCTTCTGTTATTCATTACTGTTATCGTTGTAAGGATTGAAGTCATGCAAGCACTGGACTGTGAATCACAAGGTCAGCAGTTTGAACCCACCAGCCGCTCCTCAGAAGAAAGATGAGGCTTTCTGCTCCCGAAAAGATTTTGAGAAGCTCTGAGTTGGAACCAACTTAATGGCACTTAACAACAGCAAGTCAAACACTCTCACGTGACACTTGTGTCTTCTTCATTCATCACACTTGATGGCTTGCCTGTTGCTATGGTGCTGGAAGCCATACCACCATAGACAGGCTTCAGCAGAGCTTTCAGGCTCAGACAGACTAGGAAGAAAGACCTCGCAATCTACTTTTGGAAATTAGCCAATGAAGAAACCTGTGGATCACCACAGAACATAGTTGGATATAGTGCTGGTAGATGAGTCCCCTAGTTTGGAAGACCATCACAATACACAGTGGCCGCAACAGTGGACTTGAGCAGACCAACGATCATCAAGATGGTACAGGATTGGACGGCGTTTGTTCCACTGTACTTGGACTTGCCATTCAAGTACAACTAACAGCATGTCAAGTTCCTACTAGTGTTCAGTAACCGTTGTTAATTAGGCTCCATTGAGTCAGTTCTGACTCAAGCCATCCTGTGTTATGTGTTGTAAGCATCAAGTCAGTTCCAACTCATAACGATCCTGTATAGGATTTCAGAGAGTAGCTGATGGGTTTGAACTGCCGATCTTGTAGTTACCAGTCCAGTGCTTATCCTGCAGGGCCACACCAGAGATAAAGTCTCACAGTCCGTGCTTCTAAGGAGCATTCTAGCCATACTTCTCCCGAGATTTGTTCTTCAACACCGTATTTCAGATGCATCAGTTTTTCTTTGGTCTTTTGTACTAATTGCCCAACTTTCTCATGCATATGAGGCAAATGAAAATGCCATGGCTTGGGTCAGGCACACATCTTTGTGTTACGCGGTAACTGTAGGTTTTCCTGAATGTGCTCTCAGGCAGGCTGGTACAAGCCTGGCTTATTGGCAAGGCTGTGTTTGTCATCACAAGTCCTCTGTGAGCCCCAGGGCTGGGCTAGAGATTCAGTCTCTCATTTCTATCCTGTTCTTCCCCCAAATCCAACAGAGCCCAGGAGAGTGACCCCTTTTCCTTCTGTCTGGAAGCTAAGAGCACCCCTGTCTTATCTGCTGCTGGGGAGGAGTGCAGGGGTACCCCTCTTGTCTTTTCCCTTTCATCTGCTGTCACCTGGCCCCTTCCCATGAACTATGTGGTCAATAAGGATTGGGACCACCTAGAGTGGGTTTTCTGGCCAAGAGAGGGAAGGGACTGACCTAGTGCCGGGGTTGGTGGTGGTCCCCTGTAGATGGGGAAGTGCAAGAAGTGGGCTTACCTCACTGGTGGTCTCTAGTGGTTCCTGCAGTAGCGGGGGTGGGGCAGTTGCCTGGTTTATGGAGACCTTGGCTTGGGAGGATGTGGGCAAGGAGACCCCAGCCCTGCTCCTATTCTTGGTGGTGGATCATATGCCCAGTGGGCTCCTTCCCCGAGTGATGGTGGGCTGGCCGGCTCACAAACAGAGTAATCTCAGGTGATCCATGTCTACAAGTGCACAGGTGGAGGGTTGGTGGGGGACGGGATGGTAGGAGGGCAGAGCAATCCCCCTTCCCCCAGAGAACCATAGGAGTCTTTCTTCTGTGTGACCTTGGGCAAGGACGCCCTCTCTCATCTCTCTCTGCCAAGTAAGATGACCATTTGTATCCCTGGGCACTGTGATATGGAGGCTTGAGGTGGGGTCAGGGGGTGGCTGACACCCTCAGGCCTCTGAGTGATGGTTATAGAACAAAGGATGAAGCATCCTCCTGGCTGACCAGCCTCAGTTTTCTCATCCTTATAATCATTTGTGGATCAGACCATTGTGATCCATCGGTGTTTGCTGACTTGATTTTTTAAAGTGGATTGCCAGGCCTTTCTTCTACTGTCTTAGTCTAGAAATTCCACTGAAATTGATGTTCAGCATCAAAGGAACACGCAGCCCCCACTGACAGATGGCTACACATGAGGTGACTTGGCCAGGAACTGAACCTGCATCTCCCACATAGAAGATCAGAGTTCTACCACTAAACCACCGTTGCCTCCATTATAGATTGCATATGTGGGCATGTGCCTACATGTGTGCCTATACATAAACTGCAGATCTCTGTGTGCCTATCAGCGTCGAGATCATATGCACAATTGGGATATTGTACAGGCACATGGTGTGGTAGCAGAAAAGGTCAGAAGGATGTTCCCCAGCTGTGGTTCTCAGAGTGGAGATGGGGATACATGGCGATTCATTTCTTCATCTTTATTCTTTGGGTTTTTTGAATTTTCTGAATGGAACATGTGCTAGCATAGGCTTTGCTCTTAACCCCTACACATACACAGGCGCAGGGAGGGTATACTGAACCCCCATCTATTTACCCTGAGGTTTATTTGGATGTGGGTCCTATTACCTCCTCTCTTCCCTCCCTTCATCTGACGGTTTTGGTTTATTTAAAGCACATCCCTGACATCATCTGCCATGGCATCTCCAAATGCTTCCATATGTCTCTCTAAAAAAACGAGGCCACGATTTCTTACATAACCACCCCTCCATTAGTAACAAAGCCCTAGTATCCAATCCCAGGCCATGTGCGTGTGCCTCCACTGGCTCAGGCTGCTTGAAACATTTTATTATGGTTTAGGTGAAAATTTTCAATACAGGTCTGTTTCCCATTCAACAATTCATACTTAGATTGTTTTGTAACATGGCTTACAGTCCCCTTAATGTGTCACCATTTTCCCATGTCCCCTTCTTGGGATCTCCATTTCTACTCTCTCAGCTTTTTTCCTGCCTTTCTGCTGCTTGCTGAATTTTACTTTGGGGGCAAATGCTATCCTTTTGGTCTGGTGCAGTTGAATGTTCTGAGAAGCATGTTACTACTGTTCACTGCCCATGGGCTATTGTTTAACTGTAGGGTAGTCGCCAGGGTGGGTTCTAAGTTTGAAGGGTGAAGATTGTCTGTTTGCAGTTGGCTTGCTCCAAGATAACACTTCTGTGGTCAGATGAGACTTGCAAAAAGATGTAGTGGCCTTGGGCCTGACCTGGTCCTTCCCATGTTAAGCCCAGTCCTTGGTCTCTGGACGCAAGGCCAAGGGGCCCAGTAGCACATGGAGTCTGCATCTCTGTGTGTTCGTGTGTGGGGTTGGCCAGAATGAGCTTGGGTGTTTTAGGAAAAGAACAGAAATTCCTTGTCTCACGGTTCTGGAGGTGGAAGTTTAAGATCAGGGTGCCGGCCTGAAGCTCTGAGGGAGAATTGGTCCAGGCATTCATCTCTGCCTCCTATATAATCTTCACCTCCGTTATCACATGTTTCCTCTCTGTGTGTCTGCTCTTTTATAAAGACACCGCTCAGTTGAGATCAGGACATCCCACCCCACCCCCCAGACCTCATGTTAATGGACAACATCTTTGAAGACCCTGTTTCCAGGTTCTGGGATTAGGTCTTGAACTTAGCTTTTTGAAGGGCCTAGTTCAGCCCTCAGGGTGGGCACGGGAACCCTCGTACTACCTCAAGTCTCTCCCCCCAGGTATGGATCTATCAGCCAATCAGGATGAAGAGACCGACCAGGAGACTTTTCAGCTGGAAATTGATCGAGACACCAAAAAGTGCGCCTTCCGCACCCACACGGGCAAGTACTGGACACTGACAGCAACCGGAGGTGTGCAGTCCACTGCCTCTACCAAGTGAGTGTCCCCCGACCTCCACAGCATCCCCGTTTCCCTGGCTGGTTTGTTCTGCTCAGGGACGACCCCCTGACACTATCTCTGCCACCCCCAGGAATGCCAGCTGCTACTTTGACATCGAGTGGCGTGATCGGCGTATCACCCTGCGTGCGTCCAATGGTAAATTCGTGACGGCCAAGAAGAACGGGCAGCTGTCGGCCTCAGTGGAGACAGCAGGTACACTGCTACACTGGGGGGTCTGAGCACATCTGGGGTCTGCTGTCCCAGGGGTCCCCTGGTCATCCCTACCTCCTGCTTCGAGGCTCACTGTCCTCTTCCACCCCTCTTGGAACAGGGGATGCTGAGCTCTTCCTCATGAAGCTCATCAACCGGCCCATCATTGTGCTCCGGGGGGAACATGGGTTCATCGGCTGCCGCAAGGTCACTGGGACACTGGACGCCAACCGCTCCAGCTATGACGTTTTCCAGCTCGAGTTCAACGACGGTGCCTACAACATCCAAGGTAGGTCTTCCCGGGCACTGCTGGGTGGGGGCTGTCCTGGCCAACCCGGGAAAGAGAGGGTGGGAGGCTAGCAGGAGGTGGAAGGGGAGACTGAGGTCCTGGAAAGAGGGGTGTGAGTACACATGGACATATCTGAGGAGGGGGACGAGTCTGAGGTCTGGCTTTGGATCCAGTGCATGTGCAAAAGACCTCAATTCCATTCCAGAAGCCACGATGGGAGGGAGGGGGAGGGGGGCAGGGAGGATGGCCTGACGTGCCTCTCTCTCCCCAGACTCCACGGGCAAGTACTGGATGGTGGGCAGTGACTCCTCGGTCACCAGCAGCAGTGACACCCCTGTGGACTTCTTCTTCGAGTTCTGTGACTACAACAAGGTGGCCATCAAGGTGGGCGGGCGATACCTGAAGGGGGATCATGCGGGTGTCCTGAAGGCGTCGGCTGAGACCATCGACCCAACCACGCTCTGGGAGTACTAGGTGCCACCCTGTCCCCGCCCCACAACCCAGTGCCCTGCGACTCCAAGGGCTCCCCTGCTCCTGACCCCCGCTAACTCTCTTCTCTAGGTGGGCTCCATGCGGGTGTCGAGCCCCTTGCCTTTCAAACTGGAAACCCCAGAAAAAAATGGTGCCCCCAACTGTCACCCCTGTGGCCCTCCTGGGCGGGTGAGTGGATGTGCCCAGTTACCGTAGGGAGCGTGGTGGGCCATGGGGTCCTCCTCTTCTCTGCTGCGGGCGAGGCTGGCACCTCTTCCTTCTGACCTCAGACAACTCTGAGCCTTATTTCCCCAAAGTGGCCAAGAGAAATGGGGGCTGGGAGGCTCCGAGTCTTTGGGCATGGTGGAATCTTCCGCCCCACTCCTGGACCCTCTCCCACTGTGCCCCACCCAAAGCTGCTGGGGGCCCCTCTGGGTGTTGTCCTGAGCTGAGCCCCTTTGCACAGAGGGGCCAGCTCTACCGCTGCTTGTCTGCTGTGGTTGGGGCTCGCCACTCTGCCTTTGGATCTAATCATTTTTTTTCACCCTGGCCTGACTGGAAGCAGAAAATGACCAAATCAGTATTTTTTTCTTAAAAATGAAGTTTGTTGCTGGAGGCGCCCTTGGCAAGCATGATTCGTTACCAAGGGGTCTCTGGATGGCTGGTGGTGGACAGGCGGGTACCCCAAGTCCAGAGACTCTGCCTCCACTTCTCCAGGGGCCTCTCTTCTGGGCCTTTCCCACCCCCCTGGGCATGGCTGGTCTGCAGCCTCAGCCCCATGGCAGGATCGGTGCTCCACATGTATGACTGGAATCTTCTGGAATCCTGGGGTCTCTGGGGCCCATGGAGCCAGTGCTGCTCTCTAAGGGGGTGAGCTGCCTGGGCCCCCTGGCTCCCACCCCACCTCGCTGCCCGTGCCAGCCCCTCCCACCGCTGTTTGTCTGCCCTGCATCTCACTCTGGGTGTCTTGGTCTTTTATTTTTTGTGTCATTTGTATAACCCTCATTGCCCATGATAGTAGCGTCAAACTGGAAAGAATCAAAATAAAGGAATAAGAGTCCACTGTGCTGTGGCCCACTGTGTGTGTCTTGGGGGGGAGGGGGGGTGGCGGCGGTGCAGGCAGGTAGGCAGGCAAAGTTGGCCTGCAGGAGGCCTGGCCATAGCAGAGGTGGTTGTGTTCCAAAAGTCTACCAGGAGCCAGGGGTGGATGTAGTGGGGAGATGGCTGAACCTGAGGTTCCCACTGAGCTGTCCCAGTGTTAGTGTAGTCTGAGCAGGCATCTGCCTGAGGTGAGTCCCTTGTACCTCGTGCCTCAGTAGTTAGAATTTAGAGCTTACAGATCACGTGAACAGATGCAGATGGAGAGGAGGTACGTTTGGCCTCAACAACTGCACCTTCACATGGAGTGCCCCTCACCTCTCCTGTGTTAACAAGTGGCCTTGTGCACTGTCCCAGAGCTCCCAAGTCTTCCACGCCCCCACCATCAGCGTGATTGGCAACCACAGGCTGCTGGTGTACCCAGGGATGGGATGGAGTGGCCTTGGAGGGGACAGACCCTGGGAGGAACTGGAACCAGACGGCCTCAAGCTAGAAGCCAGGCCAGTGCCTCCAACAAATCCAGGCCTCTAGACCCAGGTCTGGAAGGGAGAGGAAGACAGTGAGGAAATTTCTAGATAATGTGCAGCCAGCAGGGACTCCTGGGTAAGGCGTCCTGGTGGTGCAGTTGTTAAACCCTTGCCTGTTAATTGAAATGTTGGTGGTTGCAGCCCACCAGCTGCTCTGTGAGAGAAAGATGAGGCAGTCAGCTTCAGTAAAGATTGTTATGAAGTAACATGGAGTCGGTTCTGACTCACAGTGACCCTGTATAGGGTTTCTGAGGCTTTAAATCTTTAAGGGAACAGGAAGCCTTTCCCTGCATAGCAACTGGCAGGCTGGACCCACTGACCTTGTGGCTCGCTGCCCAGTGCCTAACATACGGAGCCACTGTGCTTCCATCAGTAAAGATTTGTTAAGTGCCGTCAAGTCGGTTCCGACCCATGGCGACCCTGTACAGGGTTTCCAAGGCTGTAAATCTTTATGGGAGCAGAATACCTCATCTTTCTCTCGAGGAGCAGCTGGTAGTTTCGAACTGCTGGCCTTAAGGTTCGCAGTCCGCTTTGTAACCACTACACTACCAGAGCTCCTTCAGTAAAGATTACGACCTCGGAAACACTTAACGACATTTCTACTCTTCTGCAGGGTTGCTATGAGTTGCCATCACATGATGGTTCACAAAAACATTGCCCCTGCCCATTTTACAGAGCAGGAAATGCCTTCACGGAAGCTACACCCAGGCCAAATGATCCCAATCCCGGCCAGCCCTGCCGCCTTCCCACTTAGCTCTGTTCTGATTGGCGGATGATGACGAAGCTGGGAAGTTGACCTGTGATTGGTGGTCCCAGACAGATAGTCATCCTAGACAATCTTCCAGGCTATGGGGTGGGGACCCCCCTGAAGAACACCCCACTCCCCCTGATGTGCCCACAAGGCCTCAACCATGCCCATGGGGTATGCCCATGGGGTGTTCAGTCATGAGCTGATTTGGAATTTCATTAACTCCCCAAAAATGCTGCTGAGCTCTGGGTGCCTACCACTTGTCTGAGAGGCCCATTGTTGTGGGGGAGACACTCCAAACAGCAGCCTTTTATGAGCTGGAGGAGGACCTGGTCAAGTTGAGTGCAAGAAAGTGTATCCAGGTGGAGAGAACAGGGAGGCAAAGGAATGGCAGGTGGGGGTGGGGGGATGGCCAGTAAGGCGGAAGGATCTGAGGAAGAAGGTGGATTGTTTCCTGGTCCATGTGGAAACACTGAAGCATTTTGGGTAAGAGTGTGGACTGTCCCATGAGCACAGGGACCCCAAGACTCAGGCTCACCATTTCCTGGCCTTGCCTGACCTCATGCCACACACAAATACACATGTACACAAGACATACAGAGAGGCAAACACATACAGGTGTGTGATACACCTGCTTACAGGCATGTATACATGAGAACACAGACATGTTCACACATAGACACAGGTGCCCACAGACGTGATCACATGGACACACAGACAAGGTCACAGATAGCCACGTATACACAGACATGCACACACACAGCCAGTGACCAGGAATAAGGCCTTAGCACGTACATTTACTTTGTTCCAACCTGTTGTTGCTGAGTGTCATTGAGTCGGCTCTGACTCAGCGCAATCCTATGCACAACAGAACAAAACACTGTCCAGACTTGGGCCGTTCTCACAGTTGTTGTGGTTGGGCCCATTGCTGATGCCTCTGTGCTGATCCATCTCATTGGGGTCTTCCTCTTTTTCACCAGCCCTCTACCAAGCATGGTGTCCTTATCTAGGGATGGGTCCCTCCTGATTATATGTCCAAAGTATAAGAAATGAAGTCTCGCCATCCTGGCTTCTAAGCATTCTGACTGTACTTCCACCACAGACTTATTTGTTCTTATGAAAGTCCACTATGTTTTTAATATTCTTCGCCAACACCATAATTGAAAAGCACCGATTCTTTTATTCTATGTTCTTCCTTATTCATTGTCAATTTTCACATGCATATAAGGTGATTGAAAATACTACGTCTTGAGTCAGGTAAACCTCAAACTAGTATCTTTTACTCTTTAACACTTTAAAGAGGCAGCAGATTTGCCTAATGCAATATGTCATTTGATTTATTGACTGCTCCTTCCATTAGTGTTGATGTGGATGCAAGCAAAAGGAAGTTTTTGACAACTTCAATCTTTTCTCCATTTATCATGATTTTATTTATTGACCCAGTTGTGAGGATTTTTGCTTTCTTTACATTGAGGTGCAATCCATACTGTTCTGATCTTCATCAGTTTCAGAGAATTTGATTATGATGTCTTGGTGATTTTTTGGGGGGATTCTGTTTGGCGTTTGCTCAGCTTCTTGAATCTAATCTTTCATAATGTTAGGGAACTTTTCTTCCAGCAACTCTTTGACGATTTTCTCTGTGTGTTTTATTGCTTCTTCCTGTTCTGGAATCCCAATCACCCATAAATTATTCCTCTTCATGGGATTTCACATAAGTCTCAGGCTTGCTCTTGATTTTTATTCATTCTTTTTTCAGATAGTTCTAGCTTACTAGTATTGAGAAATTTATCTTCAAGATCACTAATTTGAGGTTTCCACTGATTCAGATTTTCTCCTTTGTCCTTTCAGTGTATACTCCATTTATGAAATCTTAGTATTAATTTTCTGGATTCCTATGACCAGGTTTTGTGTTATTTCAAAAGTTGCATGCAGTTTGTCTGTTTATTCTTGTAGTGTTTTCCTAAATTCTTTTAATGTTTTTTCTGTGTTCTCCTTGCTTTACTTGATTTTTTTTTTTTTGTCATTCTGTTGAAAGTACCTAAATATCATTCTTTTGAATTCTTTCTCAGGTAGTTCCATGATCTTTTCTCCTTCAGAAACTGGTTCTGGCTCTGCATCTTGGCCATGTGTTGGAGAGACTCTTGTTTCTTTGTGTGAGCTAAAATCTTCTGTAGTCTCCTAGACATTGTGGTGTTGTATTTGTATTAAATTAGTGGTTATCTGTTGGAATGTTCTTAGGCTCTCAACAACTGTGTCTTGGTGGATGTGATTAGAGAATGGAAACTTGTGCACCATTTTCCATTTGTGCAGATCAGTTTAGGGCGGGTTTGGATGGTATTGTCTGATGACTGTAGAGGGTAGGGTTGTGGCTGAGTTGTATGGGCACAGTTGCTGTCTCCTATCAGGTGGGGCAAGAGGAGAAAACACACACAGGAAAACAAAATAGAACAAACAAGCAAACAACAGTGAAGAAGGAACCTAATAGAGGAGAAAAAAATAGGCAGCAATAAGGACAAAAGAATGTAATAACTAAAAAGAGAAAAGAGGGACAGGAAGATAGAACTGTATGAGAAAAATAAAAGGGACAGGAACATAGAACTGTATGAGAAAAATTAGAGGAAGATGAAAAGAGAAAGCTACTAGAGAATAGTTAAGAAAAATCAAGAGAAAAAAAGAAGAATGAGGAACAGAAGAAAAATAAAAACAAGTGAAAATCAAGGAAAATCAAGGAAAGGGAAAGAGGAAGAAGGAGAAGAAAGAATAAACAAACAAATAAGGAAACATCAGGACAAACCCCCCTTCAAAACTGAAACTCAAAGGGAACACATGAGCAGGCATGTAAGCTTACTAGTGACCACATTGGTCTACTGGTGAGTGGAAGAGGGGGAAAGGCAGCAGTGAAGAAATGGGCTGAGTTCAACCATGTTCCATAGATTTCTGTTGACCTGGAAATGAGAGATGATTGAAGTGTGGTGAGATCTGGGAACTCCTGGGCCCATGGACAAGGACATAACCATCAAGGGTTAGAGCTGAGAGTGAAGCATCCAGCTGATATGAAGTGAGGGGAGACACACAAGAATGTCCAAACTTGCAATAGTACCCATTTGTCCTAGCCTTGATGGTTTGATAATCAGATCTCGACTAGAGGAAGATAAAAAAGACGATTTTTGATACAGGAAACGAGAATTGCTATAATTTGATAAACTTGACCTATACTTATGGATGTAGTAGCTCAAAATACCAACGAGAGGGAAGGAGTCTTCACATCATGTATCAATCCTATCCCCTCTATTTACAGGGTAGATAGGGATGGGCAACTTAGACATTGGCTGCCTAAAATGAGGGGTTGATAAAGGCATGAAGTGAACGGCTTACAGGTTTTCAAGAGGGAGTTTACTTTAACAGTGTGTGGGAGAAATTAGAGTCCTCATTGAATAGTTTTCATCTTGTCTAGACCAGTCTGGTGAAAAGAGATGGGGATAAGATTCTTATGATTCAATAGTGAGAAACTGTTATCATGATGACTATCACAACTGTAAAGGTAGAAGTTTTATAACAAAAACGGAGGAGTAGTCAATCTTACAGTCCAGGAACAGAGGACCCTAGGACTATCAAGGGAGAAGAGCATGAGCGGGATATGTGACCCTATCCAGAGAAGCAGCGACACCAGAGATGGAGGCAGAGATGAGGACATGGAGAGAGGGAGCAGCTGAGGACTCTAGACTCATGGAAAGAGAGGGACTGAGTGCTGGCAGCCAGGAGGTAGGCTTGCAGAATGTGCCCTTTGGTGGTGTAGATTACTATATATGCTTGAGTGTTTTTGTGTATACCCCCTTACCCCCTCCCAAAACAAAAGAAAACAGGGAATGGAAAAAAAAGGAAAAGAAAAAGAAATAATGAAAGGAAAAATAAACTAAGAAAAAAACTGGTGCAGTTGTTTGACCCAGAGAGGAGAAAACTGGGGGCTCATGCTGGTCAAGGAACTCATGAGGTAGGTGGAAAAGGGATGTGACAGTGGAGTTCCCAGGCCTAGATAGAGTTCCTATAGGCCTAGGTGTTGTCTATGTTCAGGGCACCCAGTCCTTAAGTAGTACATGGAGGTCCTTCAGGTTGCTGGTTTGTGTGTCAGAACCAGAGTGCATCTGGGGGCAGGGTGGCTGATTATGAAGGTTTCTGCTAGTCTCATTCTGACCTGAAGACTCCATGGGTTCTACAGATATGGAGCAGAGCTTGCTTAAGTCCAGGTGTCAAGGTGGCACCTCACACTGGCTGAAACTGCAGCTCCAAGATCCTAGAGAGCAGGGTTATTGCTGAGGGTAGATGAGCATGGAGGCCGGCAACACCTCTGTTATCCAGGGGAGTGATTTCCGTGTTGAGTCACTCCATCAAGTCAACATTTGTGTCTCTCCAAAGCTCACAAAACTTGAAGACGGTCCTGTTGGGTCTGGTAGGCAGATCAGGTAGTCTCTTTCTTTTGGCCCCTGCTCAGCTTCACTTCCTAGGAGGTATTCAATCCATTTCTCTAACCTTTCCTCTGAAGCTCAGGGTTCTAGGATTGTCCTCTGTGTCGAGTCCATGGTACTTTTAATATTCTTCTTCAACACCATAATTCAATTGCTTCAATTCTTCTATGGTCTTCCATAAGCACTCCTGGGAAAATTGGATTTCCACACGCAGAAAATTTAAACCAGGACTTATGCCTCACACCATACAAAAAACAAATTCAAAGTGGTTTAAGGACCTAAATGTGTAAACTAAAATCATGAAATTCTTAGACTAACAGGCAGCGGTAATGTTGTCATTCATGCTTAGCTTTTCATAATGAATTGTCTAATATAATGACAAAAGCACACATAGCTAAAGACAAAATAAATGGGACTTCATAAAAACGAAAAACATTTATGGGAAATTCCCAACTGAATGGACAATCAGATGAACTTGGAGTGGCTAGAATAACAGAAGATATTTCTTGAAAAAAAGACCTACAGGAAAAATATAAAACAACATAGGCAGACCGACTGTTACTACAAGAACAAGCAACTTGCTTGCCCAATAAACATCAAGGCAAGTGGTTGGGTCCCCTCAGTG
>NW_006408552.1:14733117-14761404 GCF_000296735.1 Chrysochloris asiatica | reverse complement strand
AAAAAAAAAGAAAAACATTTGTTCATCAAGACTTTACCAAAAACAGGAAAAAATAAGCTACCAACTAGAAGGATATTTTTGGAAACTATATATCCAACAAGAATCTGATAAATGAAAAAAATATTGAATTTCAACAATTTAACAACAAAAAGACTAATTATCCAGTCCTGGTATGGTGCTGAGACTCAATGTGCTAGACTACAAGGTCAGTTTGAACAGCAAGGTTGGAGGTTCCAGTTCGAAAACCCTATACTGGGTCGCTGTAAGTCGGAACCAACTTGACAGCACTTAACACCACCAAATGGGTATAGGACTTAAAGAGACATTTTAGCGAAGAGGGCATTCAAATAGCCACCAAATACATGGAAAGATGTTCAGTATCAGACATGAAAATCGAAACCACAATGAAATCCCATTTCACTTCCACTAGGAAGGCGAAGGGAAGATTTTAAAAAAATCCCTGAAAAGAACAAATGTTGACCAGGATGTGAGGTAACTACAACTCTTATCCATTGATTGTGAAAAATGGTACAGTTGTTGTGGAAAACAGTATGACAATTCCTCAAAAAAAGGAAACTGGAATTAACCATGTTGTTTTTGTTGTTAGGTGCCATTGAGTAGGTTCCCACTAAAGCAACCCCATACATAACAGTATGAAATACTGCCCATTCTTGCGCTATCCTGTGTTAATCCATTTTGTTGAGGGTCTTTCTCTCTTTCGCTAGCCCTCTACTTTTCTCTGGGGACTGGTCCCTTCTGATACAATGCCCAAAGTACATGAGATGAAATCTCACCATTCTCATTTTTCAGGAGCATTCTGGCTTTACTTTTTTCCAGACAGATTTGTTTGTCCTTCTAGCAGTCCATGCTAGATTTAATATTTTTCTGTAACACATCATTAAAATGCATTAATTCTTGTCTAGTCTTCCTTATTCATTGTCCAGATTTCAGACGCATATGAGGCCAGGTTTCCTTGGGAGTGATGAGATCTGGGGTCAGAGCTGCTGCAGAGTTGACCCCAGAGAAAGCGTCGATGTTTCCTATCTCTGCTCCCCACTGGGGAATGGTCTGTCACTTTCATCTTGCTGGGGCTCTATCGAGGCCTAGGCTGGGGATTAAGGGCTGGCTTGAGGGGACTTCTGCCACCAAAGCCATCTTCAAGATAGTTTGGTCAGTCTCCATCTGTCTTCCAGGTCCCAGGGGCAGGACTAGCAGAGCCATCTCCAGCTGGGGAAGGAAGACGGTTAGAGAACTGGCAGGGGCTCTGGGGGTGTGGGCCGGGCTCCCTGCCATGTGCCTCAACATAATCTAGCAAAGCCACTTCTAGGTATATGAAGTTAAGTAAAAACTATTGCTATAAAATCATAGAAACCTTTATTAAACAAAAATATCAAAATGTGAAGCTATTGTTTCTTGATGTGAAGCTATTGTTTCTTTTTTTACGTTTTTGTGAATGATGTGATAGTTTACATTGGAGAACACCAGCTTTACATTCATCCTATTGTATTTAGTTTAATTGCAATGATTACAACCCCCTCCATGCAGCATCAAACAACCAAAGAGTACACCCAACAGGCCTGCCCCCCAGCTGTCAGCACAGTACCTGTCCCTCTCTGAGTCAAGTCCCTAGCTGCTCCATCTTTCCACGTCATCATCTCTGCTTCCATCTCTGGTGTCACTGCTTCTCTGGGTAGGGTCCCACACTCTGCTCTTCTCACTTGATGGTCTCAGGGACCTTCGCTCCTGGACTGCAAAATCAACCACTCCTTCTTTTGTTACAAAACATTTACCTTTATATTTTTGACCCTTACAGTCAGTCCTGACAGCAATTATTCACTACTGTACCACAAGAGTTCTATCCCCATCTCCTTTCATCAGCCCCACCTAGACAAATTGGAAACCACTCAGTGGAGATTCTACCCTCTCGCGCCCCCTCTGGAACCAGGCTCCCTCTGCAAAGCTTGTAAGCCAGTCACTTCTTGTCTTTGTAGTCCCCCCATTTTGGGTAGCCAATGTCAAGCTGCCCATCCTTGTCTACCCTGTGTACCGAGTGGGTGGGAATGATCCTCGCTGTAAAGATTAGTTCCCTCTTTTGAGCTACTACATCAAAGTGTAGGTCAAGTTCATCAAATTATAGCGGATTACTTTTTTTTCCTCTTCTAGTTGAGTTCTGATCATCCAGTCATTGAAATCATGTCAAGTGGGTACTATCTGTAAGTATGGGTGTTCTTGTGCATCTTCCCTCACTTCAGATCAGCTGGATACTTCACACTCTCTGCTCTAGCCCTCTGTGGCCATGTCACTGTCTCTGGGCCCAGGAGTCCCTGGGCCTTGCCATACTACTGGCAGCCAGGTCTCCACCCAGGTTCACAGGAGTCTATAGAACGAGGTTAGTCTTAGCTGACAATTTCATTGCTGTTTTTCCCCCACTTCCCCTTATTGGTGACCAGTGTGGTCACCAGCCAGACCATATGCCTACTTGTGTATCCCCCTTAGTCTTGGAAAGGGCTTTGCTCTGAGGGGACCCAACCACCTGCCCTGATGGTTCCTGGGTGAACAACTTACTTGTTCTTGTAGTAGTCAATCAGACTGCTATTATTGTTTTTTATTTTTCTTGCTGGTCTGTCTTTCACGAAGTATTTTCTGTTCTTCTAGCCGCTCCAGGCTGGTTTACTTGTCCTTTCAAGTGGAAATTTCTCACCTCAGAAGATTCTGGATGGGGTTCAGCATTCCACCTATGGTCTTATGCAATGCAAAGGTTCCTCAGGAAATCTCTCACTGGGAAAATCTAGCTCCCTTTAAGGTATTCCAATCAGTTATAGGCTGAAGATGGATTTACAAGCTTTCTATTGTGATGTTTCTGGCTATTCCTTTCTCTCTCCCTCAAGTGTTTAATTTACAAAGGTTATTGTTGTTGTGTGCTGTGGAGTCGGTTCCGACCCATAGTGACCCTGCACAGGGTTTACAAAGGTAGGCAAGAGAAACCAAGATTCAAAAGACAGTCAAGCATCTTAACATTATTTCCCCTTTTACCCATTCAAACCATGCCTAAATCCCTGTATCCCAGAGCCCTGTTGTTCCAAGGTTGTGCATACATTATTTGTCTCAGTCCCACTTAGCCAATACAAACCTGCCTAACTGTTCTCCCATCAGCCTTGTTCTTCCATTGCCCTTCCTCTTCTTGTGTATTGTCCCTCCCTGTACCCAAGCTATCCTGTGCTCCATCTTCCCCTCTCCTCATCCCATACATCCCAGTGATCAGTATATATATATATATTTTAGGGTGGGTTCTTTTTCTTAATATTTTACAATAATGGTCCTATGCAGTATTGCTCCTTTTGTGACTAATTTCACTCAGCATAATGTCTTCAAGGTTCATCCATATTATGTGGTGGCTTGCAGCTTCCTTGTTATTCTTCAAGGTAGCATAATATTCCATTGTGTGTATGTACCACAGTTTGTTTATTCATTCTTTCGTTGATGGGAACTTAGGCTCTCCATCTTTTTGGTATTTTAAATAGTGCTGCCATGAACATTGGTGTATAAGCTATTGTTTCTTGATGTATATTCTCTCCTTATGTCTACATACTTTTGCAAGCAATGTTTTCACTTCTAAGTCTGCCCTGAAGAATTCTGCCCTCTTTGATGGATACCATGTCAAAGGGGGGCAGTTCTGACATCTTCAAGAGAACCCAAATGGTGTTAAATGGTTTTTGAGTTTAGAGAAGAAGCCTGAAAGGGCAAGATCAGGGCTGGCAGGTGAATGCGGGAAGGTGTCCCAATGAAGTTCTTGTAGGACAACGTTGCTACCCTCCAAGAATGAGCAGATGCTTGCTAAGATGGTCATGGGGGCTTATTTGGAAGAAGTTTCAATAAAATGGAAAACTGCACTGGTGAGAAAAAGGCCAGGAAAATTGTGCCCAGAATTTTTTTTTTTTTCTGTCATGTGCCCTTTGAGAAAATCTATCAAGATGACCCCTTTTGGGATCCTCAAAGACAATTGCCATAACCTCTCTGCCTTGAACTAGCCCAGCGGATCCCAATCTTTTTGAGACCAGTCACTCTTCAGAAATCCTATATAGGGTCGCTATGAGTGGGAACCAACTCAATGGCATTTAACAACCACAAATGTGAAAATAAGGGAAGCATACTGCTTGCCTGCAGTCATCTACTGATCGCAGAGGCACATTCAATACATAGTGGAATAAATTAGCAGATAAACTGGGATCCTAGCAGCAACATTTTTTGACTTATGTACAAGCCAGCACTTCATGGGTTTTGGTTTGTTGGTTTGGATGTTTAGGGTCATGGCTTCATGGGACATCTTAGTTAATTCAGTTAATAGCGCATTTAGTACTTCTGCTTTACTGCCCATTTCAGTGTTTAATGCAAAGGTTTTAAAAGGCATCCAAGGCACAACAATTGGTTTCTCTTTGCCTGGAGTGAAGAGAAAGATGGAGGGAGAGTCAGTTCATAGGAGGAAGCGCAGTGTGTGGCTGAACCTCCTTTATCCGGAGACCAGAACTGGATGGTGCCTGACTACCATTACCAAACAATTCAAGCACTGGACACAGGGGTTCCTGGCTACTCTGGGTAGCAGGGTTCTCTGAATGGGATGGGGACTTAAGAGTATCCTGGGGCTGTTCTAACAAAATACCACAAAGTGGGGGGCGGCTTTAAACGGCAGAAATTCATTGTCTCACAATTCTGGAAGCTGGGAGTCCAAGGTTACGGTGTGAGTTGTTGATTCTGAAGCTCTCACTGGGAGAATTTGTTCTTGTCCCCACCCCTCCCCACTAGCCTCTGGTGGCTTGGGTGTTCTTTTGCTTGTGGGGTGATATAACTCCATCACATAGCTGTCCTTCCTCTGGGTGTCAGTCTTTGTCACTTTCATAAAAACACTTTATTTTCTTTAGGATTAGGATCCACTCAACTCTAGTGTGACCACATGAAAAGCGCAATTTCAAAGTTTCTGCATCCACTCCTCACTTTTATCTACATCCTCAGGTTCCAAAGACCAGGTTGCAGTGGAAAATTTGGCATTATGAAAAATCGGAGGATGACTACATCATTATGTAACTGCCAAATTGTGTTATTACATAACTGCTAGACCACCGAGAACCATGGTCCAGCCAGGCTGACCAGAACCAGAACCACCACAGCCATAGCTAATCTTGTCTAGCACATTGATTTGTTACAGCCAGAGTACATTGTTAATGTGCAAAACAGTCATATGATAGGATTTCTTTTACTATGGTTGTAAATGCAAACTGTCAAACAAGAGTTGGCGAGTAGGTGTGTTTCCAAAGGTCACCATCACAGGTACAGGGGGCTAGGGCTTTTGCTTGTCTTTTGTGGGACAAATTCAATCTGTAACAAGCTCTGAGACCCTCGGAGCACCAAAGGAGAAAGGAACAGATGTGCCTTCCAGGTCAGAGAAACCCACAGGAGGGGTGCAGGCCTAGGTGATGGTGATCATTTGGCCTAAAACCCAAGGCACTTTGTGGGAGCCCAGAGGCTAAGTAACCGTCAGATGTACGTACTGGGGTTGGGGGAATCCTGGAATTTGTATTTTCACAAGCCCAGATGATGAGGGACCAGGCTGCTGTAGTCTCCCATGTGTCACCTTGGCTGTGGGCCCCTTGCTCCCTGCTCCCACCTGTTTGGTGTTTGGGCTCCTGTCAGTTTTTCCTGCTGAGGCCCCACCAGGGCTGTGCTTGAATTGTGCTCAGTGGTGTGTACACAGATGAACAAATTGACAAGCCCTGGATGTAGGCCTTGGGGTCAACCAAGTGGCCCAGAAATGCCAATGTGGTTGGTGAGTACAGCCCTTAATGTATCCAGGATATGTGCTGAGGGGTGTCTCCTGTCAGGATGAAGCTCCTAAGGAGTGTGGTGAAGAGCACGCAGCTGTGTGGGGCCACATGACCCTGAGCTCAGTACCCATGGTGGGACAAGGATTCCAAGAGGCAGATGGGGGCGGCAGGGAGTATGTCAATGGAGTATCAGCCACTATTACCAGCTGGTCCTGTGTGGGGCCCTGGGTGCAGCACATCCACATCTTGTCTCAGTCAATGCTGAACAGCTCCAGGAAGATGCTGCCATTACTTCTATTCACTGTCAAGCCAACAGGCTTCTGGAACCTTCTTGAAGCCACTCTACTAGGAAGTAGTCTGTGGATGGCTCCAGTGTGCATGGTCTTGTGTGTGTGGGTGTGTTTTGTCTGTACCCAGGAATGTTCTGGACACAGAGACTGCAGGCCTGCCTCAGTCTGAGTCCCTCAGAACAGGTCTGGGAGGGCTTCAATGGCACCTTCTACTGGAAAGGGGGGAGGGAGCTCTGGGGGGTGAGATGGTCACTTTGCCCAGACCTTACAGAGATGGATAAAGACAGCTTGCACATTATAAAGTCACATAATCTTAGCCAAAAAGACAATAGATCCTGAAGATACTTTCATGAGGCCAGAATCCAAAGAATATGTGTTAGGATAAACTAAGGTGGTCACAAAGGAGCTCTGGTAGCGTAGTGGTCACAAATTGGGCTGCGAACCTCAGGGTCAGCAGTTTAAAACTACCAGCTGTCCCGCGGGAGAAAGATGAGGCTTTCTGCTCCCGAAAAGATTTACAGCCTTGGAAACCCTGTACAGGGTCGCTATGAGTCAGAACCGACTCCATGGCATATAACAACAACAAGGTGGTCACAAAGATGTCCCAAAAAGGGGACAAGACACAGCCCAGGCTTGGACCTCTCACCTGACTGGTAACTGATGTGACTTCCGGGAGAGGTCTTTCAAATGCCACAAAGACGCTCATATACAGATATATACACACAGATTGTTGTTGTTAAGTGCCGTTGATTTGGTTCTAACTCACAGCAACCCTCCACAGGGTTTCTGATATATACATGTATACATATGACATACATGGACTCCTGGTATGGCACTGTAGGATCAGCACTGGACTGCGAATCATAAGATTGGCAGTTCAAACCTACCAACTGCTCTTTGGAAACCCTATACAGGGTCCTATGAGTTGGAACCAATTTGACGGCATTTAACAACATTATATACATACATGTACACACATGCACATAGGCAGATATACATACTGAGAAGGACTTAAAAAAGTTTATGGAAAATTCCATTTTTCCATAAACTTAATGAAGTCCCCTTGTACACACATTCCATACACATACCTGCAAATGCCTAAAACACACATATACACATACAAGACATATACATATACTCATATATAGAACTATATATACACATGTATACATACAACCCAATAGGGTCATTATGAGTGGGAACTGACTCAATGGTACTTAACAGTAACTTAATAATTCATAAACATGTCTATATACATATCCATATATACATACAAAGGGGCTTCAAAGGTTGTGGAGTTAAAGGAAACAGGTAAATACTGTTGATTGATGGTACCTGGAGGGGATTGCAATCATTGTAATGAAGCAAAGTATATGATTTTTTGAATGTAAAACTGATGATCTGCTCTTAAGACTTCACTTGATTCACAATGAAAAGGTAAAAGAAAAAAAAAAGAAAAGGAAAGATAATGGAGTGAGAGGTTTCCAACCTTATTCTTCTTCTTAAGCAGTGCTTTGCTTATCCTGGGTCTCTTTCCTTTCCATATAAAGTTTGTAATTGTTTTTTTCCATCTCTTTGGAGAATGTTGGAATCTGGATAGGGATTGCATTACATGTGTAAATTGCTTTGGGCAGTATTGACATTTTCACAATGTTAAGTCTTCCTATCAAGGAACGTGGTACAGTCTTCCATTTTTGTAGGCCTCTTTTGGTTTCTTGCAGTAGTGTTTTGTAGTTTTCTTTGTATAAGTCCTTTGTTTCTCTGGTTACCATTTATTCCTAGATATTTCATCCTTTGGGTGGCTATTGTAAATGGTATTGCTCTCCTAATGTCCTTTTCAACACTGTCATTTTTGGTATAGAGGAATGAGGTTGGAAACCTCTCACTCCCGACTTCAAAATTTACTACATGGCCACGGTGGTCAAAGCAGCTTGTTACTAGTACAATGAAAGATACACAGATCAATGGAACAGAATTGAGAATCCAAAAATTAACCTATCTACATACAGCCAACTCATTTTTGACAAAACACCTAAACATATCGCATGGGGAGGTGATAGTCTCTTCAACAGATGGTACTGGCAGAACTGGAAAGCGATATGCAAAAGACTGAAACAAGACCTTCACCTCATACCTTATACAAAAACCAACTCAACATGGATTAAAGACCTAAATTTGAATCCCAGAATTATGAAGGCCATCAATGAAAAAATACGGACAAATGTGAGGGCACTAATTCAGGGAATACAGAGACTACAAAACATTTTAAAAACTACACAAACAAAAGTAGACAAAAGAGATGAGTGGGACATACTAAAAATTAAAAACTTATGTGCATCAGAAGACTTCACCAGAAGAGTAAAAAGGGACACCACAGAATGGGAAAAACTCTTTTGCAATGACACATCAGACAAGAGACAGATTTCTCAAATATATAGGAAACTACAAAACTTCTACAAGAAAAAGACAAACAACCCAATAAAAAACTGGGCACAGGACATGAACAGACTCTTCAAGGAGGAGATCCAGGCAGCCAACAAACCCATGAAGAAATGTTCACAATCACTAGCCATTAGAGAGATGCAAATCAAAACAACAATGAGATATCTTTTCACACCAGCAATAATAGTAAAGATCAAAAAAGTAGAGGACAATAAATGCTGGTGGGGATGCGGATAGACCGGGATGCTCCTGCATTGCTGGTGGGACTGTAAAATGGTCCAACCTCTCTGGAAAGCAATATTGGTGCTTCCTCAAAAGGTTGGAAATAGAAATACCTTATGATCCAGCAATTCCTCTACTTGGTATTTACCCACAAGAAATACGAGCCAAAACACGAGTAGATATACGCACACCAATGTTCATAGCAGCACTATTTACAATAGCAAAAAGATGGAGACAGCCAAAGTGCCCATCAACTGAAGAATGGATAAATTGTGGTACATACACACAACGGAATATTATGCAACCTTGAAGAATAACAAGGAAGCTGCAAGCCACCACATAACATGGATGAACCTTGAGGGCATTGAGTAAAATCAGTCAGTCACAAAAGGAGAAATAGTGCATAGGACCACTAAGACTAAGAGAAAGAACCAATACTAAAAGGGGGGTGGGGGGTGGATTCTTGTTGCTGGGATGTGAGGGATGGGGTGAGGGGAGGGAGGGGAAGGTGGAGCACAGGGCAGGGAATAGACACAGGATAGTTTGGGTGCTGGGGAGGGGGACAATATGCAAGAAAGGGGAGGGGAATGGAAAAACAAAGCAGATGGGAGAACAATTAGGCAGGTTTGCATGGGCTAAGTAGGATAGAGGTAAAGACTGATGTATGCACAACCCTGGAACAACAGGGCTATGGGATACAGGGATTGATACATGGTTGGAATGGACAAAAGGGGGAAATAATGTTAAGATGCTTGGCTGTCTTTTGAATCTTGGTTTCCCTTGCATATCATTATAAAATAGACACTGGAGGAGACAAAGTCAGAAATATCACCATAGAAAGCTTTTAAGTCTGTCTTCTGCCTATAACTGATTGGAATACCTAAAATGGGGCTACCTGCCCAGTGAAGGCTTTCTGCAGAGCCTCTGCAATACATAAGATTATAGGTGGAATCCTGAACAGCATCCAGAATCTTCAGAGGTGGGCAATTTCCACTTCAAAGGACAGGCAGACCAGCCTGGAGCAGGTAGAAGAACAGAAGATACTTCTTGAAAGAAAGACTGACAGGTAAAATACAAAACAATATAAACAGACTGACTGAGTACTATAAGAACAAGTGAGTTGCTAGCCCAGGAGACATCAAGGCAAGTGGTCAGGTCCTCTCAGAGCAAACCCTCTTCCAAGACTAAGATTCAATGGGAATATACGCTCTGATTGGTGACTACGCTCGTCACCGTTAAGGGGAAGTGAGGGAAAAACAGCAATGAAGCTGCAAGCTAAGCCCTATAATATTCAGTAGACTTCTGTGAACCTGGGTGGAGACCTGGTTGGTCAGCAGTGTGGCAAGACCTGGGGACTCTTGGGCCCAGAGTCAGTGACATAGCCACAGAAGACTAGAGTGGTGAGTGAAGCGTCCAGCTGATAAGAGAGGGCATATCCACAAGAACACCCAAACTTGCAGATAATACCCACTTGACCTGGCTTCAATGACTGGATGATCAAGATCTCAACTAGAAGAAGAAAAGGAAAAACAGAGAGTAATCTGATACAATTTGATGAACTTGACCTACACCTACAGATGTAGTAACTCAAAAGAGGGAACAAGTCTTTACATCGAGGATCAATCCTCCATATACAGAGAAGACAGGGATGGGCAACTTGGACACTGGCTACCCGAAATGGGGGGGCTACAAAGGCAAGAAGTGACTGGCTTACAAGCTTTCAAGAGGGAGCCTAGATCCAGAGGGCGTGGAGCAAGGTAGAATTTCCACTTAGTAGTATCCAATCTGTCTAGGTGGGGCTGATGAAATGTGGATAGGTCTCTTGTGATACAATAATGAATAACTGTTATCAGGACTACTTGTGAAGGTTGCAAATGTAAAGGTAGACGTTTTGTAGCAAGGAGGGGAGTGAATAACTTTGCAGTCTAGGAGCGAAGAGCAGGACCCTACCCAGAGAAGCAGTGATGCCAGAGGTGGAGGCAGAGGCGATGACGTGGAGAGATGGCACAATTAAGGACTTTAGACCCAGAGAGGGAGAGGGGCTGTGTGCTGATGACCAGGGGGTGCGGGGTGGGGCAGGCTTGCAGAGTATACCCTTTGGTTGGTTGATGCAGGGAGGGGATTGTAACCATGGCAACGAAAGATACGCTATAGAATAGGATGAATGTAAAACTAATGTTTTCCCATGTAAACTACAATATAATTCACAAGAAAACGTTAAAAAAAAAAAAAAAAAGATAATGGAAATTTCCCCATGAAGTCCTTTCTGGTATATACACACACAAACACGCCCAAGGACTGACTCCACATGTGGAAACTTACCCTCCAGAATTGTCCGAGCACGCGTGCAGGGTACACTCACTGGTGTGTGTGTGTGATGGCTGGGCACATTGTAGTTGTCATCAGGAAGGCTACGAATAGCTGAAGAATATGTGGGGAACCTCTACACAGACAGTACGGAAGAAGAGACTTTGAGGAAATCCGAACTGTTAAGGGTGAGAAGCAAGGGCAGTGGCTCCAAAGGTGCCAATACTGGGCATGGGCGTGGACACATGGCAGCAGGTGGCAGAGACATGGGAGGACATGCAGGGAGAGACAGGAGTGGGGAAGAGTGGCAGGTGACTCTGCAGTAAATATGTGAACAATAGGATGCATGCAGGGACGAGGTCCAATGCAAGGAGGGAAATTGGTCAGATATGTACAGAGAATAAACTATTCAATACAAGCTGTCACTGTTGGGTGAGGGCACCCTGTACTGAATGGAGATGGGAGTGCTGAGGTCAAGCTGTGTCTGGAACCCTTGGTGCCTTCTCAGGTCAATTCCTGCCAGGCAGGCGCAGGACAGCAGCTCCAGGGCCTTTCAGGATGGTGGTGTGCAGGTGGACCCCTTGGACCAGGCAGGGAGCCTGGCCCTCATGGGCAGAGTCTGCCAGTTCTTTAACCTTCTCCCTTCCCCAGCTGGAGGTGGCTCTGCTCTGCCCTGCCCCTAGGGCCTGGAAGAGGGATCAAAACTGACCGAACTACATTGAAGGGGACTGGTGGCAAAAGTCCCTCACACTAGCCTTTTGTTTTCAGCCCAGGCCTTGGTAGACCCCCAGCAGGATGAGTGTGACAGACCATTCCCAGGTGGGGAGCACTGATAGGAATAGGGATGCTCTCTCTGGGGTCAAATCCTGCAGCTGCTCTGACCCCAAATCTTATCACTCCCAAGGAAACCTGACAACGTGCCACCTCAGATCCTTTTGCTGACTGTGCAGAGACGAGAGCAAGTATGTAGTGCACCAACGTTTATTTACAAAAAACCCAAGTTACATTATGATACAGGCTTTTTACACACAGTAGTTTAAAAGAAATGGCTAGTTTATGCATTTTTACTACTGGTAGGTAAAGAAAAACCTTTAATAAACTACATATTCATTTTTCCGCTATTTTCATACAAAGTGACAGGACATGCACTTTGACTTCATTGCAATGTGCAAACACTACACGCCCCCTCTCCGGTTTTAAGGCAAGTGAAGTGGACTGTCATGACCCAGAGGGGAAAGGCATGGGCTCGTGCCATTTCTGAAACCAGGACCGTTCTGGGGTTTCCTGTCACTGTGCGTGCCATGCCACTGGCAGGTTTGTCAGACAGTGCCCTGGTCCCTGTCAGTAGCACACCTTCCTGGCCCCACTCCAGCACGAGGGCCAAGGAGGAAGACCAGGACAGGGTGGTCAGCTTGGGGGGGGTGGGGAGGCGGCGGGCAGAAGCAGCTCCCTCACAGCCAAGTGTGGCTGGCACTGTGAGCCCCGCTTCACAAAGGACCAGTACTTGCTTGTTCAAATATGGGGAATCCGCTGAAGAGGCCGGGTCCCCGGCTGAGCCCCTCTACAATGGCAGAGCAATGTTAGGGCTGTGGCTGTTGTCCTGCAGCAGGTCCAGAACCAGCTAGTTCCCTCATTCTTGCCCTGGACCCACACACCATGTGGCAGAACCCAGGACCCTAGCTAAGGTGGCTCAAGAGATCCCCTGTAGGCTCTGGGGGAACTATCACTGGTGGGTAGGGTGGGACATACTTGAGGCTAGCTACCCCACCTGGCTAGGGGTCAGTGGCTGCCCACCACTTCCAGATCCTTTCTTAGGGAAGCAGCAGGAACAAGCTTTCTAAGGTACTTCACAAAGTTGTGACAGGACCCCAAGGCACGCTGTGGCACCCCCACAGATGGCAGCGTGTCAGAAGGCACTGGTTACTAGACTGGTACCCAAGCAGGGAGTGGGGTGTGGCTGACAGATGGGGAACGGCCTGAGAAGCCTTGTCAATGCCCTAAACCCTCACTCATGCCTGGTGCCAGCCTTTCCATCTTGTCCCCTTACCCTAGCCCCAATGGCCACCTGTCCCTATCCCACATCCTGGGAAAAGGCAGAAAGAACAGGGGTCTTAGGAGGCATTGTTTTCTATTTTAATCCTTGTAACACATGGAAGAAGAAGTTGTTGGGCAGCAAGTGCACATGGCAGGTGGGCCTTGGGGTACAGGAATCCCAGGAGCCACATGGTACCCACCTGCAGGCAAGCCTTGCGGATGGTGTCGGAACTGTGCTAAGGTTTCCAAATTGTGCATCTCTCAACCCCTTGGGGCACTTGGCTCACCCTTCCTGAGGTCTGGGTATGCGTGCACACATCACACAGTGAGGACCGACACTTGCTGGGATGTGACAAGCTTGTTCACAGTTGAGCAGTCAGAAGCATTGAGCCTCTGCTCTGCAAGGGTGCTCGGGGATAGGCCCCCCATGTTGCTCAAAAGGCCCAGCTGACAGGACACGACCAAGGGGAATGGAAGGTGGCAGTAATCCCTGCCCATGGCTCCACAGCTCAGATTCCTGCCTACATTATCTATCACTGAGAGGACATAAGAAGGAAGGACCCCAGGTGAGCCAGTCTGGCCTTGCCAGCAGGACACCTCTTTGAAGACACTCCCTCCCACCCTAACCACAAGGGAAACACTGCTCACTGTGCAGCTGTGGTCAGATCTGATGGCCAGAAGAGTAGCGAGAAGTCTCCCTGGGGCCTGGGTACCAGAGCAGTGTCCTGAGGCGATGCAGCTGATAGTCACATGTAGGGAGGGCAGGAAGGACCCACTGAGCCCATGGCTGCAATGGGCAACCCTCAAGGAAGGAACACGAGAGGGGCAGCTGGCAAGACCTGCCTCTCCTGGGTCCACACTGTCCTAATTTTTGGAGCAGTGTGGGCTGGAAAGGCAAGTCCTCCCTGTTGTCTGCCAGGGGCCAGGGAATCCATGTCTCTCCACAGGTGACTTGAGGGACATGGTCGGGAGGGTGGCAGGCCTCTTGAGGAGAAGTGTCTGGTGCTGGATGCCCTGGAGACCAGACTAAGCCTGTAACAGATGCCCAGAGCCCCCAGCCTGCCCTACTTCAGTTCTAGAAGGCAGAAGCCCTTCAAGAAGAGGCAGGAGAAAGCCCCTCCTCCGAGAACCAGAGCTAACCCCACCACACAGAAAGCGTCAGAGGAGCCCTTAGTGCAGGCAGGTTCAAGGAAGGTGAAATGTCTCCTCAAAACGCCCAGCCTCCACAGACCTATGAGGGCAGCTCAGGCTGGAGACTTAGTCCTCGGGGGGGGGCTGCCCACGGAAGAGGGGACATCAGAACCGGTGCCTCGGCTGAGGACCAAAGTGCATGGGCAGGTTGTGCTCCAGGGGAACGTTGATGGGAGCAAAGTCGTAATTGACCCGCATGTTGGGCAGAGGGGGTACATAAGGTGCCGGAATGGGGCCCATGTTGAGGGGGAAGTTATTGAACATGGGTCGCACTGGTGGCAAGGGGAAGGGGGGGTGCACAAAGGCATAGGGAGGGATCTGTGGCTGGTGCAGGTTCTGTGGGACAGGCCTGGGCAGGACTTCGATTCTCTGGACTTTTTCCGGAGGCTTCTCTAAGGGGGGCCCAATGCGTTTGAAGGTGTTCTCTGAAAGGATAGAAGATGATTCAGTTCAGAAAGACATGCTAACACCTACTTGATTTGGAACCGGGGCTGTCTGTCCTGACCATACTTCTCTGGGGGGGTACTAACAAGTTAGTGCAGGGCAGATGTACCTGAAGTAGTGCACAGAGCCCAGGGACCCATTGACTTCAGCATTACTCTTATTAACCCTGAGCACACACCAACATGATGCAAACAAATGCACACACCATGCACAGCTCCACAATGCACACACGTCCCCTCACATACATGTACACCCCGCACACACCAGTCACCACTAGAAACCAAGCACAGCAAGCACTGAATTCCAGGGCAGTCAGCCACCCTGGAAGATCCCACACTATCGCTCAGAAGAGGGAGGGCGTATGTGGGAAGTCTGCTTTGAGAATGAGAGGGCCTTACAAAGGCCAACCTGAAGAGGAGTGGGCCAGGTTCCTCTTCTAGTCCTCCCTCATTTCAGTCCACCCAGACCTCCCTGCTGTCATGTCACTATGTGGACTCTCCCTAGGGACCACCTAAGGGGTAAGCACTCTCAGGCTGGATCAAGTGCTGAAATCTCCAAGGAGGGTCAGCAGATAGAACCTAAGGGGTTCCTTGATCTCCCAGAATCCATGCTGTGGCTTTTGTGGGCCCCCAACAAGGGATGTTGTTGTTGGGGGCCAGCACAGGGATGCTGGGCCAGGCCTGGTGCTGGGGCCAAACTTGCCTCCATTCTTTCTCTTCTGTTCCTCCTCAGCTTCCTTCTGGATTTCCTCAATGAGTTTCTCATCATCTTCCTGAAAGACAAGCCGTGAGATGAATGAGCTACCAACATGGTGACTGCAGTGTGCGTGCCACTGGTGGGGACAGCGGCAAAGCTGGCTCAGCCAGAAATCTTTGCTGATTAGGGCTCAAGCCCACACATTGCCACACCTACTCCGTCACCAGGTGGGTGGTGTGCCCAGAAAAATATGGGCAGTGGAGTCTATAAGCAGGCAGCCAGCAGGACTGTTGGTAAGCAGAAGGCAGGCTTGAAGAGAGGTGCATCTGGAAGTTTCTGGTCCTGAGTCTGTAAACTGAGCACAGCAGTCCTTTGTGCAGAGCCTGGTGAGTCTCATCAACTCGGAGTTAAGCTGGACAGAGGTCCTCTCAGTACTGCCAGCCCGGGCTAGCCTTTAGCTCCTAGACCATCGTGGGCAGTAAAGCGAGTGAGCAGTGGCCTGCCAGGTTAAGAACAATCCCACCCCAGACTGCACCGCTCCTTCCCAGATGCAACTCAACAAACCTGGAACTGGGAATTTCATTCAACACAGGTGTCCTGAGTGTCAACTGGGCTAGACACTGTCCTATATTTATAGATTAAACTCTCGAGCATACACACGGAATTAACACACATTTACATACTAAATCACTGTTTGATAGATAAGAAAATGTTAGAGCAGAGAGGCCCTAGAAATCCTAGTCAACTCACTCTGGTTCTCCAGGTCTCTGACAGCCAACAATGGGTTTGAGCTGCATGACCTCAAAGTCGGCTTCCCAATGCTGATGTTGGGAAATTCTTGTCACATACCCAAGTCTTTCTCAGCAAAAGGAGCCTCATCTGGTCAGGGGCTCTGAGCAAGTCTAGATGGAGAGGAAAGCTATGAATAGAGAGGCACAGGTAAGATCCCATCACGCATTTCAGAAACTAGTGAACACCTAGCTCACCAGAAAATCACGAATCTGGGAGCTCCGATGGCATCTTGTCCACCACCTTCCAGGTACTGAAGAAAAATCGCTTCCCAAAGCTCCAAGATGTGGCCATTAGGCCTATTTGTGAATACTCTAAAGTAGGGAATGGTCATCCTACAAAAATTGGTCACTAAGGAAATCAACAGAGAAGGCTCCAGTAATTCAATCAAGTTTGGTGGACACAGCTTGGAAGGACTCCAATGAGCTCAGGTTAGATTTTAATTGCCTAGACGACAAGCTGAGACGCTTCTGGCTAAGATCAAGAATACACTGATGACTAACAGAGGAAAACTGCCCCAATGGGGTTTCTTTAAGGGAGCAGAGTGCTAGGTCTTTCCTCCTGTGAAGCTGTTCAGTGGTTTTAAACTGCTGACCTTTCAGTTAGCAGCTGAGCACTTAACCACTGTGCCATCAGGGCTCCTTAAGGATAGATTGTTGTTAGTCGTTGTTAAGTGCTGTCGAGTTGGTTCTGACTCATGGCGAACTTGTTGTATAGGTTTCTGAGGAGCAGCTGGTAGGTTTGAACTGTTAACCTTGTGGTTAGCAGTCCAGTGCTTATCCTACCGTGCCACACCAGCATTCCTAAGGGGTAGATTAGATTCTGGAAAACCTTTCCATTTTGGTACCAGTTGGCAGGTCTGGAGAATAAGTAAAACAGGAGAGTGAGCAAGAGCCTGGGGGAGCAGGTGGAGTGGTGGTCCTAATGTCTCGGTTTAGTGCCCCCAGTATGTTCCTGGCCTTGTGAAGTCCCTGTGCCTCAGTCTGTACAAGGCAGTGTTGTAAGGATGGAATGATCCAAGGCAGAGAAAGTGAATTCTCATTACTTAGGAGCAGGAAAGCTGTGGAAAATGGCAGGAATTAAGATTCTGAAAGAAGAGAGATTTCAAGTAAAAGTGACAGAGACTGGGAGAGACCTCAATGCTTTTTAAGTGGCTCCTTCATGATAGAGCAAGACAGGTTTCTCAGTTCTGGTCATTTATGAATAACAACACTTTGTCTACATTGATCAGCATCAGCATCACAACTGTTCCCCCTACCATCACCACCTACATGAGGCATGGATTGCTTACATACGGCCTTTCTAGCCATGGTTTTGTAACTGCTACCAAATGATTGAGTGGGACCATGCAAATGAGGTGCTTGTAGCCCACCAAGGCATGGCACCCTGTGGGGGTGGGACCATGTAAACAAGGTGTATGGAACCTTAATGAGAGGATTGGTTAGTTTTGCTGTCCCACTAGGCTTGAATGAAGCACCACAGAAACAGACTAGGGGGATCTCACTACTACTAAGAAGAGCCAAGGATGGAGTGCATCCTTTGACCCCAGAGTTCCTACGCAGAGCAGTAATATGAGACTGCAAAAAGCCGTGGCAGAGAACCAGTGGTGGTAACAGAAAGAAGCAGGACAGTGCCCTACACGGTACAGTGGGCTTCTTGCCCACAGAATAAGAGCAGAGTGGTTTCCAACTGAGGCTTACTGACTGAATGGGTGCTAGCTAGTCTAACAACTGCCTGAGCAGAGAAGAAGTGAAGCTGAGGGTAAGAGAGGTGCTTGCCTGTGGGTATGGCTGAGAAGCTCTCCTGATGGAAGAACTGTATCTGGAATCTTTCCTCATCTAGAATTGTAAATCGATTACTTCCCTAATAGATTACATCGCCTGTGGGTTCCAGGTGGCCATTGTAAGGAATTGTCGAAGCCAGCAGAATGCCTTAAAAGAAGCAGCTGGTGTCAGTATTGGTGAAAGGGTTGGAAGTTGAAGGAATATCCGACCTTTACCTCATAAGGATCAGCTTTAGGCCAATGTTGATGGTGAAGTTAGAGGAGGCCAGATGATAACTATCATTCCCCAAATTTCCACATGGCAACCTGGAGAGCATTGGTCACAGCTAACTGAGGTGGGGACCCCAGTGTCACTTGGATCATCTTCCTAAAGAAAAGTCTACAGAAGACAGCAGCAGCAGGTGCTCTGGCTCCTGCCCTGTGCTCACTTGATTTAAAATGTTGGGTTGCTTCTTTCAGCCCATGCATGAGTCCTGCATATCCCTGTGCAGAGGCACCATACTGGACATGCAGGGAAGACCACGGTAGGACAAGCCCCTAGTGTGTGGAGCTGGCACTGTTGGGCTGTGATCACAATTGTGCCCGACATTCCTTGGAAGCAGACAATCTGACTGTGTTAAAGGCTCGCCCACTCCTCCCTCAGACTCTCTTGTGATATTCCTAACAGAACAAGAGCAGCTCCTTGCAGTGGGAGCTCCCAGGCCTCTGGCTTTGTGGAGGGTGGGTCCACTCAGCGCACTGCCTCATGGTCAACAATGCCACCTGTCTTGTAGTATGTTTAAATGTTCTTGATACAAGTTTGGCTCAGAATAAATCCAACCTTCCCTAGGGTGGTGGCAGAGGGCCAAAACCAGGGGTTCCTGTCTGCCAGCAGTCACATTAACTCATGGCAGATACCCAGACTGAACTCGATTCCTTCCTGTGAGAGCAGGGGGTGGCTTGGGGTCCTGAGGAGACAAAGCCACACTCTGCCTTGTTGAGTGTACTCCAGGGTTACATGTTCTAAAATCTACTCTTTTCCTGGGAGGCAGTGTCTTGGGATTCTAAGTGTTGCCACACAACGAGGAATGATTTTTACAAGGTATCACAAGGCGAGTCTCAGTTATACCTATACTTCGGGTGAGCTGGCTCCGATGTCCACTCTCTCCAATAGGCAAGAGTCACAGGACACTATATTTAGTCATTTGAACCAAAGGAATCTTTTGCTTGTCTAAGAGATTACATTTTCAGCCATCAGTTTAACTCTAAGGGGAAGATGCCTTACTTCACTTGGGGTGGAAGTTACTTTCACATTTGTTGTCCTTAAGCATCTTAACTTCCTCAAATCAAGAGCAAAGAGTGTCAAATGGGAACCTAATTTGCTGTGTAGACTTTCACCGAAAACACATTATTTAAAAAAACAAAAAAAAAGTTAAGGCGGGTCTTGGGTTTGATTTTGAGACTGATTAGGCAGACTGGTCTCTTCTCAGAATGCTGGTGGGGTTTCGGCCTGGGTGACATATGGGACTGTGGGGTCCTTTGTAGAAGAGGTTCCATGGGACATATTCTAGGCATATCCTGAGTGAGCCCCACAAAACTCAAGGTGAATAAAGAACTTGCCATTTGGGGTAGAAGAGAGTAGCTGAAATACTGTCCTCCACTTTAAGCTCACGCCATGTTCCAGGGTGGAGCAAGGGGCCACGGAACTCAGGTGCTGCCCACAGCTAGGTATGCCGAATCCCACTAGTTTCTGACAGAGAGGACACAGGGCAATGCGATGCGAAGTCTACAGTCCTGGGGTTTTCTAAGCCAGACGGAACTAGGAGCCTATTCATTTGTAAAACAGGTTTGCTGTGGGAGGTTCTCCTCTAGGGCCAAGTTGAGTACCTTCTGAGGACAGCAGTGATAAAGCTGCTGGTCGACACAGATCTACACCACATTTCCTTCTACGCCTGGCCCTGCCCCATCATATATTTGTTTCATCTTCCTAACAAGCTTTAGTAGTTGGGTGCTGCTAATTCACCCCCACACCACAAAAGAAGCTGAGGCCCAGTGAGGCTCGAACTCCAGCGGTCTCATCTCCAAGCCTGTGTACTTTACTACTCGAGCTGGCAACCACAGAAACCAGCCAGCTGTGAGGGCGAGCTTCAGAGAACTGTTTGCCTGCCCTGTGCACAATGTCACAGGGGACTGTTTTCAGTGCCTGTCTTGTTCTAAAAAGAGTGCATCCTACCCTCTTTGAAATATAATAGGGCTCCTTCTCTCTGGGATGGGCAGAACATGATTCTTCCGAAGCCCTATTTTCACCACTAAATAAAAGACAAGGAGCAAGGCAGGCAGAACACCACCCCTGAGGAAGCAGCATCATGCCAGTCAAGTCCTGGAAATGTTTAGGCTATCATTCTAATTTCCTTGGGCTCAGTTCTCCCAAGAAATACAGGTGCCATCCTTTACAGGGTCCACCCACAGTGGGAGTAGGGAACTTGAGGGGTCCCACACAGCTCACTGTAGTTTCCCACTATGGTGTTTCACTGAGGTACAGAGGGTTAACGAGCACAATGGGTTGCTAAGTCTCTAATCCTGGAAACCAGGGTGCTGCAGGTTGCTGTTCCTGAGGACGGAACCAAAGTTCCAGTGTCTCCTCACTGACACGCCTTCTCAAGGGGTTGCAAATGACCTGAAGGCCATGGGGTCCCACAGAATTTTCTCTTCCGGACCCTTTCTTGTTCCACACAAAAACAAGGTTTTTAAGTACACACACAATAATATCCAGCTTTTCTTAACTGGTAATTAATATATATCCATTAAACCAAGTTTTTAGGGAAAAAGTTGAAAAAAAAAAATGATTATGGAGACGCACTCTAGAAGAGCAGACTGTACGCCTGCGCATTGATTTAGTTGACACGCACACTCCCAGTATCTCTCTCAGCCACAGACGAGTAGCCAGGGTCTTCCCCTAGAGGAAACTGAAGCCTAGAGGAAGATCACCAGGGGTGGTGAGAGATGAATCAGGCCCAGCACAGGCCCAACTGCTGCCAGCCCTGGCAATGCCTCTGCTCCTACAGTTTGGCCTTACAGAGCCTGGACTGGCCAGCAGTCAGTGGACGGAAAGAGCCTATCCACCAGCTCGGCCTCACCTCTGCCTGCACTTGGGTGGGAGCTGAGGGGAGAGTGGCAGTTGGGGGGACAATGATGTGGGTGGGGTAACACCCAATGGTCCCAGAGAGCGGCTGAGAGCATCCCTTCACTTCTCTGCCCTCCATCTGGCTCTGTGATGTCAATTGTATAGACTGGTCCTTTCTGACAAGTTAGGCTAAGTGGACAAGGAGGAGCAGACACTGCCCAGCAACCACACTGTCCAAGAAGGGCAGGGCCTTCACAGGCAGTGTGAGCAGACATTACGCTGAAACATTGGGGAGAAATCCTGTGCCTACTGCTACCCACAGTCACTTTGGGAAGTTACACACTTGAGGGACCCGGTACGGGAAGCAAGCAGCACCCAATGGGGCTCCTCTGTCTGCAGCGGGTGTCCACAGCCACCAGCGTACTGCAGACACATAGCTGAGGTGAAGAGAGCTTTAAATAAAGACCCAAGCTGGCTGCATCTATTGGGGAGGAGGTTCTATTTCCATTTGCTGACTTCCTCTGAGCTCAGCAGGATGCAGGCAGTGCAAGGCCAGACCCAGTGATTGGGACACGCAGGCTTCACAGAGAGGGGGACAAGGCCCAGCTAGGACATGTGTTGGGTGCGTGGTGTGTGGCAGGTCTGGTCTCTTGAGAAACATACTGCAGGTAGTTAGGGAGGGAGCCAGAACCCACGGGACAGGTTTCAATTAAGGAAGGAAGGAAAACACTCAATCCCAGAACTCGTCCCTCACGGTGAAGGCCTGGAGAGGAGACCCTGAAGAGGATAAGTAGATAAAAGGGGAGGGAAAGAGAATAATTTCACAAACCAGATATTTCCATTAATCAGCAGCCACAAGCTGTTGGTTTCCCTAAATAGATGCCTGTGCACTTGGCACAGAGACATTCTTGCCTAAGCTCTTCACTGTACTTTGTAGCTGTTGTTTTTCCAAATGTTCCTAGTCCTTGGGTTGGCTGCCCACGGCCTACTGCCTATGAACATGGCTCAGAGGGGATGGGAGACATCTCTCCTTGATGGAGCTTTTTCTCTTAAAATGCATGTCAACTGCTGCCCACCCAGCAAAGCCATTTGTGGGGCGGGGCTGGGATCCAGAGCTGTCCAGCCACAGCTGTTGTGAATAAACTGGCAATGATTTCATGAAAGGCTTCTCAAGAGCTGAGATTCAGTTTCAAATGATTCCCAGATCAGCTGCAGATAGCCAGAGCAATGACAGACCCCAGCTGTCCCCCCACCATTTCCCCTGCAACAGGAAATGGGGGAGCTGGTAGAGGGGAGAGCAGTTGGTGCGGCATATGCTGTGCAGCTGCGGGGAGCAGTCCCCACAGGGCTAGACGGTGCTTTGGGGAAGACGATGCTGCCCATTCTGCTGTAGGCAAAGAAGATAATGGGAGAAGATGCTGGGCGATGTGCTGGGGCTGAGGAAGACACTCCAGGTTGTATTGGCTATCTAGCGCCTCTCTGTCAGGGACGCCTCCTCCATGTGGGCGGGAGGCTTATAGGTTTTATTTTGACTATGGGCAGGGTCAAGGACTGTAGCGGCTGGAAATGACTGAAGAAGATATGCATGATAGTCTGTGTTTACTGGATTGAGGAGAGGTGCTAACCCCAGTCAGCTGTCTCCTTGTAAAGGTCCTCATGTACATCCCTCACTGCCGAGGTGTTGAGAGCTGCCAGGTCATTCCTACCATTTCCCATCTGCCTGATGGGATGCAGCCACTCGAGGGTCTTGGCCTTCTGAAGGCTGCCTGGTAGACCACGTGTCTGCAACCCTACCACAATGGCTCAGAAGGCCTGGAGGTGATCAGGATATGGGGTGCAGCTTGGCTTCTCTGAGCCCAACTTTCACTGTGGGGGGTGTGTGGAGATCACAGTCACAGTTGACATGGGACAAGGAAGGCCTCCAACGCAGTCACGGGGCTGTCATTACACTCAGTCTAGCACTGCTGCTGTTTAGATACTGACCAGGATGTGAGCTGCAATGTGGACAATACGGGGTTGCCTTCACTGACCTGCTGCTCTTAGGAAAAAATAAATTAGTCATGAACCCAAAGTCTAGAATCTCTCTTCTTACCAGGCTCCCACCTCTTCCTCCTCAGTCTTTTTCTTACCACCTGGACCTGGATATGCATGCTCTTCCCTGGCAGCTCAAATAGAAGTCATGGGTGCCTGGCCCCCACCTAGGCCTCAGGAATCAAGGCTATGCTCCCCAATAAGGATGTTGGCTCCAGAGGTGCTGGAGCACCAAGGGATGGAGGTGGGGGTGGTAGTCAGCAGAGAATAACTGAATGGGATGCTATTTGTTTCTCCTCGACAAATCTGGACTATTGCCATCTGCTTGTAGGTGTTATCCAAAGAATCAAACACACTGTTAAATTATTAAGTGCCACTGAGTCAGTTCTGAGTGACAGCGACCCTGTTATGGGGTTTCTGAGGCCATTCATCTTTGTGGAAGCAGAAAGCCTCATCTTTTTCCCACAGAGTGGCTGGTGGGCTCAAACCACCAACATTGTGGTTTGCAGTCTAGCACTTATCCTACAGAGCCACTGTGTTCCCCAAATCAAATACATTAAAATACATATAAATGCTAGGTTCAATCTACTGCGACTGGGCAAAGTGAACTGAGGCAGTTTAATCAGAGGGCCAGGCTTCTAGAGTGGCGCCAAACTACAGTGGTTGTGAGCTTATCATGCTTCCAAGTTTTCCATGAAGAAGAAAAAAAAAAGGTACTACAGAAACCAAGTCTCTGCAGTTTTCCTTAGCCAAGCCCCATGGCAAATGTAGACTTCAGAGATCACACTGTAACACTCTTCTCATGATTTAAGAATCCAGACTGAAAGTCCCATCAAGGCAAGCTTAGAAGTTCCCCCACGACTTAGACTGGTGTCCGTCCAATCATGGGAAAGAAACTAAAGATTTGGCCTCTGACACCTTAGACGTCTCTTCCCATCAGAAAATCATGTTTGCAGGTGTGGATTTGGGCTCTGAAGGCTGCCCTCAACTCAAAACACGGCGTGTGCTTCGCTGTCCTCTGCTACTTCTTCCTCAAAACACAAATAAAAGAAGTGATCTGTTTTTCTTTTTGTTTGGGAAGTGTCAATGGGGTCAAAAAAGATTTTTATTAGTCAGACTGTAGCTGCTAAACCCATCTCTGGACTATGTAATTCTTTCTTGTGATGACGGGCTAGTTCAGCAACTATGAGAATATCTCTTTTATAAGATACTTGATTAAATGTTTTTGGGTTACATTTGACTAAAGAAAGAATAAAAAGCATTCTTTTAACAAAGAAAGAGTGTTAGTATTCACAATGCTTGCTCTTTAAGGAGTAGTTAAGACCAGTTTCCTGAGGCATCTCAAATCATCAAGGATGAAGACTCTGCCCCTCCACAGCCCGCATGGGGACAACTCCTTCTTCCCTCACTGACAAACGTGTACTTCTTCCTCGTTGGCGTGTTAATGAAGCTGAGAACAGCTTGGTGACAGTGCAGGCTTTGTTTCCCTTGCCTTCTGAATGGCTTTGTGTTCTCAGAAGCTCCAACAGATGCTGGGCTGGAATTCACGCGGTGTCCTGGTGAGAGGCAAGGGAACTGGGCTGATCTTGGACAAGACTCTGCTCTGATGGGAACGGGATGAACGGAACACAATCTCTGGCTCTAGAGACCACAGAGAAACAGAGGCATCTGCATTCACCTGATCGTCCTTTCCAACTTGCATCTGAGCAAATACACAGCCTTTCTCAAGGCGGAAGATGACAATACCACAAGAAAACAAGAAGGCAGTCACAGCACCCAAACCAGGTGACCATTAGAAGGCTTTCTGATCGAGTCCATGTATGAGAGGAAACAGGTGGCAGGAGAAGGAACAACAGGAAGAAGGAAAAAACCCAGCACTAAGCCTGAGAGTTTGCTGCCCTCCCCAGAACGACAGAGCGTAGTCCTAGAACACTACTTGGGGATCCGGCTTAAGTTAAAGGATCCCTTTCTTCTGGAAGTTCTCAGCAGCAACCTGTAGGGCCCCATCGCTGGTTGGGATGGGCCTGAGGAAGACAAATGGCAGAACTCCTGAGGCCTGGGAACGTTTGTCAGCAAAGGTGATGTGCCATTCCTTCAGCTAACAGCAGAAGGATGCTGCAGTCTTTCTACTAAGAAAGGCCCTCTGCTACATTCATATCTCCTCAGTCATTGGATGAACAGCCTGGCTCAGTTCCCGAGCCTCAGAATCCAAAGCAATTTCTTTGAACCAACTGCCCACCTGATGAAGAAGCGGCTGTTACTTGATACAGTATTTCTGATACTGGTTTCGAGAGAACAAAGGATAGAGAGCCCACAAGGCCTTTTCCTTGGCTGGTCTGCACAATGTATTAATATACATTTGGATTAACAGCCAAATCTTTAATGATACAAGGGATTTCATATTCGAGGACAGATTTCCAGCTTCTCTGGAAAAAATCTGAAGACGCAGTAACTCTGAGCACAGTCCCCACCATGGCCAGTTACTATCTAATGAGCCTCCCCCACTGCCCATTCATCCATCACTGACATCACTGTCTGCCCCAAGGGTGATATGGGTCTGTGACCCCAGACCTACAAGAGGCTGTTTCCTCTGTAAGTATTTAAATATATATACAGAGCATCATCTTTGTAGTTGCATGCTATTTAAACCTGTTTTTTGGACATATCTTCTTTATACATTTTAATTAAAGAACAGTTTTAGGCTAAGAACATGTCTTGGAATACATTTTTGTAGTATGTAGAACTGTTAAGTCAAGGGTAGAACATATAATAATCCTGGTGTGACAATGCACGATAAGCACTGGATTATTAACCTCAAGGCCAGCAGTGCAAATCCACCAACTGCTCTTGGAAACCGTCTACGGAGTCACTCTGAGTTGGAAATGATTCGGTAGCACACAACAACAACACACACATTAAAATACTGGCTATGCACTCCCTACCTGCCACCAGTATCATTTATACTACCACCGACAGTGTGAGATGCTTGCTCACCAGCAATGAGAAATGTCTGAAAAATGCCTGCCCATCTGATAGGTGCTTCTTTGTTGGCATTTATCTACTAATTAGGAGTTGGCTGTTGTAAGACTGCAACAGATGCATGTTTGGTAGCTTTTTATTAAGCTTTCTTACTCATTTGTAATTTTTTTTTAATTTGCTCTATCCATTTATTTTCTACCCAGTTGGAGTGATGAGGTTGTGAACTGACTCCAACATATGAAAGCAAGTTAACAAAAGTATTGTTACTAAGGTCCCAGTGCGCATACATGCATGGGTGCACCAAGCTCTCTCTCAGTGATAAACTTGTTTCAGTCTCATTGGAGTGCTTTAAACAACAACAACAAAACCCTAAAAAAATACGTTGTGTAGAACATCAGCCAGTTCAAAGAACTGATCTTTCTGTCTTTTAAGCAAGACAAAAGCTACTGAAGAGGATTTTATGGAACAAATTGTAGCCTTAGATGAATCTTCCATTTACAATATGATCCAGAGAGCAAGGTCCAATCAAACAGTGGTCTCTAAGGGGATCTGCTGGACCAATTAAATTCAAGGCAGATAGATGAGCTCAGAAAGTAATGGCAACAATTTTTGGTGATTCCAGTGGGTAACACCTTGATGTTGTTGAAGCGTCACTGAGTAGGTTCTGAATCACAGTAACCCTGTATGGGGTTTCTGAGGAGTTGCTGGTGGGTTTGAATCGCTGACCTTGTGGTTAGCAGTCTAGTGCTAATTCTACAGTGCCACAAACAGGACTCCAACACCTTGATAGGCTTTCTCAAACAACACAGGACAATCATGGGGGCTTATAAGGAAGAAGTTTTAAGAATACTGGAAACCGCATGGGTGAGAAACAAGGCTAGGAAAGTTGCACACCAGATTTTTCCCCATCATAACAATGTACGTGATCATTCTTCAAGGACAGCAAGAGCTGTTTTATGAGAGTTTTACTGAGACATGCACTCATCCACCCTACAGCCTTTATCTTGCCCCTTCAAACTTCTTTTTATTTCCCAAACTCTAAGAACAGGAAAAATGAACATACTTTGAGTTCCCTTGAGGACGCCCAAATTGCCGTTTTAACATGGTGTCCATCAAAGAGGGCAGAATTCCTCAGGAAAGGACTAAGAGAGATGGAAACACTGTCTTTAGAAGGTTATAGACTTAGGGGAAGCATATGCTGAGAAACAATAGCTTCACATTGACATTTTTGTTTAATAAAAGTTTCTATGATTTTGTAGTAAAACATATTGACTTTTCTTGAATTGTTTTCCCTTCTTCCACAGCAATAGAGTTTTTAGCTGGATCCATGATGACCCAAAAGAAAGACATTGGACTGCACCCTCTTACAGTCGGAGAGGCCACATGATTAAATTCTGGCTAAAGAGAGCAAAACTTGAGCTAATGGAGGAAGACTTATGAACAACCTGTATATGCAGATGACACAACTTGTCTTCTGAAACTGAAGAGGATTTGAAGCAGGTACTAATTAATGAAGATCAAAGACCATATATACATATATATATATATATATCCTTCAGTATGGAATACAGCTCAACTTAAAGAAAACAAAAATCCTCACAACTACATCATGATAGGCTCAGAAAATACTGAAGTTAACAAGGATTTCATTTTACTTATATCCATAATCAAAACTCATGAAGCAGCAAAAAAATCAAACAATATATTGCAGTGGACAAAACTGCGAAAGACCTCTTAAAAGCGTTACAAAGCAAAGATGTCATTTTGAGGACTAAGGTGCACCTGATCCAAGCCACGACATTTTCAATCGCCTCCTATGCATGTGAAAGCTTAAGAACTAATAAATAAGGAAGACCAGAAAAGAAATGATGCACTGGAGTTATGGTGTTGGCAAAGAAGAACAAACCAATCTGTCTTGGAAGAAGTACTACCAGAATGCTCCTTAGAAGTGAGATACCCTAAGTGTACATCAGCAGAAGAATGTTTAAACAAACTCTGGTACATAATACAATAGAATATCATGCAACATTGAAGAATAATGATGAATCTGCAAACCTGGAGGACAGGATGCTAAGTGAAATTAGTCAACTGTGAAAGGACAAATATTGTATGAGACTACTGTTACAAAATGTGAAGAAAGGTTTTCTTGAAAAAAACAAA
>NW_006408552.1:14662602-14733017 GCF_000296735.1 Chrysochloris asiatica | reverse complement strand
TGTGACAGGGCAGGCAATATACAACAAAACAGAGGGAGGTTGGAAGAAGAAAAATGAAGGTAGCGGAAGAAACAGAGGAATGCAACAGTTAGAGAGAACAGAGGTAAATACTTTGAACTGATGGTATGTAGAAGAAATGCCAATCATTGGAATGAAGTAAAGTAAACGATGATCTGCTCAGTAAATCTTTACTTAATAAAAAGTTACAAAAAAACCAAGGATGGCAAGTCTTTGTCTCATGTACTTTGGACATGTGATCAGGAGGGACCAGTGCTTGGAGAAGGACCTCAGGGTCAGTGAAGTAGAGGATTAGGGAAAAGGAAGAAGACCCTCAATGTGATGGATTGACATAGTGGTTACAACATGGGCTCAAACATAGCAACAATTGTGAAGATGGTGCAAGATAAAGTAGTGTTTTGTAATATTGCACAAAGGGTTGCGAAGAGTTTAGAAATGATTTGAAGGCACCTAACAACACAGGACATATTGTCAGGGGGTACACATATATTGTTGGGGGGCTGGGGGGAGACCAGTCACTGGGGAGGAATATCATGTTTGTTAAGGTCAGAGAAAAAGAGAAAGACCCCCAGTGAGATGGACTGGCAAAGTGGCAGCATCAATGGACTCAAGGGTGGCAACAATTGTGAGGTTAGCACAGGACCAGGCAGTGTTTTGTTCTGCTGTGCATAGGGCTGCTATAAGATGGTACTGACTCAATGACATCTAACAACAACAATGGGTTGCTAAGAGTCCTAGTGTGGTGCTGTGGGTTAATGTGCTGGATTGTAAGCAAAAATCAGTTTGAACCATAAAGTCAGCAGGGTTCAAGTTAACCAGTTACTCCTTGGAAACCCTATAAAGGGTCACTATGAGTCGGAAGCGACTTGAAGAAACTTAACAAAACCACAACAACTAAGAGAGTCAAGCAGCAGTGACTTGTGGCAGTTCCTTTGTCCCTTCTAACTCCTGCTGTCTAAGCTCCTTCTCAGACCAGGAGCACATGCAATCTTTGGCTATATCTGAGGAACAGCAGAGCAGAAAGCTGGGTCCAGATGGTATCACTGGCAGAACTGCTATTCCATGCCTGGGATATTAACCTCTGTACATAGTCATGAAGGAGAAATACACTTCTATAATGTTTTAAACCACTGATGATTCTGGGGTTTCAACTATTCCCAGACAAATCAATTCTTATTTATACCAATAAATTTATAACAAGGGATGTGTACCAATTTCTTACTGACTGCTATTAATTTTTATTATCTCCAGAACATTCATCTTTGTTTACAGGGCCTCTTGCCAAAGAGAATTTAAATATTTTTGTCAGTCCTGGATATGTTTCCAAATAAATAGCAACGACCACAATGTGAATATTCTCTGTCCACATGGCTATCAGTCAAGCCTCTCCTACTACTTCCCTCAACATTGGTTTCTTCTCTTCTAAAGCCTTCTCGCCATGCAGGTCTCATTGCAAAGGTTCCTCTCAGAGTAGCTTTCTTTGGTTCCTGGAGCTAAGGTAGGCACCGTCTTGCTCCAATATCTGTCACTCTGGATCCCACTGTTCCCTGTACTTCTCTACCTTTGCTAACATCATGGACGACTCCCGTGAATTCCATGATGTCAACACTGGATATCTGACAATGAACAAGTGAATGACTACCATTTCTGCAGGGATTTGAAATGGGACATTCATCAGACATTTAGTTCTCACAGGTCTGTCTCTGGTCACGATTTTGTCTTTTGAATCTATTTGCTTACTTTTGTATTATATAAGTTTTCATTAGTGTGCCATTTCAGTAAAAACTCGAGTGCTGGTATTGTGTTGTAGGTTAAGAACTGGACTGCTAGCCACAAGGCTGGCAGTTCTAACCCACCAACCACTCCTCAGAAACTCTATGCAGGGTCACTATGAGTTGGAACCAACTTGATGGTACTTAACAACAGTAACAGTAAAAACTAGTTTTACTTTTAAAACCTTGACAAAACTGAACATTAATTTTCAAGAGGAAAAAACCAACAACACAAAAAACGAATTCTACTGAATGTAGATGGAACTGCGTTATAGCTCGAGATGCCTTTGGAGAGAGGTGATCTCTCTGCAGTACTGTCTTCCCTCTCAGGGACAAAGTGTGTTTTCCACTATTCAGATTATTCTTAGCTGTTCCCACGTGAAAGCCAGAGTGACTGTTTATCAGCAAGATGCAGGCAAGGGCACTTTGGGGAGCTTCCTTAAGGACTGTCATTTGCCCTAAGTTAGCAGGAAATTCCCTATTAAACTGAAGCAGGCATTCTTATTCACACAATGCTTTCACACCCTCAGGCGTTAAAAGGCATTTTACTATTTGATAGAACAAGTCTTCTCAAAAGCCACAGTTATCCTTCCAGAACAACTTGGAGCTAACTGTGATGGTTTTAAATTCAAAGATTACAGCTGGCCCTTGAGCAACATGGGTTTGAACTATACAGGCCCTATTATTTGCAGATTTTTTCCAATAAATGCAGACCATTAAACTTACTGTATTGATAAATACAGTACAGGACTGTGTGGTGTAGTGAATTAATGTTTCTTCTAGCCACAGTCTTTGCAAACTCCCACAAAACATTTTTGCCCTGATGGGTCTGGGTACAAGACGGTGGGAGAAGATGCTGATAAGATTATATGATTCAGCTGTGAGTGGTTAACAGGGTTAACTGTGATGGTAAAAACCTGGAGCACTATTAGGGGTAAAATGAGCCATCTCAGAAGCAGGAATGTGGAATTTCGCTACCATCAAAGATCCAGGAGTGTAGTACAAACTTTGACCCCCTAGATTCCTGCATATTGAACCGCCTTGACGCAGGGACCAAAAATCCTGACATTGGAGTGGCAGAACAGCAGCAGACCAACAGCCAGAGCAGCGGGCTTCCCAGCCCAGGAGAAGTAAAGCTGAGCAACTATGGCGGCTTACTTGTAGCATGGGGGTGCCTACAGACACGTAATTGGAGAAGCTAGGCTTGCGACCCACAGAGTTTGAATTGAGTGCCTTCAGGCTGAGACTGCTGGTGGAGTGGTGTGTTCAGTGGGCACTGAGCAACATCCCGAAAGAGTTTTGTAACATTGACTGGGCTAAGAGACACCTGCCTGTGAGCATGGATGGCTAAAGAGGCTGTCCTGACTGGAATAACTGTGTCCAGAGCATTTCCGAATCTACATGGCTGTTGTTGTTAAGTGCCACTGAGCCAGTTCCAACTCAGTGACTCTATATACAAAGTTTCTGAGGAGCAGCTGGTGGCTATGAACTACTGACAATGTGTTTAGCAGCACAGTGCTTAACCTATAGTGCCACACCAGACCTGCAGTGTAACCCATCAACTTTCCTAATAAACCCCATAACTGTGAATATGGTGTCTGAGTTCTGTGTGGCCACAGCAATGAATTATGGTACACAGCTGAGCAGAGTTCCATGAGAGGGAAAAAATGTTGTATTTTTTCATACACAGTAAACGTACTTTCAATTCCTTATGGTTTTCTTTTCTCTAGCTTACTTTCTTGTAAGAATATAGCACATATTGCATATAATAGGGAAAACATGAGTTAACAGTCTTTGTATGTTATCAGTTAAAGCTTCCAGTCAACAGTAGGCTACAATTTTTTTTTTTTTGGAAAAAGTTTTATGTGGATTTTTGATAGTGAGGGGAATCGATGCCCCTAACTGCCACGTTGTTCAAAGGCCAACTGCATTTTAAAAAGTTTATCTTTCTCATATCAACACTTACCTAAAACCAAAGTCTATTTCTCATTCTGTTGAAGTCTTTTTATGCCTTTCAGTAGGATTTTAATAGTTTTCTCCCTATTTTTATGCATTCTTTGTTAAAATTAATTTCTATTTTTATTGCTACTGTGGAGTACTGGATGGTGAAATGCTCAACTGCTAACTAAAAGGTAGAAACTGAAGCCTAGTCAGAGAGGCATCTTGGAAGAAAGACCTGGTGATCTACTTCTGAAAAACTGTCACTGAAAACCCCCTGAAGCATAATTCTACATCGACACACAAAGTCACCATGAACTGGAATCAACTGTGGCAACTAGTTTGTTTTCGTTGTCGCTACCGTGTGCATGGTCCTCTTTGTGTTTATTTCGATCCTGTTCTCTTTCCACTCCACCACTTGTCTGTCAGTTTGTCGTTCTGTGGTGGCTTGCGTGTTGTTGGAAGGTATGCTGCTGGTATTTTAAATACCAGCAGGGATACCCATGTGGACAGGTTTAGCTGAGCTTACAGACTAAGACAGACTAAGAAGGAGAGACAGACTACTTCTGAATGTTCAGCTGCTGAAAACCTTATGAATAGCAGAGGAAGGAACACTGTCACTACCAGGATACTGAATACTGAAACATGAAGAGAGCATGAGAACATTGTCAGATACAGTGCTCGAAGATAAGCCCCTCAGGATTGAAAGGCACTCAAAGATGACTGAGGAAGAGCTGCCTCCTCAAAGCAGAGTTGATCATGATGATGCAAACAGAGCAAAGCTTTAGACACCTTCATTTGCTGATGGAGCACAACTTAAAATGAGGAGAAAGAGCTGTAAGCACGCATTAATAACCAGAACATGGAATGCAGTAAGTATGAATCTAGGAAAACTGGAAGTTGTCAAAAATGAAATGGAACCCATAGGATAGATATTGTACACACTGTTGTTGTTCAGTGCTGTTGAATCGATTCTGAATCATAGAGATCCTGTATAGAGTTTCCAAGGAGCAGATGGTGAGTTTGAACTGCTGACCTGTGGTTCAAACAGATGTTGCAGTTGCATGCTTATCCTAGGACTCCATTCTAGGCATTAGTGAGCTGAAATGTATAGGCCATTTTGAATTTGACAATCACATGATTTACTATGCCAGGAGTAAAAAATGGAAGAAGAATGGTGTCACATTCAACATCATCATCATCATTAAAAAAAAAAAATCAAGATCTATTAAAAGTATAATGCCATCTGTGATAGGATGATATCCATATGCCTACAAGGAAAACCAGCTAAGACTACTATTATTCAAATTTACACACCAATTACTAAAGCCAGCGATGATAAAATTGACCAATCCCACCAACTTCTTTAGTCTGAAATTGATCAAATATGCAATTAAGATATATAGATAATTACGAGCAACTGGAATGCAAAGATTGCAAACAAAGAGGAAGCATCAGTAATTAGAAAATATGGCCTTAGTGATAGAAATGAATACTGGAGATCGTGCGTGTGACAGAATTTTGCAAGCCAATGACTTACTCCAGATTTGATGCTAATCATTAGACACCAAATAGTGAAGACCAGAAGAGTTGTGAAATGACATCAAGAACATCTTACAGAAAGAAAGCAAAATTTCATTAGGAAGACAAAAAAGAAGACAAAGACCAAAATGAGTGTGAGAAGAGACCTTGAAACTTGGTTTCCAGCATAGAGATGCTAAAGTAAAAGGAAGAAATGAGGAGGTAAAAGAGCTAAAGAGAAAATTGATGGAATACAAATTGAAATCTTTAAATGAACCGATGCAGCACTGGAGGCACTAACTTATCTATGCTAAGAAATCTGGAAGACAGATACACGGCCAAGTGACTGCAAGAGATCCCTATTTGTACCTATTTCAAAGAGAGGTTAATTCAATGGCCTGGAAATGATTGGACAATATCATTAATATCACATACAAGTTAAGTTTTGCTAAAGATAATTAAAAAATGGCTGCAACAGTACATCGACAGGAAACTGCCAGAGGTTCAAGCTGGATTTATACAAGGACATGGAATAAGGGATATCACTGTTGATGTCAAATGGATCTTGGCTGAAAACAGAGACTACCAGAAAGATGTTTACCAGTGCTTTATAGACTAAGCAAAGGTTTTTGACTATGTAGATCATGACAAGCTATGGATAACATTGCTAAGAACGGGTATCCCAGAACACTTAATTGTGCTCTTATGGAAGCTGTACATAGACCAAGAGGCGGTGCTCAAACAGAACAAGGGGACACTGAATGGTTTAAAATTAGGAAAAGGTAAGTGCCAGGGTTGTATTCTTTCACCATACTTATTCAATCTATATGCTGAGCAAATAATTTGAGAAGTTGAGTTAAATGAAGAACATGACATCAGGACTGGAGGAAGACTTTTTATGAACCATGATTTGCAGATGATACAAATCTGCTTGCTCAAAGCGAAGAGAACTTAAAATACTTACTGAAGACCAAAACCTTCAGCATGGGTTGCACCTCAGTGTAAAGGAGAAAAAAAGTCCTCTCTCAACTTGGCTAGTAAGTAACATCATGATAAATGCACAAAAGTGTCCAAGAGTTGGATCCAGTATCCATTATTAACACTCATGGAAGCAGCAGTTAAGAAATCAAACAACATACTGCATTAGGCAAATCTGCTGCAAAACACCTTTTAAGTATGTAAGAGCAAAGATGTCAGTTTGAGGACTAAGATGTGCTTAACTCAAGTTATGTGGTATTTTCAGTAACCTTATATGCATGTGAAAGTTGGACAATAAGTAAGGAAGAACGTAGATGAATTGATGCATCTAAGTTATGAGGATGGAGGAAAATATTAAAAGTATCATGGACTGCCAGAGGAATAAACAAATCTGTGTTGGAAAAAGTAACAACAGAAAGCTTCGGTGAAGTCAAGATGGTGAGACTTTGTCTTTCTTATTTCAGATATAGTCTCAGGAGGATCCAGTTCCTAGATATCTGCTTGGTAAAATGGAAGGTTAAGTGGAAAAGAGGAGCTCCCCCCCAAGGAGACGGATTGGCACAGTTGAAGCAGCAATGTATTCAAACGTAACAATTGTGAGGATGGCACAGGACTGGGCAGTGTTTTGTTCTGTTGTACACAGGGTTGCTATGAATTGGAACTGACTCAATGATACCCAATAACAATCTTTCCACTGGAATGCTGGCATTGTGACACAGGATACGCACTAGAATATTAACTGCAAGGTTAGGGGTTCAAACCCACCAGCCACTTCTTTGGAATGGACTTCACCCACATATCATAATTTTCCCACTGCTTCTAATAGCTTTCTATAGTTACCTATTTTGTTGTCACCCCACCCCAGGTTTAAAATGGTAAATGTCTTTTGTCTCTACATATAAAAATTCTTAAAACAATGTTTACTGGGTAAACACTGTGTGTGCAATATCAGTTATTACCTTCTCTGATGTTTGTGTCTATCTTAGTCTATTACCTAACTTCACTAACTAGCAGTTCTAGAACAAAATACTGGTGATGCCTTGTCCTTGATTATACTGAGAATGCGTCTATGTATTTTGCCATTGAATAGTAACTATGGCAAAGTGGGTTTTAAAAAATTATTTACAGGGTGTATCTAATAACATAAAAAAAAAAAATAATAAAAGCTTAAATCATGTATGGAAATTAGATTTTTAGTAAAATGTCTTTTTACCCTCTGAACATATGATGACAGAATTTTAAATATTAAGCTATCCTGGCATTTCTGGAATAAATTCACCTGGTCTATGTGAAACTTTCCTCATTCTTCCATGCTATAGAATATTTCAAATGTCACAGAACATTCTTATTCCCTAAAGGATTAAAAGAATTTGTCTATAACACCATTTGGGTGTACCACTTTCTGAAAAGTGTTTTCTGATTACTTTCTTAATCATTTTTTATTATCTTATTTACCTACCCAGTCCCCCAACTCCATATATGCACTTACAGTAGGGTCAGTCCAGAGAGAGCATCTGGAACACTCCTGGCAAGGTGCTCCTGGGGACCGAGGGTGCTGGCAAAAATGGTCATATCCGTTGATGGACACTCGGCAGAGGTAGCACATTTGGGCACCACAGCGACAAGACATGCGGTTGCAGCCTTCGGATTTGATGAGGCCAGTCCCACACTTGTGGCATTTCCTAATGCGAGCTGCAGTCATTTTTTCTTCACTGAAAGGAAGAAAAACCAAACCATGAGTGTAGATGGCAGGAAAGATGAAGAGGAAAGAAAAATATTTTGTCCATTAAGTATTCATTATTCATGTCTCTCTACATATACTGACTGCATAGCCCACCCTTCAAATTGTGAAGACAATCTATGTTCTGGAGTCAGAGAATTGAACGTGGAGTTTATCAGCTATATGCCCTTGAGAAAATTACCCAACTGTTTGGGTTAACTAGGTTTTTTTTTTTCAAACTGGGAAACATCAACTCTCAGTGTTTTGAGGATTGCAGACATGACTTAAAAGCACTTTGGCACTGTGCCTAGATAGCAGTGATCTTGTAGAAAATCCTGGCTGTGTTTGTTAAAGAAGTTTCTGTAGGCCTAAAGTTGAGAGAAGGAGCTCTGGTAGTGTATTGGTTACGAATCAGGCTGCTAACATCAAGGTTGGCAGTTCAAAACTAGCAGCTGTTCCGCGGGACAATGATGAAGCTTTCTGCTCCTGTAAAGATTTGCAGCCTTGGAAACCCTGTGAGGGTCACTATGAGTTGGGACCGATTCTACGGTACTTAACAACAACAACAAAGTTGAGAGGAAAAAAATTGAGGGTCTTCCTAAAGAACATGTCCATACTCAAAACTAGATATACTGAGAGCCAGGAAACCAGGTTCTGCAGTGCTGCTGTTGCAGAAACACAAATTGGTGATTTAACAAACAGAAGTTTTCTCAAGAATTTTTTGTTGTTGTTAAATGCTGCCAGTTTTGACTCATAGCAACCCTATACAGGGTTTCCAAGGAACAGCTGGTGAGTTTGAACTGTCAACCTTGTGGTTAACAGTCCAGTGCTTATCTTACAGACCCATACATTTCTCAGAGTTTAGGAGGCTATTCAGGGTGCCTGCTCTAGCGGAAGGTTTCCCTGTTGGTTTACAGGAATGCCTTTGTCTCTTTGAACTTCTGTTCCTAGGAGATCTTCATGTGGCTTAGCATTTTTTTCTTCCCCTTCCATCTCTCCTTCTCTTGTTTTCTGCTTTAATCTCTTTTATATCTAAAAAGGGAGTCCTGGTGTGGCGCTGAAAGGCATGCACTGGACCACAAGGTTGGTTTGAACTCACTAGTTTCTCCTCAGAAACCCTATACTGGGTCACTATGAGTGACCAGAATAGTCAGCATTTAATATATTTCAAAAGCGATCAACTAAAGATAAACCCCTAAGGAATCCTATCTCATTAATATAACAAAGACAACTCATTCCTAAATGGGACTGTAACCACAGGCATAGGGACTAGTATTCACAACATTTTCTGTTTAAAAATTTTTAAAATTGTGAATTAAGGGAAGGTTTACAAAGCAGATTGATCATCAGTTTGACATTCAACAAATCACAGACTTCGTTTCATTTCAAAATGATTGCACTTCCCTCAGTGGAATACCAGTTACGCCACTTGCTCTCTATGATCTTTGTTTCCATTCTACCTTCTTCCCAACCCGTGTGAATTTTGTCATTAGGTGAATAATGCCCTTTTAATACTCAATGATTGACCACTCCATGTGTGCATACCTCACTAGTGCTGCGGTTCCTCCTATATACCTGTTTATTATTCAGCTGAAAACTGAACTATCAGGAACGGACTCAATGGCATATAACATGCTCCATTACACTCTTGGATCTGTTTACAGTAAAAGTAAATACCCATATACAAATATCCTCTGACAAACCTTTACAAATTTGTTGGTACACTTCCACTCTCCCACCCATACCAGTTAAGCCTGTGTATCTATTCATATAGCTACCCCAGATTACTATTACTGTAAGACTGTGTTTAACAGTATCTCCCTGTTCCCTTTAACTCTTGTACTCCTTGTGTCTTCTCCCACCTTCATCATTCTTCTGCAACTTCCCTCTCATTGTATATTGCCTTTCCTGTCACCCAAATTATAAGTACTTTTCTGAAGATGGCATTTTCTGAAAATACAGTTTAATTCATACCATACTGCCCTTTGATACACCAAATTTCTTGTCCTTTCTATATGGAAAACACATTCAAACCAATCATATCATTTCAAAAGTCTTAAATCAACCCAAATTCTGAAATTTCATTTTCTGAATCATCTAAAGCAAACATGGGTGAGACTTCAGGTGTATTTCATTCTGGGTCAAAATTCCTCTTTATCTGTGAACCTGTGAAATCTAGATCATAAAGTATCTGTTTCTAAAGTACAATGGTAAAGCAGGTACAAGGTAGAAATTTCCATTATCAATGAGAGATATTGGGGGGGGGGGGGAGGGATAACAGGCACCAATCAAGTTCCAAACCAGATTTACATCATCTCTCAAGGCTTGAAAATAATCTTCTGCTCTCTAAGACCATCTTGGCAATGGCTCTGCCCTCCAGACTATTAGTATTGGTCATGCTCTCTAGAGTATGAATGGAGGCCCCTTAGCCTTGATCTTCAGTTCTGCCTTCCAGATTCACTGTGATACAAAGACTGCTCCCTTGCCTTTAGGTGGCCCCATTCTCCTAGTCCATCTCTGCATGGTGACCCCAATCCACTTGGTCCTGCCCCCCCTCAACTCTGGGTGGTAGCCCTATACCTTGGCACACATTTATGCCAGTTCTACACTCTGGAACCTTGGGGGTTATGGCTCAACCTTTTGAGATCCAGGAGACATCCGTTTTGCACTCATCCTACCTTATTTCGTTTCATTGCAATGATTATAATCCCTTCTATGCATCATCATTCAACAGTATTTGCTTCTATTCCCTGGTTTTTTGGTGTACACAAAAACACTCAAGAATATATATATATAATCATTTAAACAACCCAAGGGCACATTCTACAAACTTGTAATTTAGACAATGGCTCCCGATAATGGGGGAGGGGAGCTATAAAGGTACGAAACAGCTGGTTTGCAAGTTTTCAAGAGGGAGTTTAGTTTTAGATTGTATGGGGGGAAAGTAGAATCCCCACTGACTAGCTTTCATCTTGTCTAGCTGGGTCTGGTGAAAGGAGATGGGGATAAGATTCTTATGATTCAAAAGTAATTGTTATGACAAATGCGATTGTCACAACTGTAAAGGCAGAAGTTTTGTAATATACAGGGGGGTGTACTTCATCTAACATTCCAGGGACAAAAGACCCTAGGACCATCAAGGGAGGAACACACAAGCGGACTGTGGGACCCTTTTCAGAGAAGCAGCAACACCAGAAATGGAGGCAGAAATGATGACATGGAGAGATAAGAGCAGCTGACAACTCTAGACTCATGGAAAGAGAAAGATTGTGATGCTGGTGGCCAGGAGGAAAGCTTGTACAATGTGCCATTGGGGTATTTAAATGATTATATATTACTGAGTGTTTTTGTGTACACCAATTAAAAAAAAAAAAAATCCAGAAGGAATAGAAGCAAATACTGTTGAATGATGATCTATGGAGGGGATTGTTATCAGTGCAATGAAACAAAATACAATAGGGTAAGTATAAAACTGATGTAAACTACCACTCAGTTCACAATAAAAAGCTTAAATAAATAAATAAAATTAAACAGAATAAAATTCTTCTAGCCTATCTATTATCCAATTCCAAAACCACTTCCACATTTTAGGTATCTACCATTTTTTTTCTTAATTTTTCTAGTGCTTATTCTGATCCCTTTATATTTTTAAGAGATTGACTCAAGACACAGCCAACACTACGATTCTCTCCTTAAAGTAACAAAGACAAACCAAGCAATAGCAACAACAAATCACATGTAAAAAGCCAGCCCAAGCCAAGCCAAGCCACCCTGCTGCCATGGAGTCGATCCCAGTCTTTAACAAGTCTGAAGGACAGACTAGAACTAGCCCTCCTTTAAAGTCTCTAAGCTGTGAATCTTTACACAGGGTGGCTAGCGGGTGTTAATCACTGACCTTTCAGGTAGCAGCAGAGTGCTTTTATCACTATGCCACTGGGGTCCTTTAACAAAGACAACCCATTTCTAAATGGGATTAAAACCACAGGAATCGAAATAAAGATTTACAACTGTAGGACTATGACTTATTATGGCTCTTCTAGCCACATTTTCCCATCCTGTGATATATTGCAAATTGTATCCTGTATGCCTGTGATTGTGAATACGTTGGCTCTATATGATAAGCACTAGACTGCAAACCACAGGTCTACAGTTTGAGCTTGCCAGCTGCTCTGTGGAATAAAGATGAGGCTTTCTGCTCCTGCTAAGATTTAAAGTCTTGGAAACCCTATATATAAGGTGGCTATGAGTCAGAACAGACTAGATGGCACTTAACTGTATGTGATTTTGGATCCATTTTTAAGTATGTTGTTAATGAGGCAGGATTAAGGTAGAACTAAGTAAGGAGTCCTGGTGTGGCACTGTAGGATAATGAACTGGACCACAAGGTTAGTCTGAACTGCAAGGTTGGCAGGTAGTTCAAATTCACCAGCTGCTCCTTGGAAAACCGGAGTCCTGGTGTGGTTGGTACTGTGGATTAATGCACCAGACTGCAAAGCCATTTGAACTGTAAGGTCAGTGGTTCAAGTTCACCAGCTGCTCCTTGGAAACCCTCTACAGGGTTGCTATGGGTCAGAATCGACTTGACAGCACTTAACAACATGAGTTAGAACTGACTTGAAGGCACTTAACAACAAGAAGTAAGAATTACAGTGCAACTAAGCATTAAGGATGCCCCCACCTTACTATAGAGTGTGACTCAAGTCACCACTCTTGGGTGCATGGTCTGACTCCCAATTTATAGGATTGTTTTGGAAAAGTGGCACTATAGAATAAGCACTGGACTATTAACCACAAGGTTAGCAGTTCAAACCCATCAGCCACTCGTTGGAAACCCTATAGAGGATCATTATGAACCTGAACCGACTATTTGGCATTTAACAACAATTACTAAAGATTACAGCACAATTAAGGATTAAGGATGTTCAAGTCATCAACCCTGGGGGTCTGGTCTGACCTGATTCATCAGCTCTGGTAGCCTTGTGCATCAATAGCCTGTGTTCTGAGCTGCCGATTTGAGTTCCTCAGCTTCAGAGATTAGGTGGGTGGGAAGACTCACCCAGACTGATCTCTGGACTACGGATTTGGAATATGCCAGCCTCCACAATTGTACGTACCGTTTCCTTTGACAGCTGTGTGTTTTGTGAGACGTTGCAGTGAGTTGTAGAACCCTGGGACATGAGGGAGGGGAGCAGTGGTGATTGACTGATTATATAGAGTGGTTTAACATGTTAGAAAAGTTGGACAGTTGGTTTATCTTTAACTCCAAGTTATGTGGACCAGCATCATGCTGATACTTCTAAAAGAAATTATTCATGCAACAACACTTATTTCTGGGGGACACAGTTTAATCCATAACACACCAGGGTTTTGAAAACTTGGCATGGAGATTGGTTAGACAGGGTTGGTGATGGTCCAATCTCCATTCACTGCTTTCTTCCTGGCTGGCAGAGCCTATCTCCCATGACAGAAGTTGACGACATCAGAATCTCACATTCCCAGACTCCCTGCCACCACAATGGGCATGTGTACAATTCAGTCCTGGCCAACAGGAAGCCTGCAGGGAGTCTGCTTGATTCCAAAAGCATTTTCTCTCATATGGAGGGGAAATGACTAAAGAGTGAAGATGACAGGTTTAGGCTCTTTGTCAAGGGTGGGCACTTCTGAATTAGCTACTCCCATGGTGCTCTATTACTAATTCTGAATGAATGCTTTCCACAGTGGCCTACCACTGTTCATGTCAGCTGCCCTTTACCGAGCCGAGCTCCTGTAAAGCAGATGGCTATACTTGACATGGTGCTGACATGCACGAGCCAAGAGACCAGGGACCAGCAGAAAGGACCCACAGAGAACAGTCCTGAAACTAGGTATCTTCTAAGCTGTTCACTTCTCATCCCTTCAGCTAGGAATCCAGAGCAGAGGCCAAGAAGAACAGTTTCAGTTCTTCAAGTTAGTAGTTAGTGGTCTAGGGACGAGGTCTGATCTGCAACTCTCGCCTCCAGCTGAGAAAACCTAACCTTCTCCTTTCCACTGTAATGTTTTAGTAAACAGTGAGGTGAGTCTGGTGGCAGACAAATGTTTTTAACTACTGATATTTAAAAGACTGTTCAAATAAGTTCCTTAGAAGCCAGATAATGCGCTTTAAAATAGCAAAAATGCATTTTAAAAAATGGCTGCTTTTCACTGAAACTCATTTGTGAGAGGCCCCAATGAAGACAGGCAGATTACTACTGCTGGGTTGGAAAGAATCTAAACCTGGTTCAAGTATAGGAGAACAAATGCGTTCTCAGTTTTGTGGAGTGGCAAAACTCATTAAGGAGTTTACATACAGAAAAACTTATTATGCCAACTTACTAATCTAGTAGACATGTTCTCGATTTTAGTTCGCTGAGCAACTGTGAAGACACTTCCCAATGCTTCCCCCCCTGTTACAACTTGTAAGGTTCTGATGAGAGTTTCCAATTTGAAAGCCTGTGTCCAAAACATAATGCCAGTTTTATTTGGGCACAAACATACTCTTTAAGAGTGCTGAGAATGTGATGTGATTGGATGTGAGTGCAAAGTGGTTGGCTGGGTGGGCTTGACTTCTTTCCCTGGGTAGGTTGCTTGGGCTGCATGCAGTGTGTGAGAGAATATAGAAAGAATCTTGGCTAAACAGTGGTTTCCAGAAAGGTTAGGAAGTAGGGGGCTCTATTTTGTGTTTCTCTAATGGCTAATTATATTTGTATGATTTTATGTGTTTACTGACTATTTATATTTATTTTTTTGAGGAAGGCCAGACTGTATGGCACCCATGAGAAATAATAATGGATGTGAGAAAGGGAGGAAGAGGTGCTCTTTGAGGAGAAGGAGCAAAGGGCTTTGGCATTCACACCAACAGGACGAAATAGGGCCATGTTGACCCTGCACTTAATCTGAAAGGCCTGGGTGAAAAAAGGATTGCTAATAGGATGTGGCAATCTCTCTAATTCAGTACAGGCAGTTCCCAGTTATGATGTTTGACCATAATCTTGAACCAACACCAGCAAAGCCAATGACATTAAAAATCTGAGTTATGAATAATGGTTCTGATCAGGAAACCGGCATTACTTTGCAGCGCATATTGAAATATTATGTTAACGATGTTTTAGTGTTTATGGGAGTGTTTCTATATTACTTTTTATGCATAGAAAAGTAGGTACAATGTATACTATATACCAAGACAAATATTTTGCTACTGATATTAGATATAAGCTGTATATACAAATTCAACGTAAATACAGAGTTAGGAATGGAAAGTTTTGCTTGTAACTCAGAAACTGCCTGTGACATGTTAAGTGCAAAATGGGACAGGGGAGCTCTCAGGGTTGATTCTTTTGTGGGGAGGGTGGTTTGGGGACTAGATTGTAAGCCTGCAGGAAATAAGCAGCCTCAGCGGTGACTTCTTGGCTGTGGAAGGCCTCTCACAGGATGTGTGCCTAGGGAAAGGCTGGGCAGGAAAGCCTGGGCTGCAGCTGTAGCTGCAGCCTTGTGTGCAAACAGGAAGGTTCCCTGCTGCCCCTCCTTGACACAAACACCCCAGTCCGCGACTACACAACTGTTAGTTCTCAGCTATGTTGTAAACTCCTGTTGGGGCTGTAGATTTTGTGGCATTTGTTTTTCAAATCTTAAGTGGCCTTCCTAAGTGAGTTATGATTGTGGGACATAAGATATTTACAATTGTATGTTAAGTATGTAAGCATTTAGTACTTTCAAAAGGCTATGTGCAATCATCGCTAATCTAGTTCCAGAATATGTTCATCACAAAAGGAAACCCCCTACCCATTGATCAGTTACTTTTTAGTCCTCTCCTCTAATCACTTGCTTTGAGTTCCCATGGATTTCCTTATGCTGGCTGTGTCATGTGACTAGTCACGTTTATGTAAGAAGCCTTTTCTGTCACTCAGTACAATGTTCCCTTGGGTTCATTCAGGTGGAAGCATGGATCAGGCCTTCATTCCTTTTCATGGCTGAGTACATCCCATTGTATGGACAGACGACATTTTGATTACTAGTCAGCAGTTGATGGCAATTTGGGCTGTTCCCACCTTTTGGCTATTGTGAATAGTGCTGCTATAAACATCTGTGTCCAAATTTTTATTTGGACATCTGTTTTCAATTACTTTGGGTATACATATAGGAAAGGAATTGCTGAAATATATGTCAGTTCTATTTTTAACTTTTTGAGGAGCTGCCAAACTGTTTTCCATCATTTCGCATTCCCACCAGCACTGCATGAGGGTTCTAATTTTTTTACATTCTTACTAAGTGAATAGAAGTAAATACTGTAATCTGAGCGTACAGAGTACATGGAGGGGAGATTGCAATCATTGTAATGAGACAAGGAATATGATTTGTTGAATGTAAAACTGATGATCTGTACTGTAAAACTTCACTCAATTCAAAATAAAAAGTTTTTTTTTTTTTAATTTAATTTTAAGTCACATGGGGAAACACAAAACCAAAATAAGATGTGACTTTATACCCACTAGGATGGCATCACTCCCTTAAAAAAAAAAAAAAAAAAATTTTATTATGAATTGAGTGAAGTTTTACAGAACAAATCATTAGTTGCTACGGCACATAACAACAATGGCTATTGTGTGGTGCTGGTGTGGTGCTGTGGGTTAATGCCCTGAACTGCAAGGTTGGTTTAAAACACGAGATTATTGGTTCAAACTCACGAGCTGCTCTTCAGAAACCCTATACAGGGTCGCTATGGGTTGGAAGCAACTTGACAGCACTTAACAACAATGACTAGTAATATTTGACATGTTTGCATGTGTTTATTGATGATATATAAATATATTTGGAGAAAGGTCTATAGATCGTCTATTTTTAAATTGGACTAGTCAATCTTTTGTTACTGAGTTATAGAAATTCTTTATTATTATATTCTATATGCAAATCCTTAAGATAGATGATTTGCAAATATTTTCTCCCATTCTGTGGGCTGCCTTTTTCTTTTCTTTTTTTTGCAGTACAAAAGTTCTTAATTTTGATAAAGTGCATGTTTTTCTTTTGTTGTTTATGGCTTCGATGTCTTGTCTAAGAAACCATTATCAAATAAAGTCAAAAAGATTTATCCCTATGTTTTCTTCTAAGAATTTTGTGATTTTTTGCTCTTATATTTAGGTCTCTGAACCATTGTGAGCTAGCTAATTTTTGTTTAAGGGTCTACCAACCATTTAAGTGCTATCCAAAGCTGCCAGGGAGGCCGCTCTGACCCTGAGAAGGCACTATGGGGAGGAATGTGAAACAACAGCAAACTTCTAAGCCTACCTCTGGTTGCCTCAAAACATACAGTCAGGAATCTTTGAGAACAAGGTCCATATTGCCCTGTCATTAGCAAGCTGCACCAGGAACCTGGACAGCTGTCCCTGTTGCTCCCCAGAAAAAATGCCATAGCACTCTCTTACCAAAATCTAGTAGCAGCTTTCATCACCCAGCACTCCCCTAGCGGGGTTAAGTTTTTTTAAATTAATGTTCAGAGTTCAGGAAAAGTTGATTCTGACCGTTTTTGCCCGGTTATATAGCTGTTTTATTGAAGGGATGGTTTCTAGGACTTTGCTACTCTGCCACTTTCAGTGATGCCACTCCCTCAAGTGTCTAGTTTTTGGAACAAGCCGAAGTTTAGTGACTGCCTCCACATGGCCACAGCAGTAGCCTTCATTTTCCTCCACTACATCTCTCCCCCTCCTGATCCTCTGAGTTATCGGATATAGTTTAGTTACCTAAACTAGAAACTTGAGTCATTCTGGTTAGATCCCTTCAATTCTCACCTCCAATAGTTACTCAGACATCAAGTTCTGCTATTTCACTTCTTAAATATTTCTTAGGAATCAACAACATTCCCTTTTCTCCACCCACAACATTATAGTTCTAGTTTATAGTAGAGTGAATTCGACTTAATCCCAGTCTTGCATTCCTTAAAGATTATACCATTGTTGTTAAGTGCCATCGAGTCAGTTTCGACTCACAGTGACCCTTGTATAGTGTTTCCGAGTGGATGGCGAGCTTGAACCACCGAACTTGTGGTTCAAACCAACCTTGCAGTGCAGTGCATTAACCTACAGCACTACACCAGGAGACCCCTATATACCATGGAGCCATCAAATAATGGAACTTTGGCCATGCTACTAAATTGCTCAAAAGCATTTGAGACTGACAACTAAACATGATGTGCCTCTCGATGTGATGCAACAGGAAATGCATAGCACCACCTATGAGACATTCATGCCGAAGAAGTTGAATATGAATCAAAATCAAGCTTTTAGATCTAAAGTCTAACTTACAGGAAATACAGGGGACAGAGAACAAATTAAATGACACCAAGAAGACGGAGGTAACTCTAGAAGATGCACTATACAAAGCCAATTGTCCTTGGTCTTTTCACAATGGCAAGACAAAAATACGTATGTTGGTATGACCAAAAAAAAAGTGTTGGGGAAAGAGAGTAGTGTTCTAGATTAAGAGAGAAGAGTTGTAACAATCAAATGGAATGAGTAGGCGTTGTTTAGGTCCTGACTTGAGTAAACTATAGCATACGCTAAACGCTATTGTCTGAAACAACTGGGGAAATGTGATTGTGAACTGGTGTGAGGTGCTCAAAGACAAATGATCGTTAACAGTAACAACGACAAGTTCTACACAAGGGGGAAAAGCACATGTCTATGGAAATACTTAGGGATGAAATGACATGCTGTCAGGGATTGGGTTTGTTTTAAAAGAATACAGTAGCAATTTAAAAGCAAGCAAGAAAACTGGGATAGAGAAAGGAAGTATGACAGAATATTGATAACTATTGGGGTTCATGATATGATTGATCATTTGTTTTTGTGGATGCCTGGAAATCCTCAAAGAAAAAGTAAGACAGTCAAACAAGCTGTAATGGCTTTTTACTTCTGACAGGTTAAAGTGTAAGTTTCTTAACATGCCATCTAAGGTGCAAGATCACAGCCTCTGGTAGGTATCTTGTATTGTGTTGTATTTTATGATTCAGCAACAAAATCTACTTATAGTTTTTTGTGTGAACCCTGCCCTCTCTTGTGTTTTTGACATTTGGCAATTGGTAGGATTCCTTGGCTCACTGATGTATGGAGTAAGGGGCTAGATGGTGAGGAGAAGCTCCTCTCTACAAAAAAAAAAAAAAAAAAAAAAATCATGCCATATTCTTGCAGGAAGTTTCCATCAAATACTTCAAGACGCAGAGGGGATGATTCCCAACACACCTCCTTTTGCTTCCTTGTCTGGCCTACACAGGAGAATGGGCGTTGGAGAAGACCTATGCATAATCAAGAGCCTAATCAGGTGCTGACGCCAACTGCAGCTGCTGTTCCAGATGTCATTTCTTATCAGAGCATATAAACACAGCCTGTGGCAACTGATATATGCAGCTATTGATCTGGAAGATGTTTTTATTCTCTGTCCAATAAGCACAGAGAATACCAGAAGCAGTTTACATAGACCTCAATCATCTGTCATCCAACAGGTTAACATCCTAGTCTGCTATCTGAATGGCATGGAGACAAAGCCAAGAGAATAGGAAGCAGCAGATACTCTTGTTGTCAAAGCACATGTTGCTGCATCCTCTATCCCCAACCACTAAGAAGCAGCCCAACCCTGGGATTCTGGAAGCTAAAGCTGACATTTGGTGATGGCTTTGGAGCTAGGTGCGGTCACATGATTAAATCTAGACCAATGGCTAAGAGGAGAATGTCTGTCACTTTTAAGGCATACACAGCTTACAAAACAGTTGCCTGCCCTGGTCACTTATCTCTTTCTCCTTCCTAGAGGCTGAAGCAGAGTGTGGCTATCACCCAGTCCCAATCCTGAAGGGGGATACCCCTCAGGGATTTGTGAGGAGTGACCTACCAACCCCACAAGGGCTAGTTATGACAGCAAACTTCTGTAGTATTGAAGCCACTGTATTTTGGGGCTTTGTTTCTACAGCAGCTTAACTCTTACCTTAAGCCACACAGTAAGTGATTATGTAAATGCGCTGTCACACAGGGTGGCTAGAGAAGCAATAATTCTTATTACAGTGATTACCTCTTTATTCATCCAGGAGGCTGATAATTCTACTTCATAACCTCGGTCACCAGTATCCTATCCTCATCTCATTAAAATGCATCACATGCTTATTTACTTAGATAATAAGGAGAAAGGGACCAACACTGACTGAATTCCTCTAAAAATGCCAGGCATTTTATACAGTGCATTTTCAGCAAAGCTCCATGAGGCTGCAAAGATTAGGGTGACCTGAGAACTTTTTCTCCCCACAATCCACACTGCCCCCTCTTGCCAAGAAGTTAGGATGACTTGAAAGCTGAGAGGCCTTCCGTAAGTCCCAATGAGGGATGTTACTCACATAGATGTCCGGTACTTGATGTCATCTTTCTCAGCTAGTTCTTCACAGGTGAGACCATTGTGTTCTTTCCAGAGTCCCTGACACTTCCTACAGGTTTCCTGAGGACAAAGAACAGACACAAACACAGATCCTGATGAGGGGAGGCTAGGCCAATTTCTGTCCAACAAAAGGAACATGGAATGAGTCTCACTTGACTGGATTTGGTCAGCAGCTCTTGCTTCCTCGCAGCAGGGAGGTTTCTAAAGAAATCACGCCACAGAGGAGGTGAAAATCCTTACAGGGAAGCATGGGAGAAACATCCAAATCAAAGCAAAGAGTAGCATACATCTCCCAATTTGTACAAGGCTTTCTAAAATGCCAGGAACACCCAAAAGAGATAGCTTGAAAGTGACCTTGGATTCTAAAATATAAAATTCTGTGAACTGTTTAAGGGCAAGGTCTAGATCTTATGAATCTCTACACCGAGCAAATCTTCTGCTGACTTGAACTATAGAAGGGTTTAGAGTGGGATCTAGAGTGGGATCACGAGAAGCCTAAGGGAAGATATTACCTTAGTCACCTGTCACTTAATACAGGGATGCCATCCCCCATAGCTTCATTTCATTTGTAAACAGGAATTACCATTTTGTTATAGAATTCTACATAATTAATAACAGTCCCACAAATTATCTCATTTTACTAACAAAGTTAGTAACTATATGCTAGGTATTAGGCATACTGTATGGCAGGGATTAGGGAACAGTGTTGAGCAAAATGGTCTTGGTTCCTGGCCTCTTGGAGCTAGCAAAATCACAACCTTGATTAAGGGCAGTAATGTAAGAAAGGGTGCCTGGTCCAGTCTGAGGAGATAGTGATGTGTTGGGAGCTGAAAAGACAAGTCAGTGAGCGCTGGGAAGGTTTCAGACTGAGGGACAGTGAGTGGTCCTAGTTCCAGGGCTACCACAGTCCACACAGGGCCCGGGGTGGGCTAATCATCAGTCTGACCTTTGTCCTCAGAGTGACAGGTTTGAAAATGAAAGTGACAGAATCAGACTTGTGATTGTATGAGCTTGTACTATGAGGAAAACAGATGGGTGAAAGTGTCAAAGGCAGTTAGGAGACCCTCACAGTCCTCTGGGAGAGATGCAGGAGCTCAGACAAGGGAGTTATGAGCAAATGAAGATGATTTGAGAGATATCTAGGAAGTGAAACCAGCAAGCTTAGGGGTGGCTCGGCTGTCTGAGTGTGCGGAAGGGAAGTGTCCAGGATGAAGACTAGCTTTCTGGTTTTTGACAATGGGGGAGATGGGGGCAATGGGAAAGGAGGGCAGATGCTCAGATCATGACTTGACTGGCAATGCTGATAACAGAGATACAACACCCAGAGGAGCTACCAGGCAGGAAGTTGGGTGGAAACGTCTGGCACTCAGGAAAAGTTCAGGCAAAACTGTCATTACCAGATGTGCTGGGTAGTATCTTCATTTCACTTCTAGATATTTCTCTACAGCTGTATTCTCACATTTGAGAGGATGCACTGAATATCCACACACTGAAATATTCTACAGTTGTTTATAAAATGAAGACAGTAATTTTTTGTTTCTGAATGCTCCATTTAAATAAGAGTAGTATGTGACCACATCTATATAAATCTGTGTGTGTGTGTATGTAAGAATATAATCATGTATAAAATATACTTTAGAAGATACCCACACAATTGGTAATATTGACTGAACTGGGGTGGCCAAAAAGCAGGGATATGAGACTTTTCAATGTATGTTCTAAATTTTATAGGATACAAATGTGCTACCTAATACAAAAATAAGTAAAATTTAAAAAGAGTGAAAATGAAATAGGCTTCTCAAGGAAATGAAAATGAAACAGCCCTTTGGTGGTGGTGTTGTTAGGTGCCATAGAGTCGATTCCGACCCACAGTGACCCTGCATAGGGTTTCCAAGGAGCAGCTGGTGAGCTTGAGCCACCGACCTTGCAGTTCAAAGGACTCTGCAGTCTGACGCATTAGCCCACAGCGCCACACCAGGACTATAAAAAAAGCTTTGATCATTGGGTGGGTTAGAGAGTTGCTGAGCTGAGCTACTATATTTAAATGATGTTGCTTCTGGTAGACATGCATGTTCTTCTGTCTACTATCTACAGCCCTGTTAGTGAGCAGTGTACTTAACTCTCACCCACCCAAATGCAGAGCAGCACAAAACCAGTGTTTAAAACACCTTGGACCGTCTATTCCGGGAAACTGGAGGATAAACAACAGCTGGAGAGTAAATGAGCTGGTATTTGGATCCTAACCGGCACAACAATACCTTAGCCACCCCCAGGAAGAGCAGCTGCAAACAAAATGCGGCATTCATTTCATGCTTTGCAGCATTCCTGCCAAGTCAGTTATTAATTCATGAAACTCATCATCACAAAAGGAGCCCTGGCTGTGCAATGGGTTAAGTGCTCAGCACTAACTGAAAGGTTGGTGATTTAAACGCACCAGCTACTTGGCTGGAGAAAGATGAGAGTGTCTGCTCTCATAAAGATTTACAGTCTCAGAAGCTCTAAGGTGGAGTTCTCGGTCCTATAGGTCGCTGAGTCAGAATAGATTTCAATGGCAGTGGGTTTTTGGTTTTGGTTCTTCACAAGGGAAGAAATCCGTTCTCTAGATGAGACCTGGGACACCATGAGAGTACAATAACCTGTCCAGGCTGGTGCTAGGTTGTGAGGCATCACTATGAAGCCGCTGCTCATTTTCAGTGTCATGGTGGCTTTACAGTCAGAGCTTTCTTCAAAGAAGGGCCCCAGAGCCCCAGAGGAAACCAAAACGTCTTTTAAAGAGACCATGTAGCTAGACGCTGAAACCCACAATTAAATAAAGCAAGCAAGTCCAGGCTGGGCAGATGGGGAATTTTCTGGAGATAGAACTTGATCTTCTCAACACTGACCAGAGGGGCTCTCCTCTTCAGGATGGCTAGGCTTTGTCCTAAACCCAACAATGCAAAGCTGAGGAAATGCTCTTGTATGTTGATTTACCACGAAGACAATGGCATTCCTCAAAGTGAAGTTGTGACAAAGTTTGCAGGACATGCTGTCAAGTAACTTCACACTGAGAAGGACACAAACAGCCTGCCTCTCCAATTGAATCCAAGGCCTGGGTTACCACTACCTGCATGCATGTCCAGTTGGGAGGAAACAGATGGATTCACCATTGTCTAAAGTGTAAAAATGACGGCAGTGCCTTCTTTCTAGACAAGGAATGAGCTGTCCACTGGTGCCAGACTCAGAGTGGCAGTCCATCAGTGCTCTTGCTGACATCATGGGGGGTTAAAGTCTGGAGAAGTTTTAGGCTGTTCCTTAAGTCTCAAGCACATCAAGGTGTGACTGTTCACATAAATGTGCACTTTGCAACAAAACTGAGATGCCCAATTCTCCAGTTTCCCTTCACCCATTTTCTGATGCTGATAGGATGTTTTACAGACAAAACATAAAGCTAAACTCTGTTTCTTCATATAGACAGTGTCCTCAAAAAGTCATCACACATGCAGGCAAGCAGGATTTCCTTCCAGGTCTAAGAGGGTACAGTAACTGTTGGCAGGACAAATACCTGGAGAAGACAGTCTGAAGGCCTGGTCACCAGAACCTGCGTATTCTGACATTGCTCGGCCCCTGGCACCCTGGACATTATTGACTTGACTTCCACTCTCCTCTCAGAAGCTGGATGCAACAGAAACAACTTATTTCTGAGTGGTTTCTCCAAGTAAACATCTAAATCAACTCTCTGGGGGAGAAAGGTGCTGGCATTGATACAGAGCAAGGGGATGTAAAATCCAGCCTCTGAGATACTAGCTAGGACAATGTAGGCCTTAAAAGCAACAATAACCTCCCTCCCCCTGAAAAAAACACCAAGGCTGGAAACCCAGACCTGAAGTTTAGTGGTGAGGGGTGGGTACCTAACTGCTCACTAACATTAGCCAACACTATGGCCCACCTGGCTGTTGTCAGAGTTGCTAATCCTCCCCATCCCTAATGACATATGGACACAAGCCAGAAAGTCCACAAAGACACTGATTTTAAGAAGGGGAAGCAGATGTTATGTAACCTCTTGAGACTCCATAAATCAATGTAGGGCTTGGATAGGACCAGAGGGCTTTCCTTCCGTTCATGAAGGCAATCTCAGAATACTAATGTTTCCTTATCCAAGGAGGTGGACCTCAAATAAAGCTTAGTTCTTACTCTTGAAAAGCTCCATCCAACAAGGAAAATCAGTATGTGAGCAAATTAAGACTGAACTGTGAGAAGAGCAGAGTTAAGTGTAATAATGTGTGTACACACACCAGAGAGAGAGCAAAGATAGGGAGTAGAAAGTCAGATAATGCTGAGAAGTTGCCATCTTCACAGGATCTACTAGAACCGGTATCCTGAACAGTAACAGTTGTGTCACCTCTTCCTCCTGGAACTACAGCTCTATGTAGTGCCTTTCTCACCCACAGCAGTCGTCGTAATTAACACTGAGCACTGGACCCACAAACAATATGTCTCAATATCAAAACAGTCAACATACAAACACATTAATGAGTACAAAGGGTCTTGATGTCGTCAACTACAATTACTTTGAAATACCATTTATTTCATCTTATCCACTGACATTTTTTATCTGCTGTATGTGGAACAGCAGTACTTTATACATAATCTATTACTAAATGTATCTATGGGGGGGGGGGCTTCTGTTCAACACAATCTTCTCAACATGGAGAGCAAACCCTAGAGACTGGGAAGTCAGATAGGGGTGCACAGGGCAGTGGTCTATCTGCACTTCAGGACACCTGGATGGAGGGGAAGGGACAGAGACTAGTGGCAGCAGACAGTCAGGAAGCGAATGGAATCATGTATGAAAGAGCAACACCCAGGCAGGAGGAAGGTAGAGAGATGTTTCTTTGGTAGAAATAGCCGGGAAGAGGGTGAGAGAAGCCAGGAGTAGTTTCTAGGTTTCTGGCATGGGCCCTGGCGTGACTGGTGGAAACATCAACTCTGAAGAGAAGCAGAAGGCGGAGGGGAGAATGGGGTGTCTATGTTAATTTTAGCCTGGCTTATTTGTTGACTCACTCACCCGTTTGCTCTCCCACTATTGCTTTCTGTCATCTGTCAAGCACTATATGAGATGCTGGGGATGCGGCAGCAAATAATTCAGACAGTTTCTACCTTCTTGGAGCTTATGTTCAGTGTCGAGCATAAATACTAAACAAACAAATAAGACAACTACAGTCATGAAGGAACATTAGAGAAGAAGAGCACAGGCTGCTAGGAGTGTGTTACAGCAGACAGAAAGGAGATTCAGCAGGTTTGGGGGGAAGGGTATTTTAGACAGCAGGAAGCTGGTATAGCTGGAGCCCAGGGGGAAGGATAGGAAGGTAAATTAATGTCGGCAGGAGTCAGGATTTTATCTTCAGTACAATGAAAGCCAATGGGAGGTCTGGAGGGGGTGGGTGCATGGGATGCTTGATGATTTGATTCCCATTTTACAAAGATACTTCTGGTTGCTTCCAGAGAAGGGAAGGCTGTCAAGGGGCAAGAACTTGCAGCAACCCCTACTCACTTAACTAAGCCAAGTAAATAACTTCTATGGAGCAAACCCTGAAGGATTCTTGCAAACTTCCTCAAAAGCTTTCCACAAAAGAGGCCACTATCTAATTCCCTGATCAATCTGGGCATAACAGTGTGCTCACAGGGCTAAGGGCCACCAGTGACAAAGGAAACCGCAACCTGTGTATCTTAAGAACAGGACCATGTGGTTCTGTTTGGCGTAAGACAGGGACTGAATGATTACTATTTTAAAGTAATCTGGCTCTGAGAAGACTTTCCTGTTGGGCCCCAGCACTGGCATGAGGGAGAGACCTGTAGGGTCTGTCTTCCTTGAGACCAAAGGACAACAATCAGGCCTGGTGTTCCTGGTTGGGGTGTTTGATGTACCTGTTTCCTTCCACCTTCACAGCAAGCCTACAAGAGGGTTTCAGATTATTGTCTCCACTTTTGTTTTTTTATTATTTTTATTTTTAATAGACAAGAAACCAGAGGCTGAGAGAGGTACAATCATTTGGTCAAGATTGGAGAGCTGTGAAGGTGTGGCTGCTTTCTCCATGGACTCATCCTACACGTCAGCACGGTGCCTGCTGGCAAGAATGGGCTATTGTTGCTGGGAAAAGCCAAGGGTGTGAGGCAATGAGCCAAGCCCAAAGGTTACAATGGCCAAGTTGTCTAAGGAAGTCCAGATGAAGGGTTCAGCTGGACCCTGTACCTCCAGCTGCAGCTGGGCTGGATGCTGCAGTCACATGCTTCCTGGAGAGCTGAGAATGCCCGCTGAGAGGCAGGGTTCCTGAGAGAATCAAGAGGAACCTGCTAATCACAGTCATCTCAGATCACAGATCCTTGAGGAAGTCACAGTTCCTGCCACTTTCAGCCAGTTGCATGCTGGCTGGAGTTTAACAAAAAGGAAGTGTATTTTTAGATTTCCCTCACCCGAATAAACAGACAGGCTCCCTATAAGCTTTCCACACCAGAATCAAACAACCAATGACTTGCCAGTACTTTAACTTTATTGCAGATACCTGGGGTACATACTCAATTCCTCAAAGGGGCCAGGACCTCAGAGACACTGAGGTGCAGGTCCAGACAACCTCAGTAGAGCTAGTCTTGCAATCAAGCCAGTCATATAGGCTTTTTGGTTTCCCAGTGACACTGACACTAGACTGTAAAAATGAAATGAAACACCATGAATGACCAAAATGTGACATAGAGGCCAGAGTGAGTACAGACTGTTTGATAATTGTCCACAGGACACAACTCTCCACCAAAAACCTCAGCCTGAAGGCACCTGGCTCTAGGCTCCATGGGTCAGCAAACCTAGCTTCCCCACTTAAGTGCCAGGAGGTACTCCACTCTACAAGCAAACGTTCTGCCCAAAGCCATTCAACTTTATTTGCTCTATAGGCTGGTAAGTCCACGGTTCTGTCTCATGCTCTGGCTTTTGGTTCTGCTGCTGCTGCTTCTCTGCCACTCCTCTGTTGTTACAACTTACTTGTCCCTGGGTCACGGAAGTTCAATGTACAGGGATCTCCAGGTCCAAAGGACACTTTCTTTTGGTTGTTGAGACTTACCCCTCCTACTTCTGAAATGGCTCATTTTAAACCTATACTGAAGTTTCAAGTTTTCACAATTATAATGAACTCTGCTAAAATCTGCAATTGAATTGTGTCATCCTTCTCTTACTGAGACCCAGCAGGGCAGAAATATTACAAACTATATGGCTAGAAGACACAATAAAAGATTTTGCCTGTAATATGCTCACTATCTTGCTTGAGAGCACCACCGGCTCCAACTGCTCTGGATCAGAGTTTTGTTCAAAGGGGCTCTCAATGTTGACACTGGGAGGGACCAGCTTTCTCGCTTGCTCTCCCTCACCCCATTCCATAAGTATGTCCTAAAATCCTGTGTGTGACTAGGCCCTGCCTTCACCAGGGGACCAGAAAACAAACCATGTCCCTGTCCACTCAGCAGGGACACTCCAGCTGGCTGGAGATATGCAGATGAGACAAGTAAGTGAATGTACAGTCTGCAGGAAGGTCAGGAGCCTGAGGAGGTAGTGTGGACACGAAGGGCTTGCTAAACATCAGGCAAAGCTGCTGGGGCTGTCCACAGAGAGTTCTGGGTCTAACACCTGTGTTGGGCAGCGGGCCTCTTGCCTACTCTCGGCCTTAAGGGTTCTCTCTTCTCTGGCAAACAGCTCCTGCTCAGGTCCTGATTCATTCTCAATCCCAGCAACTTTACGAAGCCCTGCCAAAGCAATAGATAGTCAATATGTAGGGGTGGAGTAGGGGAGAACACTACTTAGGTACACATACCACAGAATGGTCAGCTGTTCAAAGTCAAAGGGGCAATAATTTACCTAATTCAAAAGGGTTGGGAAAGAAGGAGGAATGGTAACAAGAAACACAGGGAGGAAGTAGGTAAGTGATGTTACATGGAGAGGACTGCAATTAAGATGAAATGAAGTATATGATTTGTTGACTGTAAAACTGATGATCTGCTCTGTAAACTTCCACTAAATTCCCAATAAAAAGTTAAAAATCCAAAAACACCATGGCTTACATCAGGTGCACCTTAGTTCTTTGCTTTTCAAACACTTTAAAGAGATCTTTTGCAGCAGATTTAACCAATGTAACACATTATTTGGATTCTTGACTATGGTTTCCATGGTCATTGATTTTGGATCCAAGCAAATTAAAATCCTTGACAACTTTAGTCTTTTCTCTGTTTATCATGATGTTTTTTATTAGCCCAGTGTTCATGGGCCAAGTGTTTTTAGTCTGCTGAAACTTGTTCACCGTAGGTGGCCCTTCTGGTATTTGAAATACTGGTGTCAGAACTTCCAGCATGACAGATGGGTGGTGAAACCATTATTGTTGTTGTTAGGTGCCATCGAGTCGATAGCGACCCTATGCACAGCAGAACAAAACACTGCCAACCTGAGCCAACCTCACTACTATTGCCACGCTTGAGTCCATCGATGCTGCCACTTGGCCAATCCATCTCATTGGGGCTCTTCTCCTTTTTCTCTGACCCTCCACCTTACCAAACATGATATCCTTCTTCAGCGACTGGTCCCTCCTGACAATATGTCCGAAGTATGAGAGATGAAGTTTGGCCACTTTGGCCTCTAATGAGCACTCGGGCTGCACTTCTTCCAAAACAGAACTACTAGTTCTTTTGGCAGCCCATGGCACTGCTGGTATTCTCCTCCTACACCATAATTCGAAGACATCAATTCTTCTATGGTCTTCCTTATTCACTGTCCAGCTTTCGCATTCATATGAGGTTATTGAAAATAGCATGGCTTGGGTCAGGCGCACTTAGTCCTCAAGCTGACATCTTTGCTCTTCAACACTTTTAAAAAGCTTCTGTGCAGTGGATGTGCCTAATGCAATACATCGTCTGATCTCTTGATGCTGCTTCCGTGAGTGTTGATAGTTGATCCAAGAAGAATGAAGTCCTTGACAACTTTAAGTTTTTTCTCCGATGATAAGAATGTTGTTTATTGGTCTAGTGGTGAGGATTTTTGTTTTCTTGAGATTGAGATGTAATCCATACCGTAGGCTGTGCTCTTTGATTTCATCAGTAAATGTTTTAAGTCCTCTTCACTCTCAGCAAGCAAGGCTGTATCGTCTGCATTTCGTAGGTTGTTAATGAGTCTTCCTCCAATCCTGATGCCACGTTTTTCTTCATAGAACCCAGCTTCTCGTATTATTTGCTCAGCATACAGGTTGAATAAGCATGGTGAAAGAATACAACCTTGTCGTACACCTTTCCTAATTTTAAAACATTCAGTGTTCCCATGTTCTGTCCGAACAACTGCTTCTTGGTCCAGGTGCAGATTCCTCATGAGTATAATTAAGTGTTCTGGAATACTCATACTTCACAATGTTGTCCATAGCGTGTCATGATCCACACAATCGAAAGCCTTTGCATAGTCAATAAAGCACAGGTAAACATCTTTTTGATATTCTCTGCTTTCAGCCAAGATCCATCGGACATCAGCAATGATATCCTCTCGTTCCACGGCCTCTTCTGAATCTGGCTTGAACCTCTGGAAGTTCTCTGTCAATGCATGCCTGCAACCATTTCTGTATTACCTTTTGCAAAACTTTACTCGCTTGAGATATCAAAGAGATTGTCCGATGATTTCCACATTCCGTTGGGTCACCTCTCTTTGGAATGGGCACAAATACGGATCTCTTCCAATCTGTTGGTCAGACAGTTGTCTTCCAAATTTCTTAGCAGAGATGAGTGAGTGCCTCCTGTGCGGCCTTTCTTGAAAGATTTCCATTTTTATTCCATCAATTCCTGGTGCCTTGTTCTTTGCCAATTCCTTCAATGTACTGTGGACTTCCTCCCTGAGTATCCTTGGCTCTTGATCATATGGTACCCTCTTGAAACGGTTGAACATTAACCATTTCCTTTTGGTACAGTGACTCTGTGTATTCCTTCCATCTTCTTTTGATGCTTTATGCATCATTCAATAATTTGCTCAGAGAATCTTTCAATAATGAAAGTCGAGGCTTGGATTTTTTCTTCAGTTCCCCCAGCTTGAGAAATGCTGCGTGTGTTCTTTTTGGTTTTCTGATTCCAAATCTTTGCACATTTTATTATATTATTTGGCTTTATCTTCTTGTGCTGATCTTTGGAATTTTCTGTTCAGTTCTTGGACCTCCTCATTTCTTCCATTTGCTTTAGCATCTCTACGTTGGAGAGCAAATTTCACAGTCTGACATCCATTTTGACCTTTTCCTTCTTTCTTGTCTTAATGATTTTTTGCTCTCTTCACATATGATGTTCTTGATGTCATCCCACAACTCTTCTGGTCTTCAGTCTTTAGTGTTTAATTTATCAAATCTGTTCTTCAGATGAGCTCTAAGTTCAGGTGGGATATATTCAAGGTCATATTTTGGCTCTCGTGGACTTGTTTTCATTTTCTTCAGCTTCAGTTTGAATTTGCATAGGAGTAATTGATGGTTTGTTCCACAGTCTGCCCCTGGCCTTGTTTTCACTGATGATATGGAGCTTTTCCATCGTCTCTTTCCACAGATGTAGTCAATTTGATTTCTAGCCCCATACAAGGGGCTAAATTTAGGAATAACTAGAGCAGAAGCTAGCAGCACCAAGCACATTCCTCTCCCACAAGGTGCTACCCGACTCGAGTTGATGGGAAGTCACAATCAAGGCACTCTGCTCAAATACACAGGCCTGTTGCCATGCCATAGCGGAGCTGGAATTAGGGAAAAACGGACAGGAATCTGAATTTCTGTTTTTAGAATTTGATGACGTCAAGGTCAATCAACTCCTGAAAAAGCTCTCAGAGGAAGAAGACAGTATTGGCACATTGATGCGGCCAGCCTAACTGAAGATGACGAAGGAAGAGAAGGTTTCCATGTTTCCTTCCTCCTGATCTTTTACTCTTGTGTCTCCATTGGCATTAAATTCTCAAATTAAAAAAAAAAAAAAAAAGTGCTTCTTGTTGATTTTCTCCTAGAGAATTAATACCAGTGGAAATGGTCACTTTATTCACAATGAAAATAGCCCCACAAACAGCAGCCCCTGTGAAAAGGGACACTGTAAGAACCCTGCTTTCAGAGGAAAGGGATTGACAATCTATGTGCCCCAGGTTCTTCCTTCCCCCCATTCTCTCCCAACCAGGCCTCTCCCCATTCTGTTTGCACCCCACAGGGACAGGACAATTTTTCCTGCCTGAGCCCAGATTTCTCAATGGATAAGTACAATCTTCACATTAATTTCTTTAATGACATCTTGGCAGATCTGACGACATCTCATCTTTCAAGGTGCCTGAGGCTGGAGAACCTGAGACTTCTAAATTCAGGGTTAAGATCTGGGCCTGGTCAGGCCACTCATTTGGCTAACTCAGGAGCCCACAACCCCTTGTGGTTGTTAGTCATGGTGCCCTACATGTGCCGAGTAGAACAGCACTCCATAGAGTTTTCAAGGTTGGGACCTTTCAGAAACAATTACCAGGGCTTTGTTTTGAGGCACCTCTGGGTGGAGTGTCAAACTTTAGGTCAGTAGTTGGGTGCCTAGCTTCACCATCTAGATATTCCTTCACAATTCTTAGTACAGAGAAAAGCTTCTATAGAGAAGATTTCATTCTTGTTGGTCCTACATCCATACACTGAAGAACGAGGATTCAGACAGTTGTGCACACCTTTCTGGCACAGAAGCGGACTCAGGAAACAGAGATCTCTATCTTCCTCCAATAGGTCAGAACTCAGTCAGCATTTCTTTTCCCTTCAAAAGACCAGGATTCAGCAACACTCTTGACATGGGTGCCATCCAATCTGGTTTCTGTGCTAATGCTGCCCCCTAGAGGCAGACAGTGGCAAAGGTACTGAGACAATGGCTGGCCTTCCCTGGCCTGTCTGTGGAGAGAATGTGCTGCAACTTGTCAGTTAAGATACTGAAAAGCAGGGCATCTAAGATCACGTGCAGTGTCACTTCTTTCCAGAACAAATGAAAGTTCACTTTTTACCTGTATCATTATGACTACAAACAAAAATACCAATTCCCTTAAGAGTAGCTGAGCTATAGATAGGTACTGGACTGCTAACCACAAGGACCAAAGCTGGAAACATAACAGTTGCTCTTGGGAAGCCCTATACAGGATTGATATGACACTTAACAACAGCAACCAACACAAAGAAAGCTTCTCCAGAAAGCCCACTGAGCAGGATCCTTATGTCAAGTCAATGTCAGCCACACTAGGACCATGCTGAGCTGCCAGATATCGTCTCTATAAGACTCTGAATACACAGATCTGAGCTCCAGACAATGGACTCCTAAGTGCTCAGTGCACCAACAAAAACTCATGTTTTTCAGAGGAGTTAAACTGGGGGTGTGGGGACATACATTAAATGCACAGCATGACACATGATGACAAGTGCTACAAAAATAAATAAAGGAAGAGAGGCAGTGCTTGGGTGGAAGGAGGGAAGTAGCTCACAATGAAAAACAGGGTCAGGCGAGGGAAGAACTCTGAGAGAGGGTGCATTTATACAGACTCCAGAAAGGTGGGGAAGTAAGCCTTTGTGATGGGAAATGGGGGTGTGGGGTGAGGGGGGAGGGATTCAGGAAAAGGGAATAGCAAGTGCAAAGGCCCTGAGCCTGTGGGTGGCTGGGGGTAGGGGTGGGGAGAAGGGGAGGAGAGATGCAAGAAGCTGCGGAAAAAGTCTAAAGAAGGCTGGGTGAGGTCCTAGGGAGCCTGACAGGTCCCAATAAGGGCTTTGACTTGCATCCTAAGTAACAGATACAGGACTCTTGTCTATATAGTTTCTGAATGAGGTAGCCTCTGTTATCTGCTGGAATCTTTTGTCTGGGAGACTTCTCATGCCTCTACCTTGGGGCCCTCCCACCTCAAGAATGCTGTAGGGCACAGGCAGGCCTGATGGCAGATGCTCAATAAAGTGTCAAGATGGACTGAAGCCCATTGGCAGATTGTGAGATCAATTTTGTAGATATGTCTAGTGGGGATAGGACAGAAAAGATAACACTAGAAGTGTAGCATTCTGTGTGGTATTTGTTCGGTAAAACTATTATTATGGTGTCTCACTCACTCACTCACACACACACACACACACACACACGTACGTTGGTTTGGCTTTCTTGTTGTGTGTTATTTGTTAATTTAGATGCACAGTGACCCCATGTGACACAGTAGAACTGCACCATTGAGTTTCCTAGGCTGCCATTTTTATATAAGCACACAGCCTCATCTTTCTCCTGCAAAGCAGCTGGTTGAGTTCAAACTGCCAGCCTTTTGGTTACAGCAGCTGTGTACTTGAGCACTGTGTACAATTCTTATATAAAGTCACAAAGATGCTGACAATTCATTGATTTTAGAGTCATTCATTCACAACTCCCAGGGTTCTGAGAGAGGGCAGGAGCAGCTTCCTTCAGCGGTAGATTCTGGGCTCCATCCTTACAAGAATTGAAGGAGGTCACATCTCTGGTTGCACCAGCAAGTTTGCTTGAGCAGTGCCCAAGGCATGTGCCATCAGGAGGCACAGCAGAGAGAGAGCCATGTACTAGAGAAAGGGGTAGATCTAATAAAATAACATTTCAAACTGTTAAAAATAAACACAAACCTTGGTGGTAGACCTAGGGCTTACTGGGACTGCTGGCCTAGTAGCACACCCATTTGGCTTCATCCTCCATTGTCATCATATTCTAAGAATGATGGGGCACAGGAAAAGCCCAAGACACGCCTCTTATAACACAAGCCCAGATTCTGCATCTACACATGTGATGATGTTAGTTGACAGAGGCTTGGAGAGAAGACACATTCTTCCCTCTAGAGATCACAAGAAAGCTTGTGTATTTATTGTGGTAGAGAAACAAGGTTCGGAGAGCCTGGAAGCATGACTGCAAAGTCACATGGGAGGTGTGGTGCCACCACCTCCTTCCTAGTCTACAGAAAGGTGGGAGACCTGGTTCTGTAAGGGGATCTGGAAGCAAGAGGGAACTGGCCCTGCCAGATCCGACCTGCTCAGGTATCGAAGGGCTTGTCCAGGCTTGCAGCTGTGAAAAGTGGTCATGAGGTGATCAGATTCTATCCCCTGCCTCATGACAGCTAGGCCTCCTTGTAAGGGAAGGAGGGCTGAACAGAGCATCTGCCTGGCTGTGACTGAGTGAGCATGCTGGTTTTTCTCCTGTATTGTCTTTCTTTCTCTCTCTCTCTCTCTGTGGGTGGGTGGACGGGGGCTGGAACTTGCACTTGAACAGGTCTCTTGGAACCCTTTGGTTCCATGGTGAAAACCCTTAGAGCACTGCTCCAGGGGAGCCCGGGGCTTGACCCCGCATTCCTCTTTCAGTTCACTAAGAGCAGAACAAACTCTCCCCTCCCTGGAAACAGCCCAGATTCCTTTCATGCATTTCTAAGAAGACCACTCTTCTTTTCTTGGCCAGAGTGTAGAAGTAGGTCCTCCGGACATAGTTTATCTTGACTTTGACTAGGGTCTGGTGACAGACACTCCACAAGTAAATCAGGCTCTGTCACCTGGCCTGAGATGCCTGAGAGGCTGAAGGTGCTCTGAGTGCTTCCTCCACCTAAACATCTGGCCACAGGTGGGCAGTTTATACAGCCAGGACTAAAACACAGCAGGGTCTAGTGATGGAGAGGCACCACGAAGCACGGCATGAAGGACAAGTGAAGGGGTAGACTCATACATGGCTGCTTTGCAGAAGTGCTTGGAGTTGCAGGTTCAGAAAGGAAATTTGGCATCCATATTTTAAAGCCTTCAGTAAAGCTGGCAGTGGTAACTCAGGTACCCAGGGCCAGAAACTGTCTCCAACAGATATGACTTCTCACAAAGTTTATTACCTAGTCCTTCTTTCCTTAAAGTCGGAAGCTTTCAGAGAGGTAAACACATATAGACAGATATAACAGTCCTATTTTTACTAAGGACTTCTGGTATGGCGCTGTAGGACCAGCACTGGACTTTGAACCACAAGGTGAACAATTCAAACTCACCAGCTGCTCCTCGGAAACCCTATACAAGGTGTCACTATGAGTCAGAACCGACTGGATGGCACTTTACAACAACATTGTTACTGAGGCAGTCTACTTGCTTTTCTCTCTGGAGATGGCTTATAAGAATGTATGATATGAGGAATCCTAGTATGGTGCTAGACGGCTAATTGCAAGGTCAGTGATTCAAACCCACCAGCTGCTCCTTGGAAACGCTACAGAGTGCATATGAGGCATCATGGGTGGCACAGCAGTTAAGCGCTCAGTCGCTAAGCAAAAGGTCAATGGCTTGAACTTATTTGCTGCTCCACAGGCGAGATATGTGACAGTTAGCTTCTGCACAGATTTACAGCTGCACAGAGCAGTTCTCTGTTCTATGGGGCCCAACATGAGTCAGAAGCAACAGTAACTATTTAGAGTGATATGAGGCCACTGAGAGTTGCAAACAGAAAACATGCTTGGCTGTTAATGGAAAGTCTCAAGGTTAGAGACCCAGAGGTGCTTCTTAAGGAAGACCTGGTATTCTAGTTCCAGAAACATCAGTCATTGAAAACCCTATGGAGCTCAAGGGAGTATCATGAGACAGAACTGACTTGAAGGCAAGTGGTTTTACAGTGATATAGATTGGAAACCCTGCTCTTGGGCTTGCTGGAGCCAGGATTGAGATAAGTAACTGGTTCAATGCTGAGTTCCATTCAATCATCAGATGACACTGATTTGTTGTTCATATTCTGTCATGTAAGATCAAACTAAAAGCTGTAGCAGCTTCCTGGAGGCAGAGATGCTAGCTAGAACTCACAAAGGAAGAATTCCTAGGTGGTCATGCCAATGGAATGTATCACTACTATCTAGTTAGCTGGATTAAAGGCAGGTATTTATGGTAGAAAAGGTTGGCAGTTTGAACCTGTACAGTGGCACTGTAGATGAAAGGAACAGTGCTCTACTCAGTAAAGATGACTACCAAGGAAAACTTCTGGAGCAGTGCCACTCTGTAACGTGGGGTCGCCATGAGTCAATGGGTTTATTTATGCTGGAAAGTGTATCGGAAGAACACAGTTCCTGTACAGTTATTAAATTGGTAGGTATACTTCACCTAATCCTGTTGGATAGTGAGATTGGACAGTGGTTTCTGGAAAACTGGGGTGGAAAGCAGGTTCTTGGAAAAAGGTAAGGTGGGGATAAACAACAAGCTGGACAGGGAGGGGCATGCTTGACACCATTTCTCACAGATTGTTGCTGACGTTGTGTCCCTGCTGTATGCACTTTGTGGCTCCATCTTCTTGATGCTCTCACCCCCAAATCCTAGACTATCTCTTCTGAGGCACCTGAGATTCCCGACACTCCCTCTTTCTCAGGCCCCTTAAAGCCATGTAGTAGCTCTAGCTTTTACTTCCTTGCTGCCTCTGAGGCAGACACACAGCAATGTTTGGTTAGAAAGATTTTAGGACTTACCATTCTGGGGTCAAAGACCGGAGATAAGAACAATATATGGTAAGTCAGTTTTCAGATACTGGTTTTTAATTTAAAGCAATGGTTTCTGGAAAATTCCACTGATTTTCCTTCTACTCTAGAAGGGTAAGGCACCTACCCTCCCACCTGCTGTCCCTAATTCTTCTGACAGGAATGTAGGGTGATGTGGCAGAAGGAGCAGAAGCTGGCAGAGCAGCAGCCCAGGTTCCAGCATCTCTCAGCTGTGCAACCAGGATGAGAGCTCCCAGGTCTCTTTTGGGACATACTCTTCAAAGCTCACAAGAGCAGTACAAGGGTTAATTAAATGAGAAAAGGTCCACTAGGCTGTCCTTGTGGACCTTCAGCACTCCATCACCTGGGTTCTAAAGTTTAACAATGAAAGCCACTGCACCAAATAACTTGTTTATATGCAGTGGAATCTGGGTGCCCAGCTGTCTTACTCCTCAACCTCCGCATTTTGCTAACTCTAGTGACACTGTGCTGCAAACCACAAGGTTGGTAGTTCAAACCCACCAACTGCTCTGTGGGAGAAAGATAAGGCTGTCTGCTCCCATCAAGATTTAGTTTTGGAAACCTTCTTATAGGGTCTCTATTCATCAGAAATCTCAATGACAGCAAGTTCTTTGCCATTAAAGTTTGAGAGGCAGTCTATGCTAACATCATCCCTTTACAATACTCCTTAATTGCTAGTCAGGGGTCTGGCAGTGTGCTCCCATCATGTTTATGGACAGTGGATCCTGCAGTTGGGATCTCACAGTTCCCTGTTTGGGCTTCTTGTTGTGTGTCGATCAGTTCTGAGTCATAGCAATCCTGTATAGGGTTCCGAGAGTGCTTGGTGGGTTTGAACTGTCGACCTTGTGGTTAGGAGTCCAGGGCTTTTGCCTGAAGTATGCTATTGTTCAGTGCCATTGAACTGGTTCTGACCCACAGTGACTCTGTATAGGGTTTCCGCGATGTAGCCACTGACCTTGTGACTCAACCTTGAAGTCGAGTGCTTATCCTATGGCATCACATAAGGGCTACCTAAACTATGTTGTTGTTGTTGTCGTTAAGTGCCATCGAATAGGTTCCAACTCACAGTGACCCTGTATAGGGTTTCTGAGAAGTGGCTGGTGAGCTTGAACGGCCGACCTTGCAGTTCAAACCAACCTTGTAATCCAGTGTATTAACCTGCAGCGCCATACCAGGACTCCACCTGAACTATACAGAGCACCACAAAGCTCTTTTACAGTTAAGGGCTCTCCTTACTGCCAGGGACAATAGTGGTAAAGTCAAAAAAAGAAAAAAACAACAATACAACAAATGAACCTGGAGGTCCCTTTGCCTCAGTGCTCTGCTCCATCCCCCAGCACTGGACACACCTCCCCCAATTTGAGTGAGATGAGAGTCACACATACTCTATCAACCATCCATCTGCCCAAGGCCATGACTAGGTCATGGGACAGGGACCTCAGAGGTCCACCCACTCTCAAGGATTTTGAGAATGACTTTTCTAACAAAGAGTAGGTTTTCCCGAGTTCTCTGTGTGATGAAGCAAAAGAATCCTCACCATCTTGTCAGGAAACCAAAAGTAAAGGAAATGAAGGGATATGGTTGGTGATTACTTCTGGACCCCACTGTCAATCTCAGAATTTCATCATCCTATTCTGTTGACAGCTGAAGCGGAGCCACCCCTGAGGTTCAATTCATACCAGGTAAGAGGAACACACAGAGAGCTACTGGGCTTGTGGCTATCTAGGCGATGACAAGCTGTTTTCTCTGGGGTCCAGGAAGGCCCTCCACTTGACCTTAGGTGGAGCGAAACAGAGCTGACATCACTCTCAAAAGTGCTATTAGCAGTCCAGCGCTTAACAGTTTGTGCCACCCAGGGAACCCAATGGGGGCATGAAAAGAAATCCCAGTGTAGGAGGAGTCCCTGCTTGAAAAGTCCAGAAACAAGACCCTGGGCACTGGCCCCAGAAGAGAAATACCTCTTGATAAACAGGGAGGCTCTGGCAACTCCAATGATTCTGTAAGTGCCTTAGACACAGCTTTGTTACGGGCAAGAGTAGCTCAGAATCTGGTTAGCATGTTATTCAAGTGATGCTTCCAGACATTATTATTCTTACATCCATGCTCATGTGAACACACAGCTCTTGAGCTAGTTGAAAATTACTCCTCTCTCCAGGAATATAAGTAATTTACTAAATAGGCTTTGAAATCATGGAGTAAAATACACTAGAGAACATCTGCAAAGTCTTGACAGTACTAACATCTAAGGCATGTGGCTATAAATGTTCTCTGAGGTGCTCCCAAGTCTCTCTTACACGGACGTGCAGGATTGCCTTCACTTGGAGGCCTGTTAGAAATGCTCAATCTTGTCGACAGCCATACCATCCTAAACAAGCCAGATCTCATCTGATCTTGGAAGCTAATGAAGGTTGGGCCTGGTTAGTACTTTGATGGGAGAAATGCCCAGTCTCAGGCCCCATCCCAGACTTCTATGTGGAGCTGAAGGTTGACAAGGCAGTTGTGTTATACAAGTAAAGTTTGAGAAGCCCTGACCACTTTTTACATAGGCCTTGTTTTTTTGCTGATGTTATGATTCCTTCAGGAATTCCCAATGCTAAACAGATGCAAAAGGCCAGGAGTTCAAACCCACCCACTGCTCCATAGAAGAAAAGACCTGGTGATCGGCCTTGAAAACCTTATGGGGCAGTGTAACTCTCTCCTACAGGTTCCTAGCAGGCGGAATTGACTGGGCAGCGCACAATAACAACACCACGATACAGACCACCCTACCCTGGTTCTCTAGAAGACTAAATTGCTGAATTGGCAATCATAAGGGCATTAATGATGTCCACAGTCCATTCTTTTCAGCATGACAGAAAGGACCAGTGGAGTTTACTCAGTGCTCATGATGTCACTGCTCCATTCTGCTTCAAGAAAGATGATATGCTGACTTCACAACAAGTAGAAAGGGACTTAGTAGAGTGAGATGTCAGGAAGGGGCAATAGTGAAAACTACAATAGTTCCTATTTATAAATCAAAAACTAAACTTTATAAACAGCTCTGGTAGCAGCACAGTGGTTACTAGTTGGGCTGCTAACCTCAAAGTCAGCAGTTGGAAACTACAAGCTGTTCTGTGGGAAAAGATGAGACTTTTCGCTCTTGTAAAGGTTTACAGCCTCGGAAACCCTACATAAGGTCACTACGAGTTGGAACCAACTCAGCGGCACATAACCACCACCACCACCATTGTGAAAAATGAGGCTATGAATAATGTCTTTTAGAAACACAGAGAGCTTCTGGGTAAACAGAAACTGTTTTTACACTGTTTAGACACACATGCCTGACCCATGATGGGGGCTTCCCACGGGTTGAGAATTCTCACACCATGTACTTCAGCAGATGCCTCCATGCCACAAGGCAGCCAGCATTAGGCAGGAGTGTGGAATGAATTCCTAAAGAAGATATAACATCCCTTCTTTTGCTTGTTCTTCAACCTAAGTTTTGAGTATAGTTAGTATTAAGTGTAAATCACACCTTAGGATCCTACCAGTAAAAAAAAAAAAAAAAGGTGGGGGGAGCAGTCCTACCACTGTGGTCCCAAAGCAAGGATAGCACTCTCTCCGTCCCTATTTTTCCCACTGGATTCCTCGTATCCAACAATCTGAGGTGACCCTGAGAAGCAAAAGCACAACCCCAGGCATTGTGATGTGTTGCTAATGTAACTTCCCTCTCCTCTTTTTCAAGTTATTTGCAGCCTTAATCCCAGATTCTCAGCTCTAGGTCTGAGGCCTCCCCAGGAGGAACTTGTTCTGCTGGCCATATATGGAGTCCATCAGTAACCTTTCTCAAGAGCAAGAGTCTTGCCCAGGAAGGTACAACCAATGGGAAATGCCATTTGTCAAGCCCCCTGTCTACCCTCTTCCCGCTAGTAGGCCAACACTGAGTTTGGTGACCTGCATGGCCACTGGCAAGCTGTCAAAGTGGTGGCAACCTGCTCTGGTGTTTGTGAACATCCTTTTTTCCACTCTTAACAACACAGCTGGAGAAAAGGATAAAGCTTCGCCAGAGCAGTCTGCTTCTGAGGCTCCCTGTGCTCTGTTCCATGCAGGCTCTGGAACAAACTCAATATAATGGTTGGGTAACTTGAGAAACACAAGAGGGACACACTGGCTAATCTGAATAGACTCTCCTTTGGCTCAAGTATAGGCCCACTTCTATCTATTGCTGCTTCATTTTACCATCAGAAATAGACATGGTGAAAAAGAGACACCTTATTCATTTGTGACCTTTAGCGAGACTCAAACATTAGACACTGGTGGATTCTTGCATATACCATACACTCTGTTTTTATACACAGGAGACTCCCAGTCACTGTTCTTGATGTTAGGGATGAGGGGACAGATAGAACACATCATGCTACAGTAATTATAACCAAGTACAAGAAAGCCAAGAATGCCATCCATTTATTCTCCATGCAAGTGAACACATGGTTTCCTGAATATGGCTATCTGCCCCTGCAGATGTGGTTACTTTGGGAGAATAACAATCTTGTGCTTCTGTGGTCAACTGGCATAACATAGTCTACTAGCAACTGTTTTAAAAGGGATTGCATTAGAAAATCCCGGGTAGTGATTGAAAATGTGGAAAACTCAAAATTATGAAATAGACTGGGATTACTGGTCAAAAAGAGATTATAGCCCTTGGTCACCATCAGGTCTGGAATGGAATTCACTCTTGTGGCTCAAGTTTCTGGTATGAGGTATAGATATAAAGAGAAGGAAAAAAACAACACTAGTAAGATATGCTTACTTTGATCAGACAACCATTCAAGATCAAAAGGGCAGCAATTACATAAGAAAAATGTATGGAAAGGTTGCAAAGAAGGTGTAATGGAAACAATCATGAGGGAGGAAGTGGGATACGTGATGGTACACAGAGCAGATTGTAATTGTTCAATGATATGAGTGAATGATCTGATGAATGCAAAATTGATGAACTGCTCTGTAAACCTTCACTCAACTCACAATAGAAAGTTAAAATAAAACAAAAGAATCATGTGCTTCCACCAGTCCTCTCTCGACCTCAATAAGTCCTCTCTTGACCTTGAATAAGATTCGTCTTGTAAACCAGACATCATCAGGGGGTGCTACAAATGGTAGTCTGCAATTTGTCAAGTAATCACTCATTCATCCACACAAACATTTCTGCCAGGGTCGAGGATGGGCACCCTTATCCTTCTCTTCACGGGATAGTCAGTACTGGTAGTGATGAGGAAGCTGTCACAGGGTGTCACGCAGTGCCCTGGGTGCTCACAGTGGGTTTGGGGGTGGAAGTATACACCATCCACTGAGCTGCCTGCCTTGAAGGCTGTGGAGTAGCTAGCCTGGTGGGAAGATGGGTGCAACAGACATACAAGCATGGAGATGTGGAAAACTTGAAGCAGGATAAGGTCAAGTAGGAGGGGATGGTGAAGGTGCCCTTTTGATCTCAGGAGCATCATGAAAGCACTGAGTGCGGTCAGAAGGTCTCACATAGGAGCCTGGTGGTCATATCTGTTCTCCGGAGGCTTGCTCTAGCATCAGTGAGTGCGGTCAGAAGGTCTCACACAGGAGCCTGGTGGTCATATCTGTTCTCTGGAGGATTGCTCTAGCATCAGTGTGAAAAGACTGTAAGGTGAAAGGAAATGTCCACAGGCAGAAGATGGATCTGAGAGAGGACTTGGAGTCAGTTGTCATGTAGATGTGGGAAAGCAGAGGGGGAGGACTACAGGTAGGAGGAGGGGTGGGGACCTGGGAACCTAGAGAGGTGAGATGCCAAGGTCCTTGAGGACCTGTGAAATACTCCTAAGACACTGCCAAGGAGCTTCCTTGGCCAGAGTGGCTTGTGTTGATCCCTGTGAGTTTTTGCTCTTGACCTCTAGGGATCCTGGGAATCAGAGTATCTAGAGAAGTAGAGACTTCCTTGAACTGAACTCTAGGAACCAAGAGTCACAGACCTGTTGTGCCTTCACTGGAGAGCTGGAGAGATGGGCTGGTGTGTGGTGTGATGAGGCCATCCCTATCACTCTTAAAAAGACACAAGCCCATTTACTGTGGAGACATTCCTGCTCTCCACAGTGGGCAGTACTGCACCAGGACCAGCGTCAACCCCAGGGAGGAAACTAGATGTAACACGGTGCTCTCCCTGAGGATCCTCTAAGGAGGCCTCTGCACCCCACCTCTCCACCCCACAGAGGGGCTGCCAAGAGAGAGGCTTTCACAGCACTTTAAGTGTCAGAGCCCTTAGGCTTTCTGTCCAGGCACCCCTCTTACATACAAGCCCATGTGGATGCACAGCAGCACAGGTCTCCCCTCCTGACCCCCAGACCTCGGCTGCAGTCTCATCTGGCCTTGCAGAGGCTACAGCAAGCTCAGACTGCACCCATGAGAAAGAGCAGCTTCAGGCTGGAATAAGAGGATCCACCCTAGTCCTAGTCTTATGAAGAGTAACATTTCAGCTCAACAACAGGGAAAAGAAGAACGGATACACAAGCATTTGGCACAACGTGAGAACGATGACATATTTAAGAACTGCTGGCCTTCCTCTGGCCAGATTTGAAACACTTCCCTCCGGACATTGTTCCTCTCACCATTTGCAGGTTGACCTGGGTGTCCAGCTGGGGCTAGTGTAGGCCGGACATCATTTCATCCAAGACCCACAATTTTGGCAAGCGGGGTGACTGACAGCAAACCACATCAATGACCTACGTAAGCAAGTCTAATCAGTAGCGGATTTGTTAGTGAAAACAAGGTCACAAGACATACACAGGTACACACTCACACAACTCTCATTGTTAGGGTGCTCTGACATGCATTTTATGGTACAGTAAAGTGGAGTTCTGGTAGCGTAGTGGTTAGGAATCAGGCTGCGAACCATAAGGTCAGCAGTGCAAGACTACCAGCTGCTCTGTGGGACAAAGATGAGGCTTTCTGCTCCCGTAAAGATTTACAGCCTCAGAAACCCTGTACAGGGTCGCTATGAGTCAGAACCGACTTCACGGCACATAACAACAACAACAAAGTGGAAATGACTTTATTTTGTATGGATCTGGTTTCTAAACTTTCAATGTGTTTGTTATACAGACAACATATGTTTCTTAAGCAACTGCTGCCCACTTGTTTCCATTTTGCTCCTGAACTGAATATCGTATGCCCAACTGGCCATGTGGTCTGGCAAGGTCAACTACATTTATTTACTAGTGGTGGGCAAGAGGTAGGATTTATTCATCGCAGGATGTAGTGGCTAATAGTGTTGTTGTTTTGTGCTGTCATAGTAGGTTCTGACTTACAGCCATCCTGTAACGGGTTTGATCTGCCAACCAAGAGGTTAGCAGTCCAGCGCTTATCCTACAGTGCCACACCAGGACTCCCTTATTTTGACTTCCTTGCTATTTTACCATGCTTTTCATTATGTTGTTACGCACCGTCAAGTTGGTTCTGACACTTTTCACTGTAAAGGAGAAAAAATGGGAATTCCAAAGGGGGTAAAAAAAACCACGAAAGCCAAAGAAAACCCAATAAAACTTAAGTAAAAGTTTCCAGGATATGTCACTTTTACAACTTTTGGTAGACTATTGTTGTTTCAATTCCGACTTGTGAGGAGGAGAACTGCCCCAGAGAGCTCTCAAGGACGTGACTTTCCTAAAGCAGGTAGCCAGAACTGTCTTCTGAGCGGGTTTGAACCACCAACCTTTCAGCTGGTAACCAAAGGCTTAATTAAATGGAGTCACCAAGGAATTCCTTGGGTAGATGACCACCACTCGTCTGTCAGTTTGTTGTAATGTGGTGACTTGCATGTCGTGCTATTAGAAGCTACACCACCAGTATTTGAAATAGCCATGGTGGGCAGGTGTCAGCTAAGCTTCCAGATTAAGACAGACTAGAAAGGAGAGGTGGACTACTTCTTAATGGCTAGCTACTGAAAACCTTATGAATAGCAGAACATTGTTGGATACAGTATCGAAAGATGAAAACATCATGGATAGCGCAGCAGAATACTGTCAGATTTAGTGCCAGAAGATGAGTACCTGAGGTTGGAAGGCACTTAAAATACAGCTGGAGAAGAACTGTCTCCTCACAGTAGAGTTGACCATAATGACATATGAGCAATTGTCATTGCTATACAAAGTGAATGGTGTAAAACATTTGGGACCTTCATTTGCTAATGGGGGACAACTCACAATGAGGAGAAACAGCTGCAAATATTCATTAACAATCAGAACATGGAATGTGTGAAGTCTTAATCTCAGAGAATAGGAAGTTGTCAAAAGTGAAACGGAATTCATAAAGATCAATATTTTAGGCATTAGTGAACTGAAATGGATGGGTATTGGCCATTTTGAGTCTCACAGTTACATGGCTACTATAAAAGGAATGACAAATTCAAGATTTCCGGTTGAAATCCGCCAGCTGCTCTTTGGAAATACTATACTGGGTAGGGTCTCTCTATGAGTTGGAACCGACTCAATAACGTAAATTAGTATCACTACTATTCAAATTTACACACCAACCACTAAAGGCAGTGATGATGAAACTGAAGAATTCTACCAACTTCTCCAGTCTGAAATTTATCGAACATGCAGTCAAGATGCATTGGTAACTACTGGTGATTGGAATGCAAAGGTTGGAAACAAAGATGAAGGATCAGTAGCTGGAAAATATGGCCTTGAAGCAAGAAATGATGCTGGAGATCCCATGATAAGAGTTGGGCAAGACTAATGACTTATTCATTGCAAATGCCTTTCAAACAACTTAAAAGGGGACTTTGCATATGGAACCTCACCAGATGAATACATAGGAATCAAACTGACTACATGTATGGAAAGAGACAGTGGAAAAGTTCAAGATCATCAGCCAAAACAAGTCAGGGGCAGACTGTGGAAAAGACCATCAATTGCTCATATGTCAATTCAGGCTGAAGCTGGAGAAAAGTTCACAAAAGCCAAAATACGACCTTGAACATTTCCCACCTAAATTTAGATACCATTTCAAGAACAGATTTCACTGAAAACCAGAAGAGTTGGGGAATGACATCAAAATACATCATACAGGAAGAAAGCAAAAGGTCATTAAATAGGAAGGAAAGAAAAGGTAAATGGATGTCAGAAGAGACTAACTTGTTCTACAGTGTAGAGATACTAAAGCGAATGGAAGAAGGATGCAGTGAAGTTTCCAAGGAAACTTTCTTATCATGATGTCCGAGAACATCATGATAAATGAAGAAAAGGCTGAAATTGTTAAAAGACCTCATTTTGCTTGGATTCACAATTAACATTCATGGAAGCAGCAGTCAAGAAATCAAATGATGTACCGCACTAGGCAAATCTGTTGCATAAGACCTCTTTAAAGTGTTTAAGAGCAAAGATAACAGTTTGAGGACTAAGAAGCATCTGATCCAAGCCATGGTATTTTCAATACCCTCATGCATGAGTAAGTTGGGACAATGAATAAGGAAGATTGTAAAAGAACTGATGTATTTGAGTTATGGTGTTGGAGAATATTAAAAGTACTATGGATGACCAGAAGACAAATCTGTCATGGAAGAAGTATAGCCAGAATACACTTTAGAAACCAGGATTACGAGACTTCATAGTCTCATGCTTCAGATATGTTATAAAGAGGAATAAGGTCCTGGGGAAGAACATCATGCTTGGTTACATGGAGGGTCAGCAAAAAAGAGGAAAACCTTCAACAGAACAGTGACAGCAGCAATGGGCTCAAGCATAGCATGTGCGGATGGTGCAGAACTGGGCAGGGTTTTGTTCCCTTGTGAATAGGGTTGCTATGAGTCAGGGTTGAACGAATGTCACCTAACAACAAAAGCAAAAAGCACTTTTCACACATTCATTCATCTGTTGGGACTATCTTTTACTTCTACATTTAGGACTTGACCACTTATTGTGGATCCAGGGGGGAAGCTCCGACAAGTAGAGATGCTCCGATTTACTGAGGTGGAACCCAGTCACAATTGGGCAGGATGATAGTGGAAAGAAGAGACGTTGGGGAAGCAGTTTCTTTTACTATTCAAGGCTACTGCCAAAAATATTTTTCTTTTTTCCTACCAGAAGGACACTACCATCTGCAGCTGTAGCTTGAATCTTGCTGGCACTCTGGCGTGCCCTCCCAGAACAGCAATGAGCACATGTACCCAACAAGAAAGCACTCCAGGGTGTCAGGGGTGGCCAGATCCCAGTTATCTATGGAGATCTGTGGCCCTCTGCTGGCTGTCTTCTGTAACTTCAGTTCCCACCAACCATACCAGAAACACCCTCAGAAACTACTTCCAAACACCCAGATAAACAGCCATAATAATACTGCTCTATGTTGTCTGAATTTTCATAGCACAAATATTTTATCAAACTCCCTAAGTGTGTTATTCTTGTTGCTAAGTGCTATCAAGTCGGCTTTGACTCTCAGTAACCCTGTATAGGGTCTCTAAGGAGTGCTTGGTGGGTCTGAACTGCAGATCTCGTGGTTTTAACATTGTAGGTTGTATCCTCCAGCACCGCACCAGGGCTCCTCCGTTTCATAAGTGTAGTAACTTTAAAACACTAAAGCTGTGACAAGGCTTCAGAAGGGAGTTGACACTGGCAAGAGCAGGATAGAGATGCCCTCATCTTGACACAACAACTTATCAAGTACACACATAAGCAGAAAAGAGGACAGCAGAGATGCTGTAGGGCAGGGCCCCCATGTGGATCTGGGCAGGTCTTGGGCATGTCACCTTTGTCACTTAATAAATGAAAACTGGACGTGTGACTTCCTGTCTCCTTTTCTATGACAGGGTGACCAGGACAGCACACTGCTAGTGCACTGTCAAGAGTTGGGTCTACAGTTGAGCTTGCTGCGCGCCTCAGTGACCACTGCATCACAGATGTTCACAGCTGGGCTCTGGGCCTTCTGCCCTAAAGCTCTGCAGAGGTGAGACATCTGGGAGGCAGCTCCTCATACCAGCTCAGCAGGGAGGAGGGTGAGAGATGGTTGTTTCACTTCAAAGACAAAGGGAACATAGAAAACATAAGGAGCAATGAATGTTGGAGAACCCAACACCCAACCCAACAGAGACAGCAATGGCTCCATCCAGAGACCAGGACACTGAGTGAGATCACACATCTGAAAACTCAAAATGGGGAGGGCACTTGTTTGATCAGTTTCTACAACCCTGATTACTACAGAAGAGGTCAGAAATTAACACAGGAGCTAAAGTGTCCAATATTGAAATGATTACTGGTAACTTCTACCTGAATGGTAGACGACTAAGGTGATTTGGTAGATGAGCCACATGGACCCTCTATAACAAAGATATGAGAAACCAAATGAAACAGACACAGATGAAAATTCTGGAACCCTGAACTTCAGAGGGAAGGTCAGAAAAGTAGACTGCATACTTGCTGGGCGGAGAAGCTGAGCAGGGACAGAGAGAGAGAGAGAGAGAGACAGAGACATAGAGACATAGAGAGACTGGTGAATGGCCAGCTAAAAGCAGTATGACCATCTTGTAAGTAGCTTTGGCAACAGAGGGAGGCCTGGCATAGCAACAGGAAAGGTGCAATTCCTTATCTTTACCCATGCACCCCTGGAGTCATGGTGTGGCACTGTCAGTTAATACTCTGAACTTCAAAGTTTGTTTGAATTGCAAGATCTGCATTTCAAGCTCATCAGCTGCTCCTTAGGAACCTCATACAGGGTCACTATGGGTCGGAACCAATTCGAAGACACTTACCGGCAAAAACAACTGCTGGACACCAGAGGTGGGGCTAGCTCCCACCTTCATTCATTCCCAGTATAGACTCTACTCTCTGGGAGTTCAAAGTCACAGGGTTGGCAGCCATGCCAGTGTGAAGTGGGGCTCTGATGTCTGGATTCAGGAGGACTTGGCTCCAGACCAGCATTTAGCCAATCACCCTGCCCCTAGCTGTCATGTAGTCACAACAGACACTGAAACCAGTTAGTGCCCTGAACAGAGATAATACCAAAGCCAGCAGGACTCCATTTAGGTCGAGGTGGCACTGTGGGTTAATGCGCTGGATGGCAAATTACATCTGAACCACAAGATTGGTGGTTCAAGCTCACCAGCTACTCCTTAGAAACCCTATACAGGGTCGCTATGAATCGGAATCGACTTGACAGCACTTAACAACAACTACTTGACTGTCACATCCCTCCCACATCCACCTCCTGAGTTGTTTGGCTAGCCAAAAGCCACGCCCCCACGAGTTTTCTCATCTCCATGCCCAACAGCTGCAGCTTAAATTTTTTTGCTTTTGTTTTTTTCTCCCCCTTCTGTTGCTTCACTGTTTTTGTTTGTTCTTTGTCCTCCATCTCTTTCCACTCCCTTGAACTTTATCCTTTCTTTCTCCACTTTTGTTTTAACTTCATTTCCCCTCTTTCTCCCCTACCCCCGTTTTGAGTTTTGACCTTTCTTTACAACTCTACTTTCTTTTTGGGGAATCCTGGTGTGGCACTGTGGGTTAATGAGCCAGACTGCAAAGCCATTTGAACTGCAAGGTTGGTGGTTCAAGCTCACCAGCTGCTCCTTGGAAACCCTATACTGGGTTGCTATGGGTCAGAACCAACTCAATGGTAAATAACAACAACAACTATCTTTTTGGAGTCCTGGTATGGTGCTGTAGGATAAGCACTTGATCGCAAGGTTGGTTTGAATCACAAGGTTGGCAGTTCAAACTCACCTATCACTCCCTGGAAATCCTATACAGGTTCACTATGAGTTGGAACAGACTAGATGGCAATTGACAACAACGACACTCTCTATTCATTTTCCTTATCCTTGGCCATTCTAAGTGCTTAACATTTTTTTCCTTTTATTTTCTCTTACTTTGTTTTATAGCTCAACTTTTCTGTCCCTCTTTTCTCTTTTTAGTTATTCTTTAGTGTTTTATTCCTCATTTTATTTTCTCTCTTATTTTACTCTTCTATAGCTCCATTTCCCTGTCTCCTTTTTGTCTTCACAGTTACTATATTCTTTTTTTCTGCTAGATGCCTGCATTAATTTATGATTTTCTCTTTACCATTTTCTCCTTTCATTGTTGGCTCTTAGTCCTTTATTGTTTTGTTTTCTTGTGTGCCTGTGTGGGTGGGCTTTCATCTTTCCCATTCTACAAAAGACAGCAACATGCCCATACAGTCCAGCCACAACCACACCATCTGCAGCTCCACCCACCGGGCAAGAGCTAGAACTAGTTCCTAGTTCACTTGACCAACTATAGACAGCAGCTAACACCAGCCCAAACCATCATGAACTGAGAGGCATGAACAGCAAAAGAGAATGGTGCACATGCTTCCATTCTCTAACCACAATCACAGGAGATAGTTGGTGAAAGCAGAACACAAAAACATACAATCATCATCAATTTAAAACCAATGCAACAACCCCAAAATGGCCTGGAGACAACAGACTAAAAATTTAGCTCAAACAAAGAAACAAGAGAAAATGGCTCAAACAAATGACAAAGATGTAGAGCTAGAATATGTTTCTGAGTTAGAAAAAGAAATGGAACTAACTGAAAAAGAATTAATGAAAAAAAAAAAAAAAAGATAGTTAGGCACCTTAAATGGATGGACCAAAAGTTCAAGAAAAGGAAAACACAGAAGAAAAAAATCTTCAGAAGGATTCATGAACTACTACAAGAACAGATTAAATACATGCAAAACTTGGAACAATAACAAAACCTTCAATTAGCAATACAGAAGATTAATACTAAGATTTCAGAAATAGACAATACACACTGAAAGGGCAAAGGAGTAAATGCAAAACAATGGAAGCCTGAAATAGTGAACTTGAAGATAAGTCTCTCAATACCAGTATTCTAAAACAATCAGAAAAAGAATGAAAAAAATCTGAAGGAAGCCTATGAGTTACGTGGGACACCACAAAGACGAACAGCGGATTTATAGTTAATTGGAATTCAGGAACAGGCCGCGACAATAAAAAGCACAGAGAAAATTGTCAAAGAGATGCTGGAAGAAAAAAATGGCCTAACAAAAATCATATACCCAGCAAAGCTGTCCCTCAAATATGATAGCAAAATTATGACATCTCTTGATAAACAGAAATAAAAGGAATTTGTAACAATCAGACCAACTTTACAAAAAAAATGGACTGAGAACCAACAGTGAAAGCAATCTGAGATGACCATAAATGACACCACCACCCAGAACTCAATCCAGATAGGGTCAGAGAAAAAGCGGAAGACCCCTAGCGAGATGGATTGGCAAAGCGGCAGCATCAATGGGCTCAAGTGTGGCAACAATTGTGAGGTTGTCCCAGGATCGGGCAGTGCTTTGTTCTGTTGTGCACAGGGTCTCTATGAATCAGTATGGACTCAATGGCACCTAACAACAACAACAACAACAAAAGTAAAACAAACATACAATGCAGAAAATAGGGAACCAGAGATATCAATGTATAGTGAAGTCAACTATAAAGCTAAAAGGAGTGCTGTAGATACAGAACTTCCAAATGGCAAGTAAGTCAAGTAGATTTCAACATAAAACAGACTGTTTTAAATAGAGAAAAAAATTAATAAATTAACCATTAAGAAAATGAATACACTTGTACATCAAAATAAAAAAAGAGGAAAATCAGAGATGCAGTAAACAGTAATACAACAGACATGAAAAAGTAAAGAAAACCCACAACAAAATGAACACAGAAAATTATTGTCTAATAAAGAAACCAGCCACATCCCAAACAATATACAGCAAAATGAAAGCAATCAATTTGTTGCTGTTAAGTGTCACTGAGTTGGTTCCAGCTCATAGTGACTCTTCGCAGGATTTCCAAGGAGTAGCTGGTATTTTTGAATACCAGTGCTTATCCTATGGTGCCACGTTGTTGTTTTTAAGTGCTGTCGAGTCGGTTCTGACTCATATTGACCCTGTAATAGGGTTTCCAAGGAGTGAATAGTTAGCTTGAACCACCAACCTTACAGTCCATTGCTTTAACCCACAGCAGGGTTCCTATCAATAATTACACTGAATGCAAATGGATTAAATCCACCAGTCAAGAGATAGAGCAGAATGGATAAGAAAACAGGACCCTTTAATATGTTATCGACAAGAGACACAAACACAACAAAAAGATTGAGACAGCCTAAATGCCCATCAAAAGACGAATGGTTAAAACAAACTTTGGTACATACACACAATGTAATACTATGCAACGTAGAAAAATAATGAGCAAACTGCAAAACACTTCATAACATGATGTACATGGAAGACACTATGCTAAGTGACATTAGTCGATCACAAAAGGACAAATATTTTATTTGGCCTATGTTGTAAAAAGTTAAGAAAACTTCTTAATAAAAGAAAGCATCTATGATGGTTACAGGGAGTAGGGGCAGGGAAACCACTCATGGCTGAAGGGCAGACAAATGTTAGCATGGGTGGCAGGACAAGCAACATACAAGAGGGAGGAGGTTAGCAAGGAAAGACGACTATACATATGGACCTCACCAGATGGAAAACCAGAAATAAAACTGACTACATCTATGGAAAGAGATGGTGGGAAAGCTCCACATTATCAGACAAAACAAGGCCAGTGGCCTTCCAATACTGTGGAACAGACCATCAACTGTTCATTCTTAAGTTTCAGCTGAAGCTCAAGAAAATTAAAACAAGTTCACAAAAGCCAAAATATGACTTTAAACATTTACCACCTGAATTTAAGAGACCATCTCAAGAATCAATTTGATGCTCATCATTAGACACTAAAAGATTTGATGCTCATCATTATAAGACCAAAGACCAGTAGAGTTATGGAATGACATCAAGAACACAGTAAGGGAGAAAGCAAAAGGTCATTAAGAAGACAAGAAAGAAGGAAAAGACCAAGATGGATGTCAAAAGTGACTCTGAAACCTGCTCTCCAGCATAGATATGAAAAAGCAAATGGAAGAAATGAGGAGGTAAAAGAGATGAATAGAAAATTTCAAAAGGCAGCTAGAGAAGACAAAGTCAAATATTGACCAAATTATTATTACTTTATTTTAGTAATGAGGGTTCTTGTAATTGTTATTACTAAATGCTTTTTTAAAAAAAGTTTTTATTGTGAATTATGTGATAGTTTACATGGGAGAACATTCATCTTATATTTTGTTTCACTGCAATGATTACAATCCCCTCCATGCATCATCAAACAACCAAAGGGTACACAAACATTCATCTTATATTTTGTTTCACTGCAATGATTACAATCCCCTCCATGCATCATCAAACAACCAAAGGGTACACCCCACAAGCCTGCCCCCTCCCTCCCTGAGTCCAGAGTCCTCAGCTGCTCCATCTCTCCCTCCATCTCTGGTATCACTGATTCTCTCTGGGTAGGGTCCTGCACTCTGCTCCTCTCCCTTGATGGTCCCAGGGATCTCCATACCCGGACTGCAAAATCAACCACTCCCTTTTTTGACAACAGCTGTTATATATAAATGAAGGAAGACTGGGTCAATAAAAATGCTGTTTTATATATATTTTTTTAATTAAAAAAAAATACACAGGGTCACTGTATCAAAAATAAATGGTTTATGTTCAACCATTTCAACAGGTAGCATATGATCAACATCCAATGATAGTGAAAGGAAGAAGTCCAAGGTGCAGTGAAGGCATTGGCAAAGAACAAGGCTCCAGGAATTGAAGAAATACAAATTTAAAATTGCTCAACAAACTGACGAAGCACTAGAGGCACTCACTCATCTATGCCAAGAAATCTGGAAGACAACTATCTGACCAATTAACTGGAAGGGATCCATATTTGTGTCCATTCAAAGTGAGGTAACGCAATGGAATCATCAGTCAATACCATTAGTATCGCATGCAAGTAATATTCCATTTAAGTAAATTTTTGCTAGAGATAATTTAAAAATGGTTGCAACCATACACTGACAGAGAACTTACAGAGGTTCAAGCCAGACTCAGAAGAGAATGTGGAATGAGTAATATCATTGCTGATGTCAGATGTATCTTGACTGAAAGCAGACAATACAAGAAAGATGTTTATATATGCTTTATTGACTATGCAAATGCTTTCAACTGTGTGTATCATCACAAAGTATGGACAGCATTGCAGAGAATGAGTACACTTAATTGTGCTCATGAGGAACCTGTACATACCAACTGTTCAAACAGAATAAGGGAACACTGAAAGGTTTAAAATCAGGAAAGGTGTGCATCAGGGTTGTATTCTTTCATCATACTTAATCTGTATGCTAAAGGAGCTCTGGTAGTGTAGTGGTTACGAATCGGGCTGCAAACCGCAAGGCCAGTAGTTTGAAACTACCAGCAGCTCCGCGGGAGAAAGATGAGGCTTTCTGCTCCCGTAAAGATTGACAGCCTTGGAAACTCTATACAGGGTCGCTGTGAGTCGGAACCGACTCAAAAACAACAACAATCTGTATGCTGAACAAATGATTCGAGATGCTGGATTATATGAAGAATGTGGCATCAGGATTGGAGGAACATTCATTAATAACCTGTGATATGCAGATGAAACAATCTTGCTTGCGCTAAAAGCAAGACTTAAAATACTTAGAGTCTTTGGTATGGGTTGCACCTCAATGTAAAGAAAACAAAATTCCCCACCACTGGGCAAATAAATAACATCAAGATAAATGGAGAAAAGAAAGAAGTTGCTGAAGACTTCATTTTGCTTGGACCAACAACCATCAACACTCACAGAAACAGCAGTCAAGAAACTTAAAGAAGTACTGCATTAGGCAAATCTGCTACAGAAGACTTTTTTAAAGTGTTGAAGATCAGAGAAGTCAGTTTGAAGACTAAGGTTCACCTGACCCAAGCCATGGTATTTTTAATAACTTCATATGGGTAGCGTAGTGGTTACGAATCGGGCTGCGAACCTCAGGGTCAGCAGTTCGAAACTACCAGCTGTTCCGCGTGAGAAAGATGAGACTTTCTGCTCCCGTAAAGATTTACAGCCTCGGAAATCCTGTACAAGGTCGTTATGAGTCGGAACCAACTCCACAGCACATAACAACAACAACAATGCAAGTGAAAGTTGGGACAGTGAATAAGGAAGACTGTAGAAGAATTGATCCATTTGAGCTATGGTGTTGGAGAATATTTAAAGTACCATGAACTGCCAAAAGAACAAACAAATCTGTGTTGGAAGAAGTACAGCCAGAGTGCTCCTTGGAAGCCAGGATGGTGAGACTTTGTTTCTCATTCTTCAAACATATTGATAGGAGGAACCAGTCTCTGGAGAAGGATATCATGTTTGGTAAAATGGAGGGTCAGAGAAAAAGAGGACGACCCCAAGGAGACAGACTGGCACAATGGCAGCAGTAATTGGCTCAAAGGTAACAATGACTACATTTTTCATTTTGTTTTGCACTCAGTGTTTCATTCTGTTGTACATATAGGGTCACTATGATTAGGCACAGACTCAATGGCACCTAACAACAACAACAACAACAACAACAACAACAACAACAACAACGGAGTGTTAAAAAGCAAAGATGTCACTTTGGAGACTAAGGGACTTGGTACTTTTAATCGCCTCATAGGCATGTGAAACCTACACAATAAATAAGGAAGCCCCAAAATGAATCAATGCCTTTGAATTATGGTGTTACCAAAGAATATTGAAGATACCATGGATTGCTCAAAGAACAAACAAATCTGCTCCTTAGAAGTGAGGAGCCCTGCTGTGCATGTAACCAGCCAACTTTTGGACCACCCAGGGAATCCTGAATGCCATAAAGGCAAATTATATTCTTTTCTTAGTCGGTTTGAACTGCAAGGTTGGTGGTTCAAGCTCACCAGTCACTCCTTGGACCCTCTACAGGGTCGCTATGGGTCGGAACAGACTCCACGGCACATAACACCAACCCAAAGAGAAAAGTCAAAGTGAAGAACTAAAAGGAAACAAAAATCCTAACACTGAATTTGACAGAAATCTCGGTTCAGTCCTTCTTCTCTAGTATTCAACATCCAAACTGGCATATCCGCCACCAACACTGCAAATGTCCATTTCAGGAACAATTACATCAAATTAATCTTGGGAAAAGAGCTTTAAATATTCAAAGCCCCATTAATCCTGATCCCATGTAATTAAATATGTATATTCAGAAGTTACAGACAAAAACAAAAACGTTTTTGAGATGTAAATTCTTTACGTTTATCCTGTTATTATTCACTTTTCTAGACTGACCTTGTAAAAGGGGAAAAACTGTAAAAAAATCCTGTGAGGCTCACACAGCTTGTCAGAAAGAATGTAGGTAGATACACCAGCTCAGTCCTGACTGAATTTGAAAAGAGCGTGCTGGGTAAACATCTTCACTTTTCTGGCTCCACATGATTTAACCAGCTGTTCCTGATCTGCCCCTCTCTGGATCCCGATGAACATTTGGGGAAAATTCTTCACTTTTCTTATACTGAGATTCTCTTCTACTATTTCTTTGTTAGAGCTGTGAAAAAATAATTCTTGTGGTCCATCTTCAGGAATTTATGAGATTACAAGACCTGGCAGGCAAATTGTTGATTTAAGTACGCTATTCTGGAACTTGTTGTTGTAATGTGCTGTGGAATCGGTTCAGACTCATAGCAACCCTGTACAAGGGTTTCCGAGGCTGTAAATCTTTACGGGAGCAGAAAGCCTCATCTTTCTCCCACGGAACAGCTGGTAGATTCGAACTGCTGACCCTACCAGCGCTAGAACTAGGAAATTTAAATAAAAATACAGCCATTAAGATCTTGGGCAAGCCATTTGGGCTTCTCTGGGGGGAGGGGCTTTTGGGGGGGGACAAGAATAAAAACTGTGGAGGGCCATGTGGCATGTCTACCTGTGTCTATGAATGAAGAAAACCTCACTCTTGCTAAAATGAGTACAGATTGGATTACTTGTGCGTTTGTCAGTATAGACAACGGTTCTCACAGAGCAACTATCTTTTTTCCAACAATTTCTCAAGGATGACTGTTTCTTTGGTAATCAACCATCACAGAGACTGATCACCCCAAAACGTTGGCTGTACCGGAGGGAAGGAATCCAGTCTCTCATTTCTAAAATTCAGTGTATCATAGGAAAGAAGGGCAAAGGGAAATGGGAAACACAGTGAAGGAGTGGGAAAGTGCTGTTACACTGCGGGAATTGTGACCAATACCACAAAAGAAAGTATGGATTAAGTGTTGAATGGAAAACCAATTTGCTCTGTAAATGATCATCCAAACCATTATAATAAACTGTTGTTACTGTTGTTGTTAAGTGCCTTTGTGTCTTTTCCGAGACTGTAGAGGGTTTCTGAGGAGCTGCTGGTGAGTTTGAACCAACTCTGCGGTCCAGTGCATTATCCCACAGCTTTACACCAGGACTCCAACAATAGCAAATTATTATTTTTTTAATAATAGCATGTATTACTCTTGTAATTCAATATTCTGGTGCTATCTGACAGTGTTCCACTGCTATTCATAAGGTTTTCAGTGACTGCATTTAAAATAATGGTGGCATAGTTTCCAGAATCACAGCAACATGCACATACCACAGTATGACAAACCGACAGAGGTCAGATGGATCTTGGCTGAAAGCAGAGAATATAAGAAAGATGTTTAACTGTGTTTTATTGACCACACAAAGGTTTTTGATTGTGTGAATAATGACAAGCTATGGACAACACTGCAGAGACTGAGTACTCTGGAACACTTAATTGTGTTCATGAGGAACCTGTACATTGACCAAGAGGCAGTTGTTTGAACAAAACAAGGGAACACTGAATGATTTAAAATTAGGAAAGGTGTGTCGGTGTTATTTTCTTTCACTGTTATTTACTCAATCTGTATACTGAGCACATAATCTGAGAAGATGGTTTAAATGAAGAACATGGCATCAGGATAGGAGGAAGACTCAACAACCTACCATATGCATATGATACAATCTTGCTTGCTGAAAGCACATAGGACTTAAAATACTTATTGATAAAGATCAAAGACCACAGCTTTCAGTATGGCTTGCACCTCAATGTAAACAAAACAAAAATCCTCACCAATGGACCAATAAATAACATAAAGGTAAGTGGAGGGAGAACAGACTGAAGTTGTCAAAAATGTCAAAAACTTCGTTTTGCTCAGAGTACTCATCAACACTCCTGGAAGCAGCACAGTCAAGAAACCAAAAAACATATTGCATAAGGCATATCTACTGCACAAGACCTCTTTTAAAATGTCAGTTTGAGGACTAAGGTGTACCTGACCCAAGCTACAGTATTTTCAATAACCTCATATGCATGTGGAAGTTGGACCGTAAATAAGAAAGATCGTAGAAGACTTGATGAAGTTGGACCGTAAATAAGAAAGATCGTAGAAGACTTGATGCATTTGAGTTAACGGCGTTGGAAGAGAGTATTAAAAAATTCCATGGACTGCCAAAATAACTAACAAATCTATATTGGAAGAAGTACAGTCAGAATGCACGTTGGAAGTCAAGATGACCAAACTTCGTCACTTACACTTCAGATATATTATCAGGAGGTATTAGTGCCTGGAAAAAGACATCATGCTTGAGAAAGTGGAGGGTCACAGAAAAAGAGGAAGACCCCCAACGAGATGGATTGGCACAGTGACAGCGGCAATGGGTTCAAGCATAGCAAGGACTGTACTGGGCGGTGATTCATTCTGTTGTGCACAGGGTTGCTATGAGTCACTACTGACTCAATGGCACCTAACAACAACTCTTGTAATTAAAATGAATTTGTAAATAACAAAACATTACATATATGAAGCAAATTATTGAGTTTCTAATTTAATACTTTAAGAGTAGTTGTTGTTAGGTGCAGTTGAGAGGTTCTGACCCATGTTGTTGTTGTTGTTGTTAGGTGCCATCGAGTTAGTACCGACTCATAGTGACCTTATGCACAGCAGAATGAAACACTGCCCAACCTCACTACCATTGCCATGCTTGAGTCCATCGATGCTGCCACTTGGCCAATCCATCTTGTTGGGGGGTCTTCCTCTTTTTCTCTGACCCTCCAACCTTACCAAACATGATATCCTTCTCCAGTGACTGGTTCCTCCTGACAATATGTCCGAAGTATGAGAGACGTAGTTTGGCCATCTTGGCCTCCAAGGAGCACTCTGGCTGCACTTCTTCCATAGGGACCCTGTAAGGGGTTTCTGAGGAATGGCTGGTGAGCTTGAACACATGTTTATAAAGTTGAAGTCTATGGTGTATTTCATATCATTGCAGGAAATGTGAATGAAACAATGATAGTTTTATACTGTGTGATTAAAAGTTCTATTATTAAATTTAAGATGCAGTTGTAAAAACCAGAAGTCTCTAGGAATCCTACTGCTGCTGTAGGGCCTCAGGACAGCTCTCATCTCTAAGAAGAGCCATCACCCTGAGAGCAGTCAGTTTAGAGTCTGAATGTTCTTGGCTTTCTGATTAAGTACTTCTGGATTGAGCTGAGTGACATCTTCAGAGAAGGCTGTCTGTTCCATGTTCATCAAGTCACTTACAATGTGTTCAGAAGGTTTGGCTCTGTTACAACTATAGTTAGAGCAATTATGTGTTAAAAATACATACATATGAGCTGGTTTGGAGAACTTGAACATAGAACTTTCAATGGTTGTGGTATTTTGGGAATGGAATTTCATAAAAGATCTTAGAAGATCAAACTCTAAATCCTGCTTATTTCAACTGGTCTAACTGATATACTGGCTAGTAACAATGGAGTCCTGGTGTGGCCCTGTGGGTTAATGTGTTAGACTGCAAGGTTGGTTTGAACCAGAAGGTTGGTGCTCTTTTGGAAACTCTATACAGGTTCGCTTTGAGTTGGAATTGACTCAATGGCACTTTAACAACAACAGGTACAAACACTGAAACCCAGAAATTACAAAAGCGCACCGAGTTTTTTAGAAACCAAAGAAAGAGCTCCTGTAAACATGTCTTAAACAAAGACACTGTAGAAGGATTTGCACACTGGCACTGCAGACCTTGAGCTTCTCGTAGGTCCAGAAGTTGGTGATAAGCTCCTCTCATCCTGAGGTAAGGAGATTTCATTCCAAATAAGGGAACCAAGTGACCCAGAGATCTCTTACCAAATTCTCTGGTATCAGATCAGGACATTAGCCCTTTGTTTACTTCTAAAGCCCATGGGAGGAGACGATACAGAGGTCTACCCCAAATCAGCAAGCATTTACAAACTCATGACACTATCTGACAGTTCTGCAAGGATCTTCTTTCAATGCGCAGACAACCGTGAGACAGGAAGGTATCATTACACCCGTTTTATAGACAAGAAAATCAAGTTTCTAGAAGGTGAAATGGCTTGCAGAAGTTACACACAGGTTATAACCAGAATTCCTACTACAATTCACATCCCATCACACACTTTTCTCTAGGTTTCCCAGCAAGAAAAACCACTGACCTAATACTTCTACTCGTCCTAGATGGAAGACACTGCCTTTTGGAAAAGAAACTATAAAGGCAGTAAATAAACACACATTCAGTGAGTGAAGTTTTTTGTGTTCTGTATATTTACTTCATCCCCCAGTTGAAAACCTAAAGAACTTATTTTAGTGTCACTTTTGTCAAGCATATTTCCCTTGTTCCTATTTGTAGTCAAGAAAACTGCTGCCCCGTAGGGTTTCTTATGGGAGCAGTCATGTCTTTTTTTCTACAGAGCAGCAAGCTGAGTTTGAACCAATGATCTTTTGGTTAGCAGTTGAACACAGCCAGGGCTTCTTAAATTTCATTTGCTTCTTCTATACAGTTACAAAGTCCATGACATAGCTCTCAGTCTAGCACATAAATAAAATGGAATTTCACCACTAGCTGCTTCTGTAAACTGTGTGCAACCCTGCCAAGCATTCCTGGATTAGTCACAGAGCATTCCTCATAGAAGGCATTCCTGCTTCAATGCCTGAATTCCTGCAGCAGACCAGTGAGAACATCAGGCTTCCATTTTGCTGTTACAAGCCCAGAATTGAGAAAAATTAAAATGCATTTCTAGCAACAATTAACTTTCTTAACTTTATTCTTATACTGAGGGAAAAAGTAAAGTACAAATCTATAAGAAGTTTAAGTAAACAATAAACGAAGCTAGTGTGAGAACTAGTAAGAGAGAGTCAAGAACCATTAGCCGGTTCATTCCAAAGTGACTGACTGTCCAGGGAAAGTGTTCACCTTAAAACTGAAAGTTCTATTCTTAAGTTATCCTCCCAGAGAAAAATCATGCATGTATTTAATAGACCTATGCTCTGGTAGAGTAGTGATAATGAGTTGGCTGATACTCTCACAGTCAGCAGTTCGAAACTACCAGCAGCTCCATGGGAGAAGGATGAGGCTTTTGCTCCCGTAAAGATTTACAGCCTCAGAAACCCTATACAGGATCACTATGATTCAGACCAACTCCACAGCACACAACCACTACCATGCTATAAATGGAGTCCTTATGTGGCACTGCAGGTATAAGTGCTGGACTGCAAGGTCTGTTTGAACTACAAGGTTGGTGGTTCAAGTTCACCAGCTGCTTCCTGGAAACCCTGCACAGGGTCACTATGAGTCAGATTCTACTTGACAGCACTTCACAACAACATATGCTATAAATGGAGTCCTAGTACAGGGTCGCTATGGGTCGGACCCGACTCGATGGCACTTAACAACAACAACAACAACAGTGTGATACCATGGAGTCCTGGTGTGGCACTGTGGGTTAATGCGCCAGACTGCAAAGCCATGTAAGCTGGTTCAAGCTCACCAGCTGCTGCTGGGAAACCCTATACAGGGTTGCTACAGGTCAAAACCAACTAGATGGCACTAACAACAACAGTGTAGTGCCATAGGATAAGCAGTCTACCTCAGAGTCAGATGAAAGGTAAGGTCGGCAGTTCAAAACTCACCAGCCGCTCCTTAGAAACTCTATAGTTGGTCACTATGAGTTGGAAACAACTCAGTGGCACATAACAACAACAACAAATGCTATAAATGTATATGAAAGGAAACAAAAGTCCAAAGTGCTGATCTTGCTTTTTTCACGTGATCATGGATTTCACGGATTTCACGGAGAAACTCTCTTAGGAGTATTAACAGGTCTAACTGGTTTTCTGGGACCAGATCATACATAATGTTGTTGTTGACTTTCTAGCACTGGGCAGTTGTCACTTTACCTCATTCACTTTCTCTCAGCAAAAAGGCTGCTTTTGCTAACATATGCCATGACGACAGCTGAGGGCACCAAGCTCCCGGAAGTCAAAATTTTTTCTACTTCCCCCAGAACTCAGAAGGGAAAATAGAGAAAAAGAGAAACTTTTAAAGATCCAAATAAAGGTAATGATCCCTTCCCTCTGGTGGGTGCGAGGGAGTAGGGAGCCCATACTTCTTTGGCAGCCCTGACATATGACAACAGCACCACAATTGTCACTCTGAGAGCCCAAAGTCCCAGTGATGGCTGGTGTACAGTCCAGTCTGGCATACTTACCTGCAGGAGCTGCTCACTGCTCTAAGGTCAAGTTCCCCCCATGGAGTGCTGCCCCTCCCCACAGGCACCTCTCCACAGTACTGCTGTGTGAGATCTCGGAAGTGTGACACGGTTTACATTTATCTCGTGGGTTGTGACTCACTCTCTCAACTTTTACTCTTGTATATGAAAGGGAAAAGAAAAAATCTCAGGACAAGGAGGAGGGCCCTGGAACCCAGGCCCTGTTAGTGTAACATCAAGTGATCAACAATTTCTCACCTTCACGAAGCTGGCTTGTCCCCGACCCCCCACCATCCTCCCCAGAAATAGCTAGCTTGTGTGTCATGGATTGAATTGTTACCCCAATATGTTCTCAATTTGGCTAGACCATGATTCTCAGTAGTCTGGCAGTTATGATGATGTAGTCATCCACCATGATGTGACCTGATGTCATCAGCTCATCAGTTATAAGAGGATTATTGTGGGGTACAACATTCTTACTCAGGGCACAACCCTGATACAAGGGGAGCTTTTCTGGAGTGTGGCCTAGTGTTGCTGTTGAGTCGGTTCCTGTTCTTAGTGACTATGTACAAGCTAATGAAATACTCTCTGGTCCTTCACTATCCTCACAATCCTTGCTATGTCTGATCACATTGTTGCAATCACTGCTGTCAATCCATCTTCTTGATCGACTTCCTCTTTTTCTACTGAAAAGAAGGTGTGGCCTGCATTACCTATCTTACAAGAAATGAAAGAAGGTAGAAGAAAACAGAGAGAGGGGATCCCAGTACTAAAAAGAAGTAAGAGCCAGGAGTCGAGTGTGTCCTTTAGCCCAAACATTCCTGTGCTGAGAACTTACTACACACGAGAAGACTGAAGCCAAAACACATGGAGACCTCCAAGGAAAGCTCAGACTACAGATGTTGAAAGGAGACAGAGACCTCCCCCAGAGCCAACAGAGAGAAAAAGCCTTCACCTACTGCCATTGCCCTGAATTTGGACTTCTAGCCTCCTAAATAGTAAGAAAATAAATTTGTTTGTTAAAGCCACCCATTGTGGTATTTTGGACTTTCCACAAGTAGAATTTCTGAACCATGAGGAATTGAAAGTTTTAGGGCTATAGTATCATGCTGGTAAAGGTGATAAAATAATTTAGATAAACAGAGTTTAAGAAAATGGTACCAGACAGAGGTGGGCAGTAGGCCATGTTAGCCATATTCAACGGTATCACATTCTATATATCTTTGTAGAGACTTTTTCCTTCCTGTTCCTCTAGATGTAGTCAGAGCTCCTCCGAAGCTGGGTATCCTTTAAGTTATAGATCACCTTGCTCAGGTGTCCCAGCTACTGTTAAAGACCTGGGGTTTACCCACCACAGAAAGAATGGTCCCTTGCCCTGGAAGCAAATACCACACTTCACTCTCACCATACGGTGAGGTGGCCCTGACTCCACATAGAAACAACCACAGCCACTTGACTTTGCACATCCCTGTCAGTAATACCCACATGCCTTGCAGGTCATCTGCAATCATCAAATAATCCTACACAAAAGTGAGGCTAGTCCCAGAATCCCCTTTCTATAGAAAAATAGACGAGTATTGAGGAAGGTTATTGAGAAGCAGAATGAAGACCACCACCTTACCTTCTCTGCTGCTGATGCCCCCCTTTAATGAATCAAACTCTATGCTCAGCTCACCTGGTACCTGGCAAATTAGGCAAGTTCAAATATAGGACATCAAGATCACCCCTGACCCAGCAAGCGTATACCTTCTAGCAATGCATGTGTACACATGTGGTGGCGGTGGCTGTGTGCCATGGAGTCGGTTGTTACTCATAGCAACCCTGTACAGGGTTTCCGAGGCTATAAATCTTTACGGGAGCAGAATGCCTCATCTTTCTCCCATGGAACAGCTGGTAGTTTTGAACTGCTAACCTTATGGTTCGCAGCCCGATTTGTAACCACTAGGCTAGCAATGGCCATATTTATCAGGGAGCTGGAATGTGGGGGCTTGAGGGAAATTAAGTCACAGACAAATGAACAGAGATTTGAGGATGCGCCCAGTTAGCACCCTGCAGGTCCGAATCTCTCTAAACCACCTCTCCTAATACAGACCTTCTGGCTCACATAGCCTGCCGGCACAAGTAGTTTTATTCTTAAACGGGCCATTCTTCTGCTTGAGTATCAATTCTGTGTTGTCTTTTGAGTTTTGAAGAAAATGAATCCCTTCTCTACCCGTGTGTACAGACAGCAGCCTGAGGTGACTCATGAGAAGAGCACTCCCCTCCTGCCCCAAGGTGCCCTAACTGGACACACAGCTCATACACACCAGCCTCTCTATCCATTCGCAGTATTTTAATATTACAACACTGTCTTGCGACCCACTTTACTCCCTGCTCCTTAGTTCTTGGTTATAAGAAGTAATTAGCAGTGTCAGGTTCTGGCTGCATTGCTCCAACCCCATTAACAATGCAAGAGCAGGAAAAGGATGAATGCATAAGTGTACAACAGAGGTTTCAAGGTTAAAAGCAATAATGGAGAACGTGAAGGGGGTGGGGAGAGATGACTGAATAGGAGTTGGGGGCAGAGGGCAAGCAAACAGAGGGGAAAGAGTGTCCAATTACTTCTTTAAAAAGCCAGTTTCCCTCTTGGAGCAATATGTATAGCAACATACACCTTTACTTAGTGTTCATGCCACTGCGATGCAGCTTTATTCTTAGGTAGACGCCTATCTCCTGCTGCCTGGCAGGCACCGAAGAGTTACTAGTGTATGAAATTGAGGTCAGAGGGAGCAGCGGCAGTATCTTTCAAACATGTTTCCAATGTTTTCAATGACTTCTCTTAGAAAAGGCGATGGTTGCTTGTTCAGCAGAACTCGCGTCTTATTTATAACGTTCACAGCTAACGTCAAGACCAGGTAAATAGAGCAGGCCCTGGGCTTGACATCCAGGCATTTCTTCCTCATTGGAAGAAACAGAATACTTTACATTGCTCTAACTGCCTTCTCTCTGCCAATCTCCCAGTGCCGTGCTTTCAGGGGCGGGAGTGGGGGAGTGGGAGGGTGTCAGAAAGATACTTCCCCACATTCCTCCATGGAGCTTTGTCGAAACAGAGAATGAGAGCAAACAAGCCTGCCAACTAAATGCCTGGGAAAAAATTGTCTAGTGTCTTGAGAAACAGTTGCTTCTGGGGTGGGGGAGGGCCACTGGATCCAAACCAAGGACCATCTGAGTTCTTCAGCTGTTTACATTCATAGCTCCTTCTACAGAGAAGGGTTTCCTCATCTCTCCCAGACCAAGAGGACAGCACCAACCTTGGTTGCTGCTTTCCCAAGCCAAACCAGACAACTTTCCAGAGAGGTCATGGCACCTTCTCTGGGAGAGGTGGTGGTTGGAAGCAGTGTTGACCCTGGCTTGCCCAGGCTGCCTGCTACCCACAGCTTCCGAGCATCACTGTCAGTCACTGGGCTCCACTGGCAGGTCTGTGGAAATCCGCACTTTCCACTCAGCATAACCAACCAGCGACTCACCTACAAAGCAAGGCAAAGTTAAACTCCACTTCTTAGAGGTACGATAAGCCTCAGTAACCCTGGTAGTGCAGTGGTTAAGTGCGTGGTTGCCAACCAAAAGGCTGATGGTTTGAACCCATCAGCTGCTCTGTGGGAAAAAGGCCTGATGATGTGTTTTAGAAAAGATTACAGCCTAAGAAACCCTAAGGAGCTTTTGTCACTATGAGTCAGAATCAACTCGACAGCCCCAGCAACAACAATGAAATAAGCCCCACATGGAATCAAAAGTATGTCTGAGTTTGAAAATACACAAACATATTTTTTAAATTACACGTCTACTTTGCCAAATCCTCTTGAAACAAACAAAAGATTAAAACAAACAAAACACCTTTTGTGATTTGAGGGAAATTTCTTTTTCAGTTGACAATTCATAGATATTTTGTCTCATGATACTTACTGCAGTCCAAAACAAGATTCTTTTGCTGTAAAAGTTCAGAGTTGATTCGACTGGTAAGAATGGGTATAATTCTGTTTTTCATTGGAAGAGACATAGGTGCACAAACCCTCAGAGATTCCCCCCAAATACAAATTAGAGCTACCAGTAGGCTGTCTGCCTCCCAAAATGTATTTTGTGTCTATGCCAGCATGCAGAACCTCCTCTCACTAAAACCCAGATGTGGATATATTATGCTCTCTGCTGTACATCTTGCATTTTCCATGTCATGTATCTTGGGGACGGCTCCATATTAGCACAAGTGGACCCAGGTCATTCTTTTTATTTAGTGCTATGACATATGCCAGAGGTCAGCAAACATTTGGCTCATCACCTGTTTTTTGTTAATGTAACTGAACAGAACAAAGCCATGTTCACTAGTCTGTGGAGAATCTCATGCTACAAAGGCAGAGTTGAGTAGTTGTGACAGAGATTGTATGGCCCACAAAGCCTCAGGAATTTACTCTTGCCCTTCATAGAAAAAATCTGCTGACCCCTGGTGTCTATCACTGTACTTTTGTTACTGCTGGGTGACGTTGAGTTGGTTCTGACCCGCACAACAGAATGAAACACTGCCTAGTCCTACACCATCCTTACAATCATTGCTATGCTCGAACTGTTTGTTGCAAACATTGTGTCAATCCACCTCACTAAGGGTCTTCCTCTTTCTCACAGACCCTATACTTTGCCAAGCATGATGTTCTTCTCCACAGATTGGTAACTCCCAATTACAGATTCAAAGTCACCATCATTGTTTCTAGTGGCATATTCTGGGATGTTACCAAGCTATGTTTACCCTGCTCACTGATGGAACACTTAAATTGAAAATAGATATCCTTGAGAAAAACCTGAACTCCTAAAATGCAGAGGGACATTAACAAGGATGAGTAAGGAAGCGGCAGGAACCAGCTGGGAAGAATGAAGCCAGGCTTAAAGAAGGAACTTTAGAGCGAATTCTAAGCCCCTAAAGTGTCACTTCCTTTTTTTGGAGGAAGTAAGAGAACTGGGCTCTTTGATAAAAGGAAATTCCCCTTTGCTCTATCAGAGCTACTCCCTGAGTTTGTGTTTTTTTAAAGTGTGGCAAGACTGCTAAAACATATTGTGACCAAATTAGGAAGCAGGCAGGCTGAGGGCTTTCAGCTGGTCACCAGGAAGCCCAGGCATGCGTAAATGGTGCTAGACGGTTGTGGGAGAGACTTGTGATTCAAGGAAGAGAGGCTATCTGTTGGAGAAGTTAGTCTGATAAAAGTCATGCTTGACGATGATGAGTAATTGTTCTACCAGACAAAATTCACTTGCTGCTGCTTACGGAAATTAGCGGCACTCAAGGAATCTACAGGAAGAGTATGTAGGGTGTAGCACTGAGTTGGACAACTTTGGGAATTGTGCTGTCTATTCTTAGGGTGGTGAATGTCTCAGGAAAGACCAAGGGAAAATATACAGTATTATAAAGAGTTGCATAAGCCTTCCATTTTGAGGCTGCCTGTCCAATTGTTTCATTGCTAGGATGTGAAGATTTTAAACTAGTTCTGCAGCTTCACAGGAAGTGTGCATGCTTTTGGGTTAACATCTGATTTGGAGCCAATGCACCCAGAATCCATTATGACCACCAGCAATAAAACATAGCCTTGAAATTCCTTGCTTTCCTCTAGACTTTCGAGATCAGCAAGATTCCTGGACACAATTTTGATTCCCTTAGGAATGTTCTTGGTACAGTTTCAGTATCCACTATGCAATCAGACACGCAGGTGAATTTAATGTGAGTTTTAACAACAAAACAATCCTCAGCTCTTTTTAATAGGAAAAAAACGTCAAGAAGGCTAGGTGTTTTTAACAAACAGAAGTTTCTTTTCTCACTTTTCAGGAGACTAGAAGGCTGGATTCAGGGAACCAGCTCTAAGGGAAGACTCTCTCTCTGTTGGCTCTCAGGGAAGATCCTTGTCTCTTCAGCTTTTGTGCCCTGGATCCTTGGAGATCTCATGTGGCATGGCATTTCTCTTCCCTCATCTCTGCTTGCTTCACTCTTTGCTCAGTCTGCCTCTTTTTATATTCAGAAGAAATGCTTAAGATATAGTCTACCATTTTCTATAGATAATGTCTCATTTACTTAGTAAAACCCCTAAGAACCACAAGTATAGGGATTAGGATCTATGACACATATTATTTTTTGGGGGTGGGGGGCAGGCAGAATTCAATGTATCACAGAAATGTGGTCACCTTTCTTGGCTCAACCTGAGAGCCTGTGCTACCCAGAGTCCGTGGCTGTGCACTGGCACAGGGCTCCTGCCACCCTTATCACAAGCTGGCTAAAGCAGTGTTCTCTTCACTGCTGTTCAGTCTGGGTTGGATTTGTATCCTGGGGCCTTTCTAGATGGCATTAGACAGGAACTTTACAGCCACAGTCTCCAAAGGCTCTACCCAAACAACTGTTTGTTTTTGGCATATGTTTGCACTGATTCTTAACATCAGTTATTTATAATCACCCAAAGAGCCCATGAATTTCACTCCAGTCCAAAGACAATGCACTCTTCAGAAGACCCTGGATGACTGCTACGCAAACCCACTAGCTAACAACTACACTGATGTCAGTGGAGGCTTCTGTGGCTCACCTTTTGAGGGAGTCATACGGCTCACTAATCTATCACTGGGACACCTACAAGTTAGAGAGCTAGAACCAAAGTCCATCCAGAACCAAGTGGTGCAAATTTGGCAGAACAGCAGAGTCTGGGTTATATGATTCCCCTTTATAAATCTGACATCTGCAATTACAAATTAAGAGAGCCAACTGCTGCTTGCTTTGGCAAGCTCGGTGCAGTTCCCTGTAGTGGGGTTTTCGCTGCCCATCCACATGCCTCCCCCTCAGATGACCATCAGATGTGAGCAAGACACAAGCCTGCTCTGACCTTGGCAACCCTAATTTGAGGGCTCCACACTGCCTTCCACTTCTTGTCTCCTCTTACTGATGCTGTGGCCCTGAAGCTAGGCGAAAGCAAGTAATGCGGTTGCAGCAGGAGAGCCCCGCATCACCCTTCTTCTCCCAACAGGCTAGAGGCCCCACAGCACCAGACAAGCCTCGCTGCCCTTTTATGGTAGAAGAATGAACTATATGCCCAATGCTGGAGCCAGGAGAGATGACAGAACGGAAAGTTGTCATTTGTTGTGGTTTTGGCAGCTGCATAATAGAGGGCTCTCTCCTAAGATACCCTCGGGCATTCATGAGGGAAAAGCCAGTCTCCAGTCAGGCTGTTTCCAGATGCATGACCCCTACTTGCTGAGCCTGCAAACTGAAGAGCTTCTGTATGAACAGCATCCGGCCTTAACCGTGCAAAAATGCACTTGATACAAAACAAGGTGGAATGAGGTACTCCAAAAAGCACAGGTACAGAATGCATCCTGGGATCAAGCTCAGTCTTCTTGAACAACAAGGCCCACAGATCAGAACTGGGTGGGGAGGACAACAGCTTCATGTGCCCAGCACTGAACTCCCTGGAGGCACAAGGCAACAGGGTAACTAACAGTCACTAGCTCCAGAGACACTCATTCCATGAAAGGACAACCAGACACACTTAGCCCTTGTGGTAATGGTAGCAGGGAAACTTTCGTTGTCTGCATTTCTGTCAAGAGGTCTGAAGAGAGCAAGCCTCCCAGCACTTGGGAGACCATGTTGCAAAAGGAGAATGACCCAATCCTCAGCATGTTCATTCACAACCAACAGGCCTGCAGCTAGAAAACAAATTTTCCTAAATGGGTGCAGGGGGATGGTTCTTCCACTTTTAAAGAACACCTGCAACTGTACCCAGGCAGCAACAGCCAAGAGACCTTGGGCAGGTGATGACACCTGTTATCACAGTGACCCTGCACTTGGCCGGTGTTCCTTGAACCATGCTCAAAGTGGTACCTATCCTTTTTTTCTTGTACTTTAACAAACAGGAATTTATTTATCCTATTCTCTCTCAGTTTGTTGTTGTTGTTGTCAGGTGCCATCGAGTCGGAACCGACTCATAGTGACTCCATGCACAGCAGAACGAAACAATGTTCGATCCTGGGCCAACCTCACCACCGCTGCCACCCCCGAGTCCATCAATGATGCCACCTGGCCGATC